>NC_138775.1:154595432-155282932 GCF_965119305.1 Pelophylax lessonae
CGTCATTTATATGCCAGTACTTTCTATTTGTTAAGCATAATTTCATGTTAAATCAAATTCCTTTTTACATAGCTATTTCTAAATAATTACACTTTCATATCATCAACTATGTAATGCCTGAGTAATTTTGTATTTAATAAATGCTTGCCATTAATAATTGTGTTATCTTTATTTTGCAGCACCTACAAAAGTAAATTTATGACACAATGCTGATGTGAGCTGCTGGCAAGTGTTACTTGTCATGCACAAAGTGAAACATTTCAATGCAGAACACACTGACAAACCATCAAGTTCTAAAATTATTTGCAAACAGTGAATGGTGGAAGCTTTCTTAATGTGACAGGTGATTTGTTTCACCCAGCCTCACTGAAGTTAAAAAAGGCTGAGTTGAAGTCTTGTTGTGCAGATGGATAGAAAATATGCATTTTAATAACTTGTTTTATTTATAAAATACCTCTACCAAATAGTGCGTTGTACAGGAGATGACACTTTTTTTTTTTATAAAACTGGAATACATGTATATCATTCTTGTTATCCTTTGGCATATCCAGTGCTTAGTCAGATCCTCATTATAGAAAGATTCAGATTAAGGGGAAACTTGTGCAGTGAGAAATACTGTATGTAGGATGCCATTCCTGACCTCCTTTAGGAAGCAAGCTAGTTGGTTGTTTTGTGACTAATTTAATAGATAATACTTTAGAAGTACCAAACAAAACAATATATATATTTTTAATGAAAACAATTCATTCTATAAGCGCCGGTTCACATACACGCGACACTACTTCCCGGGGCGACCTCCGAGATCGCGGTGCGAGCAGCGCGCCGCGACCTCGGAGCGGCCGCCACGGACTTCATAACATTGAAGTCTATGGCGGTCGCCTCCTGGTCGCCCCAAAGAAGCTCCGGACCCTTTTTCTAGGTCGGAGCGACTTGTGTCGCTCCTATTAGAACGGGCCCGCAGCTTCCCTATGGGAGGCGACCTGCGGCGACCTGTGAGGCGACCAGGTCGCCTCACAGGTCACCCTAGTGTGAACCGGGACTTATTGTCTATATGTAATAGTTAGCAACATAACAATAACAATTTAAAATATTGTATATAGTTAATCAAATTGTATTTTACCACTGGATTCCATGTTATGCCTCACACTATTACAGCTTTATTCCAAAGAAATACTTGGGTCCACTATTTATCAACATCTAATTATTACAACATACTGTATGTGATCAAAGATCTTAATACATCATAGACTCCCCGTTAATGGTGGTCAGGCATTCGATTTGCTGTGCATTTCCCAAACAGTCCAGCTATTCTAAAAAGAATGGTGGTATTTTCTGCAAAAATCATATAGTATCATGAGAGCTTCATCATTACAATATAATATGTAGCATTAGGGTTGAGCGGACACCTAGATGTCCGTGTTCGACGGGTTCGGCCGAACTTTAAAAAAAAGTCCGGGTCCGTGTCCCGGACTTTTACCGAACTTTTCCCGGACACGAACCCCATTGAAGTCAATGGGGACCCGAACTTTAAGGCACTAAAATGGCTCTAAAACACCAAAGGAAAGGGCTAGAGTGCTGCAAATGGCAGCAAAACGTAATTAAGAGCATGGCAAGTGCTCTGCAAACAAATGTGGATAGGGAAATAACTTAAAACAACAAAAAAAAACAGAAAAATAAAACAATGTTCTTCTTCATCTCTGAAGGACGAGGCCCATATGGAGTAGGAGGGAGGTTGAGGTGGTGGTGGATGTGGCGGTGACATAGGCGTGCGCACAGGGTGTGCTGGGTGTGCCTGGGCACACCCTAATCACCTAGGGCACATAGCATTGCCAGTGAGGAGATGGGAAAGATCTCCCTGGGACCTGCTCTGCTCTATTTCTCCTTGCCTACAGGTACATGGCCCCGATACATTACTCTCCCTGCTGGCAAACACATGCATGTGTATTTCAACTTTGGGGTGCACACCTTAATGCAATAGGCTGCGCACACCTATGGGCGGTGTAGGTGGAAGCGGCGGTGGAGGAGGACCAGGGCCGGATTAACAGCATCATGGGCTTGGTGCTGAGGATTTTGAAGGGCCTTAGGGCCGTGCCTTGCCATGCACCCAGAGGAGGAAGGGTGCAGCCATGCATGCCTAATTCAACATGGGATGCTGTCTCTGAAGCCCATAAACACATCCATGCATCGCCAACTGTCCCTCCTTGTCCGGCCTTCACGCTGTGTGGGGAGGTTCTGAGGGTGCTGCCTGGGGAAGCGAGCATAGAAGCCAGACTTCTGTGTTTACAAGTGACAGAAGAGCGGTAACAGTGAATATGGCCAACCCGGGGCCTATATAAAAGGTAGGGGCCTGGAGCTGCAGCTCCAATAGACCCTACATTAATCTGGCCCTGAGGAGGAGGACGAGGTAGCCAACACTGCTTCTTTTCACAAATTTTAAATGAGGGTACACCCCAAAAGAGTGAGAAAGAGCAAAAATGGAACAATGGGTGGGTAAGGTCGGTATCCATTGCTATTCTGCATAAGGTACGGAAAAGTCCCGTGGGATCCATGCCTGGTTCATTTTAATGAACGTGAGCTTGTCCACATTGTCTCTGGACAGGCGGCTGCGCTTGTCTGTTATAACGCCCCCAGCCGTGCTAAATACCCGTTCAGATAATACACTGGCTGCAGGGCACGCCAGCACCTCCAAGGCGTAAAGGGCAAGCTCAGGCCATGTGCCCAATTTGGAGACCCAGAAGTTGAAGGGGGCAGACCCGTCATTCACTACATGTAGGCGTGTGCACACATACTGCTCCACCATGTTGGTAAAATGCTGCCTCCTGCTAAGACGTTCCATCTGAGCTGCTGGTGCTGCTGTTTGTTGTGGCGTGCTGACAAAGCTTTTCCACATTTCGGCCATGCTAACCCTGCCTTCTGAGGTGCTGGCGGTGCCCTGGTTGCGTTGGCGACCTCCTCCTCCTCCTCCTCTGCCTTGTGCTTCCACTGTGGCCCCGCTGTCAGATGGGAATGCCAGCAGCATGGCGTCTACCAGCGTGCGCTTGTACTCGCGCATCTTGCGATCGCGCTCCAGTGAGTGAATTAAGGACGGTACGTTGTCCTTGTAACGGGGATCCAGCAGCGTGGCCACCCAGTAATCAGCACAAGTTAGAATGTGGGCAACTCGGCGGTCGTTGTGGAGACACTGCAGCATGTAATCGCTCATGTGTGCCAGGCTGCCCAGAGGCAACGAAAGGCTGTCCTCTGTGGGAGGTGTATGGTCCGTGTCCTCTGTATCCCCCCAGCCACGCACCAGTGATGGCCATGAGCTGGCCTGGGTGCCACCCTGCTGTGAACATGGTTCCATCTCCTCCTCCAGCTCCTCCTCCTCCTCATCCTCCTCATCCTCCAGAACTGTGCCCCTGCTGGACAATTGCGTCCCTGGCGTTTGCGTGTGCAGGAACCCACCCTCGGAGCCCCTTGCGAATGACTGCCCTGAAAGCCTTGGAAATGTTACCTCTTCATCCTCCTCCTCCTCCTCATCCTGTGCCACATCCTCTTCCATCATCGCCCGAATTGTTTTTTCAAGGAGGCATAGAAGTGGGATAGTTAAGCTGAGAACGGCGTCATTGCCACTGGCCATGTTGGTGGAGTACTCAAAACAGCGCAACAAGGCACACAGGTCTCGCATGGAGGCCCAGTTATTGGTGGTGAAGTGGTGCTGTTCCGCAGAGCGACTCACGCGTGCGTGCTGCAGCTGAAACTCCACTATGGCCTGCTGCTGCTCGCACAGTCTTTCCAGCATGTGCAAGGTGGAGTTCCACCTTGTGGGCACGTCACATATGAGGCGGTGAGCGGGAAGGCCGAAGTTACGCTGCAGCGCTGCCAGGCGAGCAGCAGCAGGGTGAGAACGCCGAAAGTGCGCACAAACGGCCCGCACTTTCTGCAGCAGCTCTGACATATCGGGGTAGTTTTTAAGGAACCTCTGCACCACCAAATTCAGCACATGCGCCAGGCAAGGGATGTGCGTCAAACCGGCTAGGCCCAGAGCTGCTATGAGATTTCGCCCGTTATCGCACACCACCAGGCCGGGCTTGAGGCTCGCTGGCAGCAACCACTCATTTGTCTGCTGTTCCATGCTCCTCCACAACTCCTGCGCGGTGTGTGGTTTGTCCCCCAAACAGGCAAGTTGTAAAACTGCCTGCTGTCATTTACCCCTGGCCGTGCTGAAGTTGGTGGTGAAGGTGTTACGCTGTCCGGATGAGGAGGCGGTAGAGGATGAGGAAGCGGAGTAGGAGGAGTTAGGAACAGGAGGCAAACTGAAGCGCCCTGCAATCCTCGGTGGTGGAAGGACATGCGCCAAATTGCTATCCGCCTCAGGCCCATCCGCCACTGCATTTACCCAGTGTGCCGTTAGGGAGATATAACGCCCCTGACCGTGCTTACTGGTCCACGTATCCGTAGTTAGGTGGACCTTGGCACAGATGGCGTTGCGCAGTGCACACCTGATTTTTTCCCCCACTTGGTTGTGCAGGGAAGGGATGGCTTGCCTGGAAAAGTAGTGGCGGCTGGGCACGACGTACTGTGGGACAGCCACCGACATAAGGTTTTTAAAACTGTGCGTCTCCACCAGACGGAATGACAGCATTTCAAAGGCCAATAATTTTGAAATGCTGGCATTCAGGGCCAGGGATCGCGGGTGGGTAGGGGGGTACTTCCTCTTCCTCTCAAGTGTTTGGGAGATGGAAAGCTGAACGCTTCCACGGGACATTGTGGAGATGGTTGTTGGTGACCCAGGTGGTGGTGTTGCTGACAGATCGTCTGTTTGCGGGGTGGCAGGTGCCGGTATCACTACAGATGTGGCTGGAGCGGCCGAGACTGCAGCAGAAGAGGAAGCAGGATGAGCCAGAGACGTTTCTTGGTTTTGAAGGTGTGTACTCCACTGCAGCTCGTGCTTTGCACTTAGATGCCTGATCATGCAGGTTGTGCTCAGGTTGAGAAGGTTCATGCCTCGCTTCAAGCTCTGATTGCACAGGGTGCAAACCACTCGTGTCCTGTCATCAGCACATTTTCTAAAGAACTTCCACGCTAGAGAACTCCTTTGAGCTGACTTTGGTGCGCTCGTTCCCTTGCTGCGTTGGGCAGTAGCGGGCGTAGTGTCTAGGGCACGGCCGCTCCGCTTCTGCACCCTGCTCCCTCTTCTGCTGTGCTGGTGGCTCTGTGCGACCACCGCCTCTTCCTCCAAACTACTCAGTTCACCTGCATGACGTTCATTCCATGTGGGGTCGAGGACCTCATCGTCCTCCACATCATCTTCCACCCAGTCTTCACCCCTGCCCTCCTTGTCGGTCTCCACAATGCTGAACGCCGCAGCAGTTGGCACCTGCGTTTCGTCATCATCGGAGACGTGCTGCGATGATCCTTGCATGTACTCATCTTGAGGAATAAGTGGTTGGGCATCGCTGCACTCAATCTCTTCCACTTCTGGGGCAGGGCTAGGTGGATGGCCCTGGGAAACCCTGCTGACAGAGTCCTCAAAAAGAATAAGAGACTGCTGTATGGCTTGGGGCTCAGACTGCTGGCCTGATTTGCAAGGGGGTGAGGTGAAAGACGGTTGGACATTGGCTGCAGGTGCCAACTCTGACCTTTCTGCAGTAGACTGGGTGGGAGACAATGTGAAGGAACTGGAGGCACTGTCAGCAGCAAACCAATCTACTATCGCCTCAACTTGTTCTGGCCTCATCACTTCTAGGGGCGTTTGATGCCCTACCAAATACTGATGCAGGTTCTGTCGCCTACTCACACTTGAGGAAGGTGTTTCACTTGTGCGTGTAGCTGGCACAGATCGACCATGTCCTCTCCTTGCAACAGGAGCTCTACCAGCAGCACCACGACCCAGGCCACGGCCCTTATTTGACGGTCTCCTCATATTTCTGTAATTTAAGATCTTGCCCTAGAAAGGTTTTTATTGAATAGCGGAATAGAAAATATGATCCAAAAAAAGTGTATGTATATCACACGTACACAACCACACTAGGCCCCAATTACTATTGTTTGTACCCCTAAAAGGCTAGATGAGGAGTAGGGGGAGTATGGAACAGGCAGCACCCTCAAACCTTCAGAAGTATGAGATGAACCCCAACAACTTGGAAAGGTGGATCTCTCTCACACGTACCGACACAGACTATCCCGCAATTCAATTGATCCTCAAAGGTTTTTATTGAATAGCGGAATAGGAAATATGATCAAAAAAAGTGTATGTATCTCGCACGTACACAACCACACTAGGCCCCAATTACTATTGTTTGTACCCCTAAAAGGCTAGATGAGGAGTAGGGGGGGTATGGAACAGGCAGCACCCTCAAACCTTCAGAAGTATGAGATGAACCCCAACAACTTGGAAAGGTGGATCTCTCTCACACGTACCGACACAGACTATCCCGCAATTCAATTGATCCCCAAAGGTTTTTATTGAATAGCGGAATAGGAAATATGATAAAAAAAAGTGTATGTATCTCACACGTACAGAAACACACTAGGCCCCAATTACTATTGTTTGTACACCTAAAAGGATGGATGAGGAGGAGGAGGAGTATGGAACAGGCAGCACCCTCAAAGCTTCAGAAGTATGAGATGAACCCCAAAAACTTGGAAAGGTGGATCTCACACGTACCGACACAGACTATTCCGCAATTTAATTGATCCCCAAAGGTTTTTATTGAATAGCGGAATAGGAAATATGATCAAAAAATGTGTATGTATCTCACACGTACAGAAGCACACTAGGCCCCAATTACTATTGTTTGTACACCTAAAAGGATGGATGAGGAGGAGGAGGAGTATGGAACAGGCAGCACCCTCAAAGCTTCAGAAGTATGAGATGAACCCCAAAAACTTGGAAAGGTGGATCTCACACGTACCGACACAGACTATCCCGCAATTTAATTGATCCCCAAAGGTTTTTATTGAATAGCGGAATAGGAAATATGATCAAAAAATGTGTATGTATCTCACACGTACAGAAGCACACTAGGCCCCAATTACTATTGTTTGTACACCTAAAAGGATGGATGAGGAGGAGGAGGAGTATGGAACAGGCAGCACCCTCAAAGCTTCAGAAGTATGAGATGAACCCCAAAAACTTGGAAAGGTGGATCTCACACGTACCGACACAGACTATCCCGCAATTTAATTGATCCCCAAAGGTTTTTATTGAATAGCGGAATAGGAAATATGATCAAAAAATGTGTATGTATCTCACACGTACAGAAGCACACTAGGCCCCAATTACTATTGTTTGTACACCTAAAAGGATGGATGAGGAGGAGGAGGAGTATGGAACAGGCAGCACCCTCAAAGCTTCAGAAGTATGAGATGAACCCCAAAAACTTGGAAAGGTGGATCTCACACGTACCGACACAGACTATCCCGCAATTTAATTGATCCCCAAAGGTTTTTATTGAATAGCGGAATAGGAAATATGATCAAAAAAAGTGTATGTATCTCGCACGTACAGAAACACACTAGGCCCCAATTACTATTGTTTGTACACCTAAAAGGATGGATGAGGAGGAGGAGGAGTATGGAACAGGCAGCACCCTCAAAGCTTCAGAAGTATGAGATGAACCCCAAAAACTTGGAAAGGTGGATCTCACACGTACCGACACAGACTATTCCGCAATTTAATTGATCCCCAAAGGTTTTTATTGAATAGCGGAATAGGAAATATGATCAAAAAATGTGTATGTATCTCACACGTACAGAAGCACACTAGGCCCCAATTACTATTGTTTGTACACCTAAAAGGATGGATGAGGAGGAGGAGGAGTATGGAACAGGCAGCACCCTCAAAGCTTCAGAAGTATGAGATGAACCCCAAAAACTTGGAAAGGTGGATCTCACACGTACCGACACAGACTATCCCGCAATTTAATTGATCCCCAAAGGTTTTTATTGAATAGCGGAATAGGAAATATGATCAAAAAAAGTGTATGTATCTCGCACGTACACAACCACACTAGGCCCCAATTACTATTGTTTGTACCCCTAAAAGGCTAGATGAGGAGTAGGGGGGGTATGGAACAGGCAGCACCCTCAAACCTTCAGAAGTATGAGATGAACCCCAACAACTTGGAAAGGTGGATCTCTCTCACACGTACCGACACAGACTATCCCGCAATTCAATTGATCCTCAAAGGTTTTTATTGAATAGCGGAATAGGAAATATGATCAAAAAAAGTGTATGTATCTCGCACGTACACAACCACACTAGGCCCCAATTACTATTGTTTGTACCCCTAAAAGGCTAGATGAGGAGTAGGGGGAGTATGGAACAGGCAGCACCCTCAAACCTTCAGAAGTATGAGATGAACCCCAACAACTTGGAAAGGTGGATCTCTCTCACACGTACCGACACAGACTATCCCGCAATTCAATTGATCCTCAAAGGTTTTTATTGAATAGCGGAATAGGAAATATGATCAAAAAAAGTGTATGTATCTCGCACGTACACAACCACACTAGGCCCCAATTACTATTGTTTGTACCCCTAAAAGGCTAGATGAGGAGTAGGGGGGGTATGGAACAGGCAGCACCCTCAAACCTTCAGAAGTATGAGATGAACCCCAACAACTTGGAAAGGTGGATCTCTCTCACACGTACCGACACAGACTATCCCGCAATTCAATTGATCCCCAAAGGTTTTTATTGAATAGCGGAATAGGAAATATGATCAAAAAAAGTGTATGTATCTCACACGTACAGAAACACACTAGGCCCCAATTACTATTGTTTGTACACCTAAAAGGATGGATGAGGAGGAGGAGGAGTATGGAACAGGCAGCACCCTCAAAGCTTCAGAAGTATGAGATGAACCCCAAAAACTTGGAAAGGTGGATCTCACACGTACCGACACAGACTATTCCGCAATTTAATTGATCCCCAAAGGTTTTTATTGAATAGCGGAATAGGAAATATGATCAAAAAATGTGTATGTATCTCACACGTACAGAAGCACACTAGGCCCCAATTACTATTGTTTGTACACCTAAAAGGATGGATGAGGAGGAGGAGGAGTATGGAACAGGCAGCACCCTCAAAGCTTCAGAAGTATGAGATGAACCCCAAAAACTTGGAAAGGTGGATCTCACACGTACCGACACAGACTATCCCGCAATTTAATTGATCCCCAAAGGTTTTTATTGAATAGCGGAATAGGAAATATGATCAAAAAATGTGTATGTATCTCACACGTACAGAAGCACACTAGGCCCCAATTACTATTGTTTGTACACCTAAAAGGATGGATGAGGAGGAGGAGGAGTATGGAACAGGCAGCACCCTCAAAGCTTCAGAAGTATGAGATGAACCCCAAAAACTTGGAAAGGTGGATCTCACACGTACCGACACAGACTATCCCGCAATTTAATTGATCCCCAAAGGTTTTTATTGAATAGCGGAATAGGAAATATGATCAAAAAATGTGTATGTATCTCACACGTACAGAAGCACACTAGGCCCCAATTACTATTGTTTGTACACCTAAAAGGATGGATGAGGAGGAGGAGGAGTATGGAACAGGCAGCACCCTCAAAGCTTCAGAAGTATGAGATGAACCCCAAAAACTTGGAAAGGTGGATCTCACACGTACCGACACAGACTATCCCGCAATTTAATTGATCCCCAAAGGTTTTTATTGAATAGCGGAATAGGAAATATGATCAAAAAAAGTGTATGTATCTCGCACGTACAGAAACACACTAGGCCCCAATTACTATTGTTTGTACACCTAAAAGGATGGATGAGGAGGAGGAGGAGTATGGAACAGGCAGCACCCTCAAAGCTTCAGAAGTATGAGATGAACCCCAAAAACTTGGAAAGGTGGATCTCACACGTACCGACACAGACTATTCCGCAATTTAATTGATCCCCAAAGGTTTTTATTGAATAGCGGAATAGGAAATATGATCAAAAAATGTGTATGTATCTCACACGTACAGAAGCACACTAGGCCCCAATTACTATTGTTTGTACACCTAAAAGGATGGATGAGGAGGAGGAGGAGTATGGAACAGGCAGCACCCTCAAAGCTTCAGAAGTATGAGATGAACCCCAAAAACTTGGAAAGGTGGATCTCACACGTACCGACACAGACTATCCCGCAATTTAATTGATCCCCAAAGGTTTTTATTGAATAGCGGAATAGGAAATATGATCAAAAAAAGTGTATGTATCTCGCACGTACACAACCACACTAGGCCCCAATTACTATTGTTTGTACACCTAAAAGGATGGATGAGGAGGAGGAGGAGGAGTATGGAACAGGCAGCACCCTCAAAGCTTCAGAAGTATGAGATGAACCCCAACAACTTGGAAAGGTGGATCTCTCTCACACGTACCAACACAGACTATCCCCCAATTTAACTGATCCCCAAAGGTTTTTGATTAAATAGCGGAATAGAAAATATGATCCCAAAAAAGTGTATGTATATCACACGTACACAACCACACTAGGCCCCAATTACTATTGTTTGTACCCCTAAAAGGCTAGGAGTAGGGGGAGTATGGAACAGGCAGCACCCTCAAACCTTCAGAAGTATGAGATGAACCCCAACAACTTGGAAAGGTGGATCTCTCTCACACGTACCAACACAGACTATCCCCCAATTTAACTGATCCCCAGAGGTTTTTGATTAAATAGCGGAATAGAAAATATGATCCCAAAAAAGTGTATGTATATCACACGTACACAACCACACTAGGCCCCAATTACTATTGTTTGTACCCCTAAAAGGCTAGGAGTAGGGGGAGTATGGAACAGGCAGCACCCTCAAACCTTCAGAAGTATGAGATGAACCCCAACAACTTGGAAAGGTGGATCTCTCTCACACGTACCAACACAGACTATCCCCCAATTTAACTGATCCCCAGAGGTTTTTGATTAAATAGCGGAATAGAAAATATGATCCCAAAAAAGTGTATGTATATCACACGTACACAACCACACTAGGCCCCAATTACTATTGTTTGTACCCCTAAAAGGCTAGGAGTAGGGGGAGTATGGAACAGGCAGCACCCTCAAACCTTCAGAAGTATGAGATGAACCCCAACAACTTGGAAAGGTGGATCTCTCTCACACGTACCAACACAGACTATCCCCCAATTTAACTGATCCCCAGAGGTTTTTGATTAAATAGCGGAATAGAAAATATGATCCCAAAAAAGTGTATGTATATCACACGTACACAACCACACTAGGCCCCAATTACTATTGTTTGTACCCCTAAAAGGCTAGGAGTAGGGGGGAGTATGGAACAGGCAGCACCCTCAAACCTTCAGAAGTATGAGATGAACCCCAACAACTTGGAAAGGTGGATCTCTCTCACACGTACCAACACAGACTATCCCCCAATTTAACTGATCCCCAAAGGTTTTTGATTAAATAGCGGAATAGAAAATATGATCCCAAAAAAGTGTATGTATATCACACGTACACAACCACACTAGGCCCCAATTACTATTGTTTGTACCCCTAAAAGGCTAGATGAGGAGTAGGGGGAGTATGGAACAGGCAGCACCCTCAAACCTTCAGTATGAGATTGTGTTCACTGTACCCCACAAAGATTGAGTTCACTGCACCCCACAATGATTGTGTTCACTGCACCCCACAAAGATTGTGTTCACTGCACCTCACAAAGATTGTGTTCACTGTACCCCCCAAAGATTGTGTTCACTGCACCCCACAAAGATTCTGTTCACTGTACCCCACAAAGATTGTGTTCACTGCACCCCAAAAAGATTGTGTTCACTGCACCCCAAAAAGGATGTTGTTCACTGCACCCCAAAAAGGATGTTGTTCACTCCACCCCAAAAAGATTGTGTTCACTGCACCCCACAAAGATTGTGTTCACTGCACCCCAAAAAGATTGTGTTCACTGCACCCCAAAAATGATTTTGTTCACTGCACCCCAAAAAGGATTTTGTTCACTGCACCCCAAAAAGGATGTTGTTCACTCCACCCCAAAAAGATTGTGTTCACTGCACCCCAAAAAGATTGTGTTCACTGCACCCCACAAAGGATTTTGTTCACTGCACCCCAAAAAGATTGTGTTCACTGCACCCCAAAAAGGATGTTGTTCACTGCACCCCAAAAAGGATTTTGTTCACTGCACCCCAAAAAGATTGTGTTCACTGCACCCCACAAAGGATTTTGTTCACTGCACCCCACAAAGATTGTGTTCACTGCACACCAAAAAGGATTGTGTTCACTGCACCCCAAAAAGATTTTGTTCACTGCACCCCAAAAAGATTGTGTTCACTGCAGCCCAAAAAGATTGTGTTCACTGCAGCCCAAAAAGATTGTGTTCACTGCAGCCCAAAAAGATTGTGTTCACTGCAGCCCAAAAAGATTGTGTTCACTGCAGCTCACACACAGAAAAATGGATGTGGATCACTGACACCTGCCTATCTCCAATCCCACACCACACAGCAATATCGATTGTAGTTTGTAGAACACAGTTTCCCTAAAATTCAGCAGACTCTGTCCCTAACAGGATTGAGAAGAGATCGTAGATCAGGATTGAGTGCAGATTCACCCCACCCCCCACACAGCAATATCGATTGTAGTTTGTAGAACACAGTTTCCCTAAAATTCAGCAGACTCTGTCCCTAACAGGATTGAGAAGAGATCGTAGATCAGGATTGAGTGCAGATTCACCCCACCCCCCACACAGCAATATCGATTGTAGTTTGTAGAACACAGTTTCCCTAAAATTCAGCAGACTCTGTCCCTAACAGGATTGAGAAGAGATCGTAGATCAGGATTGAGTGCAGATTCACCCCACCCCCCACACAGCAATATCGATTGTAGTTTGTAGAAGACACTGACCCTATATAATTCAGCAGACTCTATCCCTAAAATGCCTACAACTCGCCCTGCCTAAACACTCCGACCTGTCCCTCAATTCTATCCGGACACAAATGGTTTTTTCCTGCCTATCTTTCCCTAATCAGCAGCCAGCACGTTGATGTGTGCTCTGTCCCTGAATCTAAGCAGCATAATGACGCCGCTGCGGCTGCCTCGAACTTATAAAGACTTGGTCACATGCTTCAGACGGCCAATCACAGCTACTGAGACATTTGCAGGCATGGCTGGGATGGCTTAAGGCACACCAGTTAAACGATTGTTGATTGGCTGTTGAAAGCCCGCCATGAAAAGAGCGCCAAAGCATGCAAAACCCGGAAATAAAACGACCGAACACGGATTTTTACCCGAACATACAGTAAAGTGTCCGTGTCCGTGTTCGGGTACAAAAAATCCAATTATTCGGTACGAACACGAATAATACAGTCCGTGTTCGCTCAACACTATGTAGCATATCTATCACTTTTTAAAATCTAATACACTACATTTAACATGTACATACATACATGTAGAGTTTTCTTTAGGTCAGGACCATTGAAAAGGCTCCTACTACTGGCAGACATGTATGGATATACAACAGCAGTGTTATGCAGTGTTACCTCCAATCTGGGACCTTGCTCCTAAAAAGCATATAAATAATAAGAAACAATTTTTATCTCAAAATTAGAGATCTCACCATGTATTAAAAGTGTTTAGGTATAAAATAACAACATATAGAGAAGAGAGCGCGCAACCGCCCTAATGTAATCCAATTTATTAGAAGCAATATTAAAAAAAACTGTAATTGATACACTCACATGGTTCTAGAATGTAATAAGCATGTCTACATCAACCACAACCCTCCTCAATGACCGCTGTAAGGTCCAGGTGAAATAGATCTCCAATGGAGTCAGCTGACAGTTTGAATTCCCCAGAAGCTACAGAAGCCAGTCCTCAGTGCGCAGATGGTACTGCGCATGTGCCTGGTACAGCCAGCGTGGTGCTACATAGCCAAGAGACCACAACACAGAGGGGCAGAGAGACTGCGATACACGTCATGATTGCCACAACATATTTCGGAGGTGTGGCCTCCTTTGTAAAGTCACGCTCACTCTATCAACACCTTGTATTATATAGGAAAGACCAACTCCTCCCCCCGTGGCCATATTCAGACAGGGTGGTTTGCACAATTAAAACAGGTGGGGCAATGACAACCCTTCTGACAGATACTAGATACTAAAAAATCTTTAAGAAATTATTTTATGGTAAATCTGCATGAGGCGGTATATAGGGGTAGATAGAGGTAAATGTGAGCACCAGTCTGAAGAGGATGGCAACAATTGTCCAGGGTTAGATCTATTTCCAATATGTTTATATGTCCTTTGGATAACTTTTCTACACAAGGGACTGTAGGAGGCAAGTCTTGCCCCATAAGTTTGGAGGGAAAGAGACCTAAGTAAACACACAAGGTATGTGGCAAGCACACAAGACAGTAACACATTTTAAAGGAATTTTCACTAAAATAAAGTCAGTGGAAAAAGTGAAAAAAGTTTTTACCCAAGAAAAAAAAAAAAACACATGCTACACATGCAACATATCACTACACATGCAGGAGTAAGATAAATATATCTAGACCAAATATTCATGGTTAATTCTAAACTGATGACCTGTAGGGGTTTTAAAAGTGGCACCTATAGAAAATGGAGGGTATCAAAGTGTGTTGTAATTTCATGGGTGCACACAATTTAAAGTGATTGTAAATGATCACTTTGTAAAACAACCCATTTAGTTTAATACAGACATGAAAGGCAAAGCATTTGTGTATAGAGATAAAAAAAAAAAAATTATATATATATATATATATATATATATATATTTTTTTTTTTTTTCTAAGTGATCATGTAATCTGTGTTCTCAACTGCATACGAGCTGAGGGAGGAGAAGAAACAGTACACTGAGCTTCCGATTGAATGGCAGTGCAGGGGAGGTGTGTCCGGACTTATTATTGGATGAAAGCAGGGTGAATTTCCAGCACAGCTAGAGAACTGACCACGATGTGTTCTCCTGGTTAGTGTGGTCAGTTTTATTAGGAAAGCAGAGGGATTGGCAGAAACACCAGTGATTTAACACAAAGGAAGCAACACAAAGAGAACTGGATACTTTTTATACAAGTACATGGTACAGCAGGCAATTATCAGGAATATGAAATGTTGGGGTAATAAATGTATTAAGGTCTTAACATGTTGGGTATCTTTTTACTTGGCACAACCTCATATTTTATATTTTGACAAAACATTGAGGCATATATTGCATTGTGATACCTGAAATTAAGTAAATGTATTTTTTACTGAAATGTTTGTGCTTGATAATATTTATAACATTTTTAAAAATGGATGCAAAAGAAAACTCTCTGGCAGCAAAAAGGGTTATTGAATATATACTATGTAGTTACAAAGCTACATTGTATGATGTTTTAGCAAGGAAATACCAGTAATTTTCTATTAATTTACAGTAGTGTAATTGAGCATGCAGTAAAGTGTTTGTAGATTGGTGTAAATAAGTGTAATATTTTTATTTACAGATACTTGAACCTAAATATGTTAAAAACAAAATATAATAACTTTGTGTAGTGAGTGAAACATTACATCAGAACTTTGAATAACACAGCTGGTACCAACAGATCACAAGCTGATGGCATCATTACTGCATACAGAGGAAGGAAATTTGAAGGCATTAGGCTAGCTGTGACAATTTTAGCTAATTTCAGTATAATAGCCACTTTTGCAATGTAATGATTTCAGTGCATGGATATGACAGCTCAAGAAACTAGCTTGTTTCAAGAAAGCCATGTTTCAAGATTGTAGAGACGATGATGAATAAAGCAGCTAAGTGGTATTCACAATGACCCAATTTACTAAGCAGTTAGTCACTAGGCACATGCTGTATAGAATCTATAGATTACTTAAAATGAAACTGGCATGGCCACACATAGTACAGGTTTATAACAATATACAGAATGTCAAAATGTGTTCAATAAGTATATATTTAGATAGAAATAATAGCAGTCTAAATTGTAATTTAACAGCGAAAGTGATGCACTGGAGACTATTGAAAATAACAATGATAAAAACAATGTGACAGATAATATCCTAGAATTATACCAGGACAAGGTTCTGTCTTTCGCCTGTTGTATCTAAATTGAAAGAAATATATTTTCAGAGCAGGGGCAGCCAGACTCCTTTAGCGACATACATACAAAGAAGAAGAATGCCCAAGGGACTTTTTGAGACACAAACCACAAGGTATAAAATGTACAAAATGTATTGAATATTTGAACACTTTTGATACATACAATTAAAAATAATTCTGGTAGACATAGGTGCATACATATATGCATTGGTCTCCATGGTTACATAATTCAAGGTATGACTGACAATCCAAGGTTTAAATGTATAAATGATCAATTTCTCTACACATTTCACGAGACAATGCTCACTTCCTCAGGAGAAACATATATAAACGTCTAAAATTAGAGACAAGGTTGTTAGGATTTACAGCAGAAAGGAAGGGAAAGGAAGGAAAATGGGAGGGAGAAGGAGAGGGGAGGGGGACAAAAATGGGGGAGGGGGGGAGGTGGGAGGAAGCATAAAAAAAAGAGAAAGGGAACACCAAAACTTACAATTATGTATAATAGTCCTAACAAACTTCCAAACCAGGGTATAAAGTTGAGTAGATTCATGGTTCACATAAGTCTCCCCATTGACCCATTAAAAATGAAGATAAAGAAAAACAGAAAAAGATCCCCAAGCAGTCCATATAGTTCTCCCCGGGGACTGTGGAGGGGAGGTGGCCAGCCAGACAGGAAAATGTCCAAGGAGGTGACCAGGTGTCATGATGGTCAGGGGTGTACAGATACTGAAAGTTGGAAAACAGCCAGAGTAAATCTCAATGAGGGGGCCATTGGTGCTAGTTACAAATAGCAAACTCTTAAACATCACACCCCACGTGTAATCGTGCAAAAAACAGCCCAGTATAGATGCAGAAGTAGCTGTTAGTCAAAGTATAAAGTATAGACAATAAAAAGGAGAAAGGGCACTTTTCCATGGGTAGATTGTGTATGTGTGTGATAGATAATATGTGGACCTCATTGGGCGTCTACCTTAGGGTAGATTACATATAAATATAAAAAAAAAATGATGAATAAAATGAGTGAATTATTCAAAAAGGAGACAAATAAGTGTCCATTATCAAGAAATAGAATGAAGTTAGTGGCCAGCAAATGGCCCATTAATGAGTGAATCCCAAGCTTTAAAACCCATGATGAAAGTAATATTGCCATATTAATGTGCAGAAAATGGTAATGAAATACCGTAAAATAATATCAAACAGATACCTAAACAAAGAAAATAAATAGAACCAAACCCAAGTGATTGCTATTCGAACATATCATAGTCCTATGGCTGATAGATACTCACCTTCCCAGGATATTCCAAGAGGTATGCACACAAGAAACCAAACAATCTCACACCCAATAGACTGTTGGGGTGACTAGTGGACAGAAGCTGACTAAATAGCCTGAAAATTGGTTGGACCCCACTCCACCCAGCGTCACAATGGCTGAAAAATGCCATGGGGCTCATGTAATCCCATAGGCGGCGAACCGACCGCTGTCACGCAAGCATAAGCAAAGGTACAGGTGCACGTGGAAGCCTAGGCGGCTCATAGCGCAAGTGAGCATCGCACTGTGCCGCTCCAGAGGGAATGAATCCCTCTGGGATTCACACATGCTCAGAAGCCACCTGACGACATCATGATGCGATGCCCAGCTCCTCCATTCTCAACCATGAAAGTGGAAGGAGGAGTAATGTTGCACAGGCTCGTGGGAACACCCAGGAGGAAGATGCCAATGCACGTAGCAAAGGACCACACCAGGCAGGGTGGCCCTGCAGCAAATACAGTCAGGTCCATAAATATTGGGACATCAACACAATTCTAATCTTTTTGGCTCTATACACCACCACAATGGCTTCGAAATGAAACAAACAAGATGTGCTTTAACTACAGACTTTCAGCTTTAATTTGAGAGTATTTACATCCAAATCAGGTGAAAGGTGTAGGAATTACAACAGTTTGTATATGTGCCTTACACTTTTTAAGGGACCAAAAGTAATGGGACAGATTAACAATCATAAATCAAACTTTCACTTTTTAATACTTGGTTGCAAATCCTTTGCAGTCATTTACAGCCTGAAGTCTGGAACACATAGACATCACCAGACACTGGGTTTCATCCCTGGTGATGCTCTGCCAGGCCTCTACTGCAACTGTCTTAAGTTCCTGCTTGTTCTTGGGGCATTTTCCCTTCAGTTTTGTCTCCTGCAAGTGAAATGCATGCTCAATCGGATTCAGGTCAGGTGATTGACTTGGCCATTGCATAACATTCCACTTCTTTCCCTTAAACTCTTTGGTTGCTTTCACAGTATGCTTCAGGTCATTGTCCATCTGCACTGTGAAGCGCTGTCCAATGAGTTCTGAAGCATTTGGCTGAATATGAGCATACATGCCCACGCCATGACACTACCACCACCATGCTTCACTGATGAGGTGGTATGCTTTGGATCATGAGCAGTTCCTTTCCTTCTCCATACTCTTCTCTTCCCATCACTCTGGTACAAGTTGATCTTGGTCTCATCTGTCCATAGAATGTTGTTCCAGAACTGTGAAGGCTTTTTTAGATGTTGTTTGGCAAACTCTAATCTGGCCTTTCTGTTTTTGAGGCTCACCAATGGTTTACATCTTGTGGTGAACCCTCTGTATTCACTCTGGTGAAATCTTCTCTTGATTGTTGACTTTGACACACATACACCTACCTCCTGGAGAGTGTTCTTGATCTGGCCAACTGTTGTAAAGGGGGTTTTCTTCACCAGGGAAAGAATTCTTCGGTCATCCACCACAGTTGTTTTCTGTGGTCTTCCGGGTCTTTTGGTGTTGCTGAGCTCACCGGTGCGTTCTTTCTTTTTAACCACTTTAATACAGGGCACTTCCCTCCCTTCCTGCCCAGGCCAATTTTTCCCTTTTAGCGCTGTTGCAATTTGAATGACAATTGCGCGGTCATTCAACACTGTACCTACACCAAATTTATGTCATTTTCCCCCCACAAATAGAGCTTTCTTTTGGTGGTATTTGATCACCTGTGCGATTTTTACTTTTTGCTAAACAAATAAAAAAAGACCGAAAAGTTTGAAAAAAAAAAAAGTTTTTTTGTTTATGTTATACAATTTTGTAAATAAATAAGTTTTTTCCTGCACTGATAAGCACTGATGAGACTGCACTGACAGGCACTGATGAGGAGGCACTGATGGGGTGGCACTGATGGGGTGGCACTGATAGGCGGCACTGATAGGCGGCACTGATAGGCGGCACTGATATGCGGCACTGATAGGTAGCACAGATATGCAGCATTGGTGGGCACTGATAGGCAGCACTGCTGGGCACTGATAGGTGGCACTGACGGGCACTAATGGGCACTGATAGGCGGCACTGGTGGGCACTGATGGGCACTGATGGGTGGCACTGACGGGCAGCACTGATGGGCACTAATGGGCACTGATAGGCGGCACTGGTGGGCAATAATGGGCACTGGTGGGCGACACTAAAGGATAGCAATGATGGGCACTTGTGGGCAGCACTGATAGGGAGGACACTGGTGGGCATCACTGATGGGGAGGGCAATGGGGGGCTCCCTGAGCCCTGATTGCCATCCCTGGTGGCCATAGTGGGCATCCCTGGGGTCATAGTGGGCATCACTGGGGTCATAGTGGGCATCCCTGGTGGATCTAGTGGCATCCCCCCCGAGGGTCTGCACTGGTAATCAATGATCTGATTACCAGTGCCGACCCCCCCCCTGTCAGGGGAGCCGCCGATCGGCGCTCCTTTGCTCGTGCCTGTCAGGCACGAACTAAGGAAAGCCGATCAACGGCTGTTCCTATTTACTATGTGACCAGCCATGATTGGACACGGCTGATCACATGGTAAAGAGCCTCCGTCAGAGGCTCTTTACCGAGATCGGAGATGCAGGGTGTCAGGCTGACACCTCGCATCACCGATCGCCGCTCTGCGTGCCCCCAGGGGGCGCCCAGAGCTGTGTTATCCTGCCGCCGTCATATGACGTCCGGTCAGGATAACACAACCACATTCCCGCCGTCAATTTGTAATAGGGTGGGCGGGAAGTGGTTAAGGATGTTCCAAACAGTTGATTTGGCCACACCTAATGTTTTTTCCTATCTCTCTAATGGGTTTGTTTTGTTTTTTTCAGCCTAATGAGGGCTTGCTTCACTGAAAGTGACAGCTCTTTGGATCTCATATTGCGAGTTGACAACAACACATTCCAAATGCAAATAGCACACTTGAAATTAACTCTGGACCTTTTATCTGCTCCTTGTAAATGGGATGAGGGAATAACAAACACCTGGCCATGGAACAGCTGAGCAGCCAATTGTCCCATTACTTTTGGTCCCTTAAAAAGTGGGAGGCACATATACAAACTGTTGTAATTCCTACACCTTTCACCTGATTTGGATGTAAATACCCTCAAATTAAAGCTGAAAGTCTGCAGTTGAAGCACATCTTGTTTGTTTCATTTCAAAGCCATTGTGGTGGTGTATAGAGCCAAAAAGATTAGAATTGTGTTGATGTCCCAATATTTATGGACCTGACTGTAGGAGCTCACAGCCCCTGGACAAAAGAACCCAACAACTGCAGAGAGAAACAGGGGACGGGGGAGAAAAGATCCAATATAGTCTCTGTGCAGACAAAAAAATGAATATGTAAAATAACAAAACAAATATAAACATTCAAAAATATTGAATAAAGTATAGAGAGTTTGAAAACTGTGAATAGACTGATAACACAGGCTTTGTCAACTATAACATCCTTCACAAACGAGAAGCATGAGTACAATGGTTAAAATGATTACATTAAAAAAATTACTCTCCTTCAGTGACATGAAGGAAGGGCAATATGCAGATCTTATTTTCTGCCAGAATGTGCCTGTATGCCCAAAAGGCACATTTATGCACATCCATGTGCCTAATGGCAATCAAATATACTGTAGGGAAAAAAATTCATAGGGGTCAGGTCGGAAAAATGTTCTTCCAGCGGAGGTCCAAGTGTCATATTGGTGCTATGACTCCACATGATATCATCCCCATCGCAGCCTCCCGTGCACATCACAGTCCCCCCCCCCCCCCACACACACACACACACACGCGCTTACCTTTAGGGCCCACACACATTACGCTTTGTCCTTTTTTTTCTTTCAACTTTATTGAAATGTCAAAATTACCTTTCATTTTTGTTTATGTACTGCAGCTCAGTTGCGGTGCATTGAAAAAGTATGCATTTCGCACTGCACTGCTCAGCACTCAGGGGTGCTGTTGCAGTGTTAATAGTATACATAGAAAACAATTGTTTTCTATTGCCCTTGCAGAGACCTGCATCTTGCAAGTGCAGAAATCACAGACCCCCTTTTACGTCAGTGTCCTCAGTCCCCCCCCCCTTCACATCACAGATTCCCTTTTACATCAGTGTCCACAGTACCCCCCTTCACACCCCCCTTTTACATCAAAGACTGTCTCATCACAGACTATCCCATCACAGAACCCCCTAGTCAGACTGACCCATCTCAGACCCCCATCACAGAAACCCCCAATCAGACTGACCCATCGCAGACCCCCATCACAGACCCTCACCACAGACTGACCTATAACAGATCCCCCATTACAGACTGGGCCATAACAGATCAACCCATCACAGACCCCCCCATCACAGACCCCCCATCACAGACCCCCATCACAGAACTCCCCATTACAGTCTGATCCATAACAGACCCCCCCACCACAGACTGACCTATCATAGACCCCCCCACCACAGTATGACCCATCACAGACTCCCCACCACAGACTGACCCAACACAGACCCCCCATCATAGACTGACCTATCACAGACTGACCCATCACAGACTGACCTATCATAGACCCCACCATCACAGACTGATCCATCACAGACCCCCCCACCACAGACTGACCTATCACAGAACCCCTCAATCACAGACCCCCCATCACAAAACCCCCATTACAGTTCTCTATCGATATTAAACTCCTGTCCTTTGCATAACAGCACAGCACTCCCCCCTACCCAGAGAGCCCTACCTTATTCACACAAGATGGAAATGGTTAAGGGCTATAGCTCCCAACCCATTCAAATACATAGAGGCTCTCGACAAGGCTGTCCTTTATCCCCAATTTTGTTCATACTGACCTTAGAGCCCCTTGCTATCAAAATCTGAGAGCATCAGGACATCAAAGGAATATATTGCAGGGATCGAGGACATACTGTAAGTGCACATTGTTCTCAGATAATCTCCTGATGATCCTTTCCTCCCCAGTCACGTCCATTCAAAATCTCTTTAATGTGCTTCTAAATCTTATATTAGCACCTCTCTTATAGAGGCTAACTATAAAGTACTTATGAGGTGGTATATGGTACCAATAGCAAAGTACGCTCCGGGAGCATCTTCTCAGTGCTTCAGGGGGTGTAGACAAGAGGAAACCGCCTTTCATATCTGGTTGTCATGATAGAAAGTGCAGAGGTTTTGGATTTGAGTGTATAATTTTATTTACTCACTCATGCAAATGAACCTAGATACATTTCCCCAGCAGGCCCAGTTGGGATGTCCACAAGAGGGAATACTGAGACACACAAAGAGACTTTATAATTGATTTTATTTTTGTGGCTTCCAGAATTTCCATTGCAAGATTTGGAAATCCCCCATGATCCCTGTCGAGTTATTGAAGTTATAATGGTTTATGGTTAAAGAAAGTCTCTCTGCATTGTTGATTGATGATAAGTTGCCATTCTTTGACAAAACCTGGGATCTAAGGATCACATATATGTCAACCTCTCTCTGATAATGAACTGGTGGTTATTCTTTGGACTGGATAGTGAGCATTCATTGTCTTTTTTGTACTCCTCTCTTTCTTCTTGCTTCCTGCAATGTCCTGTTTTTCTTTCTTTTCTCTGATCTTGATTAAAAGGTCATACGGTGCTTTTTTGATATATTGAGAAGTTAATGGAAGAGTCTCAAAGGGTACCTGAACTTCACTCTATTTTGTACCTGAACTACTAAATTGATACCCACCACTATTTGGTGTTTGAGGATGGAAAACTGTTTGTGTTCAAAAACGTTTGTATACTGTACATACTTACATAGTTAGTCTGGCTAAACAAAAGTCCATCCAGTTGTACCAATAAAATAATACAATAACCAAATCCTTTGAAGTACATTTTATTAACCCTAAGCAACATTTTTTTCTGCTTTATGCCCTACTATACATGTGCATTTTTGTACTGTTGTACTTTGTTTCTTGAAAAGCAATAAAAAAAAAATGTATTTTCTCTTCATATGATGAAATATAGCAATATTATCTACAATATATTGCTTCTTTGTTGTATGCTGTTCAGGAATTTCCTCCAGGTCAGCTATAAATAGGTTTGCACATTGATATTCCATATTGTTTCCTATAACAGTACCTATACACTGAAGATACAGTGACAAGAAAAAGTATGTGAACCCCTTGGAATGAACGTGTTTACAGCCGTAGATTGCCATAAATTGTTACAAAGTTGGTGAGGTTGAAAAAAGTCACCAGTCCATCCAGTTCAACCTATGATAACTGTGTGTGTGTTTATGTTAATAGTACATTGTATACCCCTGCATGTTGTGGTCGTTAAGGTGCCCATCTAATAGTTTTTTGAAACTATTGATGCTCCCCGCTGACACCACTGCTTGTGGAAGAGAATTCCACATCCTTACCGCTCTGACGGTATGGATCCCTTTATGCAGTTTAGGGTTAAACCACTTCTCTTGTAATTTTAGGTAATGGCCGCAAGTCCTTTCATATTCCCTGTCGCTGAATAGTTTGTTCCCTATGCTAGGGTCGCCAGTACAGTATTTGTACATTGATATCATATCCCCTCTCCAGTGTCTCTTCTCCAGAGAGACTACGTTCATTGCTTGTAGTCTTTCCCCATAGCTGAGATCCTCCAGTCCCTTTATTAGATTTGTTGCCCTTCTCTGGACTCTCTCCAGTTCAAGCACATCCTTTCTGAGGACCGGTGCACAGAACTGGATGGCTTACTCGAGGTGAGGCCAGACCAGAGTCTTGTAGAGTGGGAGAATTATTGTTTTATCTCTGGAGTGCATTCCCTTTTTGAGACATGCCAATATTCTGTTGGCTTTGCTTGCAGCAGCTTGACACTGCATGCCATTGCTGAGTTTGTCATCTACAAGGATCCCTAGGTCCTTTTCCAACTTAGATTCCCCCAAAGGCTCTCCCCCTAGTGAGTAACTTGCATTTGTATTTCTGGAACCCAAATGCATTACCTTACATTTTTCAACATTAATCCTCATTTGCCATATGGATGCCCACCCCTTAAATCCTGCGTAGAAATTAATTTAGTATCGCCTGCAAATACGGAGATCGAGCTGTTTATCCAATCATCAAGGTAGTTTATAAATAAATTAAATAGGGTTGGTCCCAGGACAGATCCTTGGGGGACCCCACTTTCCACACCACAGCGTTTTGAGTACTCCACATTTGTGATCTGATCCTCGCCTAAGTCCCAACAATAGACAAATACTATGATGTGCTTAAGCTAAAAACATACAAACAATTCAAATGGTCTTTTTTGAACACACCCATTAAACATTCACTGTGATGGAGAGAAAAGTAAGTGAGCCCTCAGAGCTGATAGCTGGTTGAACCCCATTTGGCAGCAATGACCTAAGCAAGTGCTCTGGTAGCTCTGGATCAGACTTGCACAACGTTCAGAAGGAATTTTTTCACCATTCTTCTTTACAAAACTGCTTTAGCTAAGACACATTTTTAGGATGTCTAATGTGAATGGTTCTCTAGGATTTCTATGGGGTTAAGGTCTGGGCTTTGACTGGGCCACTCCCAGTAGCGTAACTATCAGGGTCGCAGCAGTCGTGCTTGCGACTGGGCCCTGGAGTTCCACCACTGAGGGGGGGCCCGCCAGCCCCTGTTCTCGCTACTGTAACTGTCCTTCCCGATCGTTGCGCCGTATTGCGCGGGGGGGAGGCGTCTACAGCGGCAGGTTGCTAAGAGGAGGCTGGGCTAAGTCTTCTGAAAAGAAGTCTGCTGCTGCCTGCACTGCCCTCAGCCCTGCCGATCCTCTCCAATAAACAGAGAAGGCTGAGGCAGGGGTGGACGCTGAAAGAAAGTCAGCTGATACCAATAGAGTGCAGGGGGAGGATTTCTCCCCTCTGCGAAGAGACCATATGCTGCTACAAGCCTGGCTGGAGTGGATTCACTTGTTGCTGAGGGGGAATTGTCTGACAGACTGCTATGTAAGTGAAGAATGATGATCCTAAACTCCACCCTTGCTGCCTCTTAATGATCCCATGACACAGATCGCATCCCTATTTACAACAGAGGTGTTGGGGGGGAGGTGTAGGGATGAGATCTGCGGTGGTGGGGGGATGGGATCAGAAAGACAGAGGTGGTGGTGGGGGAGGATGATACCACCCCTCCTCCACCCCCCCATCGCCCCCACTGATCCCTCTCCACCATCACCCCTTCACCACCGCAATTGATCCCACCCCCCTCCCAACCATCACCCCCCTCACCACCGCCATTGATCCCACCCCACCATCCACCCCCCTCACCACCGCCACTAATCTCACCCCCCTTCACCACCTCTGATCACACCCCCTCCCCACCACCACCGCCACTGATCCCACCCCCCCTCCCCACCATCGCATTTGTTATACATTGTAAAAAAAAAGTGTCAAAAACATACTTTTTCGGGCGGGCCCTTCGTGATTTCCTGCACCGGGGACCTGAGAAATCTAGTTACGCCTCTGGCCACTCCAAAAGGAACATTTTCTTTTTCTGAAACCAATCTGTTGAGGATTTATTTTGATACTTAGTAGGGTCATTGTTCTGCTGTATCACCCAACTTCTGCTAAGCTTCAGCTGGCAGAAGGCTTCCCTGACATTATCCTTTAGGATATTTTGGCAAAATTGTGAATTCATTTTCCACTCAATGATGGCAAGTGGTCCAGGCCCTGAGGCAGCGAATCAAGACCAAATCATTATGTTTGTATGCAGTGTGTATGGGTGGTGGCGCTACTCTGAATGTAAGATCTGCCTGTAGGACTATGTAGATATTGATGTACACTTATACTGTTCCTTAAGCAAATAAATATAAATAACAGCACACATATATTGGTGCTGGTGACCAACCAGTGTACAGTGAAAATTAGTGATATTCGCATATGCAACAGTGTTGGTAATAGGCAATAAAGGTGACATTTGTGTAGTGAGATTTACTCTATATAAATACAAAAAAGAACATAAAATTGACTCAAAAAAAAAAAAGTGACTCAGTGCTCTAAATCAATAAAAAATAATATATATTTAGTTTAAAGTTGCACTAGTGCCATGTGCAATATGTGAAATAAATAAATGAAATATATAAATATATAAAATGTAAAAATTATGAATCAATAGTCCTTATCAATCTCAATGAGGTGCACTTTGTAAAGTGCTATATGATACTGCCAGTCACATTATATTGCACCTCCAAAAGGTGCTATGTGCATAAATCAATGGAAATAAATAATTCAGGCGTATGATTCAATTAGTAGTGCTTATATCATGCCAAAAGGTGGAAACAGGAGATGTGTGAAATGCCGGTGCTGTACTGTACTCTTTCCTTGCTGTGCTCAGTGTGGTGCTCCATGCCACTATTGAAAATGCACTCACCGCAATACTCTCCCCTTGAAGGGGTAGTAAGCCTTTCACAGCAAAATGGGTGATCCTGCGTTTCCCTCTGGGTTCTGTAGGTGGCCTATGTGTCCTGGTGGATATGGATGCCTCCAAATGCACAGGAGCCCGTATCGATGTCTCTGGGGTTCCCTCAGATCATGCCCCAAATATAGAAGGTAAACAGGCCATGGTGTAGTATGTCTCAATATTTATTAATATAAAACAAAATATCCACTCACAGTTTAAGTGCTATGTAAAAAGCTGTTGGTATGCCGTCCGAGCCGGATGTCTGGGTGCGGATGCGTTCCACAGTCAGAAACCACTCTAGCGGAAGTGACGGAGCGACGTACTGTCACAACCACCCATTTTGCTGTGCGAGGCTTACTACCCCTTCAAGGGGAGAGCATTGCGGTGAGTGCATTTTCAATAGGGGCACGGAGCACTGCACTGAGCACAGCAAGGAAAGAGTACAGTACAGCACCGGCATTTTACACATGTCCTGTTTCCAACTTTTAGCACAATATAAGCACTAATAATTGAATCATACGCCTGAATTATTTATTTCCATTGATTTTTCCACATAGCACCTTTTGGTGGTGCAATATAATGTGACTGGCAGTATCATATAGCACTTTACCAAGTGCACCTTATTGAGACTGATAAGAAGGACTATTGATTCATAATTTTTACATTTTTATATATTTCATTTATTTATTTTACATATTGCACATGGCACTAGTGCATCTTTAAACTAAATATATATTCATTTTTATTAATTTTTATTGATTTAGAGCACTAAGTCACTTTTATGATCTTTTATGTATTAATATAGAGTAAATCTCACTACACAAATGTCACCTTTATTGACTTATTAACCAACACTGTTGCATACGCGAATATCACTAATTTTCACTGTACACTGGTTGGTCACCAGCACCAATATATGTGTGTTGTTATTTATATTTATTTGCTTAAGGAACTGTATAAGTGTACATCAATATCTACATAGCCCTACAGGCAGATCTTACATTCAGAGTAGCGCCATCACCCATACACACTGCATACATACCTTACATTCCCACCTAGGTGAGAAGTATTCTGGGTAGGCAGCAACTCCACTTTTATATACACATTTTTTCCATTGCGCGGGATCCCCCTTTAATATTATCAAATCGTTATGTTCCCTCCACCATACTACATGGTTGGAATGATGCTTTGATGTTGGTAATCTGTTCCCTTTTGCACCATACATAATATTGAGTATTCTTTCCAAACAACTTTTGTTTCATCAGTTCGCAAAACATTTTCCCAGTAGCGCTGTGGTTTGCCAAGTTACTCTTTTTCAAACTTCATGCATGCAGCAATATTTTTTTTGGAGAGCATTACTTCCTTCGTGCTGTTCTGCCATGGACACCCTGCCTGTTCGAAGACTTATGTATGGTAGACTCATGAACAAGGTCTTTCGCCAGTCTCAGTGATGTCTTTAAGCCTTTATCTGTTACTGGTTTGCTATTCTTTACCTCATTTAGAATTCTATGTTATGCCTTGGGAGACATTTTGGCTGGCTGCCCACTTCTGGGAAGACCGGCTACAGTATAGTACTCAACTGTCTCCATTTACAGACAATTTGTCTAACTGTCAACTGACGGATTCATAAACACTTTTCAGTTGTTTTGTATCCCTTTCCAGTCTCATGCAGATCAACTGCTCTCTATAGTATGTTTTCAGAGAGCTACTTTTTGAGAGGCATGGCTCACATCAGTTGATGCTTTTTATAAATAGCAATCTTAAAATGTTAGAGTGTCTTTTACAATCAAAGTAGCTCTAAATCACACATCCATATCATTGTTTGGGCTCAAGGTGTACACACTACTGAATACTGGCTACTCCAATTAGCTTTCCTTGAAGTATTCATTTATGAGTTCACTTACT
This sequence comes from Pelophylax lessonae, assembly GCF_965119305.1. Lineage (NCBI taxonomy): Eukaryota > Metazoa > Chordata > Amphibia > Anura > Ranidae > Pelophylax > Pelophylax lessonae. The sequence goes on from NC_138775.1 coordinate 154,624,095, forward strand.
TTTTCTTCCAGAATTGTAAATGTTTAATGGGCGTGTTCAAAAAAGACAAGATAAATTAGAACTCTTTTGTGTTATCAGCTTAAGCACATTGTGTTTGTCTACTGTTGTAATTTAGATGAGGATAAGATCATATTTTATGGCAAATTATTGCAGAAAATCAATCCCAAAGGGTTCATAAACTTTTTCCCTCCACTGTTGATGTCATTATTATGTACTGTATGCTTGCTTGTGCCCTTTTTTTCTTTCCTCAGAGACTGTTGTACTTAACATTCTGCTAAAACCTTATGCATTAGTACTGCTTGGATCTTAAAGAAGGGGTATACCCTGAAAGCTTATCCTGAAAATTTGGGCCTTACTTTAAAAAAAAAAAAGTATCATGGAACGTACTCAATTATTCTTGTTGCTTTTTATGTGAAATATATACACTTTAATACCTATTCATGAAAAATATCTGATGTCAGTTCACAGTGTTGCTGATATTGTCTGTAGGAGTAATATTGTTCTTTAATTCTATACTTGTAGATCGAGGCAAACACATAAATTGGCCTCAGGAGAAAATTGGCAAATAATTCAACTTAATTATGTTTCACTTGTTACTGTGTATTTCCAAATGCCTTATTAGTTGGATCTTTTTTTCTAACCTGAATTTAAAGTGTACTTTACTGTTTTGTAGTTTGCTTGAAAAAATAGCTGTTTGTAATAAAAATAATTCTACATATCTATAAATCCTATATACTGTAACTGTTAAAAAAAGACGTGTATTACATATTTTCAGAATAAACTCTAGCTTTCCAAACTTATAATTGTATTTTACTGTATTGTACTAAGCCTATAAATACCACTTTCTACTGTTTTTGACTAGACATTGGAACACTACTGTTTGCTCAAAGACAAAAGATATTCCTAAACAATTTATTTTCCTCTTCTTTAAAAAGAAAAAAATCTTTTGTGTGTTGCAGAACTCATCCCAGATTTCTTTTTTTTGTGACTAGTATAATCAAGGAGTTTCTCATTTTCCTTATCCTTGAGCACTGTTAAACTGACAACAAAGTTCTCACTGTAAATATGTATTTTAATAGATTTTCTTGATATGCAGGCACTGTTGCATTCCCATTACTACATTGCTCTCTATTAGAAGTGAGAGGATAAACAAAAGTTGAATATTTTCTTTATCTTTTATAATAATGAGCTAATGAGAGTGGTCTAAAGAATCATTTACCAGCTTATTATGGAACAGAGTGGCAGCAGGGCTCCATGCTCTCCAAAGTGACCAGAGGTCACATCGCAAAGTCTAATGGGGATTCTACTTTAAAGTTCCTGCTTATGGGCCAAGAATTATCAAAAAATTTTATATCAGTGAAATAAAGATAAGGCAGTATACTTCATCATTAAGTGCTTTACTAAGAAGATATGATACTTTCTTATTAATTATATCAAAAACTGGATGATACATAAGCTCCAACAGCTTTAACCATTTGCCGACCAGCCATCTTAGTTTTACTGCAGCAGGTCGGCTCTATTATATGAAATGACGTACCTGTACGCAGCTCCATGTATTAGAGAGTGGGGGCACCGGAGGTATGCACAGTGCCGATTGGCCAGAGGAGAAGCCAATCAGCGGGTCCGACAGACATGATGTCCGCCGTCCACTCACGAACACTCCCCATAGAGACAGAACAGCATCTGCCTATGTAAACAAGGCAGACCGGCTGTTCTGTCAGAGATGAACACAGGGATCCTGTGTTCCTCCTATTTAGGAACACAGGTCTCTGTGTTCATCCAGTGAGTCAATCACCGCACAGTTAGAAAGTACTCCATAGGAGAAAACTTAACCCTTTGATCACCCCTTTGTGTTAACCCCTTCCCTGCCAGTGTCATTAGTACAGTAACTGTGCATATTTTTAGCACTGATTACTGTAGTAATTTCACTGTTCTCCTCAAAAATGTCAGTTAGGTGACTGATCTGTCCCGCTAAAAATCGCTTATCGCCGCCATCACTTGTAAAAAAAATAAAAAAAATGACATAAATCTATCCCCTATATTTTAGACACGATAACTTTAAACATTCCCCATTCCTTTTTCAGATTTATTTACCAGTAGGCTTGAGAGAATTGGGTTTGCCATTGAAGCATGTCACCCTTTCCTAATAAATCCCGCTCAAAGATTATTCTTATAATAAAAAGCAGTCACTGTTTCTCTCACTCTCCCTGTGAAGAGCATTCAGTCTTGTATTATTATTATTATTATTATTATTCATGATTTACACATATACTGCCAACACTGTGCACAGTGATTTACAATATAAAGGGACACACCATTGTTAGAATACAATTCAATACAAAAGGATTAGGAGGGCCCTGCTTTTGGGAGCTTACAATCTAAAATGCAGGGGCAAGTGTTACAAAAAGTAATGACTTTGAAGGATGAGCTAATGGAGGTAGAAGGTATATTTTAAATGGAGGCAGGATAGGCTTCTCTAAAGAGATGAGTTTTCAGGGATTGGTGGACAGAGTAGGAGATAGCAAGACATATTGAGATAGGTGTTCCAGAATATAGGAGAAGCTCAGGAGTGTTAAATGTCCTGATAGTGAACATGAAAGAAGGGGATGGGGTAGCTAGAGAGCAACATTTCTTGGGAGGAGTAGAGTGGAAAATTGGGGTTATTTTTCAAGATGAGGTCAGAGATATAGACAATGGCAGAGTCCATCCCTTGTAGTTTTCTGCAGGAAGACTGTAGTTGTTATCCCTTTGGGTCCTACCCACATCTCTGCTCACTACACAAGGACAACTGATGTCACTGCAACTTTTACAAAATAATAGGTGGGTTTTCAGATGCATGTAAAGTGGATTTGTATCATGTCAGGCTTTTGGGGACTTTTAGATGTATTAAAGTTTTTTCCTGAAAGATAAGCTTTAAGGTGTTATTTCTGCCAATGACCCATTTGCCTGGGTCATAAAAACATTGTCAGAAGTTCTAATCCTTCCAAATGCTGCTAAAAATAGATATCATGAGACAAACCAGGAAAGGTTGCTATTGATCCCTGATTCTCTATTGAGGGAGCCGCTGCTGCAGGGAGACAATTTGTTTTATTAGCTTACTAATATCTTAACAATTGCATGTGAGCAAATTAATGGTGCAAATGGCATCTGCCTTAAGCAAAGTTGCCTGGTATACTGCAAACTGTAACTAGCATTGACTGATTCATTCAACTGCTCTTCCTAAAGAGGTTATATTTAGTGTTGAGCGAACACGGACTGTATTATTCGTGTTCGTACCGAATAATTGGATTTTTTGTACCCGAACACGGACACGGACACTTTACTGTATGTTCGGGTAAAAATCCGTGTTCGGTCGTTTTATTTCCGGGTTTTGCATGCTTTGGCGCTCTTTTCATGGCGGGCTTTCAACAGCCAATCAACAATCGTTTAACTGGTGTGCCTTAAGCCATCCCAGCCATGCCTGCAAATGTCTCAGTAGCTGTGATTGGCCGTCTGAAGCATGTGACCAAGTCTTTATAAGTTCGAGGCAGCCGCAGCGGCGTCATTATGCTGCTTAGATTCAGGGACAGAGAGCACACATCAACGTGCTGGCTGCTGATTAGGGAAAGATAGGCAGGAAAAAACCATTTGTGTCCGGATAGAATTGAGGGACAGGTCGGAGTGTTTAGGCAGGGCGAGTTGTAGGCATTTTAGGGATAGAGTCTGCTGAATTATATAGGGTCAGTGTCTTCTACAAACTACAATCGATATTGCTGTGTGGGGGGTGGGGTGAATCTGCACTCAATCCTGATCTACGATCTCTTCTCAATCCTGTTAGGGACAGAGTCTGCTGAATTTTAGGGAAACTGTGTTCTACAAACTACAATCGATATTGCTGTGTGGGGGGTGGGGTGAATCTGCACTCAATCCTGATCTACGATCTCTTCTCAATCCTGTTAGGGACAGAGTCTGCTGAATTTTAGGGAAACTGTGTTCTACAAACTACAATCGATATTGCTGTGTGGGGGGTGGGGTGAATCTGCACTCAATCCTGATCTACGATCTCTTCTCAATCCTGTTAGGGACAGAGTCTGCTGAATTTTAGGGAAACTGTGTTCTACAAACTACAATCGATATTGCTGTGTGGTGTGGGATTGGAGATAGGCAGGTGTCAGTGATCCACATCCATTTTTCTGTGTGTGAGCTGCAGTGAACACAATCTTTTTGGGCTGCAGTGAACACAATCTTTTTGGGCTGCAGTGAACACAATCTTTTTGGGCTGCAGTGAACACAATCTTTTTGGGCTGCAGTGAACACAATCTTTTTGGGCTGCAGTGAACACAATCTTTTTGGGGTGCAGTGAACAAAATCTTTTTGGGGTGCAGTGAACACAATCCTTTTTGGTGTGCAGTGAACACAATCTTTGTGGGGTGCAGTGAACAAAATCCTTTGTGGGGTGCAGTGAACACAATCTTTTTGGGGTGCAGTGAACAAAATCCTTTTTGGGGTGCAGTGAACAACATCCTTTTTGGGGTGCAGTGAACACAATCTTTTTGGGGTGCAGTGAACAAAATCCTTTGTGGGGTGCAGTGAACACAATCTTTTTGGGGTGCAGTGAACACAATCTTTTTGGGGTGGAGTGAACAACATCCTTTTTGGGGTGCAGTGAACAAAATCCTTTTTGGGGTGCAGTGAACAAAATCATTTTTGGGGTGCAGTGAACACAATCTTTTTGGGGTGCAGTGAACACAATCTTTGTGGGGTGCAGTGAACACAATCTTTTTGGGGTGGAGTGAACAACATCCTTTTTGGGGTGCAGTGAACAACATCCTTTTTGGGGTGCAGTGAACACAATCTTTTTGGGGTGCAGTGAACACAATCTTTGTGGGGTACAGTGAACAGAATCTTTGTGGGGTGCAGTGAACAAAATCTTTGGGGGGTACAGTGAACACAATCTTTGTGAGGTGCAGTGAACACAATCTTTGTGGGGTGCAGTGAACACAATCATTGTGGGGTGCAGTGAACTCAATCTTTGTGGGGTACAGTGAACACAATCTCATACTGAAGGTTTGAGGGTGCTGCCTGTTCCATACTCCCCCTACTCCTCATCTAGCCTTTTAGGGGTACAAACAATAGTAATTGGGGCCTAGTGTGGTTGTGTACGTGTGATATACATACACTTTTTTGGGATCATATTTTCTATTCCGCTATTTAATCAAAAACCTTTGGGGATCAGTTAAATTGGGGGATAGTCTGTGTTGGTACGTGTGAGAGAGATCCACCTTTCCAAGTTGTTGGGGTTCATCTCATACTTCTGAAGGTTTGAGGGTGCTGCCTGTTCCATACTCCCCCCTACTCCTAGCCTTTTAGGGGTACAAACAATAGTAATTGGGGCCTAGTGTGGTTGTGTACGTGTGATATACATACACTTTTTTGGGATCATATTTTCTATTCCGCTATTTAATCAAAAACCTCTGGGGATCAGTTAAATTGGGGGATAGTCTGTGTTGGTACGTGTGAGAGAGATCCACCTTTCCAAGTTGTTGGGGTTCATCTCATACTTCTGAAGGTTTGAGGGTGCTGCCTGTTCCATACTCCCCCTACTCCTAGCCTTTTAGGGGTACAAACAATAGTAATTGGGGCCTAGTGTGGTTGTGTACGTGTGATATACATACACTTTTTTGGGATCATATTTTCTATTCCGCTATTTAATCAAAAACCTCTGGGGATCAGTTAAATTGGGGGATAGTCTGTGTTGGTACGTGTGAGAGAGATCCACCTTTCCAAGTTGTTGGGGTTCATCTCATACTTCTGAAGGTTTGAGGGTGCTGCCTGTTCCATACTCCCCCTACTCCTAGCCTTTTAGGGGTACAAACAATAGTAATTGGGGCCTAGTGTGGTTGTGTACGTGTGATATACATACACTTTTTTGGGATCATATTTTCTATTCCGCTATTTAATCAAAAACCTCTGGGGATCAGTTAAATTGGGGGATAGTCTGTGTTGGTACGTGTGAGAGAGATCCACCTTTCCAAGTTGTTGGGGTTCATCTCATACTTCTGAAGGTTTGAGGGTGCTGCCTGTTCCATACTCCCCCTACTCCTAGCCTTTTAGGGGTACAAACAATAGTAATTGGGGCCTAGTGTGGTTGTGTACGTGTGATATACATACACTTTTTTGGGATCATATTTTCTATTCCGCTATTTAATCAAAAACCTTTGGGGATCAGTTAAATTGGGGGATAGTCTGTGTTGGTACGTGTGAGAGAGATCCACCTTTCCAAGTTGTTGGGGTTCATCTCATACTTCTGAAGGTTTGAGGGTGCTGCCTGTTCCATACTCCCCCTACTCCTAGCCTTTTAGGGGTACAAACAATAGTAATTGGGGCCTAGTGTGGTTGTGTACGTGTGATATACATACACTTTTTTGGGATCATATTTTCTATTCCGCTATTTAATCAAAAACCTCTGGGGATCAGTTAAATTGGGGGATAGTCTGTGTTGGTACGTGTGAGAGAGATCCACCTTTCCAAGTTGTTGGGGTTCATCTCATACTTCTGAAGGTTTGAGGGTGCTGCCTGTTCCATACTCCCCCCTACTCCTAGCCTTTTAGGGGTACAAACAATAGTAATTGGGGCCTAGTGTGGTTGTGTACGTGTGATATACATACACTTTTTTGGGATCATATTTTCTATTCCGCTATTTAATCAAAAACCTTTGGGGATCAGTTAAATTGGGGGATAGTCTGTGTTGGTACGTGTGAGAGAGATCCACCTTTCCAAGTTGTTGGGGTTCATCTCATACTTCTGAAGGTTTGAGGGTGCTGCCTGTTCCATACCCCCCCTACTCCTCATCTAGCCTTTTAGGGGTACAAACAATAGTAATTGGGGCCTAGTGTGGTTGTGTACGTGCGAGATACATACACTTTTTTTGATCATATTTCCTATTCCGCTATTCAATAAAAACCTTTGAGGATCAATTGAATTGCGGGATAGTCTGTGTCGGTACGTGTGAGAGAGATCCACCTTTCCAAGTTGTTGGGGTTCATCTCATACTTCTGAAGGTTTGAGGGTGCTGCCTGTTCCATACTCCCCCTACTCCTCATCTAGCCTTTTAGGGGTACAAACAATAGTAATTGGGGCCTAGTGTGGTTGTGTACGTGTGATATACATACACTTTTTTTGGATCATATTTTCTATTCCGCTATTCAATAAAAACCTTTCTAGGGCAAGATCTTAAATTACAGAAATATGAGGAGACCGTCAAATAAGGGCCGTGGCCTGGGTCGTGGTGCTGCTGGTAGAGCTCCTGTTGCAAGGAGAGGACATGGTCGATCTGTGCCAGCTACACGCACAAGTGAAACACCTTCCTCAAGTGTGAGTAGGCGACAGAACCTGCATCAGTATTTGGTAGGGCATCAAACGCCCCTAGAAGTGATGAGACCAGAACAAGTTGAGGCGATAGTAGATTGGTTTGCTGCTGACAGTGCCTCCAGTTCCTTCACATTGTCTCCCACCCAGTCTACTGCAGAAAGGTCAGAGTTGGCACCTGCAGCCAATGTCCAACCGTCTTTCACCTCACCCCCTTGCAAATCAGGCCAGCAGTCTGAGCCCCAAGCCATACAGCAGTCTCTTATTCTTTTTGAGGACTCTGTCAGCAGGGTTTCCCAGGGCCATCCACCTAGCCCTGCCCCAGAAGTGGAAGAGATTGAGTGCAGCGATGCCCAACCACTTATTCCTCAAGATGAGTACATGCAAGGATCATCGCAGCACGTCTCCGATGATGACGAAACGCAGGTGCCAACTGCTGCGGCGTTCAGCATTGTGGAGACCGACAAGGAGGGCAGGGGTGAAGACTGGGTGGAAGATGATGTGGAGGACGATGAGGTCCTCGACCCCACATGGAATGAACGTCATGCAGGTGAACTGAGTAGTTTGGAGGAAGAGGCGGTGGTCGCACAGAGCCACCAGCACAGCAGAAGAGGGAGCAGGGTGCAGAAGCGGAGCGGCCGTGCCCTAGACACTACGCCCGCTACTGCCCAACGCAGCAAGGGAACGAGCGCACCAAAGTCAGCTCAAAGGAGTTCTCTAGCGTGGAAGTTCTTTAGAAAATGTGCTGATGACAGGACACGAGTGGTTTGCACCCTGTGCAATCAGAGCTTGAAGCGAGGCATGAACCTTCTCAACCTGAGCACAACCTGCATGATCAGGCATCTAAGTGCAAAGCACGAGCTGCAGTGGAGTACACACCTTCAAAACCAAGAAACGTCTCTGGCTCATCCTGCTTCCTCTTCTGCTGCAGTCTCGGCCGCTCCAGCCACATCTGTAGTGATACCGGCACCTGCCACCCCGCAAACAGACGATCTGTCAGCAACACCACCACCTGGGTCACCAACAACCATCTCCACAATGTCCCGTGGAAGCGTTCAGCTTTCCATCTCCCAAACACTTGAGAGGAAGAGGAAGTACCCCCCTACCCACCCGCGATCCCTGGCCCTGAATGCCAGCATTTCAAAATTATTGGCCTTTGAAATGCTGTCATTCCGTCTGGTGGAGACGCACAGTTTTAAAAACCTTATGTCGGTGGCTGTCCCACAGTACGTCGTGCCCAGCCGCCACTACTTTTCCAGGCAAGCCATCCCTTCCCTGCACAACCAAGTGGGGGAAAAAATCAGGTGTGCACTGCGCAACGCCATCTGTGCCAAGGTCCACCTAACTACGGATACGTGGACCAGTAAGCACGGTCAGGGGCGTTATATCTCCCTAACGGCACACTGGGTAAATGCAGTGGCGGATGGGCCTGAGGCGGATAGCAATTTGGCGCATGTCCTTCCACCACCGAGGATTGCAGGGCGCTTCAGTTTGCCTCCTGTTCCTAACTCCTCCTACTCCGCTTCCTCATCCTCTACCGCCTCCTCATCCGGACAGCGTAACACCTTCACCACCAACTTCAGCACGGCCAGGGGTAAACGACAGCAGGCAGTTTTACAACTTGCCTGTTTGGGGGACAAACCACACACCGCGCAGGAGTTGTGGAGGAGCATGGAACAGCAGACAAATGAGTGGTTGCTGCCAGCGAGCCTCAAGCCCGGCCTGGTGGTGTGCGATAACGGGCGAAATCTCATAGCAGCTCTGGGCCTAGCCGGTTTGACGCACATCCCTTGCCTGGCGCATGTGCTGAATTTGGTGGTGCAGAGGTTCCTTAAAAACTACCCCGATATGTCAGAGCTGCTGCAGAAAGTGCGGGCCGTTTGTGCGCACTTTCGGCGTTCTCACCCTGCTGCTGCTCGCCTGGCAGCGCTGCAGCGTAACTTCGGCCTTCCCGCTCACCGCCTCATATGTGACGTGCCCACAAGGTGGAACTCCACCTTGCACATGCTGGAAAGACTGTGCGAGCAGCAGCAGGCCATAGTGGAGTTTCAGCTGCAGCACGCACGCGTGAGTCGCTCTGCGGAACAGCACCACTTCACCACCAATAACTGGGCCTCCATGCGAGACCTGTGTGCCTTGTTGCGCTGTTTTGAGTACTCCACCAACATGGCCAGTGGCAATGACGCCGTTCTCAGCTTAACTATCCCACTTCTATGCCTCCTTGAAAAAACAATTCGGGCGATGATGGAAGAGGATGTGGCACAGGATGAGGAGGAGGAGGAGGATGAAGAGGTAACATTTCCAAGGCTTTCAGGGCAGTCATTCGCAAGGGGCTCCGAGGGTGGGTTCCTGCACACGCAAACGCCAGGGACGCAATTGTCCAGCAGGGGCACAGTTCTGGAGGATGAGGAGGATGAGGAGGAGGAGGAGCTGGAGGAGGAGATGGAACCATGTTCACAGCAGGGTGGCACCCAGGCCAGCTCATGGCCATCACTGGTGCGTGGCTGGGGGGATACAGAGGACACGGACCATACACCTCCCACAGAGGACAGCCTTTCGTTGCCTCTGGGCAGCCTGGCACACATGAGCGATTACATGCTGCAGTGTCTCCACAACGACCGCCGAGTTGCCCACATTCTAACTTGTGCTGATTACTGGGTGGCCACGCTGCTGGATCCCCGTTACAAGGACAACGTACCGTCCTTAATTCACTCACTGGAGCGCGATCGCAAGATGCGCGAGTACAAGCGCACGCTGGTAGACGCCATGCTGCTGGCATTCCCATCTGACAGCGGGGCCACAGTGGAAGCACAAGGCAGAGGAGGAGGAGGAGGAGGTCGCCAACGCAACCAGGGCACCGCCAGCACCTCAGAAGGCAGGGTTAGCATGGCCGAAATGTGGAAAAGCTTTGTCAGCACGCCACAACAAACAGCAGCACCAGCAGCTCAGATGGAACGTCTTAGCAGGAGGCAGCATTTTACCAACATGGTGGAGCAGTATGTGTGCACACGCCTACATGTAGTGAATGACGGGTCTGCCCCCTTCAACTTCTGGGTCTCCAAATTGGGCACATGGCCTGAGCTTGCCCTTTACGCCTTGGAGGTGCTGGCGTGCCCTGCAGCCAGTGTATTATCTGAACGGGTATTTAGCACGGCTGGGGGCGTTATAACAGACAAGCGCAGCCGCCTGTCCAGAGACAATGTGGACAAGCTCACGTTCATTAAAATGAACCAGGCATGGATCCCACGGGACTTTTCCGTACCTTATGCAGAATAGCAATGGATACCGACCTTACCCACCCATTGTTCCATTTTTGCTCTTTCTCACTCTTTTGGGGTGTACCCTCATTTAAAATTTGTGAAAAGAAGCAGTGTTGGCTACCTCGTCCTCCTCCTCAGGGCCAGATTAATGTAGGGTCTATTGGAGCTGCAGCTCCAGGCCCCTACCTTTTATATAGGCCCCGGGTTGGCCATATTCACTGTTACCGCTCTTCTGTCACTTGTAAACACAGAAGTCTGGCTTCTATGCTCGCTTCCCCAGGCAGCACCCTCAGAACCTCCCCACACAGCGTGAAGGCCGGACAAGGAGGGACAGTTGGCGATGCATGGATGTGTTTATGGGCTTCAGAGACAGCATCCCATGTTGAATTAGGCATGCATGGCTGCACCCTTCCTCCTCTGGGTGCATGGCAAGGCACGGCCCTAAGGCCCTTCAAAATCCTCAGCACCAAGCCCATGATGCTGTTAATCCGGCCCTGGTCCTCCTCCACCGCCGCTTCCACCTACACCGCCCATAGGTGTGCGCAGCCTATTGCATTAAGGTGTGCACCCCAAAGTTGAAATACACATGCATGTGTTTGCCAGCAGGGAGAGTAATGTATCGGGGCCATGTACCTGTAGGCAAGGAGAAATAGAGCAGAGCAGGTCCCAGGGAGATCTTTCCCATCTCCTCACTGGCAATGCTATGTGCCCTAGGTGATTAGGGTGTGCCCAGGCACACCCAGCACACCCTGTGCGCACGCCTATGTCACCGCCACATCCACCACCACCTCAACCTCCCTCCTACTCCATATGGGCCTCGTCCTTCAGAGATGAAGAAGAACATTGTTTTATTTTTCTGTTTTTTTTTGTTGTTTTAAGTTATTTCCCTATCCACATTTGTTTGCAGAGCACTTGCCATGCTCTTAATTACGTTTTGCTGCCATTTGCAGCACTCTAGCCCTTTCCTTTGGTGTTTTAGAGCCATTTTAGTGCCTTAAAGTTCGGGTCCCCATTGACTTCAATGGGGTTCGGTGTCCGGGAAAAGTTCGGTAAAAGTCCGGGACACGGACCCGGACTTTTTTTTAAAGTTCGGCCGAACCCGTCGAACACGGACATCTAGGTGTCCGCTCAACCCTAGTTATATTCTCAAAGTGCACATCGTGATAATACTTAAACAGAAGTGACATTTCTTTGGTACTCTGTAACGTAACCTTTTTTTTTTTTTTTTTAAAGTATTATATTCAGTATTGTTCTGCAAAGTCATTTTCTGGCAAGAAAATGTTCATGTGTGCAGATATTTGCTCTTGATGTATTATCCATTTATTAGATTTAGATTCTTTATTCAAAACTATGACATTGTTATTAGTTGTGGATTGAAGCCTGGCTAAGTCAGTTAGGCTATGCACACAATGCATTATTAGAATATGATTTAACTTTGTTAATGCTATTTCTATGGTCTTGCTATCAATATAGTAAGATTATAATAATAAAATTGAAATCAATAGGTATGCATGAAGATATAAAAAACAATATAGTTATATGTTGGATGCAATTGTGAAGCAGTTGCTCTTGGTGTTTAATTTTTGTCACTTCTTTTTTAAAATTTTCAAATGCAGCAACTTAAATGCAACAATTTCCCAGATGTATTTTAATAGTTCAGAAATTTTTTAAAAGTAAAATGTGACAGAACTTTTCATTTAATTTTAATTCACTTCTACAAATTTACTTATGAGACTTGCTGACTAAACTAATCTATCAGAGTTGACTACGGAATATGTATCTCCTTTCGTATGGAAGAACAGCTTGAATTTTTCAGTTATAGTGTCAATAAACGACTTTATAAATGTAAACTCACGTTTGATCATCCTTCGCCCCCCTTAAAAAACCAAGAAAGGTAATTTAATCCAAGTAGGAAAGTAGATGTTATATGAGTTATGTGCATAGAGGAAACGTGAACAAAAATAATATTTAGAAAACAAAGTTGATTTTAAAGTGGACAAAAGCCATTTTATTGATGTAAACTATTATATACCCTCCAAATTACTCCAACATCTGCAACTGCCCAGAAAAGTTGTTCCATACATATCAGCTATCCAGGAGCCTGTAGAAAGCTACAGAAGTGTGATGCATTAGTGGAAATATTCTTAGGTTTGATTGCGGAGTTCTTCATGAAGTCAGAAAATGAATGAATTTAAATCTACACCTCATTACATTTTTGTAGTGAAGGGGTGAATCTTCAATCAATTCTAGCTATTTTCAAGACAAATAGGCAAGGGATGAAAAAAAAAAAGGTCACAGGAAGGTTGGCACTGCTATAGGGGACATGTACCAATCAAAATATTTTTTTAAAAATACCATTATGTTAGTACAGGGTCCAGTTTATTTTCTTGTTCAAAGTATTTTATTAGAGTTATGTATATACAATAGATACAACAGAAGTGTAAAAAGGATACAACAAAAATGTAAAGAGGATAGAGTCCAAATATAGAGTGGCCAAATGGTATACAAGATATAGAGAGAGTCAATAGTTAATAAGTATAATAAATAATGTAGAAGTGGAAGTCAATGGGGTTGCAGTCCAGTGACCTCCCTATAGGTCACCCCTAATGGGTTCAAGCTGTGACCCAGAAGGAGAACAGGTAATGGGAACCTTCCACAAATAAAGGATCTTCGAAAAAGTTACATATCTTGACTAATAAAAGTATCTCATAGAACATATGAAGAACAGTCTAATATAGCATGGCACATAGTCCTCTAACTGTTTAAAATAAATGAGGACTCAAATTTAATAGAGAAAGTAAATTGTTGTATCGAAAGATTACTAGAAACCAAATAATAAAAAAAATAAAAAGAAATAGGGGGAAGGAGAAGAAAACAGAAGGCAAGAATGCCAGAAAGGGAAAAGAATGGAAGATAGAGAGAAGAAGTGAGAATAATTATCGGGAATAAGGCAAGGAAGAAGGAAACAATACAATAAGATGTGTAGGAATGTTCAGTTTATTTTATTATAATTAGTATATTATAGTTTGTCACCTTCTTTTTCACTACACCATACTGCGTTGTCTTCAGTGTTTAATAAAATGCCAAAACACTTTAAAACCACAACTCTACAATTCCCTCCAAACCCCCCTCCACCCCTGTATCCCCAATTAAATATCATATCATATCGTTTTGATATCATATCAAAATATTCAAAATACAGACAAGTATGTGCTTCATCAATAGGCAATAAATAGAAACTGAATAGGCAATAAATAGTCTGTAGCCCTTGATTTCTGTGTGTCCACTGTGGAGAAAGTACTTAGCATTTGGGTACTAAATGTATAAAGAAACCCTTGACTTTGCACACCAAAACTCAGTGGGTGCAGGTGGTCTGTTATGCACTTTGGGAGACATTCGGAGGGGATAGCATTACTTTTTTTTTTTAAGAAGTCAGCAGAAAAATTTTAATTTTAAAGGGGGAACCCTATGCAAAAATAAAGAAAAAAAACGATCCAAAGCTTGCATACTGTATGTGCCCCTTTTCCTCTTACTCTTCCTACTTAAGGGTGCATAGCAGTCTATTTTTTTTCTAAGGATTTGTAAGACACCCTTATCATCCTTCTCAAGGGTGCAGATCAGCTCCTTTCTTGTCCCGTAATTAGCCCATGCCCAGAATCACTTTACTCTAATTTGTAGCATGTGCTACACCAACCACCATTATTTTGTACAGAAAGCCATTCTTCCCCTCTACCAGTGGTGGGCAACAGTGGGAAGAAGTAATATGAGGAGAAAGGTTGGGGTGCCAGTAGTAAGGAGGATTTTGGGGTGCTTTAAAAAGGCCTGTTTCCCTCCTCCCTATACAAGGGGAAATCTGGTGGTCCTCTACCACCAAAAATGAATCATACAATCCTATGACCATAGGTTGCCCTCCCTTCTTAAATCAGGATTTTCTTTTTTGTGCAGGTATATTTTAATTTGGTATCATTTTTATAATGACTTTTTTTGTGCTGAGACAGTGTACACTTGTTATTGAGAGAACAGATAGAAATGTTACAGTACCTCTAGCATCTGCAACTGTACATCCAGGGGCCAGGTCTGTCCTGTTCATGGCACGGTGGGTTACAGGTGTGCGCAAGCTGGATTATGGTCCTGTAGCTATGGCTGGTTGTTTGTGTAAATGTGAGCTTGCTTGTTGTCCTGCATGCAACAGCATGCTTTTGGTTAACATATCTGATGCAGGGTGTGCACAATGTTCTTTTTTTTCAAAGGATGCAGTGAGGTACTGCCAAAAAACTGTCATGAACAAACTGTCAGCAAAAACTACCTGTTGCACTCTAATTGCTAGTAGGGATGATCGAACGGTTCGGGTCGACCATCGGTTCGACCCGAACATTGACTGTTCTAAATTTGGCCGAATTCCGAACTTTTTGCGGTAAAAGTTCGGAATTCGGCACCAGAACAGGCCAAAATGCAATGGGACAGCAACTGGGCTTTAAAAGCCTGTGATTGGACCAGAAACGTGAGTAAAAGCCAATTGAGGGGGCAGGAGGATGCTAGAAATGTGATTGGAGTGACTAGGGGGTCCAGAGGCCAATCAGTAGTGAATATGCCCCCCAGTATATAACATAGCCCCGCCAAATCTCTAGTAGGGATGATCGAACTTTTGAAAAGTTCGGTTCGGCCAGAACATCCAAACTTCCCAAAAGTTCGACCCGGATTTCAGAACCCCATTGAAATCAATGGGACCCGAACTTCGGTAATCAAAAAACACAATTTTAAGCCCTAAAACCCAATAAATGCCCCTAAAAAGTCCCTAGGGTTCTGGGTCATGCCCCATTAACTATTAATCACACAAAAAAAGTTCTTAAAAATTGTCATTTTTGATAAAAAAAGCCAATTATTGAAAAAAAAAAAGAGAGATTTTTGGATTTAGTATCTGGGGTGTCTAAAAAGTGTACATGTGAAGTTTCAGCTCTGTAGCCTGTCCAGAACCATGAAAAAAAAAGATAATTTTTCAGTAGAACAGGGATGTGGGACCCTCCTTTTACACATATATGATCTTTTTTTCTGGTTCTGGACATGCTACAGAGCTGAAACTTCACAGGTACACCTTTTAGACCCCCAGACACAAAATCACACAAAAAAGTTCTTAAAAATTGTCATTTTTTATAAAAAAGCCAATTATTGAAAAATTAAAAAAAAAAAAAAAAAAAAGAGATTTCTTGATTTTTACTTTGGATTTCGTATCTGGGGTGTCTAAAAAGTGTACATGTGAAGTTTCAGCTCCAGAACCATAAAAAAAAAGATTGTTTGTATTAGAACACTTTCAGCACAGGAGCACAAAAGAACCCCAAAAAATGCCAAAAAAAACGCTAGCGTCAAAAAAAAAAATGCCCAGATGTGTTTTTGCTGGCATTTTTTGGGAGTTTTTGGAGGCAGGCAAAACATCAGAACTTGTGCACAGTACCACTATACATAAGTTCAGATGTTTTTCCTGACTGCAAAGAACCCAAAAAAATGCCTGCTATTAAACTGGCAAGGTGTGAAAACCGAGAAGCCAACCCCCTGTGCGGAAAGTGTTCTAATACAAACAATCTTTTTTTTTTATGGTTCTGGACATGCTACAGAGCTGAAACTTCACATGTACACTTTTTAGACCCCCCAGATACGAAATCCAAAGTAAAAATCAAAAAAATCTCTTTTTTTTTTTAATTATTTCAATAATTGGCTTTTTTATCAAAAAATTAAAATTTTTAAGAACTTTTTTTGTGTGATTTCGTATCTGGGGGGTCTAAAAGGTGTACCTGTGAAGTTTCAGCTCTGTAGCATGTCCAGACACACTAATGTTCCTCACACTAATAAATGCTAAATGACACTTTTAAAGTAAAATCAACAGAACTGCTTCCACTCTCTTCCATGTCCAGTATAACAATGCTGGGAATATGGCGGGGGCTATCTTATATACTGGGGGGCGTATTCACTAATGATTGGTCTAGGGACCCCCTAGTCACTCCAATGACATTCCTAGCATTCTCCTGCCCCCTCAATTGGCTTTTGCCAATGGTTCTGGTCCAATCACGGGCTTTTAAAGCCCATTTCCTGAAGCATTGCATTTTGGTCGGTTCTGGTTGCCGAATTCCGAACTTTTTGGGCAAAAAGTTCTAAATTCGGCCGAACCTCGAACACCCAATGTTCGGGCCGAACCGATGGTGGACCCGAACCGTTCGATCATCCCTAATCTCTAGCACTGTAATACAGGGGCTGTGGAAGAGAGTGGAAGCAGTTCTGTTACTCCTGCTGCAAAAGTGTCATTTAGCAATTATTAGTGTGAGGAAAGGGATATTTAGTGTAGTTAGGGTACTATATACCACTATAGTTAGATTCAATAATCTAGTTTCTGTAGGGAAAGTGTTAAGTGTCAGGGTGACCGTAGTGTAGTTTAGGGTAAACTGACTCTGACTTCTATGCCAGGGTGACAGAACTCATCCATGTCAGGGTGACCGCCATAAGAAAAAGATTATTTTTCTTAGAATTATTAGTAGAGCAGGGATGGGGCTCCGCTCCTGTCACACCTGGGCATTTTTGTATCAGGCGTTTATTGGGCTTTTTTTGTGGACGTCTTTGGAGGCAGGCATGACATCTGAACTTCTGTATAGGGGTATACATACACACACATACACACATATATGTATATATAGACATACACACATATAGGTGTAAAAGGAGCGGAACCCTATCCCTGCGCTACTGAAATTATTTGCAGGGATGGTGTTACCCTCCTTTCACACCTATATGTGTGTATGTGTATATATATATATATATATATATATATATATATGTGTGTGTGTGTGTGTATATATACCCCTATACAGAAGTTCAGATGTCATGCCTGCCTCCAAAGACGCCCAAAAAATGCCCATTAAACGCCTGAAACAAAAACGCCCAGACACTAAATCCAAAGAAATCTCTCTTTTTTTTCAATATTTTTTTCAATAATTGGCTCTCTATCAAAATCGACAATTTTTAAGAACTTTTTTTGTGTGATTAATAGTCTCTGGGGCATGACCCAGAACCCTAGGCACTTTTTAGGGGCATTTATTGGGTTTTAGGGCTTCAAAGTGGTGTTTTTTGATTACCGAAGTTCGGGTCTCATTGATTTCAATGGGGTTCTGGAATCCGGACCCGAACTTTCGGGAAGTTCGGGTGTTCTGGCCGAACCAAACTTTTCAAAAGTTTGATCATTCCTAATTGCTAGCAGCAGGACATTTGAAATGAGGGAAAATCAACTGCTAAAGACAAACAGCACAAGCAGGTGTTTTACTGAACTACTGTTTTACAAAATTTAAGATCCCTGAGAGGATACAGAAGTCAAAATGTGGCAAGCAGCAGGACAGTTTTACCAGGTATAATGACCAAATTATTGTCTGTTTAAATTGTATTTTACCTATGGCAATAGGGGGCTGTGGTGAATGTGAATGATATAATGCACACTGTTCTTGCACCTATTTTTTTTTTCTTTAAAAAAAAAAGTAAGATACCCAAATTGATGAAAAATCTAGTTGTTGATACTGCCAAAAAATATGGCAGAATACATTTTGCCATAAATGTATGAGGAACAATTATTTATTTGCAAAATGTTATAACAGAAACTAAGAAAAACACATTTTTTTCAAAGTTTTCAATCCTTTTTTCATTTATTTAGCAAACAATAAAAACCTAGTGGTGTTTAACCACTTGCCTACTGGACACTTAAACCCCCCTCCTGTCCAGACCAATTTTTAGCTTTCAGTGCTCTCACACTTTGAATGACAATTACTTGGTCATGTAACACTGAACCCATATGAATTTTTTCGTCATTTTTTTCAAAGAAATAGAGCTTTTTTTGGTGGTATTTAATCACCACTGGGCTTTTTATTTTGTGCGCTATAAATGAAAAAAGACCGAAAATTAAAAAAAAAAAACAATTTTTTTTAGTTTCTGTTATAAAATGTTGCAAATTAGTAATTTTTCTTCATAAATTTTGGCCAAAATTTATACTTCTACATATCTTTGGTAAAAATAACCCAAATAAGTGTATATTATTTGGTCTGCGTGAAAGTTAGAGTCTACAAGCTATTATGCTAATCATTTAAAATTGATCACACCTAATGTACTGACAGCCTATCTCATTTCTTGACACCCTAACAAGCCAGGAAAGTACAAATGACCCCCAAATGACCCCTTTTTGGAAAGTAGACATTCCAAGCTATTTAAGAGGCATGGTGAGTTTTTTGAAGTTGTCATTTTTCCCCACAATTCTTTGCAAAATTAATTTATTTTTATTTATTTTACAAAATTGTCATTTCCAACAGGTTATTTCTCTCACATGGCATATGCATACTTGCAACTACACCCTAAAACACATTCTGCTACTCCTCCTGAGTATGGTGATACCACATGTGTGGGACTTTTTCACAGTCTACTCATATAGAGAGGCCCAACATGCAAGGAGCACCATCAGGTGTTCTAGGAGCATAAACTACACATCTAACTTGTTGACCACCTGTTATAATTTTGTAACAAATTTAGACAAATTACCATTATCGAGGCATTTTCTTGAAAATAGAACATTCGGACTGAGAGGTATATGTATGTGACAGATGTCACATTTGAAAAAGGAATGTAAAACCCTTAGCGATAAACTGGAATCTACAGTGCCTTGCGAAAGTATTCGGCCCCCTTGAACTTTGCGACCTTTTCTCACATTTCAGGCTTCAAACATAAAGATATAAAACTGTAATTTTTTTGTGAAGAATCAACAACAAGTGGGACACAATCATGAAGTGGAACGAAATTTATTGGATATTTCAAACTTTGTTAACAAATAAAATACTGAAAAATTGGGCGTGCAAAATTATTCAGCCTCTTTACTTTCAGTGCAGCAAACTCTCTCCAGAAGTTCAGTGAGGATCTCTGAATGATCCAATGTTGACCTAAATGACAAATGATGATAAATAGAATCCATCTGTGTGTAATGAGTCTCCGTATAAATGCACCTGCACTGTGATGGTCTCAGAGGTCCGTTTAAAGCGCAGAGAGCATCATGAAGAACAAGGAACACACGAGGCAGGTCTGAGATACTGTTGTGGAGAAGGTTAAAGCCGTATTTGGATACAAAAAGATTTCCCAAGATTTAAACATCCCAAGGAGCACTGTGCAAGCGATAATATTGATATGGAATAAATGGAGTATCAGACCACTGCAAATCTACGAAGACCTGGCTGTCCCTCTAAACTTTCAGCTCATACAAGTAGAAGACTGATCAGAGATGCAGCCAAGAGGCCCATGATTAGAGTTGAGCGGACACCCTGATGTCCGTGTTCGGCGGGTTCGGCCGAACTTGAAAAAAAAGTCCGGGTCCGTGTCCCAGACTTTTTCCGAACTTTACCTGGACACCGAACCCCATTGAAGTAAATGGGGACCCGAACTTTCAGGCACTAAAATGGCTCTAAAACACCAATGGAAAGGGCTAGAGTGCTGCAAATGGCAGCAAAACGTAGTTAAGAGCATGGCAAGTGCTCTGCAAACAAATGTGGATAGGGAAATAACTTAAAACAACAAAAAAAACAGAAAAATAAAACAATTTTCTTTATCTGTGAAGGACAAGGCCCATATGGAGTAGGAGGGAGGTTGAGGTGGTGGTGGATGTGGTGGTGTAGGTGGAAGCGGCGGTGGAGGAGGACGAGGTAGCCAACACTGCTTTTTTTTCAGTCATTTTAAATGAGGGTACACCCCAAAAGAGTGAGAAAGAGCAAAAATGGAACAATGGGTGGGTAAGGTCGGTATCCATTGCTATTCTGCATAAGGTACGGAAAAGTCCCGTGGGATCCATGCCTGGTTCATTTTAATGAACGTGAGCTTGTCCACATTGTCTCTGGACAGGCGGCTGCGCTTGTCTGTGATAACGCCCCCAGCCGTGCTAAATACACGTTCAGATAATACACTGGCTGCAGGGCATGCCAGCACCTCCAAGGCGTAAAGGGCAAGCTCAGGCCATGTGCCCAATTTGGAGACCCAGAAGTTGGAGGGGGCAGACCCGTCATTCACTACATGTAGGCGTGTGCACCCATACTGCTCCACCATGTCAGTGAAATGCTGCCTCCTGCTAAGACGTTCCATATGAGCTGCTGGTGCTGCTGTTTGTTGTGGCATGCTGACAAAGCTTTTCCACATTTCGGCCATGCTAACCCTGCCTTCTGAGGTGCTGGCGGTGCCCTGGTTGCGTTGGCGACCTCTTCCTCCTCCTCCTCTGCCTTGGCCTTGTGCTTCCACTGTGGCCCCGCTGTCAGGTGGGAATTCCAGCAGCATCGCGTCTACCAGCGTGCGCTAGTAATCGCGCATCTTGCGATCGCGCTCCAGTGAGTGAATTAAGGACGGTACGTTGTCCTTGTAACGGGGATCCAGCAGCATGGCCACCCAGTAATCAGCACAAGTTAGAATGTGGGCAACTCGGCGGTCGTTGTGGAGACACTGCAGCATGTATGCCAGGCTGCCCAGAGGCAACGAAAGGCTGTCCTCTGTGAGAGGTGTATCATCTGTGTCCTCTGTATCCCCCCAGCCACGCACCAGTGATGGCCATGAGCTGGCCTGGGTGCCACCCTGCTGTGAACATGGTTCCATCTCCTCCTCCATCGCCTCCTCCTCATCCTCCTCATCCTCCAGAACTGTGCCCCTGCTGGACAATTGTGTCCCTGGCGTTTGTGGGTGCAGGAACCCACCCTCGGAGCCACTTGCGAATGACTGCCCTGAAAGCCTTGGAAATGTTACCTCTTCATCCTCCTCCTCCTCCTCATCCTGTGCCACATCCTCTTCCATCATTGCCCGAATAATTTTTTGAAGGAGGCATAGAGGTGGGATAGTTAAGCTGACAACGGCGTCATCGGCACTGGCCATGTTGGTGGAGTACTCAAAACAGCGCAACAAGGCACACAAGTCTCGCATGGAGGCCCAGTTATTGGTGGTGAAGTGGTGCTGTTCCGCAGAGCGACTCACGCGTGCGTGCTTCAGCTGAAACTCCACTATGGCCTGCTGCTGCTCGCACAGTCTTTGCAGCATGTGCAAGGTGGAGTTCCACCCTGTGGGCACGTCACATATGAGGCGGTGAGCGGGAAGGCCGAAGTTACGCTGCAGCGCTGACAGGCGAGCAGCAGCAGGGTGAGAACACCGAAAGTGTGCACAGACGGCCCGCACTTTCTGCAGCAGCTCTGACATATCGGGGTAATTTTGAAGGAACCTCTGCACCACCAAATTCAGCACATGCGCCAGGCAAGGGATGTGCGTCAAACCGGCTAGGCCCAAAACAGCTATGAGATTTCGCCCCTTATCGCACACCACCAGGCCGGGCTTGAGGCTGGCTGGCAGCAACCACTCATTTGTCTGCTGTTCCATGCTCCTCCACAACTCCTGCGCGGTGTGTGGTTTTTCCCCAAACAGGCAAGTTTTAAAACTGCCTGCTGTCGTTTACCCCTGGCTGTGCTGAAGTTGGTGGTGAAGGTGTTACGCTGACCGGATGAGGAGGCGGTAGAGGATGAGGAAGTGGAGTAGGAGGAGTTAGGAACAGGAGGCAAACTGAAGCACCCTGCAACCCTCGGTGGTGGAAGGAGATGCACCAAATTGCTATCTGCCTCAGGCCCATCCGCCACTGCATTTACCCAGTGTGCCGTTAGGGAGATATAACGCCCCTGACCGTGCTTACTGGTCCACGTATCGGTAGTTAGGTGGACCTTGCCACAGATGGAGTTGCGCAGTGCACACCTGATTTTTTCCCCCACTTGGTTGTGCAGGGAAGGGATGGCTTGCCTGGAAAAGTAGTGGCGGCTGGGCACGACATACTGTGGGACAGCCACTGACATAAGGCTTTTAAAACTGTGCATCTCCACCAGACGGAATGACAGCATTTCAAAGGCCAAGAATTCGGAAATGCTGGCATTCAGGGCCAGGGATCGCGGGTGGGTAGGGGGGTACTTCCCCTTCCTCTCAAGTGTTTGGGAGATGGAAAGTTGAACGCTTCCACGGGACATTGTGGAGATGGTTGGTGACCCAGGTGGTGGTGTTGCTGACAGATCGTCTGTTTGCGGGGTGGCAGGTGCCGGTATCACTACAGAGGTGGATGGAGAGGCCGAGACTGCAGCAGAAGAGGAAGCAGGAGGAGCCAGGGACCTTTCTTGGTTTTGAAGGTGTCTACTCCACTGCAGCTCGTGCTTTGCACTTAGATGCCTGATCATGCAGGTTGTGCTCAGGTTGAGAAGGTTTATGCCTCGCTTCAGGCTCTGATTGCACAGGGTGCAAACCACTCGTGTCCTGTCATCAGCACATTTTCTGAAGAACTTCCACGCTAGAGAACTCCTTTGAGCTGGCTTTGGTGCGCTCGGTCCCTTGCTGCATTGGGCAGTAGCAGGCTTAGTGTCTAGGGCACGGCCGCTCCACTTCTGCACCCTGCTCCCTCTTCTGCTGTGCTGGTGGCTCTGTGCGACCACCGCCTCTTCCTCCAAACTACTCAGGTCACCTGCATGACCTTCATTCCATGTGGGGTCGAGGACCTCATCGTACTCCACATCATCTTCCACCCAGTCTTCACCCCTGCCCTCCTTGTCGGTCTCCACAATTCTGAGTGCCGCAGCAGTTGGCACCTGCGTTTCGTCATCATCGGAGACGTGCTGCGATGATCCTTGCATGTACTCATCTTGAGAAATAAGTGGTTGGGCATCGCTGCACTCAATCTCTTCCACTTCTGGGGCAGGGCTAGGTGGATGGCCCTGGGAAACCCTGCTGACAGAGTCATCAAAAAGAAGAAGAGACTGATGTATGACTTGGGGCTCAGACTGCTTGCCTGATTTGCAAGGGGGTGAGGAGAAAGAGGGTTGGACATTGGCTGCAGGTGCCAACTCTAACCTTTCTGCAGTAGACTGGGTGGGAGACAATGTGAAGGAACTGGAGGCACTGTCAGCAACCCAATCTACTATCGCCTGTACTTCTTCTGGCCTCATCACTTCTAGAGGCGCATGTTGCCCTACCAAATACTGCTGCAGGTTCTGTCGCCTACTCACACTTGAGGAAGGTTTTTCACTTGTGCGTGTAGCTGGCACAGATCGACCACGTCCTCTCCTTGCAACAGGAGCTCTACCAGCAGCACCACAACCCAGGCCACGGCCCCTATTTGACGGTCTCCTCATATTTCTGTAATTTAGGATCTTGCCCTAGAAAGGTGTTTATTGAATAGTGGAACAAAACAACAACAGTATCGCACGGGTGTATCTCACAGTCAAATATGCAAAGTATGACGCAAATTTAATTTTTTTCACCCCAAAAGGGTGTATATTGAATAGCGGAATAGAAAAAAAGGATATAAAACGGTGTATCTCACACGTACAAACAGAGACTAGGCCCCGATTACAATTTTTTGTACCCTAAAGGCAGGATGAGGATGAGGAGTAGGAGGAGTTCGGAACAGGAGGCAAACTGAAGCGCCCTGCAATCCTTTGCGGTGGAAGGAGATGCGCCAAACAAATTTAAAAAGGTGTATCTCACATGTACCGATACAGACTATGCCGTAATTTAATTTTTTATACTCAAACAGGGTGTATATTGAATAGCGGAATTGAAAAAATTTTATAAAACGGTGTATCTCACACGTACAAACACAGACTAGGCCCCGATTACAATTTTTTGTACCCTAAAGGCAGGATGAGGATGAGGAGTAGGAGGAGTTCGGAACAGGAGGCAAACTGAAGTACCCTGCAATCCTCTGCGGTGGAAGATGCGCCCCAAAAGATTGGAAGGTGTATCTCACACGTACCGATACAGACTATGCCGCAATTTAATTCTTTTTACCCCAAAGGGTGTAGATTGAATAGCGGAATAGAAAAAAATTTATAAAACGGTGTATCTCACACGTGCAAACACAGACTAGGCCCCGATTACAATTTTTTGTACCCTAAAGGCAGGATGAGGATGAGGAGTAGGAGGAGTTCGGAACAGGAGGCAAACTGAAGCACCCTGCAATCCTCGGCGGTGGAAGATGCGCCCCAAAAGATTGGAAGGTATATTTCACACGTACCGATACAGACTATGCCGCAATTTAATTCTTTTTACCCCAAGGGTGTAGATTGAATAGCGGAATAGAAAATATGATATAAAATTGGTGATTTTTCAATAGCACATGTGAACACAGCAGTGTCTTATGTCAGTCAGCTCTGCTGCAGGCTATGAAGGGGAAAAAAAAGAAAATTCCCCTTTAAGTATTCTAATTTTTAAATTGATTAGTACATACTATGCCACAATTTAATTTTTTTAACCCAAAAGACCCCGCTGACGAAGTCGATGACGCAACGCGTACGGGGGAGGAGCCTGCACGTCACTACGTCGGTCCGGAGGTTCCAGGAAGTGTTTGGAAGGCATTTGTGAGCTGGCACGGCTGAAGTGCCAATTAATGTAAGTGCGATTCTTATGTTCATCAATAAATAGCCCCTTTACAAATACAGAGAGCACTAGATCTCCTTTTGTATGTTTTTCATCTACCACGCAGACTTGTATAAAGTACTCAAAATTTCTACTTGAGTAAAAGTACAAGTGCTCGATCAAAAAGTGACTTGAGTAGAAGTGGAAGTGCTCGCAGAAAAAGTTACTTAAGTAGAAGTACTAAAGTATTCAACATTTTTTTTACTTAAGTATTGCAAGTAGTTTTTTCAAAAAAATTGCTACTTAAGTACTAAAAGTAAAAAGTACCAGTAGTTTTGAAAAAAAATTTCTACTCAAGTACTGAAAGTAGAAGTACAAGTACTGTGTTATGTAGTTATTAAAGAAAGAAGTCAAAAGTTTGAACATCATATTGTTTTTTATTATTTCAAATGATTTATTCAAATGATTAACCTGTGTTTGTTAGTAGTTTCTTGATGCACTTTAAGCGCTGTAGCACCATTTATTTGTTTGTTTCATATTTTCTTTTTATTGGAAAGATTTGGTATAGCCGCTTTTATTATACACAGCCTTTATTTTCGTATGCGCTGATTTACAAATTACATTATACACATTTTTATGAGCTTTATGTAACCTGCCATCTACTGTTCTGGCAGTGGTAATTTTTTTTAAAAGTAACGAGTAACTATGCAGCACAAAAAAAAAATACTTGAGTAGAAGTATCGAAATCATCGAAAAAATGTAGTGAAGTAAAAGTAGAAGTAGGAGAAAAAAATTCTACTCTAGGAAAGTACAGATACCGCATTTCGGTACTTAAGTACAGTACTTAAGTAGTTCTACTTCGTTACTATACATCTCTGCTACCACGTGCTTGAGACCTGAGAGATTGGTTGGAGGTGAAGGCAGAGGGGATCACCAGGCGACCGTGAATGTTAATCTATGTGCCTATTTTGACTCATTTGAGTCTCTGTCTGAGGTGAGCTGCTAATCTCACTATCTGTCACTGGAGCACTTGGAGTGAAGCATGCAGCACTTTTTTGCACAGATGAAGATTGTTTTACTTAGGCTCCATGTACACGGGACGTTGTTAAAAGTCCCTTTGAATGCTGGAATTTTTAGGACGTTTGAAACGTCCGTTCGGTCGCATTTGTACCCGCGTTTAGCGGCGTTTGCGTTTAGAACTGTTCCTAAAGGTCAAAAAAATGATTCCCCTTTAAAATGGAAAAACGCGAACGCTAAACGCGGGTCATCGTGTTCGGACGCGTTCGGACGCGTTCAGACGCGTTTGTGCATTTGAAACGCCGGGAAACACAAGTTCGAATGCAAATAATTGCGTTCTTAAAACAGTCCCTGAACGCAACTGCCTGCAAATGACTGTAAACGACCTGGCGTACATGGACAGATAAGATAAAATGTAGGTGGGTTCAGGGGCTTCTGAAAAAAACGCCCAACTACTCCTAAACGGCCATTTCCAGCGTCCCTTGTACATGGAGCCTTATCTGTCACTGAGATTGCACTGTGTATTGGGACTTTTTCACATACAATATTAAGTCACTTTATTTTTAACTGGGACATTTAATATCTTGGTTTGTTTTATTCATATTGATTTATGATTATCACCATATTATTTGTTTATCACTTGTCACATATTTAAGCGATATTGGTTAGCATTTATTCACTTAGCGCAGCAATATTATTTATTGATTACTGAGGGTGTTTTGTGTTTGGCACTGATTGCTTGCGGCTTTGTGTTTATCACTTTTATTCGAGGATTGCGCTGATTATTTCCACTTTTATTATTTGGCAATTATACTTGAAACTTCTTGTTAAACCTGAAGAAGGACCCCTTAATTATGTAGCTAAATGGGAATCAGATCTGGGTCGCCATTTGAATAACACAGAATGGTCGGATATACGGTCTAATACAAAATCTTCTTCCACCAACATTATAGCGATGGAGGCTTCTTACAAAGTACTCATGCGCTGGTATTTGGTGCCCTCCAGAATAGCTAAATTCATGCCTCAACTCCCAGCACTCTGTTTCCGAGGTTGGTACCCACTTTCACACCTGGTGGCAGTGCCCGATTGTTTCCACTTTCTGGGAGAAAATCTTTCGACTGGCCTCAAAATTGTTTGATATGCCATTACTGCCAGTCTGCCAGACCCAATGACTGCATTTTTAAATGCAAAACCAGATATTCTCACACGCACAAACTCCTTATACAACTCTTAACAGCCGCAAAACAGACAATTACCAAAGCATGGAAATCCCCTTCCCTAAATTATTGTGAAATTAAACAACAAATGAACATTTCTATGATAAATGCCAAGATGTCAATATATAAAATGAAACGCTTGATAAAACATTAAAAATATTATTGTAATAGATAAAGTCCATATGTTATATTGAGCACCCGGAATGCACAGTTGTTCACGATCTTGACACCTTGTGAATAGTAGCAAGACAACACTAGGTGAGCAGGAAAAGACATGCACCTTCACCACATTTATCTGTGAGCCTCTTACCAGAAGAGATTGATCACGGTTCACACAGTGATCAAAAAGGCCTTTTAAGTCTCAAAAGAGATCCTGTTGCAGTGTATCTCGTCCTTACAGGGGACACTAGGCTCTATATCCTCATCAGGGGCTGTGTGCAATGCATAAGGTCCTCACGGGCATCCAGGCATCCAATAGGGTGTGTGATAACATGGAAATAAAAAGGCTAATGGTGCAGTACGTCTCGACAAACAAGTATTTTATTAAAATATATTGCACTCACCACAGACCGATAAAAACAGCTCAGAAAAGACAAATGCCAGATCAGTGTGTCAGTGTAACAGAGATGCCACAGCAGCAGCGAACATCCTCCGGCTTGTGACGTCAGACGTGGGCGGACTCCTCCTACATGTTGGGGAAATAGAGCCTAGTGTCCCCTGTAAGGATGAGATACACTGCAACAGGATCTCTTTTGAGACTTAAAAGGCCTTTTTGATCACTGTGTGAACCGTGATCAATCTCTTCTGGTAAGAGGCTCACAGATAAATGTGGTGGAGGTGCATGTCTTTTCCTGCTCCCCTAGTGTTGTCTTGCTACTATTCACAAGGTGTCAAGAGCGTTAATAACTGTGCATTCCGCGTGTTCAATATAACATATGGACTTTATCTAATACAACTAGACATTAAGCCTGTTAAATTAACGGGCGCTAGAACATATGTGATCAAACATTTGTAAAAACAGACTTGTTCCAGTAAGGCGTACTTTGCTACTAAAGTCAGTTTGCTTATAAATGTCCATTTAATAGTGTGTCTATGTTCTGCGATTTCTTTTTTACAGTAATGCACCTACAGTCGCAGATTCATTCAGGCGTGTTTTGCGTCTGCAGTCTTTCTATTTGCAAATGTCCCGTTCAAAACGTGTCTTTACTTTCCATTTTTTTGTAAGGTTTCGCAATCACACTCGCAGATTTTCTGTAGGCGTACTTTGCTACTAAAGTCAGTTTGCTAATAAATGTCCCCTTAATAGCGTGTCTATGTTCTGTGTTTTTTTTTTTTTTTTTACAGTAATGCACTTACAGTGGTAGATTTCAATCAGGCAATGTCCCTTTAACAGCGTTTCTACAGTCGCAGATTTGCTTTGCTGAGTGTGACAGGTTTTTTCCTCTGTTTAAATGATCCTTTTCCTGACAGCAACAGCTTTTTTCCTTTAAAAATTAATCATGGCTCTATTCGCTTTTTTCACCACAATAATTACAGTCAAAGGGTTTGCCAAGTGTAAGTTTCCTCATACAATGTCCTTTTAATATCTTTAAGTCTCTCCCTCATCAGCCTCCTTGTCCGACCTGTCACGCACTGTGCACTGCGTCCCTGTTGCTCTACTCTAGCAACCTCGGGGACATGTGCAGTTCTTACTGAGCCACTCTCCCTTGTAACGTTTTTTTTTTTTTTTTTAAATCACGTGGTAGCCGCATGACTTTGTCAGCTCTGCGTCCCTGTTGCCCTAGCAACATCGAGGACACGCACACGCTCCCGCTTGACATCGCTCGCCCGCCGCCACTTGTAACGGCCGCTGCCACTTAGAAGTAAGTCCATGCGAGCGCGCCCCCGCCGCGTGCCCGCGCACACCCGCCGCTTCAACAGTTTCGCCCAGCTGCCCAAAGTCTCTGCGCTCCAAGTCCCAACGGCTGTCCGTGGGGCACATGAGCAGTAGCGCAATCCCACGGACACAGGGACTGGACGCAGAGACACTTGTACTTTATTACAAAGGATAATATTTTTAATGTTTTATCAAGCGCATTTTATATATTATTTCTATTATCATTTTATGATTTATGCTGGCTGCTAATTTCTAATTTGGATGCGCTTTTTCTTCTATATTTTTTTTTTTTATGCCAAGATGTCAGCCTTGGATAATGGCACTTTGGGTAAATTCGACATTCTTTGGAAACCTTGGATTTCCAAGATGCTTCCCCCAGACTTCAATGAAGCTGTCTTACTTTCTTGGTAACATTCCCACATGTCCTAATATATTGTTTCCTACACCTGGTGCCTTATTCCCAAAAATTGCTCTTGCTTCTTTTCTCTATTTTCTATTTGTTTTCCTTTCTGGCTTTCTTTCCTTCTGTTTTCTTCTCTTTCCTTCTACTTCTTTTTTATATTTATTTAATATTATATGGTTTCTAGTGATTTTTTGATACAACAATATACTTTCTCTACTAGATTCAAGTCCCTGTTTACTTTAAATGACTAGATGACTATATGCTATACTATTTTATGTTGTTCTCCATATGTTAATTATATATTTAAACTAATAAAAATATCTCATTTATTTCAGAGATCCTTTTATTAGTGGATTGTTCTCCTTCTGGGTCACAGCTTGCACCCATTAGGGAGAACACAGACATCCTATTTCTATTGTATTTACTTCATTGACTTCCACTTCTATATTATTTATTAATTTTTCATTATAGTCCGATGACTCTCTTCATATCCTTTATACTTCTTTGCATTTTTGTTGTATCCTTTTTACATTTCTGATGTATCTATTGTATGTGCAGAACATTAATAAAATATTTTATTAGCACCGGGTGAGATACAGACCAAGTACCACATGCCAAGCTCGAATTTCTTTCACATTTACCGCATGCACCATTTCATGAAACAACACCCTTTACAATGTACAAAAGTGGATGGCAAGATATGGGATCTATTAGTAACCTCTACCAAGACACCTCCAAAACTTTCTAGCTACTATCATATCCTACTAGGCAATGACACGTTTTTTAAAACGTGGACCATGTTCAAATGGGATAGGGACTTACGAGAAAGCTTCTCGGTATCACAATGGCGACGTGCAGTCTCAGAAGCTAATCGTCACACTCATTGTGCTAACCACTGGGAAGTGACCCTTAAACTCACCCATAGGTGGTACTATACCCCTTACCGGTTGGCGGGATTTTCCAACAAATACTCCCAATTATGTTGGAGGGATTGCTCCAATGTTGGCACACTATTACATATTATGTGGGCATGCCCATCCCTCATTAGTCTGTGTAATCAGGTATTTAATTTCATTGCTAAACACACCGAGTGTATCATTAAACCCAACCCAGCTTTAGCAGTCCTACATTTGGGTATAGAACGACTCCCCTCTCAATATAGACCTTGGACGTCACATGTCCTGTTGGCCACTAGAACTCTGATTCTGAGGAAATGGAGAACCCCAGAGGTACCCAATCTATCAGATGTAATTGCACTATTGCGTATGAACTATCAGTTTGAGAAATCTCTGGCGACTAACAATGCGCGCCTTAGGGAATTCAATAAGATGTGGGACTTTTGGTCTACCACATAACTCGACTCCATAACTCGTTTCCATATTACAACTTCTTACTTACTTTGCTTTATATTGATGTTGATGTTGTTGTTGATTATGTAATAATCTCACCAAGTATTGATGTAACCATTACATATGTGTTTGATATGTAAAACATGTACCATGCAGTATCGGGAAGATACTTGTTGTTTCTTGTTTTTTTTCTTTGTTATGTGCTTAAACTTAATAAAAATTATTTAAAAAAAAAAAAAAAAACATTAATAAAATACTTTGAACGAGAAAAAAAAAAAGAAACAGAACATTGGGAACTCCTTTTAAAGAAACTGGAAATAAGCTGGATCCATAGTTTAGATACTATTAGCCTGAAAGTGTTAAATTCTGATTTAGATTTGTATTTATTTATTTAGTTGGTATTATGTGTATATATGTATTATTTATTTAATTATTTTGTACTATTTGTTATTTATATTTTCATTTTTATTTTTTTGTATGTTTTTGGACAATAGGTGCCAGATACGATATAGATTGTTCATGTGTGGAGGATCCAACATGCTTGTTGTGTTTTTCGTTTCACTCATAGATAGAAGACATATGTAGAATTGATCTAATCTTGATTGAATGATTAATGAGATTGATTCCATGTGGTTAAGATGAGACACATATATGTATTCTGATTGAGACTAAGGTTATTATGTATTTGGTTTGAAAAAGGGCGCTATCGACAACAGCCCATAATGGTTACCAGCAAATACGTACAGTATGTAATTATGTCATTTTATATCTGGAATAATATTACTTTTTGTGCAGCAACTCCCTACTTCATTTTTTCTATATATGACCTGTGGGAAGGTCTGGTTGCTAGCACAAGCTTGAACTGCCGTAGTGCACCTCACCCTTTGGGCTATATATATATATATATATATATATATATATATATATATATATATATATATATATATATATATATATATATATTAGAGTTTGAACACTGCTGATTGGCATTCTTAATTCCTTAGATATATTTTTATATCCTTTCCTGTTTTATACAGTTCAACTACCTTTTCCCGCAGATCCTTTGACAATTCTTTTGCTTTCCCCATGACTCAGAATCCAGAAATGTTAGTGCAGCACTGGATGAAAGATGCAAGGGTCTGTCAGGAGTCCAGAAACTCCTTAACCTTTTATACACACACTAAGCAAACAGATCACAGGTGAGGATGGTTACCTTTAATAGCCATTTAAACCCCTTTGTGTCAATTGGTGTGCATGTTATCAGGCCAAAATCACCAGGGAATGTACATTTTTGATCAGGGTCATTTGGGTGGTTGTCATCATGATTTAAAAAGAGTAAAAACAGTTGATTGATAATAAATGCACTGATGAAGTGGCACTGAAGGGCATTGATTAGGTGGCACTGATAAGGAGGCACTAATATGCACTAATATGCCACACTGGTGGCATTATGATATTATGATAATTGACTGCACCTGAGCAGTGGATTATGGGGCTCTGGTGACGTCAGAGCCCTATAAAAGAGCTGTCAAACTCAGATATAAGCTAGTTAGGCAGAGAGGTTAATAAGCTGGCTTGGCGGCTAGCTGATAGAATTACAGACTTGCAAGTTAGAGGCCATGGGTTCAAATCTCCCCTGGCCAGCAGGTGATTAATAGTCACTTACAATTAAGCCTTTAAAATGAGGACTTGTGAGTGTTCATATGTTTGCTAGAACATTTCCCCTGTTCGAGATGTTCTGGTGCAAACCGAAAAGGGGGGTGTTCGGGTCATCACTAGTGTGGAACAGCTTTGGCTGCTAGGCATCTAGAAGAGGGACCATCTGTGCTGTGGAGGGACCACCTATTCATTGACGCTAAACTGCTGTAGTATCATGCATAGGTGGTCCCTCCTCTAGATGCCCAGCAACCAAAGCTGTTGTTGACATTCAGGAACTCTCTTCCACATGGGCTTGGAAAGGCCTAACTAGCTTCTGGCACAAAGTGTTTCAATTAATTTCACAGGTTACAGGAATAATAATTAAACCAGACCTAGTACTTGCGCTACTATATTTGGGCATAGAAGGCTTTCACAAAAACGACCATACCACTATAGTGCTCACCCTTTTAGCCACCAAATCTCTCCTAACTAGACTCTGGAGAATGAATAAAGCTCCTAATGTATCAGAACTCACCATGCACCTTAACTACTTGCAGCTCGCCCGTCGTCAAATGTCGGTGGAGTGGTGTGGCTCTCGTTCTGGGAGGACTTCATATGATGGCACCCCAAGAAGACCGATTTCACGTGTCCACGGGGGTGTGCAGCGCGGTGATCATGGCCGCGCTGTGTTCCTAGGACACGCCGCGACACGATCTTGGTAAAGAGCCAATGATGTGGCTCTTTACCCATGTGATCGGCTGTGTCCTCCCACTGTCAGAGTGTGTGGCGAGGAGAGCTGATCAGCGACTCCTCCTCAAAGGGGAGTCCAGGACAAGTAATCAGGACACTGATCATCAGTGCCCTGATTACAGTAAAGCAAAAACACCAGCATCAGTGACACCAATCAATGCCCATCAGTGACCCCAATCAGTGCCTAGCAGTGACCTCAATCAGGGCCCATAAATGCTGCCCATCAGTGCCATCCGTCATTGCCCATCAGTGCCACCCGTCAGTGCCCATCAGTGCTGGCCATCCATGCTTCCCATAAGTGCCCATCAGTGCTGCCCACCAGTGCCACCAATTACTGCCCATCAGTGCGACCTATCAGTGCCCACCAGTGTGGCATATTAGTGCCTCCTTATCAGTGCCACCTAATCAATGCCCATCAGTGCCGCCTCATAAGCGCACATCAGTGAAAGAGAAAAATTACTTATTTACAAAATTTACTGACAGAAACAAAGAAAAACTTTTTTCAACATTTTCTGTCTTTTTTTTTTTGTAAAAAATAAAAATCCCAGCGGAGATTAAATACCACCAAAATAAAGCTCTATTTGTGTGAAACACATTATAAAAATTTAATTTGGGTACACCATTGCATGACCACACAATTGTCATTCAAAGTGCTAGAGCACTGAAAGCTGAAAGTTGTCCTGGGCAGGAAGAGGGTGAAAGTGCCCTGTATTGAAGTGGTTAATATTATCCTTAACTATGAAAAGGCTCTGGCTCTCAGTACCAACACTCTCCCTAAATTTAAAAAGGCTTGGAAACATTTGATTCCACTGCTTTCCACCTAACACCCCTGATTCCACAGATGGGCTGCTTTTGTTATGATGTTATATCTGTTACATTGAGAATCACCTCACATATATAAGTTCTCTATATTCACAGTTTTACTGAATGTATAATACTTTGGATATATTTTGTGTCCTTCCCTGTATTTGTGTTTCTGTTTCTGTTGAATTTTTAATTTGTTTCTCCTTTAAAAACTCAATAAAAACTTAATGGTGAAAAAAAAAATGCTTGGTGATTTTGCCTTAAAGGTCCTTGTTTAGGCACATCCAGTTTAAATAGTATACTACCTCCCAACCGTGCTCCTACATTGTCACCTTCTCACATGTGCCCATGGCTGAGACTGCAAGCATCTGGCTGTTAAGAAACAAAAGTCAGCAATGCACACATGACCCTGGAGAAAGTATAAGTATACAAGACAGGGTTAAAAAATACTAGAGGAGATCTGTAGTACAAAGTTGGAAAAAAGGTAAGATAACAAGGTAATACATGTATTTTAAATGTATTGTTAAAAAAACGGGACTTGTTTAAGACACGCCATTAGAGTTGAGCGGACACCTGGATGTCCGTGTTCGACGGGTTCGGCCAAACTTTAAAAAAAAAGTCCGGGTCCGTGTCTCGGACTTTTGCCGAACTTTTCCCGGACACCGAACCCCATTGAAGTCAATGGGGACCCGAACTTTTAGGCACTAAAATGGCTCTAAAACACCAAAGGAAAGGGCTAGAGTGCTGCAAATGGCAGCAAAACGTAATTAAGAGCATGGCAAGTGCTCTGCAAACAAATGTGGATAGGGAAATAACTTAAAACAACGAAAAAAAAAACAGAAAAATAAAACAATGTTCTTCATCTCTGAAGGACGAGGCCCTTGGAGTAGGAGGGAGGTTGAGGTGGTGGTGGATGTGGTGGTGTCATAGGCGTGCGCACAGGGTGTGCCGGGTGTGCCTGGGCACACCCTAATCACCTAGGGCACATAGCATTATCACTCTGTTTGCCAGTGAGGAGATGGGAAAGATCTCCCTCGGACCTGCTCTGCTCTATTTCTCTTTGCCAGCAGGGAGAGTAATGTATCGGGGCCATGAACATGTAGGCAAACACATGCATGTGTATTTAAACTTTGGGGTGCACACCCTAATGCAATAGGCTGCGCACACTTTTGGGCGGTGTAGGTGGAAGCTGCGGTGGAGGAGGACCAGGGCCGGATTAAGAGCATCATGGGCTTGGTGCTGAGGATTTTGAAGGGCCTTAAGGGCCGTGCCTTGGCATGCACCCAGAGGAGGAAGGGTGCAGCCATGCATGCCTAATTCAACATGGGATGCTATCTCTGAAGCCCATAAACACATCCATGCATCGGCAACTGTCCCTCCTTGTCTGGCCTTCGCTCTGTGTGGGGAGGTTCTGAGGGTGCTGCCTGGGGAAGTGAGCATAGAAGCCAGACTTCTGTGTTTACAAGTGACAGAAGAGCGGTAACAGTGAATATGGCCAACCTGGGGCCTATATAAAAGGTAGGGGCCTGGAGCTGCAGCTCCAATAGCCCCTACGTTAATCTGGCCCTGAGGAGGAGGACGAGGTAGCCAACACTGCTTCTTTTCACAAATTTTAAATGAGGGTACACCCCAAAAGAGTGAGAAAGAGCAAAAATGGAACAATGGGTGGGTAAGGTCGGTATCCATTGCTAATCTGCACAAGGTACGGAAAAGTCGCGTGGGATCCATGCCTGGTTCATTTTAATGAACGTGAGCTTGTCCACATTGTCTCTGGACAGGCGGCTGCGCTTGTCTGTTATAACGCCCCCAGCCGTGCTAAATACCCATTCAGATAATACACTGGCTGCAGGGCACGCTACCACCTCCAAGGCGTAAAGAGCAAGCTCAGGCCATGTGCCCAATTTGGAGACCCAGAAGTTGAAGGGGCAGACCCGTCATTCACTACATGTAGGCGTGTGCACACATACTGCTCCACCATGTTGGTAAAATGCTGCCTCCTGCTAAGACGTTCCATCTGAGCTGCTGGTGCTGCTGTTTGTTGTGGCGTGCTGACAAAGCTTTTCCACATTTCGGCCATGCTAACCCTGCCTTCTGAGGTGCTGGCGGGGCCCTGGTTGCGTTGGCGACCTCCTCCTCCTCCTCCTTCTGCTTCCACTGTGGCCCCGCTGTCAGATGGGAATGCCAGCAGCATCGCGTCTACCAGCGTGTGCTTGTACTCGCGCATCTTGCGATCGCGCTCCAGTGAGTGAATTAAGGACGGTACGTTGTCCTTGTAACGGGGATCCAGCAGCGTGGCCACCCAGTAATCAGCACAAGTTAGAATGTGGGCAACTCGGCGGTCGTTGTGGAGACACTGCAGCATGTAATCGCTCATGTGTGCCAGGCTGCCCAGAGGCAACGAAAGGCTGTCCTCTGTGGGAGGTGTATCGTCCGTGTCCTCTGTATCCCCCAGCCACGCACCAGTGATGTCCATGAGCTGGCCTGGATGCCACCCTGCTGTGAACATGGTTCCATCTCCTCCTCCAGCTCCTCCTCCTCCTCATCCTCCTCATCCTCCAGAAATGTGCCCCTGCTGGACAATTGTGTCCCTGGCGTTTGTGTGTGCAGGAACCCACCCTCGGAGCCCCTTGCGAATGACTGCCCTGAAAGCCTTGGAAATGTTACCTCTTCATCCTCCTCCTCCGCATCCTGTGCCACATCCTCTTCCATCATCACCCGAATTGTTTTTTCAAGGAGGCATAGAAGTGGGATAGTTAAGCTGAGAACGGCGTCATCGCCACTGGCCATGTTGGTGGAGTACTCAAAACAGCGCAACAAGGCACACAGGTCTCGCATGGAGGCCCAGTTATTGGTGGTGAAGTGGTGCTGTTCCGCAGAGCGACTCACGCGTGCGTGCTTCAGCTGAAACTCCACTATGGCCTGCTGCTGCTCGCACAGTCTTTGCAGCATGTGCAAGGTGGAGTTCCACCTTGTGGGCACGTCACATATGAGGCGGTGAGCGGGAAGGCCGAAGTTATGCTGCAGCGCTGACAGGCGAGCAGCAGCAGGGTGAGAACGCCGAAAGTGCGCACAGACCACACTTTCTGCCGCAGCTATGACATATCGGGGTAGTTTTTAAGGAACCTCTGCACCACCAAATTCAGCACATGCGCCAGGCAAGGGATGTGCGTCAAACCGGCTAGGCCCAGAGCTGCTATGAGATTTCGCCCGTTATCGCACACCACCAGGCCGGGCTTGAGGCTCGCTGGCAGCAACCACTCATTTGTCTGCTGTTCCATGCTCCTCCACAACTCCTGCGCGGTGTGTGGTTTGTCCCCCAAACAGGCAAGTTGTAAAACTGCCTGCTGTCGTTTACCCCTGGCCGTGCTGAAGTTGGTGGTGAAGGTGTTACGCTGTCCGGATGAGGAGGCGGTAGAGGATGAGGAAGTGGAGTAGGAGGAGTTAGGAACAGGAGGCAAACTGAAGTGCCCTGCAATCCTCGGTGGTGGAAGGACATGCGCCAAATTGCTATCCGCCTCAGTCCCATCCGCCACTGCATTTACCCAGTGTGCCGTTAGGGAGATATAACGCCCCTGACCATGCTTACTGGTCCACGTATTGGTAGTTAGGTGGACCTTGGCACAGATGGCGTTGCGCAGTGCACACCTGATTTTTTTCCCCCACTTGGTTGTGCAGGGAAGGGATGGCGTGCCTGGAAAAGTAGTGGTGGCTGGGCACGACGTACTGTGGGACAGCCACCGACATAAGGTTTTTAAAACTGTGCGTCTCCACCAGACGGAATGACAGCATTTCAAAGGCCAATAATTTTGAAATGCTGGCATTCAGGGCCAGGGATCGCGGGTGGGTAGGGGGGTACTTCCTCTTCCTCTCAAGTGTTTGGGATATGGAAAGCTGAACGCTTCCACGGGACATTGTGGAGATGGTTGTTGGTGACCCAGGTGGTGGTGTTGCTGACAGATCGTCTGTTTGCAGGGTGGCAGGTGCCGGTATCACTACAGATGTAGAATAGGTAAAGAAATCAGGTGCGCTGCCCTAGTGCATATGTGCAACATACAAAATGATGCAAACAAATAAACCAAAAATGCAATAATAATGCAAAAAAATGGAAACGTATGCAATTCATGTAAAACAAAAAATGTCCAGAAGACATTAGATAGGAGGTAGAGCTTGCTACAGGGCATATATAATGGCGGTAGTGATGGCGCTGGCTCTACCTCCTATCTAAGTGGATGCCCTATCGGGAGAAACGCGTCAGAGAGGAGGCGCCGCCGCGTCATCACTTTTTGCATTATTATTGCATTTTTGGTTTATTTGTTTGCATCATTTTGTATGTTGCACATATGCACTAGGGCAGCGCACCTGATTTCTTTACCTATTCTACAACATACACTCTAAGGTAGCAGCACACCCTATATTGAATCAGTGCACTTTCCTACCCACCACATCACTACAGATGTGGCTGGAGCGGCCGAGACTGCAGCAGAAGAGGAAGCAGGATGAGCCAGAGACGTTTCTTGGTTTTGAAGGTGTCTACTCCACTGCAGCTCGTGCTTTGCACTTAGATGCCTGATCATGCAGGTTGTGCTCAGGTTGAGAAGGTTTATGCCTCGCTTCAGGCTCTGATTGCACAGGGTGCAAACCACTCATGTCCTGTCATCAGCACATTTTCTAAAGAACTTCCATGCTAGAGAACTCCTTTGAGCTGACTTTGGTGCGCTCGTTCCCTTGCTGCGTTGGGCAGTAGCAGGCGTAGTGTCTAGGGCACGGCCGCTCCGCTTCTTCACCCTGCTCCCTCTTCTGCTGTGCTGGTGGCTCTGTGCGACCACCGCCTCTTCCTCCAAACTACTCAGGTCACCTGCATGACCTTCATTCAATGTGGGGTCGAGGACCTCATCGTCCTCCACATCATCTTCCACCCAGTCTTCACCCCTGCCCTCCTTGTCGGTCTCCACAATGCTGAACGCCGCAGCAGTTGGCACCTGCGTTTCGTCATCATCGGAGACGTGCTGCGATGGTCCTTGCATGTACTCATCTTGAGAAATAAGTGGTTGGGCATCGCTGCACTCAATCTCTTCCACTTCTGGGGCAGGGCTAGGTGGATGGCCCTGGCAAACCCTGCTGACAGAGTCCTCAAAAAGAAGAAGAGACTGCTGTATGGCTTGGGGCTCAGACTGCTTGCCTGATTTGCAAGGGGGTGAGGTGAAAGACGGTTGGACATCGGCTGCAGGTGCCAACTCTGACCTTTCTGCAGTAGACTGGGGGGGAGACAATGTGAAGGAACTGGAGGCACTGTCAGCAGCAAACCAATCTACTATCGCCTCTCTGTGTTCTGGCCTCATCACTTCTAGAGGCGTATGATGCCCTACCAAATACTGA
The DNA here is from genome assembly GCF_965119305.1 of Pelophylax lessonae. Taxonomy (NCBI): domain Eukaryota; kingdom Metazoa; phylum Chordata; class Amphibia; order Anura; family Ranidae; genus Pelophylax; species Pelophylax lessonae. The sequence goes on from NC_138775.1 coordinate 154,663,550, forward strand.
TGCAGGTTCTGTTGCCTACTCACACTTGAGGAAGGTGTTTGACTTGTGCGTGTAGCTGGCACAGATCGACCACGTCCTCTCCTTGCAACAGGAGCTCTACCAGCAGCACCACGACCCAGGCCACGGCCCTTATTTGACGGTCTCCTCATATTTCTGTAATTTAAGATCTTGCCCTAGAAAGGTGTTTATTGAATAGCAGAACAAAACAACAACAGTATCGCACGGGTGTATCTCACAGTCAAATATGCAAACTATGCCGCAATTTAATGTTTTTTACACCAAAAGGGTGTATATTGAATAGCGGAATAGGATAAAAAACTGTGTATCTCACACGTACAAACACAGACTAGGCCCCGATTACAATTTTTTGTACCCTAAAGGCAGGATGAGGAAGAGGAGTAGGAGGAGTTGGGAACAGGAGGCAAACTGAAGCTCCCTGCAATCCTTGGCGGGGGAAGGAGATGCGCCAAACAAATTTAAAAGGTGTATCTCACACGTACCAATACAGACTATGCCGTAATTTAATATTTTACACTCCAAAAGGGTTTCTATTGAATAGCGGAATAGGAAAAATTTTATAATACGGTGTATCTCACACGTACAAACACAGACTAGGCCCCGCCGATTACAATTTTTTGTACCCTAAAGGCAGGATGAGGAAGAGGAGTAGGAGGAGCAGGCAGGAGGCAGACTGAAGCACCCTCAAAACCTCGGCAGTATGAGATGCGCCCCAAAAATTGGAAAGGTGTATCTCACACGTACCGACACAGACTATCCCACAATTTAATTGATCCCCAAAGGTTTTTATTGAATAGCAGAATAGGAAATATGATCAAAAAAAGTGTATGTATCTCACACGTACACAACCACACTAGGCCCCAATTACTATTGTTTGTACCCCTAAAAGGATGGATGAGGAGTAGGAGGAGTATGGAACAGGCAGCACCCTCAAATCTTCAGAAGTATGAGATTGTGTTCACTGTACCCCACAAAGATTGTGTTCACTGCACCCCAAAAGGATTTTGTTCACTGCACCCCAAAAAGATTGTGTTCACTGCACCCCAAAAGGATTTCGTCCACTGCACCCCAAAAAGATTGTGTTCACTGCACTCCACAAAGATTGTGTTCACTGCACCCCAAAAGGATTTTGTTCACTGCACCCCAAAAAGATTGTGTTCACTGCACCCCACAAAGATTGTGTTCACTGTACCCAAAAAAGATTGTGTTCACTGCACCCAAAAAAGATTGTGTTCACTGCACCCCACAAAGATTGTGTTCACTGCACCCCAAAAGGATTTTGTTCACTGCACCCCACAAAGATTGTGTTCACTGCACCCCACAAAGATTGTGTTCACTGCACCCCAAAAGGATTTTGTTCACTGCACCCCAAAAAGATTGTGTTCACTGTACCCCACAAAGATTGTGTTCACTGCACCCCACAAAGATTGTGTTCACTGCACCCCAAAAGGATTTTGTTCACTGCACCCCACAAAGATTGAGTTCACTGCACCCCAAAAGGATTTTGTTCACTGCACCCCAAAAAGATTGTGTTCACTGCACCCCACAAAGATTGTGTTCACTGCACCCCAAAAGGATTTTGTTCACTGCACCCCACAAAGATTGTGTTCACTGCACCCCACAAAGATTGTGTTCACTGCACCCCAAAAGGATTTCGTTCACTGCACCCCAAAAAGATTGTGTTCACTGCACCAAGATTGTGTTCACTGCACCCCAAAAAGATTGTGTTCACTGCACCCCAAAAAGATTGTGTTCACTGCAGCCCACACACAGCAAAATGGATGTGGATCACTGACACCTGCCTATCTCCTATCCCACACCACACAGCAATATCGATTGTAGTTTGTAGAACACACTTTCCCTAAAAATCAGCAAACTCTATCCCTAACAGGATTGATAAGAGATCGTAGATCGGGACTGAGTGCAGAGTGCAGAGTGCAGACCCCACCCCACACAGCAATATCGATTGTAGTTTGTAGAACACAATTTCCCTAAAAATCAGCAGCAGCCTCTCCCTAAAATGCCTACAACTCGCCCTGCCTAAAACACTCTGACCTGTCCCTCAATTCTATCCGGACACAAATGGTTTTTTCCTGCCTGTCTGTCCCTAATCAGCAGCCAGCACGTTGATGTGTGCTCTCTCCCTGATCTAAGCAGCAGAATGACGCCGCTGCGGCGCTGCCTCGAACTTATAAAGACTTGGTCACATGCTTCAGACGGCCAATCACAGCTACTGATACATTTGCAGGCATGGCTGGGATGGCTTAGGCACACCAGTTAAACGCTTGTTGATTGGCTGTTGAAAGCCCGCCATGAAAAGTGCGCCAAAGTATGCAAAACCCGGAAATAAAATGACCGAACACGGATTTTTACCCGAATATACAGTAAAGTGTCCATGTCCGTGTTCGGGTAACAAAAATCCAATTATTCGGTACGAACACAAATAATACAGTCCATGTTCGCTCAACACTACATGCCATGCTTTAGAAAACGAAATGGCAGCCTTTGAGAACGTCACCAGATGTGACGAAACGCGTCAGGACGTGGACCGCACAACGTAAGTCACGTGACTATTGGAATGCAAGCCGGATTCACCTCCGCTCGCCACTCTGCATACTTTGCATTTGAATGTCACGGACACCAGCACTTTAGCTCCTTGCCGGAGCCTGCTATAAGACATTGTAAAACCATTTGATTTCTTTGGATTAAACCTGAATCTTAAACAATATTACACCATCTGGAGTTTTTCTTCTTCTTAATTTTCACCGGAGCTGCCTCATAAAAACGCTGAGGAGAGAGACAACGGCACAGAAGGAGCCTAAAGGGGACTTACCACTAAGCGTGTTTGGTCTCAATATTATAAGATATGTGAGACCCACTCCATCTGGTAAGTTACCCATCGTATAAATTACTGCACGGGAAGAAGGCTTTGAAGCACCTGCACTTTATCAGTCACCAAATTATAAGCATAATTAAGAGCGCGCTGCACATTAATTCAAGGAAACGTTATTTGCACAAAGGTTTTTCTTATGAAATAATTTTTTTTGACTTTTTCTGAATTTTCTTATATATATTTTATTGCACATAAGTAATTCCCTATTGATTCATGCATGGGCTTGAAATATTGAGTAATTGATTTGTATGCTTATTTGCACATTGGCACTTTTATTATACCTATATATTATTCACACAAATTTAGTTTGTCACACTTTTATATATATATTTTTAGCAAGCGCTGTAGATAGCCCTAACATTAGGACTATTTGTCTCAAATTTCTCCATTTTATACTACTGCTGCTGCTATTTCTTACAATGTTATATATTTTTATATATTTTCACACTTTTTTCACATATTTAAAGGTAACTTATACATTTTAACACACATCAACTCCTAGGGGCGGGGAGTATAACTTTTTTTTAGAAAAAGGATACTTATTTTTCACAATTGTGAGATCCACTTTAATAAAAAAAAAAATAAAAATAAGTTAATTCACTTTTATACATATTGCAGGTATAAGTTTGGATCATCAACTTAGAAAAAAAGTTTGACTGTAAATAGGCCTGACCTTCTTGGGAGACCGGATATGTCAGTTGTTGACATGCTGTAATGTAAGGGACAGGTTAACATAATTGCCAATTCTCAGCATGGTTTCTGTCCACCTCCAAGTTTTTACAAATATAGGATCATTTTATGTGACTTTCATCCATGTGTGAATGAGCCCCAGGCTTCTGTTATCTCTAATTGGAATTTATTCATAAAAGTTCATTATTGTTGTTCATGCTGTGCATAAGAGCATAATCAGTTCATTAGTTATCATTTGGGAATAACAGCTTAAACGTGCTCAACTTGTTCATTTATAATTAATTATTTACATGTACGTAGCTACATCATAATGGATTGAATCTATTGTGTACACTGTTTTCTTCTGTTTCTGTAGAACTGAGCATAAACATATACTAATCACTTCTTTTTTAAAACCGAAAAGTCAAGGATGGTCAACTTTTTTAAACATGCCGTATAAAAGCATGACTGCCGACAGCTAAGAATTATCTTCAGAGTTGATTTAACGTAGAATTCAACCTGAACTGTGGTTTGCCTAATGGGCAAAATATTGGCACAATTTGGTTTATTCACTTTCCCAAATCTTTGTCTGTAGCTGCAGCCAAAAAAAAATCATCTAGTGGCAGAATTAGTATTGCCATTAATGAATGAGTTCTTGGTCCAACTGGACGATCTGCTGTTTTCACTAGCTAACCCTATAATATCACTACCTAACTTATTACAGGAGTTTGATATATATGGGAAACTCTCTAATTTTAAAATTAATTTTACCAAGTCTGCAGTGATGGGAGTACACTTAACTATACCTATGCGAGAGTCGATTCAAAAGAACTTTAAATTTAAATGGCCGGAGCAAGCTATTCGCTATCTAGGAACTAATATACCAACTAAATTAAGTCAACTATTTACTTTGTATTTCCCTCCACTGATGGTTATGACACGGATATTGTTAGAGAAATGGCAGAAGGGACTACATTCGTGGTTCGGGAGGTGTAATCTTCTCAAAATGTGTATCCTCCCAAAGTTCCTATATTTATTTCAAACTCTACCATCTCAGATTCCATTGAAGTTTTTTAATCAGGTAAATACTCTATTTTTAAAGTTTATCTAGCCACATGGGAAACCACTGATAAAAATTGGCTGAGCCTTCCGAAGAGAATGGGAGGGATCGCCTTACCTGATATTAGGAAGTACCATCAAGCCGTTCACCTAGGTAGAGTGGTAGACTGGGGTTGCCACTTTAACGCCAAAATCTCAGTTCAGATAGAGCAAGCACAGACCCCTGTGGCATTGAGTAGGACCCCCTGGATGTGGAAGGAATGCCCCTTGGCGTTGAAGACACATCCTCTGATAGGCGCGACATTGAGATCGTGTGAGGCAACTCGATTAAAACAGAGGTTATTCTCAAGGGACTCCCCACTCTACCCAATCTTAGGTAACCCTAAATTTGAGCCAGGACTTTCTTCTAGTCGCTTTATGAAGCTGCGCAGAACTGGTCTTTTCCAGGTAACACACTTTCTGATAGAGGATAGATGGCCTACGCTATTAGAACTGACAGAATCACAGGGTCTATACACTCTAGCGGTATGGCAGGCTTTACAATTGCGTCACTTTATAGGTTCGCTCTCACCACCAAGTACTTATAACAGACCGCTTACGGAGTTTGAGGAATACTGTTCTAGTCAAGGCCAGAAGAAGGGCACTTTGTCATATATGTATGACCTATTGGTTACTCCTCAGACTCAACCGGCTTTACCCTGGATTCGTAAGTGGGAGATTGAGATGAGTAGAACATTCTCTCCAGACCAAATTAAGAAGATGCTTGCACTAACATTAAAGTCCTCCAGATGTACTAAATTGCAGGAAACAAGTTATAAGATTATGTCAAGGTGGTATTATACTCCAGCTAAACTGCACAAATGTTACCCAGAAGTGTCAGAGGCTTGCTGGCGTTGTAACAGTGCAGAGGGAACTATGCTCCATATTTTTTGGGCTTGCCCCCGACTAATACATTTTTGGTCGGAAGTCCGTAGGATTATTCAGAAATTTACTTTACATATAATCCCAAATGATCCTGCTTTCTTTTTATTGAATATGTCGGATCTTCCGATGTCAGTATTTCAAAAAGGCATTATTGGCCATCTTCTTAGCGCAGCTAGGGCTTGCATACCCTCAAAATGGAAGCAAAGTATACCCCCTACGGTTCCAAGTTGGTTACTTAAAGTGGAAGCAATCAGGAGGATGGAGGAGTTAGTATGGGCATCTAAATAAAAGCAGGAGAAATTCACCTCATTATGGGGAGGTTGGGATGGATTTGTGACATCTGAGGAAGGAGCCTCACTATTGGGTAGTCGGTAGAGTGTGGTGTTCGGTTGGTGGACTGGTCCCCTCCATGGTGATCACAGTGCTGGATTTTAGGGGTATGAGGGGGTTTTTACTCACCCTTGGTTTTCCTTTTTTTTTTTTTTTTTTTTCCTTTCTTCATAGGTAAGGGGGGGAGGGGGGTTTATAGCAGATATGATATAACATGTTCTTTCTAGTTGTATACATATAAGATTAGGAAGATGTTGATAATTGTATCTGTGTTGCCGAAATGTGCTTTTTTTTTTTCTTTCTTTCCTCGCTCTTGCGGGTGATATTTTGTAACACATTGTTTGTAATTTTCAGCAACGATAAAATAAAAAAGATTTAAATCTGAGTTCTTGGTCCAAATGCAGGCTTGTTTAAAATACTAAGCCATATACAGGATGATGTAGTCAACCAAATATGGTCACAAAGGTGTTTGGTCAGTGAAATCATCCAGCATCACTGGCCAGCTTGACATTTTCCAACCTGTGCATAAGATTATTGTGTGTGAGTAGAGTTGGTCAAACAGTTTGAGCTGAACAAAGGTTCGGCCCGAACATCACCTGTTCGACGAACACCCGCATTTGCGGGGATATTCACATGTTGAGCACCCCACAATGCACTGCGATCTGCAAAGTGCATCCTAGGGCCTTGAGTGGCTGAAGCAATGCACCTGACCACTGGAGTGCCAGTGTAGTGTGAATATAGTGTAGTGTGAGTATAGTGTAGTGCAGTGTTTAACAGCATTACTTTACATTTAGTGCTGTATACATATTTTTTTTTTATTGCTGATTGCTGCATCTTTAGGTCTGGTATAGATTTTAAGGGGAACCCCAGGGGAAGAGGAAAATAAGAAAAAAAAAGGTCTGTGGGGGTTCCTTCCAATCCAAACCAGGCCATTTGGGTCTGGTATGGATATTAGGGGAACCCCATGCCAAGATTAGAAAAAAAAAAAAAAACCCTAGTTCTGGTGTGGATTTTGAGGAAAACTCCCCATGTCAATTTAAAAAAAATGATGTGGGGTCCTGCCAAGATCCATACCAGACCCTTATCTGAACATTTAGCCTGGCAGCCAAGGAAAGGGGGGAGGATGAGCGAGTGCCCCCCTGAAGCACACCAGGCCAAATAGGGGGTTGCTTTGAGACATGGAAGCTGTGCCCCCCATCCCAAAGCACCTTGTGCCAATGTTGATGGGGACAAGGGCCTCTTCTCCACAACCCTGGGCGGTGGTTGGGGGGACCAGAGATCATACCCGCCATGTGAATCAGTATGGTGTACATTGAACCCTGCTCATTCACCAAAAAAAGCGTCAAAAAGAAATAAAAACACACACACAGTTTTTGACAATTCCTTTATTTAAAAAAAAAAAAATGCCCCCTGATGTAGATCTTTTGTCAATCACAAGGCCAGGCGCACCATCAGACCCCAAAAAAAGATCCACCCCCAAAAAGGCTCTCTGCCGTCTGCCTGCTGTGCTGTGTTACAGTTCTTAAATTGCAGGGATTGATGATGGATCTACACTGGGGGACATTTTTTTCTTATTTTTAATTTTAATATTTCTTTATGGAAGTATAAAGTATAAACATTAAAAAATTAAAAAGGACATTTGAGATGATATTAATTGTACATAGATGGTATACAATGGTGTGTATACTGTACATAAATTTAGTATTCAGTAACATTATACCATATGGGACCATTTCTAGGCCCACATGATCAATCCTCATATGTCCATAAACTTAGGAATAAAAATTAGAGTATAAGATAACAGTGTGTAACAAAACAACAGAACAACGGGACAGAACAAGACAGTCAATGAGTTTATTTTCTTTATCTTTAATAAAGGAATTGTCAAAAACTGTGTGTTTATTTTTATTTCCTTTTGACACTTTTTTTGGTGAATGAGTAGGTGCACAATGTACCCCATACTCATTCCCATGGGGGGTGGGCAGGATCGGGAATCCCCCTGGTAAAGGGGCTTCCAGATTCTGATAAGCCCCCTGCTCACAGACCCCCCACAACCAGTGCCCAGAGTTGTGGGAAAGAGGACCTTGTCCCCATCAACATGCCCCCCCTGCCCCAGGCATTCCTCCATGTTGAGGGCATGTGGCCTTATATAGTTCAGAAGGTGGGACACTCGCTCTCCCTTTCCTGGCCAGCCAGGCTGCATGCTAAGACCTAAGGGTCTGGCATGTATTTTGGGGGGGACCCCACACCGTTTTTTAATTTAATATTGGCCTGGTATGTATTGCCGGCAATGGTTTGAAAGCTTGCAGGCGGGAAAATCAATTTAAATGTCATTTGTTTTTTATATATGTCAGTTTTGCTGTACATGGTACAGAAGTGCCACTTTACAGACAGACTAAGGGGACCCCAAACCAATCACTGGGGAATGGGGGAAAAAGGAAAAAGGGGTATGGCACTGCCAGGAAATAAATAAGTGGGTGGTAATGTGTAAAATAGATGTGTCTCAAATAAAAAAGATACAAAGGCAATGCAATATAAACAATTTGATAATGTATACAAACAGACAAAAGTAATAAAGTGACTGGTGCCGTATGGTGTAAACCAACTAATCTATAACGGATGGTGGTGAATACCAGGTGAGTGGTATATATGAAAAATGAATCCAATGGTGATGATCATAAATAGCCAGTGAGTGGATGGATGTATAGAAATAAATAGATAAATTAAAAGTACATAAATATAGGTGGCCCTGATTAGGGCATACAGTATATATGACCAGATAAAGGGACATTATGCACAATAGAAATATAGTGACAATGTGCAAAACGGTAAACAGTGACAATGTGCCGAAGGTAATCTATGGTTTATAATGAAAGCAGTCCATATATAGATAGTGCAACCCAGATGTTAAATCTTCGTGTGATAATCTCGGTGGTAACCCTGTGGGTATAGTGGTGGGGTGCTTGTGCTCCCTTAAGTAAATATTACACTCACCAGAGATACCCACCCATCACAGGGGTATAGAGCGGGTATAGATATGAGTATACGATCCCTCTGGTGGGTCCTGGCTCCCTCTGGGGGTTCTGGTATATGGACCTGGTGATCCTGGGGACCCTCTAAGGTTCCTAAAGGGTATACGTGGGTCTCCTGTGGTGTCTCCTATAGCCAGGTAAATGGATCCACGCTAGGTATCCTGTCCCAAGTACTCCGAGAAATCCTCAGGACATTGGCGTAAGTGGTAATCCCATATGAAGCAAGGAAAGGGCAACAATAGTGTGATATTGTATGGTAATATTTTATTCAAAAAATAGGAATGGGGAACTCACAATATCACAGTCAAAATAGTGCAGTTAACGAGTCTCCGGAATGCAGTGCGTTCCACCAAGAGCCGAAACCGGAAGTGATGTGACGGCGCCGTACGCGTTTCGTCATTCGACGTCCTCCTCAACATGTTTTTTTAAATACTTTTTCATGGTTTTTGTGTTTTCATTTGCTTTTCACTTAAAGACAAACTGAGTAACAAGAGGCACTATATACCATTTACTCATTGGCATATGGGTGAGCAGATATTCATGAGCCAGCTTATTCAAAGGTGTTTTACAGATTCTGATTATTTTCCCCCACAGACCCAGGCAGCGACTGGTTCACGGATGTTGGTATGAGATTTTTTTTTCCCCATCAACATGGGAACAAGGTGCTTTGGCAGGGGTTCATGTGGCCTGATGAGGTTAAGGAGGAGAGGGCCACACACTTTGTTATCCCAGATGGACATCATATGACTTCCTCCCACTCTTACTGCAGTGACCACATTTACAGTTGCAAAAAAGGCTGTCACTATGGTGACACTGCACAGTCAAAATATTTTAAAAAATGAAAAAAAAAAAAAAACATTACACTGGCCCTGTTACCATATAGTCATTGTGTCCGATGACAGAGATCACACATTAATAAGCAAGACATCCTTAATGATAGCCTTGTACAGCTGTGGTGGTGATCATGTACAATGGCTGGCTGCTCTGATATCACTGTATGTCAGTGCCACCAGCCATTATCTCTGATCACCACCACAGCAGTACTATGTTGTGAGACCAGTGCGGTCAGTCAGTATGTCTAATCACTGCAATCCACTCACAGTGTCCCTATTCATTAAAACCCAAACTCAGTATCCCTTATCCCCATAGACCACTCAAAGTCATATTGTCCTTGATCACCGCCACACCAGTTACAGTTTTTCTGATCACTGTCACACTGGTTACAATTTCCCTGACTAATATTATACCAATTACAGTTTCACTGATCACTGCCACACCAGATGGTTACAGTGTCTCTGATCACTGTCACATCAGTCATATTGTCTCTAATCACTGCTACATAAGTTTCAGTGTCCCTGATCACCGCCATCCCAGTCAAATTGTCCCTCATCATGACCACACCGGTGATATTTTCCCTAATCACTTCCACAACAGTTACAGTATCCCTGACCCCCTCCACACCAGTTATTATGTCGGTGATCACCGCCACACCAGTCACGATGTCCCTAATCACCACCACACTTGTCATAGTGTCCCTGATCACCACCACACCAATTACAGTGTCCCTGATTAGAGTTGAGCGGACACCTGGATGTCCGTGTTCGGCGGGTTCGGCCGAACTTGAAAAAAAAGTCCGGGTCCGTGTCCCGGACTTTTTCCGAACTTTACCCGGACACCGAACCCCATTGAAGTCAATGGGGACCCGAACTTTCAGGCACTAAAATGGCTCTAAAACACCAATGGAAAGGGCTGCTGCAAATGGCAGCAAAACGTAGTTAAGAGCATGGCAAGTGCTCTGCAAACAAATGTGGATAGGGAAATAACTTAAAACAACAAAAATAAAACAGAAAAATAAAACAATTTTCTTCAAACCAAAATAGCAAGTTCTACCAGGAGTACAGATATTCTAAATTCCTTACTGGGGTTGTCTCTGCAACAAGTGGTTGAGGAGCCAACCCGGAGGGAGGCCATTTTGGATTTGGTATTCACAAATGGGGATTCGGTATATGATGTCATTGTAGGTGAAACCTTGGGATCTAGTGATCACCAGTCAGTGTGGTTTAACCACTTTACCACCGGAGGATTTTGCTGTCTTACGTCCAGGCCACTTTTTGCGATTCGGCACTGTGCGATTTTAGTTTTCAATACGTTTTTATTAAGAAGCCAAAAAGACAAGCGAACAAGGAATACAGTATCAATACAATATGTGACACAGCAATAAAGAGACAGTGACACAACCTCGATGCAGGAACAACAAGATATAAAGAAAACAGAAAGAACCATTTGTGTCTGAAATACCGTGCAGGGCACGTACTATAGAACCTTATTCGCGACCGATCATGTACCACCGGAAGCATAAAATTGAGAAACCTCATCCTGCTATGGTAGCATGAAACGGTTCTAGAACTAAAGCAAAGGGAGCACCACCGAAGGCTAATGAAAAATATGAAACAAGAACAACATAAAATAAGAAAGACAACTAGACTCAACTCGAAATATCATGTGCAGGTAAAATCAAAGATTGACTTAGAAAACACAGCTGAACCTGCCACCTCCGAGAGCGTTGTACAGAAGGTTGACAATCCGGGACCCCAGCACCCGAAGAGGTTGCGAAACATTGGGGAACCCGGATAGGCAACTAATCAGCAAGGATATTGGAGTTCCTCCAGAGTGAGGAAATCCAAGTGCTCAACTGGGTTTAATAGAGGTAGCAAGTGGCAGCACCTTAGAGGAGCAAGGAGACTGCTCTGTGGGAACATAGATAAGAAGGGAGCTCTAGCGGGGTAGAGAGGGAAAGGAGAGAGAGAGGGTGGAGAGAAGTGGAAGGAAGAAGGAAGAGGAGAGAAGGGGTAGGATCACCGTGAGACCCTGAGCTATGGTAAGTTTATCTATGAAATCGATATATGATTTAGTTTAGCCCACGGTTCCCATATCAGTTCAAACTTGGAAACCTTATCCTGTAGGATCGTCACCATTTTTTCCTGGGCCATGATCCAGGATATTTTACGCTTGGCAGCACTATATGAAACTGATGGTTGCTTCCACGCTTTGGCCACCGTGAGTTTAGCACCCAACAAAATAAAAAATATCAAGGATAGAGAGTGTTTGGGAGTGCCCGGGAGTTTGTCATTTAAGAAAGCTGATTGAGGGGTTTGTGGAAGTGGCATTCCTGTGACCGAGCGAATGAGGTGGAATATTTTGTTCCAAAAGCTTCTAATCCTAGGGCAAGACCACCATGTGTGCATAAAGGATCCTAAGTGACCACAGCCCCTAAAGCAAAGCGGAGACGTCTGCGGATACATGACATGTAAGCGAGCGGGGATCATGTACCAGCGAGTGAGTATTTTGATATTGGCTTCGATAAGAGTGACATTAATGATGCCCTTAAAGGACCTACAAAAAATGCTGTTCCAGACTTCGGGAGGGAAGTCAATTTCCAAGTCCCGTTCCCAATGGCGCGCAAAGGTAGGTTTATCCGGGGAGGACATCAGAGCCGAGTAAATAACCGATATGCCCCCTTTCTGTATATGCGATTCCGCACACCAATGTTCGAAGGGTGTAGTAGCAGGGGGTATCTCTTTATTGGACCACAAGTTCCTGAGGAAGTGGGAAATTTGTAGGAAACGAAATTTCTCAGACGCCGGCATTTTGAGTTTGGTATTACAAAAAGACAATGACAATGGGCCGGAAGGGGTAAGGAAGTGACCTATACGGTAAAGACCTTTGTCTGTCCACCACTTGAATGCTTTTATATTCTGGCCGGGGACAAAACGAGGGTGATGGAATAAGTGAGCGAGGGGCGTCATCGAAGATATGAGGGAGTCTAGCTTGAATAGTTGGGAACATAGGGTGATAGAGTGAGAAAGGGTAGGCGCCAGGATAGGTGGCTTAAGGTTAACAGGGCAGCAAGCGATAAAATCTAGTGTGTGGTGAGGAACTGCCTGTTTTTCCATGCTGATCCAAGCTGGTTTGGGGCCCATGGAGAACACCGTGGCAAATTGGGCTAGTTGGGCTGCCCTATAGTAGTTCCATAGGTTTGGTAAGGCTAGCCCTCCTTGAGAACGGAGCCGGAATAGAGTCGCCCTGGGGCACCTATATCCCTTTTTACCCCAAACAAAACGGATAATCTGCGATTGTAATTTAAGCAAGTGGGATTTAGGGACAGGCAGAAGGAGGATAATTGGTTTTGTAAAGGGAAGAGATAGAGGGGGGTCAGAAATATTCCCAAGTATGGGATACAGTCTGAGCGCCAGGCAAACGGGAAATGAGGCTTCAGGGCTTCAAGTGTTCACTGCGGAACTGATATATTGAGGGCCACTGACTTTGAGAAATTCACAGTCAGACCGGATGCATGGGAGAAGTCAGTAAGGAGCTTGCAGACATTAGGGACCGTGACTGTGGGGGACATTAGGAACAAAAGCAGATCATCTGCGAAAAGGCCACATTTGTGCTCCGAGGGGCCACAGGAAACACCCCGAATGTCAGGGTGTTGCCTGATGGCAGTTGCTAGGGTTTCAATGGCGATGGCAAAGATGATAGGTGAGAGAGGGCAGCCCTGACGAGTGCCTTTTCGGATGTTGAAAGGTTCCGAGTAGAAGCCTGAAGTGCGAACTTGGGCGGTGGGGGTGGAGTACAGTGCCCTCAGAATATTGAGAAAACTCGGGCCAAAGTTCCAACGTTCAAGAGTATGGAATAAGTATGGCCAAGAGAGGGAGTCAAAAGCTTTATGAAGATCAATGGAAAGCAAAAAGCCTTCCTGGGAAGGACCCCCATCCCATCTGGATTGCAGCAGGGTGATTATATCTATAGCTCTTCTGATTTGCTCAGGACCTTGCCTCCCCGGGATAAACCCCGATTGATCTTTATGGACATAGGTTGCAATAAAGGGGGACATTCTATTGGATAGGATCTTAGTTAAGATTTTCAAATCAACATTAATCAGGGAGATGGGTCTAAAATTATTTACATCACTGTGGTCCTTTCCCGGCTTAGGGATGACCGTTATGAAAGCGGAATTGGAGGTCCTATCTACTGGGCACCCATTTCGTAAGGAGTTATAGAAATTACCCAAGTGAGGAGCCAGTACCGGGGCAAAGTGTTTGTAGTAACCCACCGAGAACCCATCTGGTCCGGGAGCAGAGCCTTGTTTAAGATTTTTAATGACCCCCAAGATCTCTGAAACTGCGATTGGGGATTCAAGTAGCAATCTATGTTCCTTGCTAAGTTGCGGCAGGGGAATTTGATGCAGGAAGGCCGTGTCGTCCTCTGAGAGAGATGTATCAGTACTGTCATACAGTTTGGAAAAGAATTCATGAAACGTTTGTAGAACAGTCCGTGGATTCTGAGAGAGGATCCCCGCAGAGGTTCTAATTTTGGGTAGGGAGTAATTCCTCATTTTTGGAGACAATTTGGAGGCTAGCTTGGGGCCTATCCTGTCCCTGGCCGCATAGAGTTTGGCACCGGACCACCGAAGCTGCTTCTCAGCTTCCGTGGTGAGGGCCAAATTTAGTGACAATCTGGCGGATTCCAGCTTAAGTTTGGAGTCCGAAGAAGGACGTTTCTTATGTTGTTTACTGATGTCTGCAAACTCCTTTTCCAATTTGGCAATGTCTGCCCTTGTTTGTTTTTTGAGGTTGGAGGAGAACTGTATAATTTTGCCCCTTAAAACCGCCTTATGGGCTGCCCATAAAGTAGTGGGGGATATGTTGGGAGTATCATTTGTGGTAAAGTAGTCCTCAATATCTTTGGAGAACATAGCGCAATGGGTGGGATTGCTCAAGATCGACTCGTTAAGTCGCCACTTAAATACTTGAGGAGAATCCGAAGCTTTTTTAATGAGAAGAATGACCATTGCGTGGTCCGAGAAGGGGGAGTCCCTGATGCGGGATTGGAGGGCGAGGGGAACCATACGCGTCTGGAGGAATATGTGGTCTATTCTGGCATAGCTCTGGTGAGGGGCAGAAAAATGGGTAAAGTCCCGTGATCTAGGATTCAGTTCACGCCAGATATCTACCAAGCCTTCCGAGAAGAGCACTCTCGCTATACGAGTGCTCCGCCTGGACGGGTGGCGAAGACGGTGGGCACCCGATTGAGTTTTATCCAGGCACTGATCTAGGGCCACATTTGAGTCCCCTCCCATAACCAGAATTCCCTCCACACATGGGAGAATCTCTACGGCCAGCCGGTGAAAAAAGGCTTCCTGGTTCTGGTTCGGGGCGTAGTATGATAGCAGGGAATAGGTCGTGCCATCAATGAGTCCTATTAATAAAAGAAATCTGCCTTCTGAGTCCTCTATCTTTTTAATGAGCGTGAAGGAGACGTGTTTAGCAAAAAAAATCCCAAACCCTCTAGTTTTATCAGGGGCGTTGGCCAAGTAGAACTGGGGGAATTTGTGGTGGACAAACACCGGTCTGTATGAGCTAGGGAAGTGTGTTTCCTGAATAAAAAGAATGTCAGAGTGTTGGGAGTGATATAAATTAAACAGCTTATGTCTTTTCACAGGAGAATTCAGACCTTGGACGTTATGGGAGATAAGCTTCAAATTACCCGGCGGGGTTGTAGATGTGGTCATGGTGAGGTTTGAGATGTAGCACGCTGATTGTCCCAAACTTCCTGGGGACCGGGACTAGCTGCCAGTCGAGGTGTTTCCAGGCCTGGTCTCCAAAGGGAAGGTGGACCTGCTGGGAGAAAAGAGGGGGGCAAGATCCCCCGGTGATCCAGAAAGAGGAGAGCAAAAGGCAGAGAGGTAAAGAAGGGCCAAAAGAGCAAAAAAGGAAATGGTAGAGTCATGAGAGGACAACGAACAAGACAGACAAACAAGACACAAACCCCAAACCCCAAGGGAGGATGGGGGCCCCATCCCCCCACCTCCCTGTCCCCCAAGATCCCCAAGTAGGGGGGGATCAGACCCAGTCTGCATGGGCACGAACGTCCCATGAAGAGAAGGGTCAATGCACCGCGGGAATCCCGCTCTGGCTTGAGGCCCACAAATGTGCGCAACAAAATGCATAACAAAAGAACCTAAATATAAGAGAATGGATGAACCTTATAGAACCATTGCAAGCATGGATATGAAGTCACTAATACAAATGGTAAGGGTAGAGCACCGGACCCTCCCCGCCCCCTCCCCCCCCCCAAAAAAAAGGGGGAGGGGAGGGCGGGAGGAAACCCGAGCGCAGCAGCCAGGACCTAGAAGAACATGTTAAGGAAATACATCAATACAAAAGAATCTGATAAGTAACCAAGTCCAGTCTAGAATCCCCGGTCTCGGCAGGAGAGGACCAGGGAAGAGAGAAAAAATAAAAAAAAATGTTTGTAGAATAAAAAATTAAACAAAATTTTGTGAGTTTTGAAAGAAGATGGGGGGATTCAAGGGGGCCGGAAGGAAAAAGAAAACAGAACCTCCTCCTCCCCTCCCCCACATGGTGAAAGTCGACGTCGGACAACTACTTCACCGAGGAAAACTGGAATCCAGGACATATACGGAAAGATCATCTAAGGAGGCTTGGCTTCTTTGGCTCTCTTAGTTTGATGCTTCTGCCAGGTAGGGACCAGTGGGCTTTGAGGAGAGGGTCGCTTTGAGGAAGTGGAAGGGCGAGGTCCCAGTGAGGCAACAGAATCCTGGGATATCAGGCCCAGGCGAAGTAGCAGACGTTCCCCGTCGGGAAGAGAAGAAAAACCGTGGGTTTTCTGATTGTAGACAAAGCTGAGGCGAAATGGGAAGGACCACCAATACTTGATAGAGTGCTGGATAAGGACTTGTACCAGGGGTTTTAAGGACCGCCGCTTTTGAATGGTGGTGGGTGAGAGGTCAGCAAAGATTTGAATCGGATGCCCTTGGATGATCAGCCGCTCAGCGTTTCTCGATATTTTCATAATGTCCTCCTTCACCTTATAAAAGTGGGGTTTAACGATTATGTCCCGTGGGGAGCCATCAGGGAAGGGAGGTCTGAGAGCTCTGTGCGCTCTATCTAGTTCCAGGCGATGTGGTGGAATATTCGGGATCAAGTCCTTTATAAAGGAGACGATGGCTGGTTCCACTTCCTTAACCGATTCGGGTAATCCGCGAATTCTGAAATTGTATCTGCATGATCAGCTTTCCAAATCGTCTATTTTGGACAGAGCCGTATCAAGTTGGTCATGGAGGTCCTGCAGTCGTGCAGAGTTTTGGTTCACCCGCGCTACAGTTTGATCTGATTTTAACTCGATTGCCTCAATGCGGGATCCAATATTCTGAAGATCAGCATGTATGGCAGATGTTATCTGAGAGGCCGTTTGAGCCAGGCCTTTGGCAAGCATCTTGGAGAAAGTAGACATTAAGTAGGAAAAGTCCTGTTGATTTTGGGGGATATGAGGTGAAGAACCCTGAGGCAGGCTTTGATGAGCAGCATAGGCCCCATCTGGTGACTGAAGTAATTCCTCCAGGGTCCTCTCCAATAGGGAAACTGTGGAAGCTGGGGATAAAATAGTGGCTGTTCCAGGGGCCGCGATCGGGCTTGCAGGAATCAGTCCCGGCTGTGAAGGGGTGGATGGTTCATCCGCTATATCCTCCTCACCCTCCAGACCTCCACTGTGAAGACTAGTGGATGCCATCAGGGGACCGCTGGGGTGGGGGTCCTCAGCGCCAAACTGGCGGGAGAGGTCCCTCTGGACCTGCGCTCCAGACATATTGGGCTCAGATGTAGCACCCGGCGGACAGTGAGGCAGGGCAGGAGATATCTGGGGGTGAGGGGTTGCTGGGTCAGTGCTGTGGGAGCCTAAGGGGCCAGAGCGGGACGGAGCCTCCCGGTCACGCCGCCATCTTGTGTATACCCGCTTCCCACCATCCTCTCAGGCTACAAGGCCGGTCCCGGGTTTGTGGTATGCTCTGGCCGTGCTAAAAGTGGTCCCACCGAGTGCCCGGGCGGCAGTGAAGAGAACGATGTGGGTGACTTGCGGCCGCGCTTCCGTCCTCCGGTTCCGGAAACTACTAGAGACCGCGGCTTCGGCCCAGTAGGTAGGCCGCGATTCCGAAGTGCGGCTATCCGAGGGGTATCGGATCCAGAGTGGTCTTAAATTAACCCGGAGGGAGCGGGGAGCATGGATTGCCTGGTGGCTTGCTGCTATCTCCTCAGATGCCGCCGATGGAGACGGATTAGGGAGCAGGGATGGCGGAGCTATCCAGAAGACGTCCGTAGCGGCGCTCGTGCAGGACATGCCCCCTGGCACTGTGCGATTTTAACTGACAATTGCGCGGTCGTGCGACACCGTACCCAAACAAAATTTACATCCTTTTTTTCCCACAAACAGAGCTTTCTTTTGGTGGTATTTGATCACCTGTGAGATTTTTACTTTTTGCGCTATAAACAAAAAAATAGCGTAAATTTTGAAAAAATAACAATATTTTTAACATTTTTTTATATGAAATTCCCCCCCCAAAAAATGTAAAAAGCTAATTTTTTAAAAATTTTTGGCCAATTTGTTTTCTGCTACCTATGTTTGGTAAAAAAAAATCTCAATAAGCGTATACTGATTGGTTTGCGCAAAAGTTATTGCGTTTACTAACTAAGGGAAAGATTTCTGTCATTTTTGGCATTTTTTTTTTAAAGAGTAATGGCGGCGATCTGCGATTTACTTTGCGGGACTGCGACATTGCGGCGGACAGATCGGACCCTTGACTGACATTTTTGACACTTTTGGGGGTACCAGTGACATTACTGCAGTAATCAGTGCTATAAATATGCACTGTTACTGTAAAAATGACACTGGCAGGGAAGGGGTTAATTTTATTAGAGAGGGAGGGGTTAATGTATGCCTGGTGCTTACTGACGTGTGTGGGGGGAGGTGACTGAGTGACACAAGGACAGATCGCATGTTCAGCTATGCTGAACCCTGCAATCTGTCACTGTTTGTCACTTAGGACATCCGCCCATTCTGTTTACACAAGCGGGCGGATCTCCACACTCGATTCCCCTACGATCGGGGAAGAGCAGCGGCGATCGCCGCCACTCCTCCCCTGGCCCGACTCCCGCTGTGACTGAAAACAGTGGGAGCGATCCTCCGGCGGCGCGTGAGCGCCGCCCACAAGGGGTGAAGTCAAGCGACGTAGGTCTATGGCGCTGGACGGAATCGAGCCACTTTGCAGCAGTACAGTCCCAGTGACTGGTCGGCAAGTGGTTAATATAAGAACTGTGAAAGAGTCACACCACACAAAAACAAAAGTTTTAGATTTTAGAAAAACAGACTTTTCAAAAATGAAATTAGTCATAAATGAGTCCTTATCAGACTGAAATTGAGGAGGAGAAATGGGACTACTTAAAAGGTGCATTATTGAAGGCAACAGAAAATTGCATTAGACTTGTCAGTAAAAGCAAAAAAAGAAAGAGACCACTGTGGTACTCAGCAGAAGTGGCCAATGAACCAATGAAGATAAGGAAATCTACAAGATTAGGCAGAAAGAGGCCAAGCAAGTTATAAGAACTTCTAAAGTGCAGGCAGAAGAAAAACTAGCTCAGTCTATGAAAAAGGGGGATAAGATATTCTTCAGATATATAAATGAAAAAAGGAAATTAAAACAAGGAATAACTAAATTAAAAACAAAGGACGGAAGGTATGTAGAAGAGAATAAAGGGCTAGCCAACTGCCTTAATGAATACTTCTGTTCAGTTTTTACAGAAGAAAAAGGAGAAGGACCTCCACTTGAAAGGATGACTAATGAATTGTTTGATGCATGTGTCTTTACAGAGGAAGACGTTCTAAGATTGCTGTCTAAAGTGAAGACAAATAAGTCACAGGGTCCTGATGAGATACACCCAAAATTATTAAAAGAGCTTAGTGGTGAGCTGTCAAAACCATTAACAGATTTATTTAACCAATCATTAGTAACAGGAGTCGTCCCGGAAGATTGGAAATTGGCAAATGTCGTGCCCATTCACAAGAAAGGTAGTAGTAGGGAGGAATCGAGCAACTATAGACCAGTGAGTCTGACATCAATAGTAGGCAAATTAATGGAAACCCTATTAAAGGATAGGATTGTGGAACATCTTAAATCCCATGGATTGCAAGATGAAAAACAACATGGATAAAATGGAAGGTGATGGCGCTGCTTATTTAATAAAGTGCAAATAAATATGAGATGCTAAAGTATAAATATGATTGAGGAATAAGTTAATAGATAAAAGATGCGGAGGTTAAAAACCAAGTAAAAAGATCAAACGTATAGTGTTATAAGGGATATAAATTATTCTAAAAATAAATTTAAATATATAAAAATATTCCAAAGGTATATGAGAGAAACAACCACCAGAGGGCGTAATAAATGGCAAAGTGTGACAATAAATATGCTTGTGTATATGCCAAAATAAAATAAACAATGTGAATATATGACAATGCTAAATAAATAAATAAAATTTATACAAGGTGTATATTCCACAAGTGATAATATAAATAATAGTGAATAGATAAGTAAATAAATAGGTGATAAATGTGCGGGAAACTATTATGCACGGGATGGGTGTGCAAAACAACAGTTGGTATACAGTGCAACAAAAAGTGATAACAATAAATATATCAAGGTGAGTCAAAGATAAATGTGCCAAAAATAATTTTTTATATAAATATGCAGGTGAATATAAAGGTGCGGGAAGTCTATTTGTGCAACGTGCAAAAAAATCCAAAAAATTAGTCCATAAAATAATGGTGATAGCAAAAAATATATAGGTGTACAGGATATCTTACGGTGACCCCCAAGGTGGGTGACTGGTGAGTGGCAAAGTGGCCCCTGGTAAAAAGACCTACTCACCAGATGTACCCACCCCACACAGGGGTATAGAGCGGGTACTGAAGAGGTATCTTTTAAGCCTGGATCTGTGTAGTAGTTCCCTTCCTAGGGTAGATGTGTTATGGAGTCCGGAGTGTCCTAAGTGGGGTCCGGTAGTGAATTGTGGTATCCAAAATCTCGTGGGTAAATCAAGTGTGGCCACTCAAGGGTATATGGATGGAGGAAAAAAAGGAGCTCGATAGTGTATTATCGTTATGCTAGAAAGTTTATTGTAAATTACAGCAGCAAAATGGGTACTCACATATACAATGTGGGAAAACAGCGAGGTATCAGCGTCCCGGAACGCAATGCGTTCCAACCAGAGACCGGAACCGGAAGTGACGTGACGGCGCTGTACGCGTTTCGTCATGTGACGTCTTCTGCAGCGTCCTATCACTTCCAGCGTAGGCCCTTTTGTACATGGTGGTTGCTAGGCTACAAAGTAGGCGGAAATCAACAAAGGAAGAATGATGCCGTGGGTCGTAGTATAGGGAACAGGGCGTAAGATAATCTTAGCCAAATGGAAATCAGATGGTAAGTATAAATAACAAAAACCCAGGCTAACCATTGTTGAATACTAATTAAATGAATATAAAATATAACAATATAAGAAATGTAATGTTCCGTGCCTAATAATTGAACCACCGTGTATACATACAGGGAAGGATATCTCGTACATGTTATTAAAATATATACAACAATACTTTATTAACAAATAAGATTAAAAATATGTTAAAATAAAAAAGTATTAAATTAAAATATATTACGCCATCTGGTGGATAGAATAAATAAATGAAGTGCATTTGATTTAAGAACGTAGACATTGCGCCATCTAGTGGATAAATTGTTAATTGTATAAACTATTCATTTGATATAAAAAGTATATATACAATGTAAAGGTTATTAATGTTGTTACCATGAGTTTGTTAGTATGTGATTACTATCAATATGTACCAATTTATGGAAAACATGATAGATAAAATATATAATTAAGGAGGACATCTGATTTGATATATGCTATATTGTAAAAAACATTATGGATAAAATTAGCATCAATATAAATTATTGTGTAGAAACCTTATTGGATAAGATTTTATGAATAAAAAATATTATGAATAAAAAATATATAATAATATTTTATAGGAGGATAGTACATCTAATGTGTGGAAAAATATATGTCTATTGATTATTAGAAGGATGTATCAAAATATATAGAAAGATGTATATAAAAATAAAAAATATATATATATATAAAAATTAAGAAATGGAAGGTGAGATGACAATAGTGTGTATCGAACATTAGAATCCAGTATAATATATTAAGTTTAATACATATGAATATGAATACATAGAGTGTAAGAATGTAATAAATGTGAATATAAAAATTAATAAATGGGAAGTGATATAGTAAAAAATAGTAAATAATAAAAATATGTGATTATAAAATATATTGTGATGATAGGATGGATACTATATTCATATATAAAAATTGATAGGAAAAGGATTAAAAATTAGAAATAAAACAGTTGAGGTCTATATCTAGGTTTAATCCCCTAGGCTGGAGTGTATTAAGCCGATATATCCAGCTGGTTTCATTTTTGGAAATTTTAATTCTTTTATTTTCACCTCTCCAGTGTCCTGTAATAGAGTCAATTCCAACAAATGTAAGTCCCCTGGGATCCTTGTTGTGTGCCTCTGCAAAGTGCCTAGAGAGGCTATGTTTCGGGAATCCATTTCTTATGTTCTTGATGTGTTCTCTAATACGCACGAAAAGAGGTCTGGTGGTCCTACCGACATACTGAAGTCGGCATGGACACTCTACCAGGTAGGTCACATGGGTGGTCTGACATGTAATTAGTTTGTTAATCTTGAATTCCTCTCCACTCCATCTGGATTTAAAATATAACGTCTTTCTGGGTTGTTTATTCGTTGATTTGCAAGGTAAACATCTATTGCATCGAATAAACCCTTTTAAATCAGGAAACAGTTTCACTGGTTTGGGGGGATCAATAGCATTATGTACCAATTGATTGCGTAGATTAGGGGCTCTCCTATAGATAAACCTCGGTTGTCTAGGGAGTAATTTGGACAAGGTCTTGTCGGATTTTAGGATAGGCCAATATTTTTTCATAATCTTCTCTGTTTGTCTGAAATTTTGATGGAATCCCGTAATAAAAGCTAGCTCATTGGATTTTTTGTTGGGGACATTTTTCTTTTGTAGGAGTTCTTCCCTATTGATATTTAATGTTTTATCTCTTGTCATAATTAACTTTTGTCTGTCGTAACCCTTTTCCTCAAATCTTGTTATTAGAACATCCGTTTGTGATATATAATCTTCCACATTGTCACAATTTCTCCTGATCCTGACAAATTGGCTCTTTGGGATTCCTTCTTTCCATACAGGATGGTGACAGCTGTTAGTAGGTATGTATCCATTCCTATCTGTAGGTTTAAAATAGGTCCTACTTTTCAGTATATTATTGTCTTTAAAAATATTAAGATCCAAATAATTTATTTGATTAAAACTCCAGTCTCCTGTGAACTTAATGCCATATGGATTCTCATTCATTTTTAAAAAGAAATTATTCAAAGATTCTTCAGTCCCTTCCCATAAAATGATAATATCGTCTATATATCTTCGGTAGAATGTTAATTCTGGTATATCCTGAGTGTAAATCATCTTTTCCTCTAACATGTCCATAAATAGGTTCGCTACGCTAGGTGCGTAGCGGGCTCCCATTGCAACTCCCTTTGTTTGTAGGAAATATTCATTTTTATGCCAAAAGAAGTTGCTACTCATGGTGAGTTTTAAACCATCCAGGATATATTTTATTTGTGTTTGTTTTAACTTGCTACGTTCGTGTAAGGCAATATCTACCGCTTTTAATCCATCACTTTGTTTGATGCTGGTATAAAGGGAATTAGCATCTATTGTAGCCAAGATACATCCTTCTGGTAATTGTACTTCTTTGAGTGCTTTAATCAACTCTGAACTATCTTTAAGGTAAGATTTCCCCATCTTTACAGCTGGTTGTAGGTATCCATCCAGATATTCGCCCAATCTAGAAAACAAGGAGTCCACCCCACTCACAATGGGTCTCCCCGGGGGTTTGACAGGGTCCTTATGTATTTTAGGCAAATAGTACAATACTGGGATCTTACTTGAATCAGGTATCAGGTATTGTGCTTCCTTTTTATCCAATATTCCTATTTCTTTGCCTTTGTTAATGAATTCTTTAAGTTTCTTCCTATATATCTTGGTTGGATTCCTTTTCAGTTTTTCATAGGTGCCTTCCACTCTTAATAGATTGTTCATTTCTTCTTCGTAGTCATTTTTGTTCAGAATTACTAATCCCCCTCCTTTATCTGCGGGTCGAATAATAATTCCTTTTCTGTCTTCTAGTTGTTTGATTGCAGATTTAACCTGATTGTACTTTTTATGTGGTTTTTTAATCTTCCTCAGGTCCTCCTCCACCATTTTCTTGAATGCGCTAATACATTCTCCTCCAGGTACTTTTGGATTAAAAATTGAGTTATTTCTGAGACCTGAGTGTACAAAATTGGGGTCAGGAATAGTGGGTGTGTGTCCTTTTAGTTTAAAAAATTTCTTAATATTCAGTTTTCTTAAAAATTTGTGAAGATCAATAAAAATTTCAAAGGGGTCCGCATCTTTGGTGGGGGCGAATTTAAGGCCAAGATCTAAAAGCTGAAGTTCGTCATCATTAAAAACTATATCCGTGAGGTTAAAAATACCTTGCCCTAAAATTCTCGCCTTCGTTTTCTTCCTCCCACCTCTCTTACCCCTCTTACGTCTTCTTCTTCCCAATAATGGTTTTGTTGATTGGGTCTCATGTATCCTCCTGGGGGTGGTGGTCCCCTCCATTGATTCTGGTAGTCTCCTCCTCTGTATGTATTGGGTCTTCTGTCTTCGTGATAATTGTGGTTCCATCTCGTCTGTTGGTCTTGTGGTCCTCTCCATCTCGTTCCTCCTTGTGGCCTGTACCACCCTTGTTGTCTGTAAGAGGGTGGTGGTCTTCTTTGGTGGCCTCCACGGAAAAAATCCCTTTGCATATTGTAGTTCGGTCTATCCCTATAATCTCTGCCTGGAGTATATGTATCCATCCTGGCTAACGGAGAAAATCTGTTATGCATAGGTAAATTAAAATTTCTGTGATTGGGTGTATCATTTCTATTAAAATCTCTGGGTGGTGTACGTGGTCTTTCTTGTACTCTGGGTTGATTCCTGGGTGGTATGAGTCTATTTTCTTGGGTAGTAGGTATGGTGTCTTCTATGTCTCTATTGGGTCTAAAGGTGAAAACTTGTGGGGTCCTAGGAGCTGGAGTAGCTATAGATTCTTCGTATTCATCTTCATCTACTGATGTATCTCTGGACTCAAAAGCATTAGGAGTGGTAGGAATTTCCATTTCTTCTTCCGCTACTTGCCATTTGTACACTTTGGAAATTTTATAGTCAGTGACATCTCTGCTATACTTTTTTTGCTTTTTCTGTTGTATAGCCGAGTCATATTTTGCAATATATGTTTGGAGTTCTTTTTCTTTGTCTTTATATTCCTTATGCAGTGAAAATGGAATGAGTGCCGTTTTCAGGTCTGTTATCTGTGTTTCAATATTCCTTAGTTTGGTCTGTCTCCTTTTGATAATGAGTGTAAGGAGATCTGTTTCGCACCGATTGAAGAATATATACCATTCTTCTGTTAAGGTAATATCATTAAGACCATCATTGGGGTTGACATCCCACCTTAGTCGTCTGGGGGTAATTTTATCTCTAATGTACATTTCTAAAGTGGAAATGTCCCACCAGACCCTAAGTTGTTTTTCAAGGGCATGTTTAAGTTGTTTGAAAAGCCCGTCCATGTCTTGTCTATTGGTTACTCTTTCCTGATTGAAAATATCCTCAATATTGATTTTCCGATTATTTATATATCCAAAGATATCCGAAGCTGCAGGATTAGCCATGACCCCTAAGGGTATGTAAGAATATGTGGATAAATAAATCCGCGCTAAGGATATCAAGGGATTGTAACAATATATGCACAAATAAGCTGCAGCCTCCCTTAAACTATAGCCAAAGGCTATAAAGAGATAAATAAAATGGAAGGTGATGGCGCTGCTTATTTAATAAAGTGCAAATAAATATGAGATGCTAAAGTATAAATATGATTGAGGAATAAGTTAATAGATAAAAGATGCGGAGGTTAAAAACCAAGTAAAAAGATCAAACGTATAGTGTTATAAGGGATATAAATTATTCTAAAAATAAATTTAAATATATAAAAATATTCCAAAGGTATATGAGAGAAACAACCACCAGAGGGCGTAATAAATGGCAAAGTGTGACAATAAATATGCTTGTGTATATGCCAAAATAAAATAAACAATGTGAATATATGACAATGCTAAATAAATAAATAAAATTTATACAAGGTGTATATTCCACAAGTGATAATATAAATAATAGTGAATAGATAAGTAAATAAATAGGTGATAAATGTGCGGGAAACTATTATGCACGGGATGGGTGTGCAAAACAACAGTTGGTATACAGTGCAACAAAAAGTGATAACAATAAATATATCAAGGTGAGTCAAAGATAAATGTGCCAAAAATAATTTTTTATATAAATATGCAGGTGAATATAAAGGTGCGGGAAGTCTATTTGTGCAACGTGCAAAAAAATCCAAAAAATTAGTCCATAAAATAATGGTGATAGCAAAAAATATATAGGTGTACAGGATATCTTACGGTGACCCCCAAGGTGGGTGACTGGTGAGTGGCAAAGTGGCCCCTGGTAAAAAGACCTACTCACCAGATGTACCCACCCCACACAGGGGTATAGAGCGGGTACTGAAGAGGTATCTTTTAAGCCTGGATCTGTGTAGTAGTTCCCTTCCTAGGGTAGATGTGTTATGGAGTCCGGAGTGTCCTAAGTGGGGTCCGGTAGTGAATTGTGGTATCCAAAATCTCGTGGGTAAATCAAGTGTGGCCACTCAAGGGTATATGGATGGAGGAAAAAAAGGAGCTCGATAGTGTATTATCGTTATGCTAGAAAGTTTATTGTAAATTACAGCAGCAAAATGGGTACTCACATATACAATGTGGGAAAACAGCGAGGTATCAGCGTCCCGGAACGCAATGCGTTCCAACCAGAGACCGGAACCGGAAGTGACGTGACGGCGCTGTACGCGTTTCGTCATGTGACGTCTTCTGCAGCGTCCTATCACTTCCAGCGTAGGCCCTTTTGTACATGGTGGTTGCTAGGCTACAAAGTAGGCGGAAATCAACAAAGGAAGAATGATGCCGTGGGTCGTAGTATAGGGAACAGGGCGTAAGATAATCTTAGCCAAATGGAAATCAGATGGTAAGTATAAATAACAAAAACCCAGGCGAGAATTTTAGGGCAAGGTATTTTTAACCTCACGGATATAGTTTTTAATGATGACGAACTTCAGCTTTTAGATCTTGGCCTTAAATTCGCCCCCACCAAAGATGCGGACCCCTTTGAAATTTTTATTGATCTTCACAAATTTTTAAGAAAACTGAATATTAAGAAATTTTTTAAACTAAAAGGACACACACCCACTATTCCTGACCCCAATTTTGTACACTCAGGTCTCAGAAATAACTCAATTTTTAATCCAAAAGTACCTGGAGGAGAATGTATTAGCGCATTCAAGAAAATGGTGGAGGAGGACCTGAGGAAGATTAAAAAACCACATAAAAAGTACAATCAGGTTAAATCTGCAATCAAACAACTAGAAGACAGAAAAGGAATTATTATTCGACCCGCAGATAAAGGAGGGGGATTAGTAATTCTGAACAAAAATGACTACGAAGAAGAAATGAACAATCTATTAAGAGTGGAAGGCACCTATGAAAAACTGAAAAGGAATCCAACCAAGATATATAGGAAGAAACTTAAAGAATTCATTAACAAAGGCAAAGAAATAGGAATATTGGATAAAAAGGAAGCACAATACCTGATACCTGATTCAAGTAAGATCCCAGTATTGTACTATTTGCCTAAAATACATAAGGACCCTGTCAAACCCCCGGGGAGACCCATTGTGAGTGGGGTGGACTCCTTGTTTTCTAGATTGGGCGAATATCTGGATGGATACCTACAACCAGCTGTAAAGATGGGGAAATCTTACCTTAAAGATAGTTCAGAGTTGATTAAAGCACTCAAAGAAGTACAATTACCAGAAGGATGTATCTTGGCTACAATAGATGCTAATTCCCTTTATACCAGCATCAAACAAAGTGATGGATTAAAAGCGGTAGATATTGCCTTACACGAACGTAGCAAGTTAAAACAAACACAAATAAAATATATCCTGGATGGTTTAAAACTCACCATGAGTAGCAACTTCTTTTGGCATAAAAATGAATATTTCCTACAAACAAAGGGAGTTGCAATGGGAGCCCGCTACGCACCTAGCGTAGCGAACCTATTTATGGACATGTTAGAGGAAAAGATGATTTACACTCAGGATATACCAGAATTAACATTCTACCGAAGATATATAGACGATATTATCATTTTATGGGAAGGGACTGAAGAATCTTTGAATAATTTCTTTTTAAAAATGAATGAGAATCCATATGGCATTAAGTTCACAGGAGACTGGAGTTTTAATCAAATAAATTATTTGGATCTTAATATTTTTAAAGACAATAATATACTGAAAAGTAGGACCTATTTTAAACCTACAGATAGGAATGGATACATACCTACTAACAGCTGTCACCATCCTGTATGGAAAGAAGGAATCCCAAAGAGCCAATTTGTCAGGATCAGGAGAAATTGTGACAATGTGGAAGATTATATATCACAAACGGATGTTCTAATAACAAGATTTGAGGAAAAGGGTTACGACAGACAAAAGTTAATTATGACAAGAGATAAAACATTAAATATCAATAGGGAAGAACTCCTACAAAAGAAAAATGTCCCCAACAAAAAATCCAATGAGCTAGCTTTTATTACGGGATTCCATCAAAATTTCAGACAAACAGAGAAGATTATGAAAAAATATTGGCCTATCCTAAAATCCGACAAGACCTTGTCCAAATTACTCCCTAGACAACCGAGGTTTATCTATAGGAGAGCCCCTAATCTACGCAATCAATTGGTACATAATGCTATTGATCCCCCCAAACCAGTGAAACTGTTTCCTGATTTAAAAGGGTTTATTCGATGCAATAGATGTTTACCTTGCAAATCAACGAATAAACAACCCAGAAAGACGTTATATTTTAAATCCAGATGGAGTGGAGAGGAATTCAAGATTAACAAACTAATTACATGTCAGACCACCCATGTGACCTACCTGGTAGAGTGTCCATGCCGACTTCAGTATGTCGGTAGGACCACCAGACCTCTTTTCGTGCGTATTAGAGAACACATCAAGAACATAAGAAATGGATTCCCGAAACATAGCCTCTCTAGGCACTTTGCAGAGGCACACAACAAGGATCCCAGGGGACTTACATTTGTTGGAATTGACTCTATTACAGGACACTGGAGAGGTGAAAATAAAAGAATTAAAATTTCCAAAAATGAAACCAGCTGGATATATCGGCTTAATACACTCCAGCCTAGGGGATTAAACCTAGATATAGACCTCAACTGTTTTATTTCTAATTTTTAATCCTTTTCCTATCAATTTTTATATATGAATATAGTATCCATCCTATCATCACAATATATTTTATAATCACATATTTTTATTATTTACTATTTTTTACTATATCACTTCCCATTTATTAATTTTTATATTCACATTTATTACATTCTTACACTCTATGTATTCATATTCATATGTATTAAACTTAATATATTATACTGGATTCTAATGTTCGATACACACTATTGTCATCTCACCTTCCATTTCTTAATTTTTATATATATATATATTTTTTATTTTTATATACATCTTTCTATATATTTTGATACATCCTTCTAATAATCAATAGACATATATTTTTCCACACATTAGATGTACTATCCTCCTATAAAATATTATTATATATTTTTTATTCATAATATTTTTTATTCATAAAATCTTATCCAATAAGGTTTCTACACAATAATTTATATTGATGCTAATTTTATCCATAATGTTTTTTACAATATAGCATATATCAAATCAGATGTCCTCCTTAATTATATATTTTATCTATCATGTTTTCCATAAATTGGTACATATTGATAGTAATCACATACTAACAAACTCATGGTAACAACATTAATAACCTTTACATTGTATATATACTTTTTATATCAAATGAATAGTTTATACAATTAACAATTTATCCACTAGATGGCGCAATGTCTACGTTCTTAAATCAAATGCACTTCATTTATTTATTCTATCCACCAGATGGCGTAATATATTTTAATTTAATACTTTTTTATTTTAACATATTTTTAATCTTATTTGTTAATAAAGTATTGTTGTATATATTTTAATAACATGTACGAGATATCCTTCCCTGTATGTATACACGGTGGTTCAATTATTAGGCACGGAACATTACATTTCTTATATTGTTATATTTTATATTCATTTAATTAGTATTCAACAATGGTTAGCCTGGGTTTTTGTTATTTATACTTACCATCTGATTTCCATTTGGCTAAGATTATCTTACGCCCTGTTCCCTATACTACGACCCACGGCATCATTCTTCCTTTGTTGATTTCCGCCTACTTTGTAGCCTAGCAACCACCATGTACAAAAGGGCCTACGCTGGAAGTGATAGGACGCTGCAGAAGACGTCACATGACGAAACGCGTACAGCGCCGTCACGTCACTTCCGGTTCCGGTCTCTGGTTGGAACGCATTGCGTTCCGGGACGCTGATACCTCGCTGTTTTCCCACATTGTATATGTGAGTACCCATTTTGCTGCTGTAATTTACAATAAACTTTCTAGCATAACGATAATACACTATCGAGCTCCTTTTTTTCCTCCATCCATATACCCTTGAGTGGCCACACTTGATTTACCCACGAGATTTTGGATACCACAATTCACTACCGGACCCCACTTAGGACACTCCGGACTCCATAACACATCTACCCTAGGAAGGGAACTACTACACAGATCCAGGCTTAAAAGATACCTCTTCAGTACCCGCTCTATACCCCTGTGTGGGGTGGGTACATCTGGTGAGTAGGTCTTTTTACCAGGGGCCACTTTGCCACTCACCAGTCACCCACCTTGGGGGTCACCGTAAGATATCCTGTACACCTATATATTTTTTGCTATCACCATTATTTTATGGACTAATTTTTTGGATTTTTTTGCACGTTGCACAAATAGACTTCCCGCACCTTTATATTCACCTGCATATTTATATAAAAAATTATTTTTGGCACATTTATCTTTGACTCACCTTGATATATTTATTGTTATCACTTTTTGTTGCACTGTATACCAACTGTTGTTTTGCACACCCATCCCGTGCATAATAGTTTCCCGCACATTTATCACCTATTTATTTACTTATCTATTCACTATTATTTATATTATCACTTGTGGAATATACACCTTGTATAAATTTTATTTATTTATTTAGCATTGTCATATATTCACATTGTTTATTTTATTTTGGCATATACACAAGCATATTTATTGTCACACTTTGCCATTTATTACGCCCTCTGGTGGTTGTTTCTCTCATATACCTTTGGAATATTTTTATATATTTAAATTTATTTTTAGAATAATTTATATCCCTTATAACACTATACGTTTGATCTTTTTACTTGGTTTTTAACCTCCGCATCTTTTATCTATTAACTTATTCCTCAATCATATTTATACTTTAGCATCTCATATTTATTTGCACTTTATTAAATAAGCAGCGCCATCACCTTCCATTTTATTTATCTCTTTATAGCCTTTGGCTATAGTTTAAGGGAGGCTGCAGCTTATTTGTGCATATATTGTTACAATCCCTTGATATCCTTAGCGCGGATTTATTTATCCACGAAAAACAACATGGGTTTACTTCAGGGAGATCATGTCAAACAAATCTTATACATTTTTTTGACTGGGTGACTAAAATAATAGACGGTGGAGGTGCAGTAGACATTGCATATCTAGATTTTAGTAAGGCTTTTGACACTGTCCCACATAGAAGACTTATCAATAAACTGCAGTCATTGAGCATGGACTCCCATATTATTGAGTGGATTAGGCAGTGGCTGAGTGACAGGCAACAGAGGGTTGTAGTCAATGGAGAACATTCAGAACAAGGTCATGTTACCAGTGGGGTACCTCAGGGATCTGTACTGGGACCAATTTTGTTTAATATCTTCATAAGTGATATTGCAAAAGGCCTCGATGGTAAGGTTTGTCTTTTTGCTGATGACACAAAGATATGTAACAGGGTTGATGTTCCTGGAGGGAAACGCCAAATGGAAAAGGATTTAGGAAAACTAGAAGAATGGTCAGAACTCTGGCAACTGAAATTTAATGTGGATAAGTGCAAGATAATGCACCTGGGGCGTAAAAACCCAAGGGCAGAATATAGAATATTTGACACAGTCCTGACCTCAGTATCTGAGGAAAGGGATTTAGGAGTAATTATTTCAGAAGACTTAAAGGTGGGAAGACAATGTAATAGAGCAGCATGAAATGCCAGCAGAATGCTTGGATGTATAGGGAGAGGTATATGCAGTAGAAAGAGAGAAGTGCTTATGCCGCTGTACAGAACACTGGTGAGACCTCACTTGGAGTATTGTGCGCAGTACTGGAGGCCATATCTCCAGAAGGATATAGATACTCTAGAGAGAGTTCAGAGGAGAGCTACTAAACTAGTACATGGATTGCAGGAAAAAACTTACCAGGAAAGGTTAAAGGACCTTAACATGTATAGCTTGGAAGAAAGAAGAGACAGAGGGGATATGATAGAAACTTTTAAATACATAAAGGGAATCAACTCGGTAAAGGAGGAGAGCATATTTAAAAGAAGAAAAACTACCACAAGAGGACACCGTTTTAAACTAGAGGGGCAAAGGTTTAAAAGTAGTATGAGGAAGTATTACTTTACTGAGAGAGTAGTGGATGCATGGAATAACCTTCCTGCAGAAGTGGTAGCTGCAAATACAGTGAAGGAGTTTAAGCATGCATGGGATAGGCATAAGGCTATCCTTCATATAAGATAGGGCCAGGGACTATTCATAGGATTCAGATATATTGGGCAGACTAGATGGGCCAAATGGTTCTTATCTGCCGACACATTCTATGTTTCTATGTTTCTATGTTTCATCTGTGAAGGCCGAGGCCCATATGGAGTAGGAGGGAGGTTGAGGTGGCGGTGGATGTGGCGGTGTAGGTGGAAGCGGCGGTGGAGGAGGACGAGGTAGCCAACACTGCTTTTTTTCAGTCATTTTAAATTAGGATACACCCCAAAAGAGTGAGAAAGAAAAATCCTGTGGGATCCATGCCTGGTTCATTTTAATGAACGTGAGCTTGTCCACATTGTCTCTGGACAGGCGGCTGCGCTTGTCTGTGATAACGCCCCCAGCCGTGCTAAATACAAGTTCAGATAATACACTGGCTGCAGGGCACGCCAGCACCTCCAAGGCATAAAGGGCAAGCTCAGGCCATGTGCTTCCAAATATGGCTTCCAATAATGCTATGGACAATATGACAGATAATGGATACACTCGGAACTCCACCTAATGAGGAGACTGTGGGTGGCTACTCTTGTGCACATTGCTAGGACCCTGCTAGCATACGGAGTCCATTGAATTCCCACCGCCCCCCACCACCACCACCACCACGTTTTTTTTTTTTCTCCTTTTCCTTCCTTTCTTTTCCTCTGCCCTACAACTCTATCCTTGTAGGGGCTTTTCTTCTCCTATTAAGTACGGTATAGATTGGATTTGGCATACGATCCACAATGGGAGTGCCGTACATCTCATGCTTTTGCCATATGCTGCAAGATAAACATGAACTTTCCTGCCTGTTACATGCTTCCTCTTGATGTTATGTAGATCAGAGACTTTGTTAAGCTTATGTAACAAATTTGTCTGTACTCCTTTTGTACATTATATCAATAAACAGTTTATGGAAATAAAAAAAAAAAAAATACATCACTTCCGGATATGTCTGTTTCTTTCCTGGCCTGCTCTAGCCAGGGAGGAAGCTTTTGGAGTGTGATGGAGGGCACATGGGACATCGGGCACCTAATATGATCAAAATAATTTTGGGCCCCCTCAACCACCACATACATGCACAAACAGATGTAAACACATGTGTTGGAGGTTCATATGGATGAAAACATTGACTGCACAACACGTTACATATTTAAAATAAAACAAAATATTGCTGTGCATGCTAGAGTACTTCTAGGGTCAATATTTTTGGGTAATTTTGAATTGATGATCTGTAGGGGCTTATAAAGCTTTGCCTGTGGAAACTTTAGGGTACCAAAATATGTTGACAGCTAGACATTGTAGGCATCTATTTACTCAGTGCAACCTCATCCTATATATTTTATCAGAAAATACATGATATATTGTGTTTGTGTTCCCTAAAACCAACTTGAGTATATTTTTATTAAAATTTTTGTGTGGAGAGGGCGCATACGCAGCAGCTCCGGAATAGACGTTTGATTCGGGAGCACCGTCCTGCCTCGGCAGACAACAGATCCCTGCGGCCACAATTCACAGCGATTGGTGAGACCCGAAGCGGCTAGCGATAGGGGGGACCCCAGGGAGGCCCCCCATTTCATCTAGGACGGTTCGCCGGGATCTCTCCAACTCATTCTCTGCAAATGAAGGTAGGCAGGCTCCAAGATGGCAGACGGCATGTGGGGACACACACACAGGCGTCCTCACAGGCCTCATTGCAGCAGCTACTCAGAAGTCCCTCTCTGCTCAGCCCAGTTCCACACTCCCCAGCTCCACACTCCTCACAAACGACCCCTGTGGGGTCCCTCTATTCCCAGCCTCACTTTTGGGCCTCATAATGGGGCACACCTCAGGTATTCCCATGGAAGATGGCACAGGCAAAAACCCATACCTCAGCACAGATGGCTGATCTTTGCCCTGGTGACCTAAACCAAATGGAAGCTATGTTTTTACAAATTTGCTGACATGCTTGACAGGGGTCTCTCACATACAGCCAGGGCGGGACTGGGTATGAAAACCAGCCCTAGAAAAAATGACATACCAGCCCCTAAGCATTGCGTCGTCATACCAGCACAACGTTGATTTCTTGTTCATAAAAAGTAAAATCATGCAGTGCGTGCCCCCTGTCAATGCAGACTGACCACAGCGTGCCCCCTTTCAATGTAGATTGACCACAGCGTGCCCCCTTTCAATGCAGACTGACCACAGCGTGCCCCCTTTCAATGCAGACTGACCACAGCATGCCCCCTTTCAATGCAAACTGACCACAGCGTGCCCCATTTCAATGCAGAGTGACCACAGCATGCCCCATTTCAATGCAGACTGACCACAGCGTGCCCCCTTTTAATGCAGAAAGCCAGTGCACTTATCTGCAGCGGTTCTCCTCGAGTCCTCCCACCTCCTCCTCGACCAATGGCATGAGTTTGCCTTTCGGCCAATCAGGGAGCGGGTCTCGGACCCGCTTCCTGATTGGCCAGGAGGAGGATCCATGTGACAATAGCGAATTTTCATTCGCTATTGTCACACAAATGGGTGGTCCACCCTTTTCTGAAGCTTTTCTGTGGCTCACACTGTCAGGACGGAGCCATCGGCTCCTGACAGCTACACAGGCTCAGCAGCACGGGGGGGGGGGGACACCACGATCGTGCGGGCCACATGCGGCCCGTGGGCCGCAGGTTCCCCACCCCTGTATTAGGGGGAGAGTGCCGGGGGGCGCAGGTTCCCCACCCCTGTATTAGGTTCCCCACCCCTGGAGAGCGCCGGGAACTGCATTGTATTAGGGGGAGGGGATCAGCATTGTATTAGGGGCCCTAATACAATGCTGATCCCCCCTCCCCCTAATACAATGCAGTCCCCCCCCGGCCCCCTCTCCCCCTAATACAATGGTGACCCCCCCCGGCACTCTCCCCCTAATACAATGCTGTTCTACCCGGCTCCTTCCCCCTAATGCACTTCTGATCCCCCTCCCACCCCCTAATATACCTGACCCCCCCCCTAATACAATGCTGATCCCCCCCGCCCCACTGTCCCTAATACAATGCTGAC
The DNA here is from genome assembly GCF_965119305.1 of Pelophylax lessonae. Lineage (NCBI taxonomy): Eukaryota > Metazoa > Chordata > Amphibia > Anura > Ranidae > Pelophylax > Pelophylax lessonae. The sequence goes on from NC_138775.1 coordinate 154,699,488, forward strand.
TCCCCCCCTCCTCCTAACACACTGCTGACCCCCCCTGGCCCCCTCCCCCTAATACAATGCTGATCCCCCCTAGGACCCCTACTACAATGCTAACCTGCCCCCTCATACAATGCTTATCTGCCACCCCCCGGGGCCCCCTCCCCTAATACAATGCTTCTTCCCCCTCCCTCCCTAAATTTGGGGGGGTCAGCATTGTATTAAGGGGAGGGGGCCCCGGGGGGTGGCAGATAAGCATTGTATGAGGGGGCAGGTTAGCATTGTAGTAGGGGTCCTAATATGCTGCTTCTACCCCCCAAATGCAAGAGGACAAGGTCCCCCCCCAGCCCATTTACTCTTGCCTTGCTTGGCTCACTTCTCAGCCTCTGCTCCGCTCCTTCAGTCTCAGCCTCAGTGACCTGCGATTATGCATGCTGCTGCTGGCGTGGCATCTGTGTGGGACGGTCAGTCTTGCAGTCAGATGATCCACTGCCACGCAGCCGCTCCTGCTGTATGTGACGTCATGCCGCTCATAGCGGCTGACGTAGGAGAATGTATCCGGGACCGTCACTGGAGCGCAGCGGGGGCCGAGGCTGCAGCGGCCGCCGGCCATCACAGCGACTCACGAGCGGTCCCAATGTTTAAAGCGGCCGCATCTTAATGTGGCTCCATCTGAAAGCGGCCACAGGGCCGACGGCCCACCGGGAAATTTCTCGGTATCCCGATTGGCCAGCCCGGCCCTGCATACAGCAGCCAGGATAACAAAAGACATTAAAGCAGATTTGATAAACATCAATCTCGCATTGAAGCTATCAAATAAATCTTGAGCATACAGTGTCCAGAACCAACCAAAACTCGGATCGTTTACAAGATCAACATGTCCAGCTGGAAGCAGCTTTACTAAAGATTGATGATTTAGAAAGCCGAATCAGGAGATATAACCTCAGAATTGGAGGCAATTCTGAATCAGTTACCAATGTAACTGAATCTATACAAGCCTTTACTAAAGACATCATCCCAGACATATCACCTTATAAATTAGAACTGGGCCAGGCACACAGGGCCCTACAACTCCCTTTGCAAGGACGGATTACCTTTAGACATTATAGTCAAACCACGCTATCATAGTGTTAAAGGAAGAGGTAATGAGAAGAGCACGTTCTCTTAACCAAATAAGCTTTCAAAGCAAGCCTATTCAAATCTTCACAGACTTATCCCCAGCCACGATCCAGAAAAGAAGAGTGATCAAACCACTACTGAATATTCTATCTAATTTCAAATAGTTTTTATTGCAATTTTTTTCACATAACAGGGAAAAACAATAAGCAGGTTTACATAACTCGTGTAACAGGTAGTTCTTGTAAGAAATCAAGTAACAACAATCATCCAGATCAATCCAGCTCACATAGCTCGTAAGATTTACAGTACAGTACAAATTTTGCCACTTCTGCTATTAACAACAAGTGCGCCATCTAGTGTTCAGATTAGATTATGCATCGAAGTTAGCGCTGAACCATTGAGACCAGAGGAGCCATTTCTTTCTTTCTTTAAGGTAATGCTCGCTTGTGGGTGCTATAAGTAGCTCGTATGAGTAGTGCAATTGGGTAGTGTGGATGATGTCCACTAGTGATGGGGGTTGGACGGTTTTCCATTTCCTGGTAATACTTAATCTGGTTGCCAGAAGGACATTCAAAACTATTTTACGTAGATACAGCGGTATTTTTTCCAATGTCAGATTCAGGAGACCTAGTTCTGGAGATGGGTCTAGGGGTAATTGTGTAATTTTGGAGAGTAAGGTGAAGACCTCAGACCATAGGGCTCGCATAGGGCAATCCCACAATATGTGTTTGATGGTACCCTGCTGACCACACTCTCGCCAACATGTTGGGGGGGTGTTGTCATCGAATTTCGCTAGGATACTCGGTGTGAGATACCATCGTATGGAGATTTTCAGTTGCAGTTCCCTGATAGAGGCATTTAGAGAGGCTTTACATCCTGAGGTTAGGGCTAGGGACCACTGGCGAGGAGAAAATGCGGTGTCCAAATCTCATTCCCATTTGATCAGGGGGGAGACTTGGTCAATACGTTTTTCTCACCGAGGATGGGATATATAATAGAGATGCCCTTTGCTTTGGAAAGAGGGGAGGTAAGATAATCCCAAATTTTCTTCGGGATGGGCGCTCTGAGTTGAGGGATTTGTTTCAGGCAGGACTTAATTTGAATGTAGCGGTACCATTCTGTTTTGGGAATGTGATATTCCGACACTAACTGTGAGAAGGGTTTAAAGACTCCAAGACTATATAGGGTATCTAATGTGGTGCAGCCATGGAGTAGCCACTGGCTGATATTCATATCTGGGATTACTTGGAGGATACTGGATAGAGGAAGGGAAATTTTTGTAAGCAAAGTGTGTTTCCACCTAGAGTGCATCAAATGCAACCAGGCCGAGACCGATGCTCTGATGGTCGGAGACAAGTGTTTCGGGAGCTTGTCCCCCACTTTTCTACTGCATAGCCAGGAGGAGAGGTCTTTATGGGGGGTATGGTCCCTCTACAGCGTCCCCCAGAGGCTGTCTGGGGTTTGCTGGAACCAAGTGCGCAACTGGAAGATTACGGATGCTGTGTAATAATCTTCCAGGTCGGGCACCGAGGCACCTCCGGCTTCCCTGGTCTTCAGTAAGATCCCTTTTGCGCACCGAGACCGTTTGCCTTGCCATAAGTAATGAGATACCATTGTCTGTAGTGAGCGTAGGAACGACTTAGGGACGGGGATGGGTAGCGATCGGAAGAGATGTTTGGGTAATGTGCACATCTTAAAAGCAGCCAGTCGCCCCGACCAGGTAAGTTCAAATTTTGCCAAAGATTGCAGTTCCGCGGCCAGTTGGCTCTTAAAGGGAGAGAAATTAGCTTGAAATAGTAGGGACGTGGATTTGGTAAGTGTAATGCCGAGATTGGTAATGCCTGCGTCTGCCCATTTGTATGGGAGTGTCCGCGTGAGTACGTTTCTGGTTGTCCCGTCTACGCCTAAATCAAGTATATTGGATTTGGCCTCATTCACCTTATATAGCGAAACCGCCCCGAACGCAGTAAGGATATCCTTAATTCGTGAAAGTGAAGTCGTGGGGTTCGACACCATCAGGATCACATCATCAGCGAATAGGCTGATGCGGTGTTCCTGAGAGCCTACGGTTATGCCTGAATACCAGGGTCCAATGCGGATTTTTTGGGCCAGAGGTTCTATGGCCATATTAAAGACCAGGGGGGAGAGTGGACACCCCTGCCGCGTCCCATTTGTAATGCTGAATGGTGTGGAGAGGGAGGCGTCGACAAGCACTCGGGCTGAAGGGTGAGAATAGAGCGCTAGTATAGCTGCATGCATTCTGCCGTGTATGCCAAATTTGTGGAGCACCTCCTGGAGATACCCCCAATGTACCCTATCGAACGCCTTCTCTTCATCCAACGATAGGAGCAGAGAAGGTGTTCTGTTGGTGTTTGCATTGTGTATGACGTCAATGAGACGTCTGGTCGCGTCTGCGGATTGTCTTCCTAAGGTAAATCCCGATTGATCCTTGTGAATGAGCTGTAGTAAAATCGGCATTAGTCTGTTAGCTACTATCTTGGCATAGATTTTTATATCTGAATTGAGTAAGGAAATGGGGCAGAACTTTTGCAGAGAGTTTGGTTCCTTGCCTGGTTTGGGGAGAGTGACGATGGTAGCCTCAAGCATTTCCATCGGAAATGAGGAGGAGGAGGCGACATCATTAAACAATGTGCAGAGATGGGGGGCTAGGATGTCTTTTATTGCTTTATAATAGTCGTTAATTAGACCATCTGGGCCAGGAGATTTCCCAGTCGGTAAGGTTGCTATGGCTTCGTAAACCTCCTCTACCGTGAAAGGGGTATTAATTTTGCAGACTGTGCGGGGGTAAGGGCAGGGAGGGAGATGCTGTCTAGGAATTTTATGATGTGGTCCGGGTCGGGCAATGGGGACTGGGAGTCTTTCAGGTTATAGAGAGATTCATAGTAGCTACTAAAGGCATTGGCTATGTCTCTGGGGTCATATAGCTGCTCGTTTGTGTGGGGGTGGATGATGTACTTAAGTTTGTGTTTAATACGTTGACCCTTAATTCTGGTGGCTAACAGTTTGCCTGCCTTGTTGCTGGTGGCGTAATACGTAGCCTTAATTTTCCGGAGATTGCGTTCGTAAGTGTCAAGGAGATGTGACCTAAGTTCCCGCCTGAGTGATAAAAGCTTGGTTTTGAGGTCTGTGGAGGGTTGAGATTGGTTCTGAGCTTCCAGGGATGTGATGTCTCGAGTGAGCTGGTCTACAATTTGGGAGCGCTTTCTGTTAGTCCTACGCTGCAATTGAATAAGTACCCCTCTACTGAAGGCCTTATGGGCATTCCAGAGAGTCGCGGACTCAGATACCGACCCCTTGTTATCTTGGAAAAAATCAGAAATTGAGCTTTTGAGAAAATCTACATTTTCCGGGATTCTAAGAATTGCAGCATTCGCTTTCCATGGTTTTTGGGAGGAAGATTTAGAAGTGAGCGGGAGCATCACACTCACTGGGGCGTGGTCAGACCACGTAATCGGGGCTATCTCTGAGTCCACTGCTCTCTGGAGGATCGACATATCAGATAAAATAACATCAATACGTAAGTAAGTATTATGCACTACAGAGTGGTGGGAGAATTGCCGGTCAGAGGGGTGGTGGCATCTCCAGATGTCGTAGAGATCGTTTCTGTGTATGAAACCTTGCAGGGATTGGTGGCATCTGGTGGTGGCCGTTGAAGTGTCCACTGTTCTATCCGGGGGTAAGTTAAAGTGACCACACAGCACTAGGGGACCCTTTTGAACTGAGCAAATTTTTTTCATAAGTCGGTTCAGGAAGCGAATCTGATGAACGTTGGGGGCATAAATAGAGACCAAAGTCATTGTAAAGCCATCAAGGGAGCAGACAATGATTAGGTATCTGCCGTTGGTGTCTGTTACGGATGTCACTAGAGCGAAGTACAGATCCTTGTGGATGGCCATGAGCACCCCTTTTCTCTTCCTAGAGCAGGAGGCTGTGAATACCGTGGGGTAGTCTCTATGGGAGCAAGTGGGAGCATGTGTATCCAAAAAGTGAGTCTCTTGGTCACAGATTATGCCTGCCTTGTGCTTGATGGCAGAACGCCATAGCGAAGCTCGCTTGGCCGGATGGTTGAGGTTGTTGGCGTTTAGAGACAAAATGTTAACTGTCATGAGTGTGTGTCAGTGTGAGCGATAAGTTGTTACTCACGGAACCGTAGATGGATCGTTTGGAGTTAGCTGGATGAGTGATGAGCTGTTGACCGGCTAGGCTTATGCTGGTGTGGTTGTAGAGTGTGCTGGTGGATCTGGAGGGCCTGGGAGCAGGCCGAATGTGCCCGGAGGGAGACATAGTGTTGCTTGGAAGATCAATGTCTGTTACACCTGCAGAAGGGGGAAAAAGAGAACAACACAAAACAATACAAGATGACAAGGGTACATGAAAGCGGGTGGAAACCATGGGCTAGAATTGCCGTTTCCAATTGGGGGTACGAACAGTTCAGTAGCCAAACGGGCTAAATGCCACAGAACGACAAGCTGGGATCAGAACAGGACCCCATGGTGAAGGGGTTAAAAGAGAGAATGTGGGAGCCCAGACTTTCAAACATCTCTTGCGGTGCGTTGAGGCAGGGAGTGCCATTGAAGGGGAACTCTGCTCGGGGATTTCTTCGGTCCCGGGGGGGGGAACCGGATCAGGGATGATGCCCCAAGAATGCAGCAGGGAGATGCCCTTATCAAGTGTGGTGACTGTGTATGATTCTCCATTCCTCTACACTGGAGTTGAGCGGACACCTGGATGTCCGTGTTCGGCGGGTTCGGCCGAACTTTAAAAAAAAGTCCGGGTCCGTGTCCCGGACTTTTGCCGAACTTTTCCCGGACACCGAACCCCATTGAAGTCAATGGGGACCCAAACTTTCAGGCACTAAAATGGCTCTAAAACACCAAAGGAAAGGGGTAGAGTGCTGCAAATGGCAGAAAAACGTAATTAAGAGCATGGCAAGTGCTCTGCAAACAAATGTGGATAGGGAAATAACTTAAAACAACAAAAAAAACCCCAGAAAAATAAAACAATGTTCTTCATCTCTGAAGGACGAGGCCCATATGGAGTAGGAGGGAGGTTGAGGTGGTGGTGGATGTGGCGGTCTCATAGGCGTGCACACAGGGTGTGCCGGATGTGCCTGGGCACACCCTAATCACCTAGGGCACATAGCATTATCGCTCTGTTTGCCAGTGAGGAGATGGGAAAGATCTCCCTCGGACCTGCTCTGCTCTATTTCTCTTTGCCAGCAGGGAGAGTAATGTATCGGGGCCATGTACATGTAGGCAAACACATGCATGTGTATTTAAACTTTGGGGTGCACACCCTAATGCAATAGGCTGCGCACACCTATGGGCGGTGTAGGTGGAAGCGGCGGTGGAGGAGGAGTCAAGGACGAGGTAGCCAACACTGCTTCTTTTCACAAATTTTAAATGAGGGTACACCCCAAAAGAGTGAGAAAGAGCAAAAATGGAACAATGGGTGGGTAAGGTCGGTATCCATTGCTATTCTGCACAAGGTACGGAAAAGTCCCGTGGAATCCATGCCTGGTTAATTTTAATGAACGTGAGCTTGTCCACATTGTCTCTGGACAGGCGGCTGCGCTTGTCTGTTATAACGCCCCCAGCCGTGCTAATTACCCGTTCAGATAATACACTGGCTGCAGGGCACGCCAGCACCTCCAAGGCGTAAAGGGCAAGCTCAGGCCATGTGCACAATTTGGAGACCCAGAAGTTGAAGGGGGCAGACCCGTCATTCACTACATGTAGGCATGTGCACACATACTGCTCCACCATGTTGGTAAAATGCTGCCTCCTGCTAAGACGTTCCATCTGAGCTGCTGGGGCTGCTGTTTGTTGTGGCGTGCTGACAAAGCTTTTCCACATTTCGGCCATGCTAACCCTGCCTTCTGAGGTGCTGGCGGTGCCCTGGTTGCGTTGGCGACCTCCTCCTCCTCCTCCTCCGCCTTGTGCTTCCACTGTGGCCCCGCTGTCAGATGGGAATGCCAGCAGCATCACGTCTACCAGCGTGCGCTTGTACTCGCGCATCTTGCGATCGCGCTCCAGTGAGTGAATTAAGGACGGTACGTTGTCCTTGTAACGGGGATCCAGCAGCGTGGCCACCCAGTAATCAGCACAAGTTAGAATGTGGGCAACTCGGCGGTCGTTGTGGAGACACTGCAGCATGTAATCACTCATGTGTGCCAGGCTGCCCAGAGACAACGAAAGGCTGTCCTCTGTGGGAGGTGTATCGTCCGTGTCCTCTGTATCCCCCCAGCCACGCACCAGTGATGGCCATGAGCTGGCCTGGGTGCCACCCTGCTGTGAACATGGTTCCATCTCCTCCTCCAGCTCCTCCTCCTCCTCATCCTCCAGAACTGTGCCCCTGCTGGACAATTGTGTCCCTGGCGTTTGTGTGTGCAGGAACCCACCCTCGGAGCCCCTTGCGAATGACTGCCCTGAAAGCCTTGGAAATGTTACCTCTTCATCCTCCTCCTCCTCCTCATCCTGTGCCACATCCTCTTCCATCATCGCCCGAATTGTTTTTTCAAGGAGGCATAGAAGTGGGATAGTTAAGCTGAGAACGGCGTCATCGCCACTGGCCATGTTGGTGGAGTACTCAAAACAGCGCAACAAGGCACACAGGTCTCGCATGGAGGCCCAGTTATTGGTGGTGAAGTGGAGCTGTTCCGCAGAGCGACTCACGCGTGCGTGCTGCAGCTGAAACTCCACTATGACCTGCTCTGCTCGCACAGTCTTTGCAGCATGTGCAAGGTGGAGTTCCACCCTGTGGGCACGTCACATATGAGACGGTGAGCGGTAAGGCCGAAGTTACGCTGCAGCGCTGACAGGCGAGCAGTAGCAGGGTGAGAACGCCGAAAGTGCGCACAGACGGCCCGCACTTTCTGCAGCAGCTCTGACATATCGGGGTAGTTTTTAAGGAACCTCTGCACCACCAAATTCAGCACATGCGCCAGGCAAGTGATGTGCGTCAAACCGGCTAGGCCCAGAGCTGCTATGAGATTTCGCCCGTTATCGCACACCACCAGGCCGGGCTTGAGGCTCGCTGGCAGCAACCACTCATTTGTCTCCTGTTCCATGCTCCTCCACAACTCCTGTGCGGTGTGTGGTTTGTCCCCCAAACAGGCAAGTTGTAAAACTGCCTGCTGTCGTTTACCCCTGGCCGTGCTGAAGTTGGTGGTGAAGGTGTTACGCTGTCCGGATGAGGAGGCGGTAGAGGATGAGGAAGCGGAGTAGGAGGAGTTAGGAACAGGAGGCAAACTGAAGCGCCCTGCAATCCTCGGTGGTGGAAGGACATGCGCCAAATTGCTATCCGCCTCAGGCCCATCCGCCACTGCATTTACCCAGTGTGCCGTTAGGGAGATATAACGCCCCTGACCGTGCTTACTGGTCCACGTATCGGTAGTTAGGTGGACCTTGCCAGAGATGGCATTGCGCAGTGCACACCTGATTTTTTCCCCCACTTGGTTGTGCAGGGAAGGGATGGCTTGCCTGGAAAAGTAGTGGCGGCTGGGCACGACGTACAGTGGGACAGCCACTGACATAAGGTTTTTAAAACTGTGCGTCTCCACCAGACGGAATGACAGCATTTCAAAGGCCAATAATTTTGAAATGCTGGCATTCAGGGCCAGGGATCGCGGGTGGGTAGGGGGGTACTTCCTCTTCCTCTCAAGTGTTTGGGAGATGAAAAGCTGAACGCTTCCATGGGACATTGTGGAGATGGTTGTTGGTGACCCAGGTGGTGGTGTTGCTGACAGATCGTCTGTTTGCGGGGTGGCAGGTGCCGGTATCAATACAGATGTGGCTGGAGCGGCCGAGACTGCAGCAGAAGAGGAAGCAGGATGAGCCAGAGACGTTTCTTGGTTTTGAAGGTGTCTACTCCACTGCAGCTCGTGCTTTGCACTTAGATGTCTGATCATGCAGGTTGTGCTCAGGTTGAGAAGGTTTATGCCTCGCTTCAGGCTCTGATTGCACAGGGTGCAAACCACTCGTGTCCTGTCATCAGCACATTTTCTAAAGAACTTCCACGCTAGAGAACTCCTTTGAGCTGACTTTGGTGCGCTCGTTCCCTTGCTGCGTTGGGCAGTAGCAGGCGTAGTGTCTAGGGCACGGCCGCTCCGCTTCTGCACCCTGCTCCCTCTTCTGCTGTGCTGGTGGCTCTGTGCGACCACCGCCTCTTCCTCCAAACTACTCAGGTCACCTGCATGACGTTCATTCCATGTGGGGTCGAGGACCTCATCGTCCTCCACATCATCTTCCACCCAGTCTTGACCCCTGCCCTCCTTGTCGGTCTCCACAATGCTGAACGCCGCAGCAGTTGGCACCTGCATTTCGTCATCATCGGAGACGTGCTGCGATGGTCCTTGCATGTACTCATCTTGAGAAATAAGTGGTTGGGCATCGCTGCACTTAATCTCTTCCACTTCTGGGGCAGGGCTAGGTGGATGGCCCTGGGAAACCCTGCTGACAGAGTCATCAAAAAGAAGAAGAGACTGCTGTATGGCTTGGGGCTCAGACTGCTTGCCTGATTTGCAAGGGGGTGAGGTGAAAGACGGTTGGACATCGGCTGCAGGTGCCAACTCTGACCTTTCTGCAGTAGACTGGGTGGGAGACAATGTGAAGGAACTGGAGGCACTGTCAGCAGCAAACCAATCTACTATCGCCTCTCTGTGTTCTGGCCTCATCACTTCTAGAGGCGTATGATGCCCTACCAAATACTGATGCAGGTTCTGTCGCCTACTCACACTTGAGGAAGGTGTTTGACTTGTGCGTGTAGCTGGCACAGATCGACCACGTCCTCTCCTTGCAACAGGAGCTCTACCAGCAGCACCACGACCCAGGCCACGGCCCTTATTTGACGGTCTCCTCATATTTCTGTAATTTAAGATCTTGCCCTAGAAAGGTGTTTATTGAATAGCGGAACAAAACAACAACAGTATCGAACGGGTGTATCTCACAGTCAAATATGCAAACTATGCCGCAATTTAATGTTTTTTACACCAAAAGGGTGTATATTGAATAGCGGAATAGGATAAAAAACTGTGTATCTCACACGTACAAACACAGACTAGGCCCGATTAAATTTTTTTCTGCCCTAAAGGGAGGATGAGGAAGAGGAGTAGGAGGAGTTGGGAACAGGAGGCAAACTGAAGCGCCCTGCAATCCTTGGCGGGGGAAGGAGATGCGCCAAACTAATTTAAAAGGTGTATCTCACACGTACCGATACAGACTATGCCGTAATTTAATTTTTTACACTCCAAAAGGCTGTATATTGAATAGCGGAATAGGAAAAATTTTATAATACGGTGTATCTCACACGTACAAACACAGACTAGGCCCCGATTACAATTTTTTGTACCCTAAAGGCAGGATGAGGAAGAGGAGTAGGAGGAGCAGGATGGAGGCAGACTGAAGCACCCTCAAAACCTCGGCAGTGTGAGATGCGCCCCAAAAATTGGAAAGGTGTATCTCACACGTACCGACACAGACTATCCCGCAATTTAATTGATCACCAAAGGTTTTTATTGAATAGCGGAATAGGAAATATGATCCAAAAAAGTGTATGTATCTCACACGTACACAACCACACTAGGCCCCAATTACTATTGTTTGTACCCCTAAAAGGATGGATGAGGAGTAGGAGGAGTATGGAACAGGCAGCACCCTCAAATCTTCAGAAGTATGAGATGAACCCCAAAAACTTGGAAAGGTGTATCTCACACGTACCGACACAGACTATCCCGCAATTTAATTGATCCCCAAAGGTTTTTATTGAATAGCAGAATAGGAAATATGATCAAAAAAAGTGTATGTATCTCACACGTACACAACCACACTAGGCCCCAATTACTATTGTTTGTACCCCTAAAAGGATGGATGAGGAGTAGGAGGAGTATGGAACAGGCAGCACCCTCAAATCTTCAGAAGTATGAGATTGTGTTCACTGTACCCCACAAAGATTGTGTTCACTGCACTCCAAAAAGATTGTGTTCACTGCACCCCACGAAGATTGTGTTCACTGCACCCCACAAAGATTGTGTTCACTGCACCCCAAAAGGATTTTGTTCACTGCACCCCAAAAAGATTGTGTTCACTGCACCCCACAAAGATTGTGTTCACTGCACCCCAAAAGGATTTTGTTCACTGCACCCCAAAAAGATTGTGTTCACTGCACCCCACAAAGATTGTGTTCACTGCACCCCAAAAGGATTTTGTTCACTGCACCCCAAAAAGATTGTGTTCACTGCACCCCACAAAGATTGTGTTCACTGCACCCCAAAAGGATTTTGTTCACTGCACCCCAAAAGATTGTGTTCACTGCACCCCACAAAGATTGTGTTCACTGCACCCCAAAAGGATTTTGTTCACTGCACCCCAAAAAGAATGTGTTCACTGCACCCCAAAAAGAATGTGTTCACTGCACCCCACAAAGATTGTGTTCACTGCACCCCAAAAGGATTTTGTTCACTGCACCCCACAAAGATTGTGTTCACTGCACCCCAAAAGGATTTTGTTCACTGCACTCCACAAAGATTGTGTTCACTGCACCCCACAAAGATTGTGTTCACTGCACCCCAAAAGGATTTTGTTCACTGCACCCCAAAAAGATTGTGTTCACTGCACCCCAAAAAGATTGTGTTCACTGTACCCCAAAAAGATTGTTTTCCCTGCACCCCAAAAAGATTGTGTTCACTGCAGCCCGCACACAGCAAAATGGATGTGGATCATTGACACCTGCCTATCTCCTATCCCACTCCACACAGCAATATCGATTGTAGTTTGTAGAACACACTTTCCCTAAAAATCAGCAAACTCTATCCCTAACAGGATTGATAAGAGATCGTAGATCGGGACTGAGTGCAGACCCCACTCCACACAGCAATATTGATTGTAGTTTGTAGAACACACTTTCCCTAAAAATCAGCAAATTCTATCCCTAACAGGATTGATAAGAGATCATAGATCGGGACTGAGTGCAGACCCCACCCCACACAGCAATATCGATTGTAGTTTGTAGAACACACTGACCCTAAAAATCAGCAGCAGCCTCGCCCTAAAATGCCTACAACTCGCCGTGCCTAACACACCCCGACCTGTCCCTCAATTCTATCCGGACACAAATGGTTTTTTCCTGCCTGTCTGTCCCTAATCAGCAGCCAGCACGTTGATGTGTGCTCTCTCCCTGATCTAAGCAGCAGAATGACGCCGCTGCGGCGCTGCCTCGAACTTATAAAGACTTGGTCACATGCTTCAGACGGCCAATCACAGCTACTGATACATTTGCAGGCATGGCTGGGATGGCTTAGGCACACCAGTTAAACGCTTGTTGATTGGCTGTTGAAAGCCCGCCATGAAAAGCGTGCCAAAGCATGCAAAACCCGGAAATAAAACGACGAACACGGATTTTTACCCGAATATACAGTAAAGTGTCCGTGTCCGTGTTCGGGTAAAAAAATCCAATTATTCGGTACGAACACGAATAATACAGTCCGTGTTCGCTCAACCCTACTCTCCACCACTATTTTGGAAGGGTGTTTCCACTTGTACGGCAGGTTGTGGTTGCGCAGTGCTTTGGTGATAGTGGAAAGTTGCCTGCGCATATCCAGAGTGTGCTTAGAGAGGTCCGCGAAGATTTACACAGTGGAATAGGGGTCAGGGAGCGTACCCAGGGATCTAGCTTTGTTCAAAATGGAGTCCTTCATTTGGTAAAAGTGCACATATAGCAATGTGTCGCATGGGACATGTTGAGGGAGAAATGGGGGTTTTGGGACCCTATGGATACGGTCAACCGTCAGCTCCAGGGGGGACGCTCCAGGTAAGATAGCTAGGAAAAGGTCCGTGGCAAATTTGTGTAGCTCAGCAGGGGGCACATTTTCAGGAATACCACGGATTTTAAGTTTATTTCTTCTGGAGCGATCCTCCAGATCTGCGATTTTTGCTTTGATCCAATGTCGCTCATCCATATTTTCTTCGTGTGCCTCTACCAAATCGTTCACAGTGGTTACAATTTCCGAAATGGAGGATTCAACGGTGTGCACCCTGTCCCCAAGGGAATGAACTTCTGCTGAAAATTTGTTAGCAAGTGACACAATGTCAGCTTGGAGGGAGGTATGGAAAGCATACATCATTTCCTTAAGCGCTGAGTCCATAATGGGCTGGCCTACAGTGGGGAAGGCCGCAAAAGGAGATGTCCCCAGGGCGATGGGCAGGAGGGGGTTACTAGAGCTCCCAGGCTTCGGGGCCATGTCATCGCTATCTAGCCTCAGTTTGGACTTAGCTGGGCTCGTGCAAGAAGGGCTGGATGGAGCAGAGGCAAGGGGGGAGAAGGTACCTGACAGCTGGGCATCAGCAGAGGCAGAGTCCTCCGGCAGGTCAGTGTAGTGGACCCGCTGCTTCCCCGAGGTGGCAAGGCCCGGAGCGCCGGTGCCATCTTGTCGACCACCTCGGGCCGGCTGCGGGAAGAAGGCGGTGAGTTTTTTCGGTCCCTTCTCTTCCTTGCGCTTGCGGGACATCGCTGCAAGGTGCCTCTGTCAACCGGGGTAGGAATCTGGCTTGGATCCTGTCCTTGTCGCTGTGGATGGCGCTGGATTTAGTCGTCTGTCGGCGGAGCGAGAGATCAGGCGTCCATCTCTATCCCGCGCTGGCCACGCCCCAGTACTCCTGAATAGAGATGTATAGAACTGTTCGCCGGCGAACAGTTCCCGGCGAACTTAGCATGTTCGCGTTCGCCACTGCCGGCGAACATATGCGATGTTCGGTCCGCCCCCCATAAGACATCATTGAGGCAAACTTTGACCCTGAACTTTACAGTCAGCAGACACATTTCCAGCCAATCAGCATACCTCCCTCCCACACCCTCCCACCTCCTATAAATAAGCAAGGGCAGCATCCATCTTAGATCATTCTGAAGCAGTGTGTGTAGTGAGAGTAGGGAGAGAGCTGCTGCTGCTGCTGCTGCTGCTGCTGCTGCTGCTGCTGTTAAGCTAGGGACAGTTAGTCAGTGTTCCTGGTCTTGCAGTGTTCTTGGTCCACTACTGCTGTAATATCAGCACCCCAAAAAGCCCTTCTAAGGGCTGGTATTTGTGTTTTTTTTTTTATATATATATATATATACCTAGCGTCCCCAAAAGCCCTTTTAAGGGCTGGTAATTGAGTTGTTTCTTCTTATATATATATATCTATATCTATCTAGTGTCCCCAAAAGCCCTTTTAAGGGCTGGTAATTGAGGATTTTTTTTATTTATATATATACATATATATATATAGTGTCCCCAAAAGCCCTTTTAAGGGCTGGTAAGGTAATAGAGTTTTTTCTTTATATATATATCTATATATATCTATTGTACACTGCAGTTGCCTGCCCGCTGTGTGTGAGAGGCCACAGACCTACCACAGACTGTACTGTGTGCACACCACACTCATTTCGGGTGGCACAGGCACAGTACCTTGCATTTTAAAAAATATTTTTTTTTCCTCTGTCATAATTGCAGTGAGTGCTGTGTCAGGTCCACAGAGTGCACTGTACCCACTGCAGTGCACTGCCCACCACTGATATATATACGGTGGCACAGCATCTTGTTGCAATAAATTGAAAAAAAAAAATATTTTTTATTATTGCAGTTGCCTGGGCTGCCAGTTACTGTCAGGTCCACAGAGTGTACTGTGCCCACTGCAGTGCCACTGTGTGCCCACCCACCACTGATATATAAGGTGGCACAGCAGCTTGCAAAGTAAAAAAAAAATATATATTTTTTAATTGCAGTTGCCTGGGTGCCAGTGACTGCTGTCAGGTCCACAGAGAGTGTACTGTGCCACTGCCCACCCACCACTGATATATAAGGTGGCACAGCAGCTTGCAAAGTAAAATAAAATATATATTTTTTAAAATTGCAGTTGCCTGGGTGCCAGTGACTGCTGTCAGGTCCACAGAGAGTGTACTGTGCCACTGCCCACCCACCACTGATATATATGCCTGCAAGAGAAAAAGCCAGCCGCAGAGAAGCCGTATTCCTGAAAATATAAGAAAAATGCTGTTTTTTAGGGGTTTTGGACATGCTACAGAGCTGAAACTTGACAGGTACACTTTTTAGACCCCCCAGACACTGAATACAAAAAATGACATGCCTGCCTAAAAAAATGCCCGCTAAATGCCTGCAAGAAAAAAAGCTAGCCGCAGAGAAGCCGTATTCCTGAAAATATAAGAAAAATGCTGTTTTTTAGGGGTTCTGGACATGCTACAGAGCTGAAACTTGACAGGTACACTTTTTAGACCCCCCAGACACTGAATACAAAAAATGACATGCCTGCCTAAAAAAATGCCCGCTAAATGCCTGCAAGAAAAAAAGCCAGCCGCAGAGAAGCCATATTCCTGAAAATATAAGAAAAATGCTGTTTTTTAGGGGTTCTGGACATGCTACAGAGCTGAAACTTGACAGGTACACTTTTTAGACCCCCCCAGACACTAAATACAAAAAATGACATGCCTGCCTAAAAAAATGCCCGCTAAATGCCTGCAAGAGAAAAAGCCAGCAGCAGAGAAGCCGTATTCCTGAAAATATAATAAAAATGCTGTTTTTTAGGGGTTCTGGACATGCTACAGAGCTGAAACTTGACAGGTACACTTTTTAGACCCCCCAGACACTGAATACAAAAAATGACATGCCTGCCTAAAAAAATGCCCGCTAAATGCCTGCAAGAAAAAAAGCCAGCCGCAGAGAAGCCATATTCCTGAAAATATAAGAAAAATGCTGTTTTTTAGGGGTTCTGGACATGCTACAGAGCTGAAACTTGACAGGTACACTTTTTAGACCCCCCAGACACTAAATACAAAAAATGACATGCCTGCCTAAAAAAATGCCCGCTAAATGCCTGCAAGAGAAAAAGCCAGCCGCAGAGAAGCCATATTCCTGAAAATATAAGAAAAATGCTGTTTTTTAGGGGTTCTGGACATGCTACAGAGCTGAAACTTGACAGGTACACTTTTTAGACCCCCCAGACACTAAATACAAAAAATGACATACCTGCCTAAAAAAATGCCCGATAAATGCCTGCAAGAGAAAAAGCCAGCCGCAGAGAAGCCATATTCCTGAAAATATAAGACAAATGCTGTTTTTTAGGGGTTCTGGACATGCTACAGAGCTGAAACTTCACAGGTACACTTTTTAGACCCCCCAGATGCTAAATCCAAAGAAATTTTTTATTTTTATTTTTTTTTAATTTTTCCAATAATTGGCTCTCTATCAAAAAATTATAATTTTTAAGAACTTTTTTTTGCGTGATCCCTCTCCGGCATGCCACAGTCCAGGTGTTAGTCCCCTTGAAACAACTTTTCCATCACTATTGTGGCCAGAAAGAGTCCCTGTGTGTTTTAAAATTCGCCTGCCTATTGAAGTCTATGGCGGTTCGCCCGGTTCGCCGGTTCGCGAACATTTGCCGATGTTCGCGTTCGCCATTCGCGAACGGTGAATTTTAGGTTCGCGACATCACTACTCCTGAATATTCTATCTCAAAAAGAAATAAAATATTGGTGGCTTTTCCCTTTTGGCTTAAGGTTTGAAATCCGTCAGAAGACGTACTCTTTTGCATCTTTTCAGGAAGGGGAACAACTTCTACTGTGGTTAAAACTGATTTCCCAAGATCCACCCTCTCCAACCCTTGATCCAGCATCGAGTTCCTTCAAGTGTCAACAGCCTTCCAGCCCATTTTCACCCTTGTGGCACAAATCCAAGACCAAGAAATCTAAGGACAGTCCCTGATGAGATACTTTCAGCCCAATTTCCATTTGTTCCCCACTAATCTATTCTTACCCCAGCTGTTAAGCTGCTGGTCAACTCAATTGTTTGACTTTCACCTAAATTCTCCAGTTCCTCATAGCGGTGTTAACTAACTTTACAGCAAACAATCACATGTTTGCCTCCTTCTTCAGTTAATAGTAGGGTTGAGCGAACACGGACTGTATTATTCATGTTCGTACCGAATAATTGGATTTTTGTTACTCGAACACGGACCCGAAAACTTTACTGTATATTCGGGTAAAAATCCGTGTTTGGTCATTTTATTTCCGAGTTTTGTATGCATTGGCGCGCTTTTCATGGCGGGCTTTCAACAGCCAATCAACAAGCGTTTAACTGGTGTGCCTTAAGCCATCCCAGTCATGCCTACAAATGTATCAGTAGCTGTGATTGGCCATCTGAAGCATGTGACCAAGTCTTTATAAGTTCGAGCCAGCGCCGCTGCGTCATTCTGCTGTGTAGTTCAGGGACAGAGCACACATCATACGTGCTGGCTGCTGATTAGGGACAGACAGGCAAAAATCATTTGTGTCCGGATAGAATTGAGGGACAGGTCGGAGTGTGTTAGGCAGGGCGAGTTGTAGGGCATTTTAGGGCGAGGCTGCTGATTTTTAGGGTCAGTGTTCTACAACCGATATTGCTGTGTGGGGGGGGGGGGGTTTGCAGTGACCGATCTTATCAATCCTGTTAGGGAGAGGCTGGAGATAGGCAGGTGTCAGTGGTCCACATCGATTTTGCTGTGTGTGGGGTGCAGTGAACACAATCTTTTTTGCCCACTGAGGAGGAGGGAGAAAAGTCTTTTTCTATCAGTCACTGTGTGCAGTGTTTTTCCTTCAGTGCTGTGCTGTGCTGACTGTGATAATACACTGCTGTGTTCAGTGTTCACATGTGCTATTATTGAGTGGTTTCAAAAATCATACACTTTTTTCTATTCCATTATTCAATATACAGCCTTGGGTTAAAAAAATTAAATTGTGGCATAGTCTTTACTAATCTAGTTAAAAATTACACTTAAAAGGGGAATTTTTTTTCCCTCCATAGCCTGCAGCAGAGCTGAATGATATAAGACACTGCTGTTCACATGTGCTATTGATAAATCACACCAATTTTATATCATATTTTCTATTCCGCTATTCAATAAAAACCTTTGGGTATAAACAATTAAATTGCGGGATAGTCTGTGTTGGTACCTGTGAGATACACCTTTCCAATTTTTGGGGTTCATCTCATACTTCTGAAGATTTGAGGGTGCTGCCTGTTCCGTACTCCTCCTACTCCTCATCCTGCCTTTGGGGGTACAAAAAATAGTAATTGGGGCCTAGTCTGGTTCTGTACGTGTGAGATACATACACTTTTTTTGATAATATTTTCTATTCCGCTATTTAATCAAAACCTTTGAGTATAAACAATTAAATTGCGGGATAGTCTGTGTCGGTACGTGTGAGATACACCTTTCCAATTTTTGGGGCGCATCTCATACTGCCGAGGATTTGAGGGTGCTTCAGTCTGCCTCCTGCCTGTTCCGAACTCCTCCTACTCCTCATCCTGCCTTTAGGGTACAAAAAATTGTAATCGGGGCCTAGTTTGTGTTTGTACGTGTGAGATACACCGTTTTGTAAAATTTGTCCTATTCCGCTATTCAATATACACCCTGTTTGAGTGTAAAAAATTAAATTGCGGGATAGTCTGTATCGGAACATGTGAGATACACCTTTTTAAATTTGTTTGGCGCATCTCCTTCTACAGCCGAGGATTGCAGGGCGCTTCAGTTTGCCTCCTGTTCTCAACTCCTCCTACTCCTCTTCCTCATCCTGCCTTTAGGGTACAAAAAATAGATATCGGGGCCTAGTCTGTGTTTGTACGTGTGAGATACACCGTATTATAAAATTTTTTCCTATTCCGCTATTCAATATACACCCTTTTGGAGTGTAAAAAATTAAATCAAGGCATAGTCTGTATCGGTACATGTGAGATACACCTTTTAAATTTGTTTGGCGCATCTCCTTCCACCGCCAAGGATTGCAGGGCGCTTCAGTTTGCCTCCTGTTCCCAACTCCTCCTACTTCTCTTCCTCATCCTCCCTTTAGGGTACAAAAAATTTTAATCGGGGCCTAGTCTGTGTTTGTACGTGTGAGATACACCGTTTTTTTATCCTTTTTCCTATTCCGCTATTCAATATACACCCTTTTGGGGTAAAAAACATTAAATTGCGGCATAGTTTGCATATTTGACTGTCAGATACACCCGTGCGATACTGTTGTTGTTTTGTTCCGCTATTCAATAAACACCTTTCTAGGGCAAGATCTTAAATTACAGAAATATGAGGAGACTGTCAAATAGGGGCCATGGCCTGGATCGTGGTGCTGCTGGTAGAGCTCCTGTTGCAAGGAGAGGATGTGGTCGATCTGTGCCAGCTACACGCACAAGTGAAACACCTTCCTCAAGTGTTAGTAGACGACAGAACCTGCATCAGTATTTGGTAGGGCATCATACGCCTCTAGAAGTGATGATGCCAGAACACGTAGAGGTGATAGTAGATTGGTTTGCTGCTGACAGTGCCTCCAGTTCCTTCACATTGTCTCCCACCCAGTCTACTGCAGAAAGGTCAGAGTTGGCACCTGCAGCCGATGTCCAACCGTCTTTCACCTCACCCCCTTGCAAATCAGGCAAGCAGTCTGAGCCCCAAGCCATACAGCAGTCTCTTCTTCTTTTTGAGGACTCTGTCAGCAGGGTTTCCCAGGGCCATCCACCTAGCCCTGCCCCAGAAGTGGAAGAGATTGAGTGCAGCGATGCCCAACCACTTATTTCTCAAGATGAGTACATGCAAGGACCATAGCAGCACGTCTCCGATGATGACGAAATGCAGGTGCCAACTGCTGCGGCGTTCAGAATTGTGGAGACCGACAAGGAGGGCAGGGGTGAAGACTGGGTGGAAGATGATGTGGAGAACGATGAGGTCCTCGACCCCACATGGAATGAAGATCATGCAGGTGACCTGAGTAGTTTGGAGGAAGAGGCGGTGGTCGCACAGAGCCACCAGCACAGCAGAAGAGGGAGCAGGGTGCAGAAGCGGAGCGGCCGTGCCCTAGACACTACGCCTGCTACTGCCCAACGCAGCGAGGGAACGAGCGCACCAAATCCAGCTCAAAGGAGTTCTCTAGCACCGAAGTTCTTTAGAAAATGTGCTGATGACAGGACACGAGTGGTTTGCACCCTGTGCAATCAGAGCCTGAAGCGAGGCATAAACCTTCTCAACCTGAGCACAACCTGCATGATCAGGCATCTAAGTGCAAAGCACGAGCTGCAGTGGAGTAGACACCTTCAAAACCAAGAAACGTCTCTGGCTCATCCTGCTTCCTCTTCTGCTGCAGTCTCGGCCGCTCCAGCCACATCTGTAGTGATACCGGCACCTGCCACCCCGCAAACAGATGATCTGTCAGCAACACCACCACCTGGGTCACCAACCATCTCCACAATGTCCCGTGGAAGCGTTCTGCTTTCCATCTCCCAAACACTTGAGAGGAAGAGGAAGTATCCCCCTACCCACCCGCGATCCCTGGCCCTGAATGCCAGCATTTCAAAATTCTTGGCCTTTGAAATGCTGTCATTCCGTCTGGTGGAGACGCACAGTTTTAAAAACCTTATGTCGGTGGCTGTCCCACAGTACGTCGTGCCCAGCCGCCACTACTTTTCCAGGCAAGCCATCCCTTCCCTGCACAACCAAGTGGGGGAAAAAATCAGGTGTGCACTGCGCAACGCCATCTGTGGCAAGGTCCACCTAACTACCGATACGTGGACCAGTAAGCACGGTCAGGGGCGTTATATCTCCCTAACGGCGCACTGGGTAAATGCAGTGGCGGATTGGCCTGAGGCGGATAGCATGTCCTTCCACCACCGAGGATTGCAGGGCGCTTCAGTTTGCCTCCTGTTCCTAACTCCTCCTACTCCGCTTCCTCATCCTCTACCGCCTCCTCATCCGGACAGCGTAACACCTTCACCACCAACTTCAGCACGGCCAGGGGTAAACGACAGCAGGCAGTTTTAAAACTTGCCTGTTTGGGGGAAAAACCACACACCGCGCAGGAGTTGTGAAGGAGCATGGAACAGCAGACAAATGAGTGGTTGCTGCCATCGAGCCTCAAGCCCGGCCTGGTGGTGTGCGATAACGGGCGAAATCTCATAGCAGCTCTGGGCCTAGCCGGTTTGACGCACATCCCTTGCCTGGCGCATGTGCTGAATTTGGTGGTGCAGAGGTTCCTTAAAAACTATCCCGATATGTCAGAGCTGCTGCAGAAAGTGCAGGCCGTCTGTACGCACTTTCGGCGTTCTCACCCTGCTGCTGCTCGCCTGTCAGTGCTGCAGCGTAACTTTGGCCTTCCCGCTCACCGCCTCATATGTGACGTGCCCACAAGGTGGAACTCCACCTTGCACATGCTGGAAAGACTGTGCGAGCAGCAGCAGGCCATAGTGGAGTTTCAGCTGCAGCACGCACGCGTGAGTCGCTCGATGGAACAGCACCACTTCACCACCAATAACTGGGCCTCCATGCGAGACCTGTGTGCCTTGTTGCGCTGTTTTGAGTACTCCACCAACATGGCCAGTGCCGATGATGCCATTGTCAGCTTAACTATCCCACTTCTATGCCTCCTTGAAAAAACAATTCGGGCGATGATGGAAGAGGATGTGGCACAGGATGAGGAGGAGGAGGATGAAGAGGTAACATTTCCAAGGCTTTCAGGGCAGTCATTCACAAGGGGCTCCGAGGGTGGGTTCCTGCACACACAAACGCCAGGGACACAATTGTCCAGCAGGGGCACAGTTCTGGAGGATGAGGAGGAGGAGGAGGAGCTGGAGGAGGAGATGGAACCCTGTTCACAGCAGGGTGGCACCCAGGCCAGCTCATGGCCATCACTGGTGCGTGGCTGGGGGGATACAGAGGACACAGACGATACACCTCCCACAGAGGACAGTCTTTCGTTGCCTCTGGGCAGCCTGGCACACATGAGCGATTACATGCTGCAGTGTCTCCACAACGACCGCCGAGTTGCCCACATTCTAACTTGTGCTGATTACTGGGTGGCCACGCTGCTGGATCCCCGTTACAAGGACAACGTACCGTCCTTAATTCACTCACTGGAGCGCGATTGCAAGATGCGCGAGTACAAGCGCATGCTGGTAGACGCCATGCTGCTGGCATTCCCACCTGACAGCGGGGCCACAGTGGAAGCACAAGGCAGAGGAGGAGGAAGAGGTCGCCAACACAACCAGGGCACCGCCAGCACCTCAGAAGGCAGGGTTAGCATGGCCGAAATGTGGAAAAGCTTTGTCAGCACGCCACAACAAACAACAGCAACAGCAGCTCATATGGAATGTCTTAGCAGGAGGCAGCATTTCACCAACATGGTGGAGCAGTATGTGTGCACACGCCTAGACGTACTGAATGAGGGGTCTGCCCCCTTCAACTTCTGGGTCTCCAAGTTGGGCACATGGCCTGAGCTTGCCCTTTACGCCTTGGAGGTGATGGCGTGTCCTGCAGCCAGTGTATTATCTGAACGGGTATTTAGCACGGCTGGGGGCGTTATCACAGACAAGCGCAGCCGCCTGTCCAGAGACAATGTGGACAAGCTCACGTTCATTAAAATTAACCAGGCATGGGTCCCACGGGACTTTTCCGTACCTTGTGCAGAATAGCGATGGATACCGACCTTACCTAGCCATTGTTCTATTTTTGCTCTTTCTTACTCTTTTGGGGTGTACCCTCATTTAAAATTTCTGAAAAAAAGCAGTGTTGGCTACCTCGTCCTCCTCAGGGCCAGATTAACATAGGGGCTATTGGAGCTGCAGCTCCAGGCCCCTACCTTAATATAGGCCCCGGGTTGGCCATATTCACTGTTACCGCTCTTCTGTCACTTGTAAACACAGAAGTCTGGCTTCTATGCTCGCTTCCCCAGGCAGCTCCCTCAGAACCTCCCCACACAGCACGAAGGCCGGACAAGGAGGGACAGTTGCCGATGCATGGATGTGTTTATGGGCTTCAGAGACCGCATCCCATGTTGAATTAGGCATGCATGGCTGCACCCTTCCTCCTCTGGGTGCATGCCAAGGCACGGCCCTTAAGGCCCTTCAAAATCCTCAGCACCAAGCCCATGATGCTCTTAATCCGGCCCTGGTCCTCCTCCACCGCCGCTTCCACCTACACCGCCCATAGGTGTGCGCAGCCTATTGCATTAGGGTGTGCACCCCAAAGTTTAAATACACATGCATGTGTTTGCCTACATGTACATGGCCCCAATACATTACTCTCCCTGCTGGCAAAGAGAGAAAGAGCAGAGCAGGTCCGAGGGAGATCTTTCCCATCTCCTCACCGGCAAACAGAGCGATAATGCTATGTGCCCTAGGTGATTAGGGTGTGCCCAGGTACACCCGGCACACCCTGTGCGCACGCCTATGACACCGCCACATCCACCACCACCTCAACCTCCCTCCTACTCCATATGGGCCTCGTCCTTCAGAGATGAAGAACATTGTTTTATTTTTCTGTTTTTTTTGTTGTTTTAAGTTATTTCCCTATCCACATTTGTTTGCAGAGCACTTGCCATGTTCTTAACTACGTTTTGCTGCCAATTGCAGCACTCCTTTCCATTGGTGTTCTAGAGCCATTTTAGTGTCTGAAAGTTTGGGTCCCCATTGACTTCAATGGGGTTTCGGTGTCCGGGAAAAGTTCGGCAAAAGTCCGGGACACGGACCCGGACTTTTTTTTTAAGTTCGGCCGAACCCGCCGAACACGGACATCCAGGTGTCCACTCAACTCTAGTTAATAGACTTCCTATTTGTACTCTATTTTGGGTCCTTATGAAACCCTCTAAGCCTGCGTTCTACCATGCCCCCCCCCTTTTTTTCTTCCCAAAGCCCTGGAGCTGACTTAAACTCAGTCATCCGGCCTATCAATTAGGTTCTTAAAGGTCTTGTCGTTTTTATAATTTCATATTGTATGCTTTTTTGAGTCAGAACTGCTTCCCCCTACATTGTTATTCTTAGGGGGCCGTTGTAGCTGGGGCGGTACTGATGCCCCTCTTCCCGTCTTGATCATCTGTTATTTAAGCTCTTTCGAAACAGTGCTCCTCAAGACTAGAGGAGGAATTCCCATCTGGTTACCATGGAAGGTCTGGGAGAGGTATTCTCTCCATTCCTCCAGGGTCTTGGTAAGACCCCTCTTTTCTATCCCCTCTAGCTTCTTTCTAATTTTTTTCTTTATTGTACTAATTGTGTTTTCTTTCTCCTAGTGACCAGGGTGGACGTTAGAGTTTCAAGCCCTTATGTTTTCATTAAACATCTAACCATCTTCATCTCACATGTGTCAGATTTTGATCCGATTCTGGGTAAGTGCTGCTTTATGGTCGATCTTCTGAAGTCACCTGCGGAAAAAAGTCCTGAACTACTTTCACACGCAAGAAGCAGATGTAGTCCTACCTCAGGAAACCCATTTTCCCAGCCATTATAGCCCTTCATTCCTACATGCCAAATGTCCATCTTTCTACCTAGCTAATGCAGTGTGTGTGTATATATACAATACGTGTGTGTGTGTGTATATATAACCCCAAAAAATGCCCAAAAAAACACCTGCGCCAAAAAAAACGCCTGGGTTTGTTGTTGCAGGCATTTTTTTGGGCATTTTTTGGGGGTCTTTGGAGGCAGGCATAACATCTGAACTTCTGTATAGGGGTATATACACACACACTTATATGTATTTATACACATACACATATATAGGTGTTATAGCAGAGAAGCCATATGGGTGTTAATTATTTCATTAGCGCAAGCATAGGTTTCTGCTACTTTCACACCTATATATGTGTATGTGTATGTGTATATATATATATACATACATGTGTGTGTGTATATATACCCCTACACAGAAGTACAGATGTCATGCCTGACTCCAAACATGTCCTCAAAAAAGCCCCAAACATGTCCCCAACAAAAAAGCAGGGTGACAGGGGAGAAGCCACTATCCGGTTCTATAAGTGTTCTAAGAGAAACAATATTTTCTCTATAGCGGTCACCCTGACATGGAAGGGTTTTGTCACCCTGCCATAGCAGTCAGAGTCAGTTAACCCTACACTACACTACGGTCCCCTTACACTTAACACTTTCCCTACATAAACTAGATTATTAAATCTAACTATAGTGGAAAATAGTACCCTAACTACACTAGATATCCCTTTCCTCACACTAATAATTGCTAAATGACACTTTGAGAGCAGAAGTAACAGAACTGCTTCCACTCTCTTCCACAGCCCTGTATTAAAATGGTAGAGATTTGGTGGGGCTATCTTATATACTGGGGGGCGTATTCACTAATGATTGGCCTCTGGACCTCCTAGTCACTCCAATCACATTCCTAGCATTCTCCTGCCCCCTCAATTGGCTTTTACTGATGTTTCTGGTCCAATCACGGGCTTTTAAAGCCCAGTTCCTGTCCCATTGCATGTTGGTCGGTTCTGGTTGCCGAATTCCAAACTTTTTCAGCAAAAAGTTCGGAATTTGGCCGAACCTCGAACAGTCAATGTTCGGGTCGAACCGATGGTCGACCCAAACCGTTCAATCATCCCTAATTGTGATCTTTGGTGGTGACTCCAATGTTGCCTTTAATCAGGGCCTAGATAAAAAAAAAGACCCCTCGGCAAAAGATACACACGTTCTATTAAACAAAGTCTGCAAATTGCCAGGTTGCTGGCCCAACAGGGACTAGTTGACACTTGGAGAGAGATTAACCCCACCTTACGAGACTACACACACTTCTCCAACCCACACCAATCTTTTGCGCGGATTGATCATATATCTGTATCCTTGTCGCGTGTTCACCTGGTCACCAAATTATATATTAGGGACTCTGACTGGTCAGACCACTTGTCTCTCTTTCTGATTTTAAAAGGCTTGGGGGGTCAGAGGAGGGATTTCAGATGGAGACTCAATAAGTCTATTCTATGTGACCCATACAGGTCCAAGTAAATTTAAAAAGCTATCCAGGAATACTTCTCCCTTAATGACACCCCTGGAATCTCTCCTGGGACTCTATGGGAGGCGTACAAGGCCATAATAAGGGGCAAACTGATCCAAATCTCCTATCAACTGAAATGCGCTAAAAAGGTAGAGATCAATCGCCTAGAAAAATAATTCCTAGATCTGAGCAAAGCACATAAGCGTAATCCTACAGCAACCTCAATAAAGAGTCTAGACTCTGCCAGACTGGCTCTTAATCTGACTCTCACTTCTAGAGCGGAGAAGACCTTACATTCGTCCAATGCACACTTTTATTGTCAGAAGGACAAATTAGGGACTTCTCTAGCAAACAAGCTTAATCCAAAAACCCGGCCCCATATACTACCTAAGATTAAAATAGCAGGCGGGACACTATCACAAAATCCGAGTAGAGTCTTGCAGACTTTCCAAGAATACTACTACAAACTTTATAATCCTGATTTGAATCCCTCCCACTCTGATTTAGAAGGATTCTTGGAGTCCATCCAAATCCCTAAGTTAAAGGACCGACATAGTAAAGAGCTAGAATAACCGATCACTGCTGAGGAAGTCTCTTGAGTAATCAAGAACTCGAAAAGTCGCTCAGCTCCGGGACCGGACAGCTTCCCTATTTTATATTATAAAACATTTTCTAGTTCCCTCATTCCATTCTGGCCCGTTTCTTTGTTGACTTATGATGAGGAATACCGTTAGAGGGCGCCCTAAACTCGGTATGTATCTCAGTCTTGCTTAAACCAGGTAAAGATCCCAGTTCAGTGTATAACTATCTCCCGATTTCCCTAATCAATAATGATCTCAAGATTCTGACCAAGATTCTTGCAGATCGTAGAGCATCCTTTATCCCCCTACACATACATAAAGACCAAGTTGTTTTTATAGCTGGGAGACAGGGTCCAAACCAAATTCATTGCGCTATTAACATCATTTCTCTAATGAACTCACAATGGTATGGAGGTATGGCCCAGAAAGGCTTCTTGCTATCACTAGATCTCCAAAAAGCATTTGACTCGGTCTCATGGGGCTCTTCTCTATATTGAAAAGATGGGGGTTTGGAGAATCATTCATGAACATTATCACCGCTCTATATTACTCCCCAGAATTCAGGATTTCTACTCCAACTCTCTCAGGGCACGAGACAGGGATGCCCTCTATCACCGTTAGTTTTTGCTATCGCAATTGAATCCCTGGCTGTTACCATTAGGGTTCATCCAGATATTAGAGGACTTCAATGTGGTTCTCAAACCCATAAATGTGCCCTGTTTGCAGATGATCTGCCACTTTTCGTCTCTTCCCCTTTGGTCTCTCTCCCGAACATCTGCCAGACTCTGACGCTTTTTGTCTGAGCATCGAGCCTGAAAATTAACTACAATAAATCCCTTGCACTAAATGTCAACCTGGACCCTGACCTTGTAGCCAGGCTCAGATCACAATTTGAATTCACATGGAATGATTCTATTATCCCATATTTGGGAATCTCCTTAACGCCTCAAATAGATAAACTTTTTAAAACTAACTATTCCCCCTTGGCGAAAAAATTGGAATTGGACATGGACAAATGGGACCGTCTAGAATTGTCCTGGCTAGGACGCATTAACGTAAAAAAGATGACATTGCTCCCACAAATTCTTTACTTCTTCAGATCCCTCCCAATCAGGGCCAGATTAACATAGGGGCTATTGGAGCTGCAGCTCCAGGCCCCTACCTTAATATAGGCCCCGGGTTGGCCATATTCACTGTTACCGCTCTTCTGTCACTTGTAAACACAGAAGTCTGGCTTCTATGCTCGCTTCCCCAGGCAGCTCCCTCAGAACCTCCCCACACAGCACGAAGGCCGGACAAGGAGGGACAGTTGCCGATGCGTGGATATGTGTATGGGCTTCAGAGACAGCATCCCATGTTGAATTAGGCATGCATGGCTGCACCCTTCCTCCTCTGGGTGCATGCCAAGGCACGGCCCTTAAGGCCCTTCAAAATCCTCAGCACCAAGCCCATGATGCTCTTAATCCGGCCCTGCTCCCAATTGCAGACCCCAGGGATTTTTTGAATTGCCTACAAGCTAAAATCTTCAAATTCATTTGGGGTTCGAATGGTTATCGTTTATCTAAAAAAGTTCATTTTTTGTTCTCGTAAGAGGGGAGGACTGGGTCTACCCAATCTGCTTTCGAACTTCCAAACAGCACATTTAGCACACATTTCTTATAGGAAATTGGGCATACCAGATTGGGTCAATATGGAAAGACAGGCCATCCCCCGCTTCCCTATGGACTACCTGTTATGGTGTCCTCCTAGAGCTAGACCTCTGATTATGGCTCCCACCCTTTCATATTCTTTTGCACTCTGGGACACTCTCAGGAATCACACTAGGCTAGTCTAACCCCTAAAACCCCTAGCACACATTTTTATAAACCCACTGTTCCTCCCTGGGACTGATATCCTTGCCTTTAAATGGTGGCTAGACAAAGGACTGTATAGAATAGGTCATTTTTTTCTTCCCTCCGTTCCGATTACTGAATCGTACTGCATCAATAACCTAAAAATGCCCAACACAGAGAGGTTTAGGTTCCCGCAAATTTCCCACTTCCTACACAAACTCTGCAACTCAGAAACGCAACCCAAAGCTGTTACTTCATATGAGAGCTGGTGTGGCCAGGATAGAGATCGAAGGGGAGGAATCTCGATCGCTTTCGTCTGACCAATCCAAAATTCCCTATATGTTGGCATGGGAATCTGACTTGGCCTTCAAATGGTCTACTGAGGAATGGCAAAGAGCTGTAGCCAAGGCCACCAAGGGCATGTTAAACGTGATATGGCTAATGCTAATCTAAAGATCCTAACGCGTTGGTACCTGGCTCCAACTATATTGGAAAAATGTTTCTCTCTTCTACTCCAGTCTGCTTCAGAGGCTGTGACCTCCTCGGGGCATGCTTTATATATGGTGGAGCTGCCCAAATATAAGAAGCTTTTGGAACAAAACCTTTAACATGCTCCGCAAAGTTATAGGCATTTCAATTACTAAGTCTCCCCAAACGGCCCTGCTTAATTCCGAGGTAAGACAAGCATCTAAAAATACACAGAGGCTAATCCAGTTTATGCTAACAGGCATTAAGCTAATATTGTTAGCTCGTGGAAACAAACCCATATGTCCTTCTCTCAAGCTAAAAAGAAAATAGCTTGGATCATGGCACAGGAGAAGATGGTTGCTCAACTTGAGAATAACATGTCAGCATGCTTTACATTTACCACACATGCTGTCATGCGGTCAATAATGTTAAATCAAAATCTTCATTCATATCCCCACAAAATGGCAAAACCTTTAATATTAAACAGTTCATTATATGCGATACCACACACGTGGTATATGCACTTTCTTGCCCGTGTGGTCTTATGTATATAGGATGAACTAAAAGAACTCTAAAAGTACGTGTAGGTGAACATGTTCAAAATATTAAAAAAGGTTTTAAATACCACAGTGTTTCAAGACACTTCAGAACAACACAATGGGATTGCAGTTCTGGGGTGTCGAGAGGGTACCCCCAAACTAGAGGGGCTCAAACAGAGTTAGAGACATTTCAAAATCTGAAACCAAGTGGATTTATTTATTAAAAACTTTAGAGCCAACAGGTATGAATATAGAATTAGATCTTAATTGTTTTATCAGTAATTATTAATATTATGTATTTTTCGGATGCTTTCTTCTTTTTCCTGATTTTAGATTGGTTTTATTCAACAAAGTATTTATTATTAATGTGTTTTGGAAACTCTGACATTTTAATTACATGTTCATTTATAGTATACATTTTATATTTTAAGATAGTAATTTTAGTAGTATTTCTTTTATGTGTTTATGAGCATTATGTAATATCCCTCTTGAGTTCATTGCTCCCCTATGCCCTTTTAGGATTTGCACATTTAATTATTTATTGTGTAGCTAGCATAAGGGGTTAATGGTACATATGGATAAGTGTATGGCTAAGCACTTACATATGACTGATTTAGTGATTCCTAGTACTCCTTTTAACTTATGGGATTAGTAATGTCAAATGTATGAGCAGTGAGTAGGGCCTATAAGGTATAACACTTATTCATTTATACGTAAAGGGTTAAATGCACATACAGACATTACAGTCAATTATGGCAGATAGCCTTGTTTAGTGCTGAGACAATGAGCTCAAGTGTGGTTAATCTAGTGTCTAATGAGACGTGGGGAATGGTGATAAATTCCGGCAGAGAGAGCGTGTGACCACCCCCTTTGAAAAAGTCAGTAGGTGACGAAACGTCAGGGACGTGGCCATACGACGTGCCTGGTAATTGATTGGGTGAGCGGCGGTGTCTCACCGGAGAGTTGCTGTGTCTCACCGGAGAGTCCTGGACCCGAACGCTGGTACATCACGCATCCGGAGGAAGTGAGCACCCTGATCCCCACTCTTGATTATGATGTGCTTTGCATATTTAGATCCCATGTACGTGCATATTAGTGGATTTTAAATGGAATAAACTAGTTCATACGTTATTGCACTAGTTGGCTCTCCTCTTTCTTTTATGGTATATATGGAGCGGCATCTTGAGAATCACCAAGGATCCATTGTTCCCTATATCCTGTGCAGTGGTGCATATTCCAAAGTGTGATCAGCCCTATCCATGAGAGTGGAGGGCAAAACGTGAGGGTGAGTGTTCTAGCTGAGGGGAGTGGAGCACAAAGGTTGCGGACACTTTGTTGGTGTGTTTCTGTTCAGCTTACACTGGAATCTCACTGGATTATCACATATCACTGTTCTCCTACTATTGGACTTTTAGTTTTCCTACTATTGGACTTTTAGTTATACATTGATTTATTCATGCGTGTTTCACTGAAATTTTTTCACTGATTTTTTCACTTGGTTTATTGTTCAAATAATTTTGGGATTGGATTTTCAGTGATTATTTGGACACATATATTGATTCAATTGTTTATTTATTTTGTTCACATATATTGTGTGCACTTTTCTGAGTTAAGCGCTGCTAGGTGGGATTGTTTTTTCACTTTTTTGGTATATTGTTTGTTTTTAAGCAGCAGCCCAATCATTTAAATGTTTTTTTCTGATGCAGGATCAGCTCATTAGCACAGGAGTCTGCTAAGTATTATGATGATTGTTTATTCTACTTTCTTTAATGTTATTGTTTTGCCTATATTAAATAACTTCAATAAAAATTATTGAAAGAAAAAGATTTTTTGTGTGATATAAAAAATTGTCACTACCACCATTTTATGTATCTGCTTTGAGAAAATATATCATGTTTTGGGGTTTTTATGTAACCTTTAGACCTAAAATAATGGAAGGGTTAAAATATTTGTATATTTTCATTGCTATCCTTGAAGCCGGTTAAAAAGACCCTCTCCCTGCTGTATGGTACTTTCTTTTATAAAAAAATGTATTGATATATATTCACCATGTCAAAGACCAGCTTCTCATGCTTGTTTCTTGACAGAGGTTTGCCTCTAAAGCCTAGTACACACGCAACGATTATCAGCTGACCAATCGTCCGTCTTTTGTCCAGAGTGGTGTTTTGTTGGTTGGAATGTGCCTAGACTGCACACGAATTTTCTCGCCCGACAAAACTCTACTTCAGAAGTGGTGTCATGTGTTGGTTTGCTTTCTTTGTGTTCTTTCTTCTTAGAGCATGCCCAGACTTGCTCATTAGATTTTTCCCTGTCGAAATCTGTACTGACTGCACGAAAATCGGCCGTGTTTTGACTGCAGACAAAAATTTTATAGCCTGCACACCAGATTTTTTTCGGCCGAAAAGTCAGAGTCGGTTGTCGGAAGCATCATACTAACAAGCCGAAAATCGGCAGATCGGTCGTCGGGTGAAAATTCCCTGCTGATTTTCGATGCGTGTGTACGAGGCTTTAGCCCTAAAAATGACCAGATTTGGCCCCTATAAACTTCAGTGGGATTTGGCACTAAATTTGGATTAGCTGATCATTTAACCAGCATTCACCTGTTCTGTCATTGCTAAGAAAATATCAAAACCTTTAAATCAGCATGGCAGCAAGGTTGCCATCATTTTTAAGATGCAATAGCAATGGCAGTCTCCTTATTCCTGTAGTGCAGGTTTCCTTTAAAACTATTTATTTTTAAGTGACTGAAACATTTTGAATCAATACATACAGTATATAGAAAAGACTTTACAAAATATATAAAAAAAGTTTGAATAATAACTACTGAATAATTGCCCTTAGAAAACACTGAAAGTTGATTAAAGTATTTTTTCTAAGTACAGGCTGTTTCTTCTTCATCTTAAAAGCCCATGGTTCTGTCTGTCAGTTAGAATAATCTTTAATGATGACAGCCACAGTTAATGTGTTATGAATTAGACAGGGAACCACCATCGCATATCAATCAGCTGGTGCTGCAATGTCAAGGTATAATCTTCAGCAGAACAAGGGCCCAGAGAAAAGGGTGACATATTTCAGTAAGGTCACAAAGTGTTTTTACACAGAATAATAGCTTGACATATCTCAACTTGACCAGGAATAATTTTCCCCTGTGGCAAAACATTTCTTGCTTTAGATGTGACCTGAGTTAGTGCCGAATGAAGCATTCATGGTGAAGTGTACAGAATCTCAATTCCATACATTAACCTATGGGCTGAAAACCTCCAATGAGCAATGTCTTGCCAGTTGGTGCTATAGTAGGACAAGTGACAGAAAACTTGTAATACAAGATTGCAAGCCCTTTGGGTCACAGTAACCTTATTTTTTTTCCAGAGTGCCATATCTGCTTTCTGTAGTGTTTAATAGACTTGCAAATTAGTTTTAACTCTTTCCTGAAAATGTAGGTCTGATATAATTGCTTGTATAGAAATAAAAAACATTTAATTAGGTGAATCTTAATAATTATCTCTTGTGTGATATAAAAAGTGAATCTATTATCGGATACTGTATTGTTTAAAGCTCTCTAAAAAATCCTGAAATTTATGAAGTTGATTTCTATATTTTTCTGCACACCTTAGCCTGGTACATCAGTTTGCTACAGTATGTATCTCATATGTAATGAGATTTTTTAAAACAGTTCTAAACGTATGGCAGTATTTCTTTGTCTGGTATCTAGTTAGTATATACAATATATTGGTAATACTATTTTAGGTTTACTGTTCTGTACAAAGTATGAACATGAATACGGTAAGTCTCAAACCCTATGCCAACTGCAGGTAGGTGGAGGAGAGCAGGTGACTTAGGAGACCCTGGAGCACAGACGGAGTCTAAGCACAATTAGACTCCCAGGGCTCAAAGCTCCTCATGATGGAGATAGGTTTCACTGCGTGCTGGTATCAGGTCACAACCCTCACTTTCATCTTGCTTAAAGTGCACAGACAAAGCCATGCAAACAGATACGGCAACAGATACAAAGGTTCAGGAAAGTGACAAACATATTTAGAGAGAGAGACAAGGTCGGTGCACAAGATGTCAGTCTAACAAAGAAGCAGGCAGGAGGTAGATGCAGAATGGGCCACAGAAGATGCAAGAGATCAGACATACCGGACACTAGGATTGCAGGGAGAGAGGCACCAAAGGATTTCAAGCAAACTCAAACTTTAACTGATAGAAGGAACTTCTGAAACAGGAACCTGGGGCATGGTATGGGTGGTAATCTGAACATGACTTCAATCAGGTTTTTTCAAACTTTTGAAGAGCGAGGACCATTTTGGTAACCAGTTTTTGGCCACAATGAACGATGTGGTTTTACTGCACCCAAAACCGAAAATGTAAATGAGCCCTCCGTATGGCTGCTTTCACACTGATGTGCTGCAGTTTACCAGCACTGTGCATGCAGCGCAGTGCACCTCTGGCTTTCCTGCGGGTTAGCTGCATTTTGCCTTATACTTCTAATATATCTTTCAGTTGTGGTGCACCCTAATAAAACCGCTGCATTTAGGAGTTTGGGTGCTCTTTCAAAAAGCACACTAAACCTGCAGGATATAATAGAAGTCTGTCCAATAATATGATTCACACAGCCAGTTGTTGCTCTTAATAATAGAAGTCTGTGACTCAGTGCAGTTTACCCATAGGAAAGCTACAGGGGCACTGCACTGCATCAGTGGATACAGTAAGTGTGAAGCAGCTTAATAACCCTTTTTTTATAAAGTGCTAATAGGCTCATTGCAAAAGTGCAATGCATGTGATAATTAATGCACTGACCCTTTCCTCTTCCTGCTTCTGCTGGTATTGCTCTCCAGGCTGATAGAAAAGTCCCAAGCAAAGTGCCCTGCCCATCACTCTGCCTGGGACAGAAGCCAGAGCTACAGAGAAAGCATTGGCTTATGCAGCTCCTGCTCCCTCCACGGTCAGTAGTTACCCAATGTCTTAAGAGGAAAGAGGTGATACGGAAAGAAATGATAGAGAAGACAACAGCTGGGGATATAGTGGTAATTGAAAGTCTGGATTGAATAGGAGGAGAAAGGCACTCTTGTAGGTGGATGTACCATAAAGTGAAAGTATGGTGTACATACATTAATTGCACATTATGGACAAAACCTACCCCCAGCAATAGACTATAGTACCACTTTATACCAAAGGTTGGGGGAAATGGCTTGATGGCTCGAGTGGATGGCTGAATAACTCCCTAGCTCCGCAGTAAACACGGCCTCGGTGACTCTAAAGTGGCTCCAGAGAGGATAATACCCACACACCAAGTGCCCCTGATACTCCAGCACTTGAAAAGCGCCATGTCAAAATGGAGAAAGGACAGCAAACCTCATACTCATAATCTTACTGCCTTCTTCTCCTCGTTATCTCTGGCAAGCTGCTAAGATGGTACCGGCGGCAGCTGTGATCCTCTAGCGCGGCTCTCATCTCCTCAGAGCGCTCAGCAACACTCTGGAACACCTCGATTTATGGCCTGGAATGGTAAGTTGTCTCCCCCCAACTTACCCACTACCTCCAGTCTAGGCTCAGAACAGGAGAGCCTGAACACACACAGCCTGTAACAGCTCCCTCCCTGTTCTCTCTCCCTCCTCCACAGCACTCATCAGTGTTAGATTCTTTCCCTGCCTCAGACCAGCCACTATTTGAAAGCACAATGTAAAGTGTGCTGCTCCCACTGAGACAGATCCTCTACACTGACTAATCAACCACAGTGTCTTCACTAGCTACTACTGTACAACAACAAGCCCAAAACATTACCTTCATAGAAACAAAAATAGGAAACTTATACTCTGCCCATAATGATTTAGTGGATGGTTTCGCTGACCATGCGGATGAGCTTCAATTAATTAACCTCAAGCCCACTGACCTGGAATATTGTTCCAGGCAAAACAACTAAAATTCCACAATATCCCAGAATCCGTCCAGCATTCAAATCTGGTACAATACCTAAAATCTCCTATGCGCACCTTAGTACCTGAACTAACCGGCTGGGATATGGAAATTGACAGGGCACACAGACTTCCCAAACCTTTACATCCCACAGCTTCCACACCCAGAGATGTATTAGCCTGCATACATTTCTTTATGGTTAAAGAAAAGTTAATGTACACTGCTAAAAGTGCGGCAAGGCTACCCGATCCCTTCACTACAGTCATTCTACTGTATATGCTGACCTATCCAAGGCGACCATGGAAAATTGCAAACAGCTAGCGACTATAACTAAAGAGCTCCAAAGCCATAATATTCCATATAAAATGGGGCTTCCACACCAAACTGCTAATCACTCATCAAAATAAAACTCATGCAAAGAGAACACTCACTGCAGGTCTTAAACTCCTGCAAAACTGGCTCACCATACCTAAAGAAGTGCCAGATCCTTCAGATCTACCACCAACACATATGGACATGGGGGGGGGGGGGGCTTTCCAAGTCTCCTGAAGCAGCACTATATACCCTTGTCTGATGTTATTCAACCAAATGGCTCAGTCTCTGCAGCACTACTCATTAAAATCACGAGTGGTCCCTAATTCATCTGATAAACAGTGGACCATCTCCCCCGTTGTCTGTTTGCAGTAGTTTCTGCACATTGAGCCTGTATTTCTTTTTTCTTTTTTATCAGGGCTCTCACTTTTTACAAAAAAGACTCCACCCCTACTTCCCACACCAGCTAACCTTCAAGCAAGTTGAACTCTGAACTCTCTTGTACTGGAAATGAATAGCCTTTGTAATTCACTTCCAACCCTTATCTGTAGACCACCTATCCTGAGACCAATACAACAGAATGGCCTTCAAGAAAGTTTCTATAAACGTCAAGGGCTTAAATTCCATGCAGAAGAGATTTACACTGCTCAAAGAAGCCAAAAGACAAAAAGCTCACATATTATTGTTACAGGAAATCCACTTTGCAATTGACAAAACACTCAAGTTCACACAGAAAAACTATAAGAAATAACGGTGTCCTCACAGCAATCCTAGACTCTCTGCAATTCCAACTACATCAATCCATTACTGACCCTCAAGGCCGATATCTAATCCTAGTATGTGACAAACAAAACCACCTACACATTGGTCAACATATATGGCCCGAATAAGCAACAACTAAGATTTTATAAGCGACCCCACAAAAAACATACAGAAGGGAAGAATTCTCATCAGAGGTGACTATTATTATTGGCGACCCTGACATCGACACTACATCAACACCCAGACTCCAGCGTCCAGCTCTGAACCCCTTTCTTTAGGCGACCAATCTCTTTGATGTATGGAGATGCCAACACAGAAATGAGAAAGATTTTTTCTACTTCTCCTCCTCCCAATTATCATACTCCCGTATTGACTTCTTCCTTGTCGATAAACATACTCTCCAAGTAGTGATGGACTCAGTGATTGGTTCCATTACGCGGTCAGACCACTGTCTCCATAACTGGGGGAAACCATGCATTAAAAATGAATTGACTATGGAGACTTGATGCCTCTCTCATCATGGACCCTGTTAACAGCTCGCCACTGAGCACCACTCTTTTTGTAAGCTGAATGACCAACCAGGCACTGCTTAAATTTGTATTATGGTCTTCATATGAGGCCTATATGTGTGCAATCTTTATCCAACTTAACAGTAGCATTAAGAACCAGAGGTCAAAGTAAATTCAAGAGATCCTTTCCCAAATTGCTCAATTGAAAAACCAAAACAAACAAGCTCCCTCACACACACTAGCTAGTAAATTTTTTGACTGGAGACAAAAAATCCGGTCACTATTACTTTACAAAGTCAAAAATAACCTTAAACTAGCTAGGGCCAGATACTATGCCTTAGGAAATAAGGCTGTAGCCCTACTGGCCTGACAAATCAAAGTCAAAGCCCAATGTACTAAGAGCAAAATATTATCCCTCTATCACCCTATCACCAAACAACTCCTTACTAATCCACAGGATATAGCAAATGCCTTTAGCGATTATTACTCCTCTCTCTACAATCTAACAAAGGATCCAGCTACACCCCAACCAACAGACCCAATTATTCAAAGCTTCCTAACCTCAAGTAACCTCCCATCTGTCACCCTTGCCCAACTAGAGGCACTCTCCAAACCCTTTTCAGAAGATGAAACCCTCAAGCCCTCTAACTCCTCACCCCTCCAAAAATTGCCAGGGGAAGATGGATACACCAATGAATTCTATAAGAAATTTGCCAATCTGCTGCCACCTCTGGTTCTCTTCCGACTGACATGTTGCGGTCTATCATCACTACCATCCCCAAACCAAAGAAAGATCCTACCTCTATGACTAACTATAGGCCTAAATCACTCATTAATACAGATGTAAATTTTTTTGCAAAGATTATTGCATATAGATTGTTGAAGTTTCTCCCTTCCTTGGTGCACACGGACCAAGTCGGCTTTATGCCAGACAGACAGGGCCCAGAATCAACTATCCAATTCGTTTTTACCCCTGCACTGCATACTTATTTGTATATCTAAAGGGGATTGCAGAATCAGATTGTTACATTTGTGGTGAGCTTTAAGCCTAAGGCTGGGTTCACACTGGGGGAGTCGCCCAACCCTGAAGCCGCCCCATGCAGCACGACTTCAGCGTGGCTTGCAAACGACTTCTCTAATAGAAGTCAATGCAAGTCACCCCCAAAGTCGGAGCGACTTGAGTTGCTTCAATTAGAATGGTTCCATTGCACTGAATGGAGCGCGACTTGCCAGGTGGCTAAGTCGTCTGATAAGTTGCCCCAGTGTGAACCAGGACTTAGGCTTATTTAAATCTATAGAGTACTCTAATAGCTATCCAAAATTCTTCACGAGTTAGTTTTTCATGGAATTAATGTTATTTTGACTTTTCCTAACCTGTGTACATACCCTCCAATCCTGGCACTAAGTTGTTTTAGTTCAAAGGATATGAGACCTTTTTGAACAAATAGAATCTCTTGCTTAAATTAAATCACACTTACCTCAGTGGTTGCCCCTGTTGACCTTAGTGTTATTAATAGTAATAGGCCGAACGATCCCCTGTTCGGTTCGAACCAGAATATCTCGAACAGGAAAAAGGTTCTAGCGAACGTGCAAACTCTTTTAAAGTCTATGGGACACGAACATGAAAAATCAAAAGTCCTCATTTTAAAGGCTTATATGCAAGTTATTGACATAAAAAGTGTATGGGTACCTAGGTACTGCCCTGGGAGACATATCAATGCAAAAAGTTTTTTTTGTTTTTTTTTAACAATGGTTTTTAAAGAAGCAGTGATTTTAATGATGCTTAAAGTGAAACAATAAAAATAAAAAAATCCTTTATATATCATGCCGGGGGGGGGGGTCCCCTTAATGTGCCTGTAAAGTGGGGCATCTGTATGTAGCCAGCTTCAGCAATGCTGACATTTCTAAAGGAAAAAATGTAATTTGAACTGTTTGCAGCTGTAATGTATTGTCGGCTCCCGACAATACAGATTAAAAAAATTTTTAAAAATTACGCGGGCCCCCTCCCCCCCCAAAATCCATGCCAGAACCTTGCCACATGCCCTCAACCTGGGGGGATGAGTGCTTTGGGGCAGGGTTTGACGTCGATGCACGATGCCCGTCAGACCCAAAAAATAGAAAAAAAAAATTTAAAAACACTTCACCTCTTAAGAGGCTACCCGCCGTATGCTGGATCTTCAGCTGTGACAGTTATTTTATAAGCAAGGGGCCGGGCCACCCGGTTACATCACTGGGTCCGGCGGGCGTTGTGATTAACAAATAATTTACATTGAGGGACACTATTTTTTTTTTAATAAAGGACTTGTCAAAAACTGTGTTTTGTGGTTTTTCTTTTTTTACACTTTTTTTGTGAATGGGTATGGGTACAATGTACCCGATACCCATTCACATAGCGGGGAGGCTGGGATCTTGTAAAAAGGGGGCTTCCAGATTCTGATAAACCCCTCCACCCACAAACCCCCACAACCACAGCCCAGGGTTGTCGGGAAGAGGCCCTTGTCCCCATCAACATGGAGACCAGGTGCTTTGGTGGTCACCCCAAATCTCCCTCCCAATGTTGAGGGCAAGCTGCCTGATATGGTCCAGGAGGGAGGGGGCGCTAGCTTGTACCCCCCCCCCATCCTGGCCTGCCAGGCTGAATGCTCGGATAAGGGTCTGGTATGGATTTTGAGGGGGACCCCACACCATTTTTTTTTACATTTTGGCATGGAGTTCCCCTTAAAATCTATACCAGACCCAAAGGGCCTGGTATAAATTATGAGGGGGACTTTACACCATTTTTTTAAAAAATTCTGTCATAGGGTTCCCCTTAACCAATTAAATGCAGGGCACTTTCACCCCCTTCCTGCCCAGACCAATTTTCAGCTTTCAGTGCTCATTGGCATCTATGGGAAATATTGGTCTGCTTGACATGG
The DNA here is from genome assembly GCF_965119305.1 of Pelophylax lessonae. Lineage (NCBI taxonomy): Eukaryota > Metazoa > Chordata > Amphibia > Anura > Ranidae > Pelophylax > Pelophylax lessonae. The sequence continues at coordinate 154,739,220 of NC_138775.1, forward strand.
CACAGCTCCCTGTCTTTAACATTGGCGTCTATTGTAAATATTGGACGGCTTGACATGGCAGCTCCCGGTCTTTAACATTGGCATCTATGGGAAATATTGGACAGCTTCGCCCTGCACGTGACGTCACAATTTGAAAAGAACTTGGCCTTGTGGGGCTCTGCCCACATGGCTGAGTAATTTTTTTTGACAGAGTTCTGTTAATGAATAAACTATACAAGAACCGACAGCCTTTGTGGCTGATGGCTTGTAGTTCTCAATGAACTGCCGGAAAACAGATGGGACTGATGAGCGCTCTTGGTAATTCACTTATGCTTCATGTCATTTAGTAACTGCCTGTCCATACAAGGTACGGGGAGACAGCCTCACAGTCTGTAGAAGCCTGAGACTGCGCCCACGATCTGCTGATCACAGGTGCAATGCTTAAAAATAATAATAATAATAATAATATTTAATAAATGCAAATTTTTTCACCTGCAAAAATAAGTGCATTTATTTATTTTTTTAGAAAGGTGAATTTATCTTTTAAGTTTCTGAACCAAAAAAAAAAGGTAAGTTAACTATTATCAAAACATCACATTCTGAAGCCTGTAATTTCCTATTACTCATTTTAAAGTTTTTATGATCCTTCTGCTGCATCTAAACTTGAACAGAGCAGTAAATAACTTAAAAACAACAAATTATTACAAAGAATAAAAAAACAATTTTAACAACATTAGAATCCAATAACCAGAAGAGTATGTGATATGGGCAATTTTTGTAAAACCACAAATATTATTTTGCAGGAAAGTGTCTTCAATTTTGGTGCAGATCAGTAATAATTGTAGGAATGGATTTAACACACATTTCCTAGATTATGTTTGATTGAGCACTATCCAGTGTTTCCAGGAAAGAGATCTATTACTTTCAGCTGTATCCTGGCTATTTTAGGATCTTCTTAAAAAATAGGTTCTCTGGGCCACACATAGCTTACCTGGATTTGGAAATAGAATGTGTAGTTATTCTTTAAAAGAATCCTAAATATAGGGACACATTTCTTTCTTTTTCATAAAGATACAATTTTTTTTTCCTACGCATATTTCTGTTGGCCATGGGAATTACTTTATGCCAGTGCAGTAGTATTTAAAAATAAAAAATTAGACAAACGGGTTAGAAGCTGTTATTAGTTCCATTTTGGGGTCTAATTGATGTGCTTTTTCAATTTCCCTTGGCAAACAAGGTTGAAGAGTTAATTAGAACACAAGATCTGCTGTTAGGTATTTAAATGGATTAGTTCCCTAATATATTTTCTGAAATTCCAATGAAGCATGAATCAGAGAAACTATTTCTATTATCTAAGTCTTCCAACTTTTTGTCTAAAGGCAATAATGATAGATTGTGCTGTGCATTTACTTTGGTTCGTCACCAGTGAACTGTTTATTCCTTATTGCGATGCTTGAATTCTGTTACAGCCTGGGGTGTTTGATACCACATTAACTGTTTTATTAGCAGTATCTTCCTGTGCTGAAAAAGACCTCTTGTTTTTCTTTTGGGTTAAGGTTTTAGATTGTGGTTTGCTTTTGTTGTGCTTCATATTAGTTTGCATGGCTTTGCAAAGACTAATATCCATGACCAATTACCAAGCCTAGAAACGTGCTGAAAGCAGTTCTAATATACCAAAATAGCATTAAGATAACAAATCTGGTATCAATAAGAGACTAGGATGATGTAGTCTTTGCCTGTTCTAATAAAGGAAGTGAAAATTCACTTTAATTATTTTGTCCACGTGAACTGGTTGGCTCAATGCAAGCTTTTGTTCATAAATGAAGGAATATGCTGTTGATTCTGGCAATAAAATACCTTGATGGACTGAGCTGATATACAAATGGGTCCTAAATGCTAGGCTTTGATTCAAGAATAGTTTTTGAAACAATAGGCTGCAGGATTGTCCTATAGGTAAGAATACAAAACAGGAAATATATTTTAATTCTTGTCTGGTAGTAAAAGAGCACTTTTGACATGTTGCTAAGTAAACAGGACCATTATATATATATATATATATATATATATATATATATAGCAATATGGAGAAAACTGTGTCCCTTTAGTGAGGTGTATAGCATTAGGTTAAACATACCACTGTGACACGTCTGGGTTGCTTAGCTCAATAGTAGTGCCAAAACAGTGAGTTTACCCAGCGCCAGATATTGTTTTCAGGGCTTTCTTGCCCTCTTTATTAAGAAAGTCAAAATTCATATAGGTATGTCTTCCCACACAAGGGGGTTCTCACCATCACTATGAATCAAATATAACTTTCAGCCTTCTGGTTTTCTTGTGGCAGCTTTACTATTCCAAGTACCTGCACAGGGTCCCTCCTGAACACGAGTACCTTTTTAGTCTTCCTCAACATGAAACACATCCCATTATTCATGCACAGACACTGCACCTCATCTCTGCATTTTACTTACAGCTTCCTAGTGGCTTTGTCCCTCATGGGCTCTCTCTCAGGCTTGGGCCATGCTCTCTCTTGACATGGTCACCATGGTGCACACCAGCACCTCTCATGGCTCCCTTCACACACTGACCTCCTCGGTGGGTGGGGTTCTGAGCTCTATCTTTGGCTCTCATATAAAGCCTGCACACACGTGTGCCATTAGTGTTCTTTTTCTTCCAAAATCTGGTGTAAACCACCATTTTACAGAGTGGCACCACATCACCCTGTCACATATCCCCCACCCTTGTTTCAAACCGGAGGGAGGAACATATAAACCCGTCACTGTGATTGGGACACCTCTGTTCCAGCCATTAGCTGCATAGCTGCCCAAGCACTTCACTCTGGCACCCCTGTGCCAGCTAACAAGAACAGGAGTCCAAGCATGTCCAACCTTCTTTCTAAAGGGTCATTTCACCCAATTATTTTTCCGGTTGTGCTTACACAAGCACTTCTTTCTGAACCATGGGATCCCACTGGTCTCTTTACTATCCCTTCTACCATCTGGCCTTGGGTTCTTACATTTAAATTTTCCTCACCCAGACCTACTCTCCCAGGACTGTGGGGGGCCTACTTCTAAAACACATCAGGGACTGATCTCTCTCACAACCTGAATTAACCTTAGCCAGCACCATCTGCATTGCAGGTTCGCTAACCCCTGTATTGTTACCCTTGGCAACCCAATCATCTAGGATTAACACAGCATTCTTCTGTTTATCATCAATAGCAACATTCCACACTAGATTGCTTAGCTCATTATAGTAACCATCACTCAGAACTATTGTCCTATGGTTTTCTAGGAGTGCCCTAGAAGGGACCGCCCCCGTTGTCCAACGCTTTATAAGTGACTGTTCTACCAACTAACCTTTTTTAACATTTTTTTTTACACAAGCCTCTTCAGGCATTTCTGTTTTCACCGGTACTTCAACCAATACATCTGATCTGTCCAAAAGTTCTCTGGAGTGCTTCTCATACATAAAATCAGTAGGAAGCAACCCAGCACAAAGTGAGACAGATTACAACACACAGGTTTACACACTTCTTTGTTAGTGACCAACACTTTATTATTTCCTGTAATTTCTGATTTCTCTAGCAGCTCTACTGGGTGCCTTCCACACAAAATGGTCACTGGAAGTACTCTCACAGAGAACCGTGAGACCCCGTTCCATACAAGTAACCAATACAAATTTTTACCAACATTGCTTAAGATCGCCTGTACCACCTGCCTCCACTGATCAGTACTACACAGTACCAGGCCACCCATCTGTGATGGATACACATAGGTGTACAGCATCTCAATTATTTCTATACACCCCACATCTAAACACAGAACTGTAGGGACTCTTCTATTGTTAGCATCATCATAAGACTCTGCTGTTTCAGCCTAAGCAGGCTGCATTAACCCATTATTTACTTCAGCATAATTAATCTCATTAGTAAACAACACTATTCAGTTTTACCACTTGTCTTCCTGCTACACAGTACACTGCCTGAAGACAAGTCCTTATAAGTAGGGTTGAGCGAACACGGACTGTGTTATTCGTGTTCGTACCGAATAATTGGATTTTTGTTACCAGAACACGGACCCAAAAACTTTACTGTATGTTCGGGTAAAAATCGGTGTTCGGTCATTTTATTTCCGGGTTTTGCATGCATTGGCGCGCTTTTCATGGCGGGCTTTTAACACCCAATCAACAAGCGTTTAACTGGTGTGCCTTAAGCCATCCCAGCCATGCCTACTAATGTATTAGTAGCTGTGATTGACCATCTGAAGCATGTGACCAAGTCTTTATAAGTTCGAGGCAGCGCCGCTGCGGCGTCATTCTGCTGTGTACTAGTTCAGGGACAGAGCACACATATGTGCTGGCTGCTGATTAGGGACAGACAGGCAGGCAAAACTCATTTGTGTCCGCATAGAATTGAGGGACAGGTCGGAGTGTGTTAGGCAGGGCGAGTTGTAGGCATTTTAGGGGGAGGCTGCTGATGATTTTTAGGGTCAGTGTGTTCTACAAACTACAATCGATATTGCTGTGTGGGGTGGGGTTTGCAGTCACCCGATCTACGATCATCATCTTATCAATCCTTTTAGGGAGAGAGTCTGCTGATTTTTAGGGTCAGTGTGTTCTACAAACTACAATCGATATTGCTGTGTGGGGTGGGATAGAAGATAGGCAGGTGTCAGTGGTCCACATCCATTTTGCTGTGTGTGGGCTGCTGTGAACACAATCTTTTTGGGGTGCAGTGAACACAATCTTTTTTGCCCACTGAGGAGGAGGGAGAAAAGTATTTTTCTATCAGTCACTGTGTGCAGCATTTTTCCTTCAGCTGTGCTGTGCTGACTGATCATACACTGCTGTGTTCAGTTCACATGTGCTATTATTGAGTGGTTTCAAAAATCATACACTTTTTTTCTATTCCACTATTCAATATACAGCCTTGGGTTAAAAAAAATTAAATTGTGGCCTGAAGCAGAGCTGAATGATATTTGGGGTTTTTGGGGTTCATCTCATACTTCTGAAGATTTGAGGGTGCTGCCTGTTCCATACTCCTCCTACTCCTCATTCAGCCTTTTAGGGGTACAAACAATAGTAATTGGGGCCTAGTGTGGTTTTGTACGTGTGAGATACATACACTTTTTTTTGATCATATTTCCTATTCCGCTATTCAATAAAAACCTTTGGGGATCAATTAAATTGCGGGATAGTCTGTATCGGTACATGTGAGATACACCTTTTTAAATTTGTTTGGAGCATCTCCTTCTACCGCCGAGGATTGCAGGGCGCTTCAGTTTGCCTCCTGTTCCCAACTCCTCCTACTCCTCTTCCTCATCCTCCCTTTAGGGTACAAAAAATTTTAATCGGGGCCTAGTCTGTGTTTGTACGTGTGAGATACACCGTTTTTTATCCTTTTTCCTATTCCGCTATTCAATATACACCCTTTTGGAGTGTAAGAAAATTTAATTACGGCATAGTCTGTATCGGTACGTGTGAGATACACCTTTTAAATTTGTTTGGCGCATCTCCTTCCACCGCCAAGGATTGCAGGGCGCTTCAGTTTGCCTCCTGTTCCCAACTCCTCCTACTCCTCTTCCTCATCCTCCCTTTAAGGTACAAAAAATTTTAATCGGGGCCTAGTCTGTGTTTGTACGTGTGAGATACACCGTTTTTTTTTATCCTTTTTCCTATTACGCTATTCAATATACACCCTTTTGGGGTAAAAAAACATTAAATTGCGGCATAGTTTGCATATTTGACTGTCAGATACACCCGTGCGATACTGGCCTGGGCGGTGAGGACTAAAAAAAGACCGAAAGGCATCCGTCAACCGCACGCCTTCTCCAACGCTCCTCTCGTGACCACCAGTAGAATCCATGGTAGGTTGTCCCCGCCCCTGCACCCTACGGGAGTCGGGGAACGTGTTCACCAGAATCCTCGAGACTGTCCTCAAGGGATTTGATCCTGTGGACTCTCTGGGTGGATGGGAAAAGCTCAGAGACTTTAGACTTGTACCGGGGGTCAAGTAGGGTGGCCAATCAATAGTGGTTAGTCTCTTTAATGGCCTTGATTCTGGGGTCCTTTCGCAGGCTCTGAAGCATAATGTTTCCCATGCGTCGCAAATTAACGAAGGCCTGAGAAGCTGACTCCTCGGGGTCACTCATAACGACATTATCTTCAACGGGCTCCTCCTCCTCCCAGCCACGCACTACTCCAAAGTGTCCCGAGGGAGTCAAACTAGGCCTTGCAGATTGCAGCATGTCTTCCTCCTCCTCCTCAAACCCTGCAAAAGTTCCCGCAGAATCGTCCTCCTCCTCCTCCTCCTCTTCCACCCCTGGATCCTGCTTGGGCCTCTGGGAACTAGGCATAATGGGGTCAGGATTCTCAGGATAAAGGGGGCCTTGAGAGGCAAGGAAGTCCTCCTCTTCCTCCTGCTGCTCTGCCTCCAGTGCCCTGTCCATAATGCCACGCAGAGTGTGCTCCAACAAAAACAGTACCGGTAGGGTGTCACTGATGCATGCGCTGTCCCGGCTGACCATCCTTGTGGCCTCTTCAAATGGCGAGAGGACAGCGCATGCATCCTTAATCAAAAGCCACTGCCGTGGGGAAAAGAAGCCCAGGCGCGCAGAGCCAGTGCTGGTGCCGTACTTGCATAGGTATTCATTGAGGGCCCTCTGCTGCGTGTACAGGCGCTGCAGCATAGCCAAGGTGGAGTTCCAGCGGGTGGGCATGTCACAGATGAGGCGGTGTACCGGCAGGTGAAACTCGCGCTGCACTTCGGCCAAACGTGCAGTGGCACTGTACGACCGCCTGAAGTGACTGCACACCCTTCTTGCCATCCTTAGCACATCCTGCATTCCCGGGTACGAGTTCAAAAACCACTGTACCACGAGATTCAGGACATGCGCCAGGCATGGCACATGGGTTAACCTTCCCTGACGAAGGGCGGCCAGGAGGTTTGACCCATTAGCCGTAACCACCATCCCTGGCTGCAGCTGGCGTGGTGTCAACCACCTCTGGGCCTGTGCCTGCAAGAATCTGAGGGGCAGTATGCTGCCTGTCCCCTAGACACACAAGCTGCAGCACTGCGTGACACCTTTTGGCCTGAGACATAGAATAGCCCTTTGAACGTTTACGTGGTACCTCATCATAATCAAAGGACCATTCTGCAGAGGAGGGCATGGAGGAGGTAGAGGAGGAGGAGCAGGAGGGGGCAGAAGTGATCGATCTACCCGGATCAGCGACACCACCAGCTGTTTGCAGACGTGGGAGCAACACTGGCTGCAGCACCAAGCCCTGGCTACAATCCCTTCCGCTGGCAAGCAGTGTCACCCAGTGAGCAGTGACAGAAATGTACCGTCCCTGCCCATGTTTGCTTGACCAAGTGTCAGCCGTCAAGTGTATCTTATGGCTGACTGACTTGGCCAGGGACGACACTACATTGCCTTCCACATGTTGGTATAGGGATGGCAGGGCCTTACAGGAAAAGTAATGCCGACTTGGCACCTGCCACTGTGGAACTGCACATTTTGCAAAGTCACGGAAGGGAGCAGACTCTACCAGGTTAAATGGTAATAGTTGCAGAGCCAGTAGTTTAGCCAAACTACTGTTTAGACGCTGTGCATGTGGGTGGCGGAAGTATACATTTTTGTTCGTTCCAGCATGTGTGGAATCGAAATTTGGCGTCTAGATGTTACAGCTGGTGGTGTGCTGGAGGTAGATGCGACACTGCCTGCTATATCATCATCCCTGTCAGTGGAGGCTGTCAACAGGTGACGAGTGACTATAGCAGGGCCAGGAACAGACTGATGTGCAGGTGGAGCAGGTGGAGCATGAGGAGGAGCGCGAGGAGAACTAGGAGGCCGACTGACCGATCTTTGGCCCTTTTGTGGGTTCTTTAAATGCTCCTGCCAACGGGCCGAGTGGTGGGTTATCAAATGCCTGTTTAGGCAGCTTGTACCCAGGTGGTTGACATTTTTGCCACGTTTTATACCCTTCTTACAAATCTTGCAGATCGCAACTGTTTTGTCTGCATGGGATGTCTCAAAAAAGGCCCAGCAAGATGAGGTGTGTATAGTGGCCCGGGAGACAACAGGTGCGGCCTTAGATGGAGCGGGCCGTCTGCTCTCCCCTCTTGTTTGCTCTGCCTCCTCCTCAAACTCAGACCCAACATCAGACTCCATAAAGGACTGAGCATCAGGCTGGAGTAGATGGCCGACACTGTGGTCAAACAGCTCAGCTGACTCCTCTGTCATGTCTGAAGTTGGGTCTAAGGGAGGACGTGAGGTGGACATGGACTCATCTGTATTTGTTCTGACAACTGCAGAAAACTGACCACTTTTCTCTGCCTGGGTCACTGTAGTTGCAGATGATGCCAATGATGAGGGTTTGGTCATATAGTCCACCAGCTCCTGTACATACTGTGGACGTATAGCTTGGCCACTGCCGGAGAACAATCCAAATAGTGGCCTGGCTGAGGACTGACCACCACGTCCACCCCTGCCTCTAGACACCCTAGAAGCTGTGCCCCTTTCCGCAGCAGGGCCACGTATGCCTTTTTTTGGTCTACCAGGCATATTTGTCACTGATGCGTTGGCAACTGTGTGCGGTGAAAAACGCACACTGCTATGCGACCCACAGTTGTCGCTGGATACAGCACAGCAGATGCGTGTCACGCACAGTTGCAAAGGCTTTTGTACAGTGCACCTAACGCTTTGAACAACAGGCGTTAAGTTGTCACTGTATTTTGCTGCCTAGCAAGCACGTACACCTGCTGTGATACAGCAGCTCTGTGCCACGTGCTCACTAAACAGAACCCTCACACTTTCCCTACAGAAACTCAATTATTAAATATAACTAATGTAGTACAAAGTTCCCTAACTACACTAGATATCCCTTTCCACTAAATAGAAAGCTCCATACAGCAGAAGACTGACACTGTCCCTTAAGTTTTTTTTTTTTTTTGTAACTCTAAGAACCAGCACAATCGCTGTATCTAATTACACTGGCTGTAAGCTAAATACAATTCTGCTATATGGAGCTTTAGAACCACTCGATATGTAGGAAATGTAGTGTAGCAAAGCAGGAGTCAGAGAACTGCTTCAACTCTCTTCAACAGGCTCTGGATAACTGTGCTAGGCGGGGCCATCTTATATAGTGTGGGGCGTATTCACTCCTGATTGGCCTCAGGTCCCCGTAGTCACTCCAATCACGTTCCTAGGAGACCCCTGCCCCCTCATTGGCTTTTGCAGACGTTTCTGGGCCAATCACGGGCTTTTAAAGCCCAGTTCCTGTCCCAGTGCATTTTGGGCGGTTCTGGTGGCCGAATACTGAACTTTTGCCGCAAAAAGTTCGGTATTTGGCCGAATATTGAACATCCAATGTTCGGGTCGAACCGATGGTCGACCCGAACCGTTCGATCATCCTTACTCTTAACTACATTTTGCTGCCATTTGCAGCACTCTAGCTCTTTCCATTGCTGTTTTAGAGCCATTTTAGTGCCTGAAAGTTCGGGTCCCCATTGACTTCAATGGGGTTCGGTGTCCGGGAAAAGTTTGACAAAAGTCCGGGACACGGACCCAGACTTTTTTTTAAAGTTCGGCCGAACCCGGACATCCAGGTGTCCGCTCAACTCTACTTATAAGTCCTCAATCTTGCTGCGCGTTTAGCATTAACCCGTGCTTCCCCACTACACAGCAAGTCTCCATTAGAAGCCAATCTCCTCACTGGATTTTCCACCGCTTCACTGGTAGTGATGGATGAACATCGAACGGGTGGTTCGCGAATGCCATCCGCAAACTTTCTCAAATGTTCGCGAACAGCAAGTTTGCGGCGGATGTCACTTTATTGGCAGGCGAACATTAAAAACTTCCAGGTCATATTTGCAACCACAAAATACCTACTAGCTGTGCACACATAGTCCCAAAACATGGACACTGACATACCAGAAGCATTGCTATTGAAAAAGTTGCCATAATTTTTTTCAGCCAAAAATATATATATATATATATATATATATATATATATATATTTTTCTAAATCAGCCAGAACTGACAGCAGTCATTAAATACATGTCAAATACATATAGGGTCCATTCACAAGTCTGTAAAATGGGTCCGCATCCATTCCACAAATTAGCGGAATGTTTACAGACCCATTGCTTTTTAATTCCAGTCTGAAAAATTAGGCATTCACAGGATAAAGAAGTAAGTGTCGGCCAGTACAGGCCCCCAAAAATTAGCCAACAGGCATTCACCTGACAGAAAACAACTTGTTTTTCTGTGGCTGGAGGTACATTAGAAATTCACAGGATACAGAAGTGTCAGCCAGTACAGGCCCCAAAAATTAGCCCACAGGTGTTCACCTGACAGCAAAGAACTTGGTATTCTGTGTGGAGCTGGGACAGACTGTAGCAATTAGGCATTCAACGGACATAAGAGGCCTTTTATGCCGCTGTATTTACCTAAGACAGGGACCATGAATTGTTATGGGTGGTGGCGGATATTTGTGGCCTGTCATGAGGAATTTAAATCAAACATGGTCTACTGGTCACATGTGTTGAATTCCTCCGAGATCCATGCCTCATTCATTTTTAAAAATGTGAGGTAGTCTACACTGGCGAATCTGTGTGAAAGGGGCCTAAGAAGGCACCTGGACTCCCATCACCAAGCCCAGTGGGAGCAATGCCGTCAGAACCCACAAAGCCACACTTCAGCCTCTTCACCTTCTCCTCACAATTGTCCTCCACTCAGCCTTCCATCATGCCATCCTCACGTTTTTCTTGAAAAAGGCAGGCTTCCATGGCCCAAATGTTCGAGGGTAAAAAAAATGATGATGCCGGATAACCCTGTTGCCCAACGGTTTACCGCTGGCTTGTCAGAACTGATAGCCCACCAACTACTGCCATATAAACTGGTGGACTCGGGAGGCCTTTTGAAAATGTGTGGCCATTGGAACACCACAATGGAAGGTCCCAGGACGGAAATATTTCTCGCAGAAGAGCATCCCAGAGCTATATTTACATAGGAGAAAAACAAGCGCTCTGGAGTTAAGACTGATAGGTGTGGGATCAATGCTATTACAGGAATAAGACCATTAAGGTGCTATATATGGATAATAAACTAATGTGGCCACAAGGGTGAGTCAAAAAATGGTGTCCAAGAAATGTCCAAAAATGAAAAGTCACTGTATAAAATTAATACTGCTGCAAGGGCTGGCTCCGAAGACACAGAAGTCGATGCTGTGGATGAATACAATGAAAAACAAAAAAACAGAACGCCTCTAAGTGCAGTATTTATTGAATGAACGTGAACACAATAGTGTAACAACTCACATGGTGGAAGACATAATATGGCTTGTAAAGACTCCGGCGGGAAAAATCGATGGATGTGTGAATCCAAGGGTCCTGGAGAGATGAAAGCTTTGTGCCGATGTGGGACTGGTAGACACTGGCCAAAGGATCCTTCGTCTTCCGGGTTCGGCTGGGGACCAAGCTGGAACGCAGCGTGCACCACGTGACGTCACCGGAGTCTGTGATGACACAACGCGTTTCAGAGCTCACGCAAGGCAGAGCGCACGCTGATGATGTCAGAAGTAACAATGTGGAGCACGCCACACCACGGTTTTCAAATTTTTTGCAACGCTGATGTTTTAACTACTCAAATGTAAGTGCATTACTTTTATTAAATCTTATATGTTTGGACGAACTTCACTATTAGCTGTCCTTTTTTCCTCTTCCAAGTTTATTCTGCCAGAGACAGCGGTATATGATTTTTGGGCATCATACTTTTCTACTATGAGGTCTTGTGTCTGCTGTGGAGTGAATTAAGATCCATTAAATCAATCAAGGTTCACATCATTCAATGCCTGTTTTGACTGCTCTGTGAAAGGAGGGTCATTTCCTCTGGTAAGGAGCCATGAGTGTTAACATAGGGTGCAATTAAGATTTCCTACTATGCACGGGTTTTTGGCTGACCGGGATCTGGTCTTTTCCTCCTTTTTCTACAAGACTGTCAACTGGACTTTTATTGTTTTAAGAATATATGATTTATCATTAGGGATGAGCGAACGGTTCGGGTCGACCCAAATATTGGCTGTTCGAGGTTTGGCCAAATTTAGAACTTTTTGCTCAAAAAGTTCAGAATTCAGCAACCAGAACCGACCAAAATGCAATGGTTCAGGAAATGGACTTTAAAAGCCTGTGATTGGAGCAAAACCATCAGTAAAAGCCAATTGAGGGGGCAGGAGAATGCTAGGAATGTGATTGGAGTGACTAGGGGGGTCCATAGTCCAATCATTAGTGAATACGCCCCCCAGTATATAAGATAGCCCCCGCCAAATTCCTAGCATTCTTATACAGGGACATGGAAGAGAGTGGAATGCTGTTATGTTACGTCAGCTACAAACTGTTACAAAGTGTCATTTAGCAATTTTTAGGGCGAGGAAAGGGATATCTAGTGTAGTTAGGGTGCCATTTTCCACTATAGTTAGCTTTAATTTATTCAGTTTCTGTAGGGAAAGTGTTAAGGGGACCGTAGTGTAGGGTTAACTGACTGACTGCTATGGAAGGGTGACAAAACCCTTCCATAGAAGGGTGACCGCTATAGAGAAAAGATTGTTTCTCTTGTGTCACTTTCAGAGCAGGGATATGGCTCCACTCCTGTCAGCATTCTTTTTGCTGCAGGTGTTGCTAGTGCTTTTTGAGGACATGTTTGGAGTCAGGCATGACATCTGAACATGTCTATAGGGAGATTTATATATATATATATATATATATTTATATATATATATATATATATATATATATATATATATATATATATATATATATATATATATATATATATATATATATATATATATATATATATATATATACATATACATATACATATACACACACACACACACACACCCCCCCATGTCTGTATATATAGACCTGCACATATAGGTGTGAAAGGAGCAGAACACTATACTTGCGCTAATGAAATAAGCAAAAGTATAGTGTTACGCTACTTTCACACCTATACATGTGTATGGGTATATATACACCCCTATACACAAGTTCAGATGTTTTGCCCACCTCAAAAGACCCCAAAAAAATGCTTGCTACTAAACCGGCAAGGTGTGTAAAGAGCAGAGCCATATCCCTGCTCTATAAGTGACAAAATACAAAACTTTTTTTTATGGTTCTGGACATGCTAAAGAGCTGAAACGTCACAAGTACAATTTTTAGACCCCCCAGATACTAAATCCAAAGTCAAAAACAAAAAATATCTTTAATTTTTTCAATAATTGGCTCTATCAAAAATTACAATTTTTAAAGAATTTTTGTGTGATTACTAGTCCCGGGGGCATGACCCAGAACCCTAGGCACTTTAAGGGCATTTATTGGGATTTAGGGCTTTAAAATGGTGTTTTGTGATTACCGAAGTTCGGGTCCCATTGATTTCAATGGGGTTCTGAAATCCGGGCCGAACTTTGGACGTTCTGGCCAAACCAAACTTTTCAATAGTTTGATCATCCCTACTCTAGAGCAGTGGTCCTCAACCCCGGTCCTCGGGGACCACTAACAGGCCAGGTTTGCAAGATAACTGAAATACATCCCAGTTGATATCATTTGCTGCTCAGTGATTGCAGTATTCTAGTCTGCATCTCCCCAAGGTAATACTTAAAATCTGGCCTGTTAGTGGGCCCTGAGGACTGGAGTTGAGGACCACTGCTCTAGAGTATGGGGATACCACGTGTGATACTCATTATGGACCAGCTATTGCATCTTGTGTATTACAAATCAACCAAATTTACTGTAATGGTCAGGGAATTTATTGTAGTGTAGTGTCACAGTTCCTACAAGTCTAGCAAGCTTAGCCTACTGGTACATGGCTGCCCCCAAGAATGCCATGTTCACTGGCCAGAAGTACAGGAGGCTGAAGAAAGGAAAAGCTCCTGTGGTTCCAGACATGCAGGGGATGGCTAGGATTGGCATCTCACAATGTAGTCAGCAGGATGTGCAGATAGGTCAGTCCAGGCAGAAGTGTGGCTGATAAACAGGCAAAGACAACACTGCACTGGTTCTGGCGTTGATCTGAACATGGTTGCTGGTATACACTGGTCTGAAGACATTGGGGACTAGTATGGCAGCAATCAAGACACTGATGTGGCAGTGATTAGGGATACTGACTGGCAGCACTGGTTTTGTACTGCTGTGGCAGTGATCAGACAGTTGGTGGCACTAACATACAGTGATATCAGATCAGACAGCAATCACATTTCAAAGCCAATCACAGTGGGCCAGTACACTGTGGATCTGTAATCTGTCCGCAGAACTGATCTCACTACACACATTGACACAAAGGATGCACTAGTGTGTCCTTTTAGAATGATGTCCGTCCTGCCCAGGCACGTGTGCATTGGCCAGGTGGGAGGTAACCAATGAACATTCATGAGTTTGAAGGTTATCTGTAATCTTGTTTTAAATTGATTCTACGATTTTAGTATGCATCGCTTCCCTACCTGCCTGCATTTTCTTCAACTAGTCTAGCTAGTTGAGAAAATAACTTTAAGGGGACCCACCATCACAAGGCCTAATTGTTTACTTTAGTGGTCAAATACTAAGCCAATGTTGTGCATGGTATGTATGCTGCAGGGTAGTTATGAATTTAAGATCATGCAATGCATTTTGAAATTTTAAAGCAAAGCTGGAATTTTTTTTAGTAATTATTATTTGCATACGCTTATTCTGTACCAGTAAAGTCTGATCACATTTTCTCTTTATGGTAAAGTTGTACATTTTCAGAAGTTAGTCATGTTATTTTTAACACAACAAAATACTTCCCCTGCTCTGTGCAGTGGTTTTGCACAGGGCAGCCTGGATCCTCCTCTCGGGTCCCTGGCTATAGCTTTTGGCCCCTCATTCGTATTGCAAGCAGCTTGCTATGGGGACACCCAAGCCAAGCTGCAGCTCCCCGTGTCCATGCACATGAAGCTGCCATTTGGCCACACCCTCTCCCGATTGGCCAAGTTTAACAGTGGGAGCCAATGGCACTGCTGCATCTCAGCCAATCAGGGGAGAGTCTCAGACAGCTGAGGCACTTGGATAGAGAGGGGGCTCAGGTAAGCATTAGGGAGACTGCTGCACACAGGTTTAGCTGAATACATAAAATTGATTCAAATAAAACCAGTCTGAATTACCTTTTATCTGAATTATCTAAGTGCAAGCACACTGCCCACCATCTAGTTAAAAACACATGGTAAAAGATGGAAAGACACTACTTATGTTTTAATAATCATGTCAACATTTATTCTTCACAATTCTGTAAAATATTTTTTACAATGTTACAAGGCCTATTTTTTACAATGTTAGGAGGCCAAGTGATGACGATGACATCCTTGGAATGACCGGAGTTCACCTTGACTTTGCTTGCATACGAACACTGCCAGTATAGGTGAGCAGAATGGAGGCAGCAGCTAAAAAGAGTAAAGATAGGGTTAGAGACAAGACATTTCTGAGCATGGCCTTTAAAGTGTATTTACAGCTATATTCACATTACACCCACTTTTTATATTCCTTAAATGTTGCAATTACCATAGCATACCTTTAAAAATGTATTTAAATAAACTTTCTAAGTACTTTACCTTCTCAAAAATCCCTGCATGCTCTTTGATTTTTTTTCTTCATGGGGTCTGAATATACACTGTACTAAACAGTTCCAGGAAATATCCATTACCCTATAAAGGATAGTGAAAGTGTAAATGGTTAATTATACCTGTGCCAATATTGGCTCAGTGCTAAAATAGTCTACATGCACTCCGCTTCCAGCCAAAGGTGTGGAGTAGCATTTAGAAAAAAAAAAACGGGAGAGTATATGGACAAAACACTTAAACAGAACACCCCTCCCCCAATGCTTTTGTTAAGCTAGATCAAATGAAAAACCCTTCCACTTACATCCCATTGCACTCCATACATAGATTTCCTTGAAATATTTGTACTACAAAAAAGGTTACATATGGATGCTTACCAAATTCCAACACCAACAGTGCCATGCTGCTCATCCAGCCATCTGAATGAAATGGAGGCACCATTAAAAAACACACAGAAGATGACAGTGCCTTTAGACCTAGTAACTTTTTAAACATCTGTTCGCCATTCTGCCTATTCTGTGCAATAGAACTGTTCTAATCAGTGGATTCCTACGCTACTTTTGGTCCGACTTTGGTACCACTTGCATGGACTTGTTACAACTTTGAAGTTGGGTGCAGTGTGAACCTGGGCCAGTAGACAAGCCATACATTGTAAAGCCATGAAATGCATTCCTGACTGGGCTCTTGAAGTACGAGAAGTGAAAAATATTTTTACGATTGATCGACATTTAAAATGTAATATTTTAGTTTTAATATTTTACACTGCTTCAGGGTCTGAGCAAAAAAATAATGATGCGGCTCTTTGTGGGACCACAAAGACTGCAACCAACAAAAAAAAACCTTTACTGCACCAGGGGGGACACAAAATGACCAGCAAAGAGGAATCACTTGCACAGTATACACACGCAATTACAATGGGCTTCAGTGATCTACAAGGGAATAATCTACACATATTCTGGAAACGTTCAGTGGGGCTAAAAGGGCCTGAAAACAAAATGCAATCTGTTAAGCTACCTTAGTGGAGCTTAACAGGTAAACCAATGATTTAAACCCAATTTGTGTTTAGTGGGAGTGGCATGTGTTAGACCCTTCTCCCCTAAGGGCATAAGGATTCTAACGCAATACCAAAAAAGTCTGACCCAAGAATAGGAGTATTGATGTTGGCCTGGTCCAAGCATTTGTTGATTCTAGTATGGTGCCCTCATACTCTAACCAATAAATACCAGGAGCAGTCCAAATCAACACTCTGTATTCCCAGGAAGAAAGGATGTGCAGTCAAAGATAATCCTCCCCTTCCAATCATGAGCCATAATTGAGCCCCTGGACTGGATCCCAAGCCGTTCTGCAGCAGAGGGCAAAAAGAAAGAATCTCCCCTAGCCCCGTCCTTCATGAAGGACTGGGCACTCGCCCCCCAATCCAGCCAGGACTGAGATTGACCCAGTCTCCAAGTCCTCTGCTACAGAAAAGCCCATTCACCAGCCCAGTGACCCAATCATAACCCACAAAAGGAAAGGCAAGACCATCTAAGACAGCAGACCCTTTACTTCCAGAGAGCAGATTTGCTCTCTGTAGACTTCCCCCCAAGAGGTTTCAGAGCGCAATCCTTGCTCTTCCATCCATCCCTGTATATAGCAGAAAGGACTCCTAGAAACCGGTAACCTGCAGGGTAAGCACAAAATGTGGATTAAGGAGGCCAACAGAGTCTGAAGCAGCAGGGCGGGGCTAACACTGCTACAACAAAGCTCAATCCACAATCCAGGAGCCCATTTCTTCCCAGAGACTTCCGTCTGAGCAAGAATTTCTCTTAGACCCCAAAATCTAAGGGATACAATAGGATATGATAAGAGTTACGATATAAAGTTCATAACTCAGTCTGGTGATTTATAGCAAGCTATGGACTAACTGGTTAGCAAATTCCTGTGGGTCCACAAAACTGTGTGGCTAACCCAAGCCAAGAGTTATAATAAAAGCTCATAACTCTGGTAAAACCTAGCAAACCAAGCTACATAATCCTGGCAAAACCTAGCAAAACAAGCTAGACCATCATCCTTAATGCGTTTTAGGTGGGTACCCACCATCCACTAATTCTGCAGGAGAGATTCCATCTTGCTTGGAGTGTTCACAGACTAACTTGCTTGCAGTGGTCAAGGCTTCCAACTAGTTATGGAAAAATCATATTTTCAATGGCAATGGGTCTACTTAAAGAGATAAAATTTGAATGGAGGTTAAAAATACAAAAGTTAAGACACAAGAGGCTCACTGCTGACCTAAAATTCTTTTGTAAAATTCTTGACCTGCTGTTATGGAACACCTAAAGCCAAGTGTTAAGCATGTCACTCCATACTTGTCCTGGTTAAGAGCTTCAGTATGACAGCCAAGTGAAATTTCCAGAACCCCATAATAGAACCCTCCATTGTTTCATATGCTTCTAGTCCTAAAGAACAGAAAAAAAAAAAAAAAGTTACCCTAGGTAATTCTAAACTTAGCACAGCCAATATTTTTTGGCTTCAATTCTACCTTGCAATGGTATACTGAACAGCACAGAAAGTAATGGACCTGTTGCCTTGCTAACTAAAGTTGTCTGAATACAAGCAAGCAGTCGGTGACCATCTGAATTCCTTATTTTTCAGTTCAGACACTTAAAGCATTGGGGGGGCCAAAGCATTAGCAGACAGCCAGAACAAACCTTCTCAAAAGACGACTTCCAGCAGTGGCAGCCACTGTACTCTTCTCATGGTTAAGGCAGGGCTGGATGAACCCCAAGGAACCAGGTCAGCATGGCCAAAGAAATTGCATCCTGGTGTTTAGGCTGCCAACCAAATGCACCACACAAACATCACGCGCCCACTTCAAGTATCCTGGGCTCCGCTTGCCCATATGCAGGCCTGAGACCAGCATAGTGGGTGCACATGCGCTCTTCCCCCCCTTCTGGTGGCCAACTCAGAAGGGACGTGTGACAACTTCCGGGTCCCCATTAACAATTTCCCCAGCCATCAAGGCCACAAAAGAATGTAATGCAGTGTGATGTGCATTGCTTAACATTCAGTGGAGCATAGGGGAGACATGCAGGGGGCCATTAAAGAGAACCTGAAAATGAATATAAATTGAGTGGTGCAGAAAATTAATGTATAGTTATGTTTATTATAACACCTCACAAATATATAACAAAAAATCCAGAAAACAACGTTAACCAAATTAATGGAAATATTGTACAATAGTGGCCACAATAAAGTAGAGTAGCTACACGGTACCAGAGTTCCTGGAAATCTCCATTACCCTATAAAAGGATATTGAAAGTGCTCAGTGCTACAATAGTCTATATGCACTCTGGTTCCAGCTATAGGGGTGTCTATAAGGCTCAGTTTCCACTACCGCAGCTACGAAGTCGTGCTACTTCTAGCGCGACTTTGTGAAAGTTGTTTGCAGCTCTCAGTGCCACTTGTCCCTCATTATAGAGGGAAGTCGCACTGAAGTCGGCCCAAAAGTAGTGCACAAACTACTTTTGAAGTCGCCGCAACTCAAGTCGCGACAGTGAAAACAGGCCGAAATGAATCAATGGCTTTCAACTTGCTGTGCAACTTGACATGTGTAAAGTCGCAATAGTGGAAACGAAGCCTAAATGAACTGAAGAAAGCTAGTAATGAGCATTTAGAAAATAATTCTAAACAGGAGAGCATATGGACCAGACACTTAAAAGCCAACAGAACCCCCGCTCCCCCAATGCTTTTGTTAAGCTAGATCAAATGAAACACTTTACTTACATCCCATTGTATCCCGTACATAGATTTCCTGAAATTGTTAGTACTACAAAAGGTTACATATGGATGCTTACCAAATTCCAATACCAACAGTGTCTTGCTAGAAATTATCCGTGCTGCTCATCCAGACATCTGAATAAAATGGAGGCACCATTAAAAACACACAGAGGACGACAAGTGCCTTTAAGCCTGAGTAACAACTGTTAAATGGAACTGTTCTAAACTGGTCCAACAAACTAGAAAAAAGGTTCCTGCGCTACTTTTGGACCATTTGCATGGACTTATTTTACAACTTTGAAGTGCAGTGTGAACCTGGAACAGTAGACAAACCAGACATTGTAAAAACCATGAAATGAATTCCTATTCCTGACTAGGCTCTTAGAAGAAACAGGAGTGAACAATTTCATCATTTTATACCATTGATCAACATTAAGAAATTTAAATAAATGTAATATTTTTAAATATTTTAAACTGCTCTAGGGTCCGAGCAAAAAAAAAAAAAAAAGTGACGTGGCTCTTTGTGGGACCACAAAGCCTGCAAAAAAAAAAAAAATCAGACATTCACATCCTTTACTGCACCAGGGTGGACATAAAGACCAGCGAAGAGGAATCACTGGCACGGTATACAAATGCAACTAGACTGGGCTTCAGTGATCTACAAGGGAATAATCTACATATTCTGGAACCGTTCAGTGGGGCTAAAAGGGCCTGAAAACAAAATTGATGTGCAAACTGTTAAGCTACCTCAGTGGAGCTTAACAGGTAAACCAATGATTTAAACCCAATTTGTGTTTAGTGGGAGTGGCATGTGTTAGACCCTTCTCCCCTAAGGGCATAAGGATTCTAACGCAATACCAAAAAAGTCTGACCCAAGAATAGGAGTATTGATGTTGGCCTGGTCCAAGCATTTGTTGATTCTAGTATGGTGCCCTCATACTCTAACCAATAAATACCAGGAGCAGTCCAAATCAACACTCTGTATTCCCAGGAAGAAAGGATGTGCAGTCAAAGATAATCCTCCCCTTCCAATCATGAGCCATAATTGAGCCACTGGACTGGATCCCAAGCCGTTCTGCAGCGGAGGGCAAAAAGAAAGAATCTCCCCTAGCCCCATCCTTCATGAAGGACTGGGCACTCGCCCTCCAATCCAGCCAGGACTGAGATTGACCCAGTCTCCAAGTCCTCCGCTACAGAAAAGCCCATTCACCAGCCCAGTGACTCAATCCTAACCCACAAAAGGAAAGGTAAGACCATCTAAGACAGCAGACCCTTTACTTCCAGAGAGCAGATTTGCTCTCTGTAGACTTCCCCCCAAGAGGTTTCAGAGTGAAATCCTTGCTCTTCCATCCATCCCTGTATATGGCAGAAAGAACTCCCAGAAACCGGTAACCTGCAGGGTAAGCACAAAATGTGGATTAAAAAGGCCAACAGAGTCTGAAGTAGCAGTTGTGCAATGCCCCGCCCTGCTACAACAAAGCTCAATCCACAATTCAGGAGCTCATTTCTTCCCAGAGACTTCCGTCTGAACAATTCATTCTCTCTTAGACCCCAAACTACGGGATATGACAGGATATTAGAGTTATGACATAAAGTTCACAACTCAGTCTGGGGATTTATAGCAGGTTATGGACTAAAACTGGTTAGTAAATTCCTTTGGGTCCACAAAAAACTGTGTGGCTAACCCAAGCCAAGAGTTATAATAAAAGCTCATAACTGGTAAAATCTAGCAAACCAAGCTAGACTATCATCCTTCCATTATTTGTGGGTCCACATAAGTGTGTGGCTAACCCAAGCCAAGAGTTATAATAAAAGCTTATAACTCTGGTAAAATCTAGCAAACCAAGTTAGACTCATCTATCTTCCTAAATGAATTAGAGGGTCCACAAAAGTGTGGCTAACCCAAGCCATAAGTTACAATAGAAGCTTGTAACTCTGGTGAAACATAGCAAACCAAGCTAGGCTATCATCCTTAATGCGTTTTAGGTGGGTACCCACCATCCACTAATGCTGCAGGAGAAAAGGTATTCCATCTTGCTTGGAGTGTTCACAGACTAACTTGCTTGCAGTGGTCAAGGCTTCCAACTAGTTATGGAAAGATCACATTTTCAATGGCAATGGGTCTACTTAGCGATAAAATGAGGTTGAGGTTAAAAATACAAAGTTAAAAACATGACATGAGACAGGCTCACTGCTGACCTGACTGCTCCTGGCTCCTCCCTCCTGTCGAGTGCCCCCACAGCAAGCAGCTTTCTATGGGGCGCACCCGAGCCAAGCTGCAGCTCAGTGGGTCCATTGACATGGGGCTGCCGTTCAGCCCTGCCCCCTCTCTCCTGGTTGGCAGCCGTGGGAGCTAATGGCACGAAGGCTGTGTCCCATCCAATCCGGAGGGGAGAGTCCCCAACGGACTCATGGACATCGTTGGGACAGAGAAGGACCTCAGGTAAGTATTAGGGAGTGCTGGGGAGGGTGCTACACAGAAGGTTTTTGATCTTAATGCACACACTATCAAAACACATGGTCCCATAGATTACAGCCTTTATAAGTCAAAATTCGATACATACCTCAAATTTTTTATCTGTTCAGTGTTGCCATAGTTCAGCCTTGATGGGCACCTCAGGGGCTACAAGAATAAAATGTAGGCATGAGAACCCCATAAAAAACACAGAAAATGTAAATCACTTTGTAAGCGCTTTAGAAACTCCCCAAAATTGTAGTAGACAGTTCAGTCTTTCAAACAGACAGTAGAAAATCAAACAAACCTTATTGACTCCAACAAACGAACAAAGGTGTTATTTCAGTAGGGTGACCACAATAGCAAATAATTTTCATTAGGTGTGAACAAGCAGTGAAGCTTCATAATATATTTCAAATCATTGACCATTTAAACCTTGAAGCTAGCCAATGAAAAGTGTTGCCATTATATGGAAGTGGCATGTGTCAGACCCTTCTCCCCCCAAGAGGAAAAGGATTTCAAAGCTAAAAGCTCACAACTCACCCAAGTGTTGTATGAGAACCTACCATTTGTCACTGCAGGGCCACAGAAGAGATTCCACGCTGCTTTGAGCCTGGTTACTGCAGGAACAAAAAAAAAAAAAAATGCATCATTCCCACTGAAATCTAATGCTTATATCAACTCATACCAGAAACCTATGAGAAATGTGGATCTAGCATTGCTGGTCTACTGAAAAGGCTGGTTTCCTAGATCTTGCTGTCAGTTACCCTTGTCAAGTATGCCCATGTTGGATAAAAATCCACAATCTGCATACTTGCCTGGATTTAAAGAACACCAGCATGACAGCCAGGCAACTAGCATTGTTGTCACATTAAAACCACTTCCAAAAAAAAAAAAAAATAATAATAACACACAACACAAAAAGTTTTAAAGGCATTCAAAGGCAAAACAAAGCAGCAGCATACACAGCCTTGCTATACTAAAAGCAACAACCACTGCCACACCTGCACAACCACTAAGATAATGGAAGATGAGGGGGGTCTGAAGGGGAGGTGTGATGGCTGCAGCCCAGCACAATATTAAGGAAAGCCTGCATGTTCACCTTTAATATAGTGCAAACATATTTACATTTACAATTTATGGTACAAACTAGCACTAAAGAAAGATGTATTCAACATTTCTTGCAAAGCGCATCTTCCAAAATAGTGAACAACATTTGACAACAAGGCTCCATTCACACCTTAGTGCAGTGTTTCTCAACTCCGGTCCTCAGGGCACAGTAACAGGCCAGGTTTGCAAGAAAACTGAAATACATCCCAGGTGATATCATTGCTGCGCAGTGATTGCAGTATTCTAGTCTGCATCTCCCCAAGGTAATACCTAAAATCTAGCCTGTTAGTGTGCCCTGAGGACCGGAGTTGAGAAACACTGCTAGTCGTTTTCTGGCATTTTTTTTGCAGGTGTTTGGAGGAAGGCATTGACAAACAAAAACAAAAAAAAATGTAATCAGCCAAAAAAGAAGCTTGCGTACTTTCATCTTCAGGAGTTTTGCTTCAGCAGAACAAAACGCTCATGTGTTAACAGAGGCCATTGAAATAGGATTTTGCTTGTTGGGCATTTTGCGACTTCAGAGATGAGCATTTTACAAGCTGAAATAAGCTCAGGTGTGAACAGGGCCTAAGTGAAGCCTGCCTCAAAGCACTGGAGTGCAACAGTAGTCCAAGAGCCAGGCAAGTAGCATTTTGCAGCAAAACATTAACAGTGGCAAGCCCTGCAATTTTCCCGAGAATGCAGCCTCCCCCCTCCCCCACAAATTTCTAAAACCATGAACAGTCAACCTAAAAAAGCTGTGGGAATACAGAGCAAGCCAAAAATGGCTTAAGGTAGAGAAGGCATTCTGGTTCCCCTGGAGCTACAAGGCAGATCTATGCAGTGCAATGGCTTGCCTGTTTGTATACAGAAATATAGGTAAACCACTATAACAGTTGATAGCAAACTAAAAATCAATCATATAATAAGAGTGTAACATTTCACATTTAAAACAAAGTAAAAGAAAAAAAAAAGGAAAATGCAGCCATAATGACATTCAAGCCATGTGCTGGTGAAAGGGCAGATTTGTGCACAGATGAGGGCATTTATTGGTAATCAGCCATTTTTTTTTCCTTATCCAACTTTATTTGTATCAGCACCAAACTGACAAAGCTCACTCTCAAAAAGTTATAAAAACAAAATTTTCCTTTTGAACTCAGTGCCCAGATTTATCACTATTCCTGTACAGGTGCGGGGAGCTGAAAAAGCCATCCGCGCCACACGGGGAGCTGAAAAAGCCAATCGCATAGTTCTCATTAATCACCAGTACAGATGGAGGCATGCTTTCCACTGATCAATGATTTGGTTTCAGCAGGGATTCCCTGGAGTTACAAGGCAGAGAAAGGCAAGCCATTGCACTGCATAGATCAGCCTGTTTGTATACAGACATATAGGGAAGCCACAATATAACAGTTGATAGCAAAATAAAAACCCATCATATAATAAGAGTGTAACATATTTATCACATTTAAACAAAGTGGAGAAAGAGAAAAAAAACATTTAGGCTATAGCTATAAAATTCAGCCATAACAACATTCACTCTCTGCTTACCAAGCCATGTGCTTCCATGTGCAGGTGAAATGGCAGACATGTGCTCAGGTGAGGGTATTTATGGGTAATCAGCCATTTTTTTTCCTTAGCCAACTTTATTTGTATCAGCAACAAACTGACAAAGCTCACAAACTCTCCAAAAAGGTTTAAAAACAAAATTTTCCTTTTAAAATCAGTGCCCAGATGTGTCACTATTCCTGTACAGGTGCGGGGAATAGGAAATAAAATGTAAAAGAAGAAAAAATAAAAAGTCATGATGAACTAGAAACCTGACGGTCAGCTGACACAGCCACAAATCCTAAATGTTAACCCCTTATTGCCCAGTTTCAGTGTTGCTTTATTGCATTACCCCAATTAAACATGCCTACATTTTTGTTTGAGTCTGGGTTCACATTGGTGCATGCTAAACACAGCATGTGATTTGCACAGGAATCGCACTGCATGCGAGTTGCACAGGAATCGCACCGCATGTGAGTCGCACAGGAATCGCACCGCATGTGATTTGCACAAGAATCAAACCATACAATTTGTATGGCTCAAATTGCATTGCATCCGCACCAAAAAGGGTGCAGGACCCTTTTTTTTTACCCCACACCTGAATCGCATTGCATGGGTGTTCACACCCATGAGATGCAATTATAGCATTCGCACTGCGTTTTGCGATCCATTTTGGGTGTTGCTAATCTAACATTGGCACCCGCAGCAGATCACATGGACGCTGTGCATTTGCTATGCAGTGCGATGTGGGAAAAAGCAGTAAATCCCACAATGCATCAGTGTGAACCAGGGCTAATGGATTACAGAAGAAAAAGGTGCAATGAGTGCCGGTTCACACTATTGCGATCACAGACATCGCATGCGATTCGGAGCGCACTGCTCCTAAAAATCACATGCGATGTCTGTGCGAATTCAGCCATACAGTTTGTATGGCTGAATGTGCACCGCGATCGCAGGAAAGACGCACAGGGCCCTTTTTTTGGTCCGCAGCAGAATCGGATTGCATGGTGGTTCACACCAGTGCGATCTGATTCATGTGCGAACTGTTAGATTGCACTGAGACATGCAATATGATCTGGGGGTGTCGTTAACTTTGAATTGACACCCCCCCCGCGTATCGCATACGGCAGTGTGAACTGCCTGTGCTGCGAATGCGATGCGGGAACACGCAGTATATTCGCAGTGTTCCCGCATCGCAATAGTGTGAACCAGGACTAAGTCATAAAATTAAGTTGCACTGAGTTCTGTAGAGCATACCTCCCAACTTTTGAACTTGAGAATGTGGGGACATTTCTGGGAGATTGTGAGCCCACAAAAGGTGGGTGTGTCCACTCATAAGAGGGGCTAAGGGCCATGGTTAAAGAAAACTTGGGCTTCTGTGTACCTATAATCCCCCTTTAAGTTCCCGCATCGCATCGGCACCCCTGGAAGTTCACACTGCCATATGCGATGCACTGGGGGTGTCAATTGAAAGTTAACGACACCCCCAGATCCGATCGCATATCGCAGTGCGATCTGAAAATTCGCACAGAATCGATCGCACTGGTGTGAACCACCATGCGATCCGATTCTGCTGCAGACCAAAAAAAAGGTCCTGTGCGAGTTAGGTGCGATCGCGGTGCGAATTCAGCCATACAAACTGTATGCCTGAATTTACACCGCACAGAGATCACATGGAATTTTAGGAGTAGTCCGACTTACATGCAATCTCTATGATCGCACAAATGTGAACCAGCACTCACACTTGTACAACCTGAAGGTCATGCAACTTCGATGCAACTTGAAGCAATGCCTGGGTAATCTTGAGGTCTATGGACCTCAAGTTGCATCAATGTCAGAACAAAGTAGTGCAGGGACTACTTTGAAGTCACACATATGAATGGTACTCATTGGAAATCATGGGGCACGACTTTGCAGTCCCAAGTCGTAGGATAAGTCGCACAAGTGTGAAAGGGGCCTAAAATATGCTTTGAATGCTGTGCCACAAGCTGGAGTCTCAGGGATACATATAAACCTGAACACAATCATTTAGAAAAATGCTTCCAATACATCTGGTTTTGTATACACTGAGTTGAGCCTAAAATAGAGGCAGTGTTGGGGGTTACTTTACTTGGCTTGAGGAATGCGCTTTCCTGCGTTACTCAAGCCGTGCGATACAGATACAGGCCAGGAGGCTGTAGCAGAGCAGGAACTTTTTTTCCATTTTCGGGCGCGCGTAGGTATATGAAGTGCGGTCGCATGCACCGCTTCACATTATAGTTTGACCGGGCGCCGGCCGCCCACTACCTATGCTCTGCCCTCCTCGGTCGGCGGAGTGATTTTCCGATCCCTCCACAGGTGCCGGAGTGAGGGAGAAGTTTCTGTGAGGTGGCTAAGAGGGAGCAGATCAGCAATCCCAGTGGCGGGTGGTGGTGCAGAGGCAAGCTGCAGTCACAGTGACAGACAACTCAACATGCATGTCTGAAAGGAAGGTAAAGTCCGCAGACTCCCCACTGTGTGCTAAAATTGACATTATTATTTTAATAATCACATCACAGCAGGTCCCTTATGGTATGGGTCTGTGTCAGTGTCACATGGCTGTTGGGTACTGAGTGACTTTGTAATGGACGTAAAGTGTTAGTCTGATTCTGAAGCACCTAGTACAGCCATAACAAAGTCAGTACCCAACAGCCACATGACACTGACAGAGCCAAAGAGCACCTGCTGTGCTGTGATCATTATAACAAGGATGATCATTAATGCACTCTGGCATTGAAAGGGGGCACGCTGTGGTCAATCTGGCATAGAAAGGGAGCACGCTGTGGTCACTCTGGCATGGAAAGGGGGCACGCTGTGGTCATTTTATATATATACTGTATATATATATATATATATATATATATATATAAATAAAACAATAAATATTGTATTGTTTTTTTGTGCACTACAAATAAATATGCGCATTGGAATTTGTTCATATTTTTTTTTCAAAATTAAAGCAATAAGTAGGGAAGTTACTTTTCAAATGCAGTAACTAGTAAAGTAATCTCATTACAATTTAAAGAAGTAACTAGTAACTAGTTACATTTTTTGAGTAACTACCCCAACACTGAAAAGAGGGTTAAGAAGGAGCTGAGGAACCCTGGGATGGATCCAAACAATAAGTACTGCAGCACATAGAAGCAATTGATGGTCATGGTCAAGTAGCTCCTAACAGTGGGAGTGGCTTAACCAGTTCTGGACAGGAAGGATTTGCCCCCGTAATGACCAGGCCATTTTTTGCAATTAGGCACTGCCTTACTTTAACTGACAACTGCGCAGTCGTGCGATGCTGTAACAAAATAAAATTGATGGCCTTTTTTTCCCACAAATAGAACTCTTTTTGGTGATATTTGATCACCTGTGTGATTTTTTTTTTTTGTGCTAAAAAAAAAAAAAAAGAGCGACAATTCTGAAAATAAATGAATAAATATTTTTCACATTCTGCTATATAACATTTCCAAAAATTAAAAAAAAAAAAAAGTCAAAATTTCTCATCCTTTTAGGTTAATTTGTATTCTGCTACTTATTTTTGGAAAAGAAAAAAAAAAGAAAAATCGCAATAAGCGTTTTTTGATTGGTTTGTGCCAAAGTTATTGCGTCTACAATCTAGGGGAAGGATTTATGTAATTTTTATTTATTTTTTACTAGTAATGGCGGCGATCTGTGATTTTTAGCGGGACTGAGACATTGCAGCAGACAGATCGGACACCTAACTGACATTTTTGACACTAGGGGTGATCAAGGGGTTAATTGTGAACCTAGGGGAGTGTTTTCTAACTGTATGGGGGAGGGACTTGTGAAATGATTATAGAGATCCTATATACTGTAGAAGGTTTACAGGCGCTCTGTGATCATTTCAGAGAGAACGGTCGGCTGCGTTTACACTGTGTTCTCTGTCAGCGGTTCTGTGGATTGGCTTCCCTGCTGCCTAGTGGAGGTGGGAGCACGCCGCCAGCAGTGCGCGCTCGCCCCCCAGCAGCACTCCTGTGAACCGACGTACCCCTATGACGATTTGCGCAGCCAAGCCAGCCTGCCACATTAGATCTGCAGGTGGAACCAGAGGGATGATTAACCACTTGGAGCCCACGCTATAGACGAAAGCCGGCTACAGCGCGGGCTTAAAATTCCAGGAGGGCGTCCATGGATGCCCTCCCATTCTCGCGCTACCCCCTCGCCTCCCGCAGTGCACGGGCGGTGCGCTCTGTGATTGCAGAATCCTTGGGACCTGGCTGATTACATATCGGGGTAAAGGGCCATTTGCAGTGGGCCGTTTACCACGTGATCAGCTGTCACCCATTGACAGCTGATCGCGAAAGTAAACAGAAGCCGGTTATTGGAAAAAAGAAAGCCGTTAACCGACTTTTGTTAGAGGGACATCGGTCCCCTCAGTGCCCACCAGTGCTGCTAATCAGTGCCTACCAGTGCTGCTAATCAAGGCTATCTATTAGTGCCCATCAGTACTGCTAATCAGTGCCCACCAGTGCCACCTATCAGTGCTGCCAATCAGTGTCGCCAATCAGTGCCTCCGATTAATGTAGCCTCATTAGTGCCTTCAGGTCAGTGCCTGCCAGTGCCGCCTCATCAGTTTAGCCTAGACAGAAGCTGAGCCTAGTTGCTGTATACAGTGCAGCATTGCTTGAACAAATGAGCATCGGAAGGAAATCTTATCTCAAAATGTCAGAATTATGCAACATATCTCACATTAGTGGCTGTAGGGGTGGTAAAACCGTGGTGCAACCACAGGGTTTTACCACCTCGCCAAGTGCTCCCACTTTAGCTGCAGAGGCAGCAGCCACAGTGTACATATGCTGCAGGTGCATTGCTTTGCTTCGTGGCTGCAGCCGGAGTTATATGCCCTGATGCATTGGCGGGCACTACTGCCCACTGACCGTGACCTATTCAAGTGAATAGGGACGCTCTGCAAATCACTACTTTTTCAAATCGTACCACACCAAAAATGCCTAATACAGCAGTACAGCGGTTTGGTGGCCGGAAAGACGCTGCCTT
This sequence comes from Pelophylax lessonae, assembly GCF_965119305.1. NCBI lineage: Eukaryota > Metazoa > Chordata > Amphibia > Anura > Ranidae > Pelophylax > Pelophylax lessonae. The sequence continues at coordinate 154,768,696 of NC_138775.1, forward strand.
TAACAAGTAATGGAACCCGCATGCGTTTGACAAGGACAGCATAGTGGCATGTAGTGTAGGAAATGCGCATGGAACGCCCATTTCCCGCACTGTGTTCCAGTGTGAACCAACCTTTAGGAAAAAGAGATTTGAGAGAGGAAAGGATCACTGTTATATGGAAGAAAGGAAGGAGGGATCACTAAGGCACATGAAAGGCAAGAATGATCATTAAGGCACAAGGATGGCAGGAAGGATCACTAAAGCACATGAAAGGCAGGAATGATCATTAAGGCATATGGATGGCAGGAAGGATCATTAAGGCACATGGATGGCAGGAAGGATCACTAAGGCACATGGAAGGCAGGAAGGATCACTAAGGCACATGAAAGGCAGGAATGATCACTAAGGCACATGGAAGGCTGGAATGATCACTAAGGCACATGGAAGGCAGGAAGGATCACTAAGGCACATGGAAGGCAGGAATGATCATTAAGGCACAGGATGGCAGGAAGGAAGGATCACTAAGGCAAATAGAAAGCAGGAAGGATCACTATATTTTGTGCAAGAAAGCAAGGAAGAGAGAGAGGGGTGAGTTCAATCACAGACTGTATTCACTCACCCAGGGTTGGCTCGGCTCCAGAGGCTCAGGCAGTGACTGCTTCAAAATTCCCACCCATAAAACCCCTTCACAGGCACAGGATTGCCTACATAGGGGGGGAGGGGATTGTAAGCAGACACAGGGGGACATGGGGAGGAGGTGGAGCAGACCCAGCCTCCCTCCTCTTTCTTTCATACGGAATGTAGAGTGGAAGGGAAGGCGGGAGAGCAGGTTGTCTCAGAAAACACCCGGGGGGGGGGGGGGCTGTGCTGGGTCAGCACTGAGCGTATCAGTCTCAACCTTGACAGCTGCAGCACGGCACACACTGGCGGGTGGAGTCAAGTGCTGAAACTTGTTGGGCTCCGCTGCAGAATTTAGCCTACATTTGCGGGACACCGGGATTTACTTGAAATCCCTGGATAGTCCCGGGGAATCTGGGATGGTTGGGAGGTATGGTATAGTAATATGAACATTGATTGGTTGCTATGGGTTACTACATGACGTGCCAAGTGTTCTGCATCATGCGGGACAGACCATTGCTGATTTTGTTCTACAAGGCCCATGTCCTGCAGGGTGTCTCATTGTATGCAATGTTCACAGTGTCAGTGGGGTGACGGGTGCTGGAAAGCAAAGCGCCTGGCACTGTAGTCAAGGTATACATTAGTCACGGCTTCAACAAAGAGGCATCACCACAAGAGTGGGTAATTAGGAAAGCAAGTGATAAACATAAATTTATTTCTGCTCCCACTGACATGGGGCTTATTTCACTGACAATAACCGACCAACATCATGGCTTATTTTTACTCCCAATGGCACCAATGATAGGGATTGTTTTTTTACAGTGACACCAATTATGGGACTTTTTTCTATTCCCACCAACACCATTGATGGGGCTTATTTCCTCCCACTGACACCGATGTAGAGCATATTTCATCCCAATGACACTGATAGGCTCACTAACGGCTTATTTTATCACACTGACACTGATGTGGGGCTCATCTCAACCCACTGACAACGATGTGGGCCACGTTTCATCCCACTGACAACGATCCTTTTTCTCACTGACACCAATATAGGGCTTTTTTTTTTTTTGCACCAACATCAAAAATGGGGCTTATTTCCTCCCACTGACACCAATATGGGGCATATTTTTTTATTCCCACCAACAATGGAGCCTTTTTTCTCCAATTAACAAAGATATGGGGGTTATTTCCTTCCACTGACACCAAAATGATGGAGCTTATTTTTCTCTTTACACTGATGATTTGGAGCTTATTTTGCTGATGCTGACACCAGTGATGTGGTATATTTTCCCCCCACCGACACCAATGGAGGGGTTTATTTTATCCCCATGGACATCAACAATGGAGCCTATTTTACTCACACTAACACCAACATTGGGATTTATTGTACTCACATTGACACCAACTATTGGATCTATTATCCACCCACTGTGACTTATTTTATGTCACTGACACCAAGGACATGGGGCCTATTTTATTTTCACGTACACCAATGATGGGTCTTATTTTGCTCCCAGTGACTTTAAATGTTGGGGCTTATTTCCTCCCACTGACACTGATATGGGGTTTATTTACCTCTCCGGGACACCAATAACAGGGGGCCCATTCAGGGCCGGAGTGGGACTCATTTTCAAAAAAGATAAAAGGTTCCTGCAAGCTACCTTCTAGTATCAGATTTCTAAAATGCCGCAAACACTTCACTTCTCATAAAAAGTGTAATCAACCTAAAATATATAAAATAGTGTTGCGCAAAAAATCAAAATCCTTTTAGGTAAAAATGTATATATAATGTATATAAAAATATGCTCCTTCAATAATTAAACAGATGTATCTATATGTTCAAAAAGGTAAATCCCTAATTATCCTTGCCTGTGTTAAATCATAATGTATATAAATAATGATCAAAAAATATAACAAATATATATAAAGTGACTGTTGAATAATTTAGTATAATAAAACACACTCATTTCTCAATAAAGCTGCATAAATCCACATAAAAGTGTGTAGTGCAAAAAGATGTGCAATATAAAACTTATTTCCAATTTGCAAGTCCCAGTGATAAGGAATCAAAATACAGTCCAGCGTATATTAATTCAAAAATAAATAAAAAATATATGAAGTAGTGTCAAAAAATAGAAAAATCCAAGTCTTTGTGAGTCAGTGCAAATAACAATTGGAATCTTCTATAAAGTGCTCAAAACCACCTGAGGGTGGTAGGTGCTCCCCAAGAAAGTGAGTGACCAGAGTGTCACAGATCATAAAACAACTGTGCACCCCCTTGTGAGTGGGTGCTCACCTTATGCACGTTTAAAACAGGCTCATATACAGGGACTCCTTCCTAGGGTTGACCCTTCCAGATCCTATTATTCCAGTGGTCCGTAGCTCAGATACGGTTTAAACTGGCCCATATACAAGGAATCAGGAAAAATAATCCATCCAAAGCGTGACACTCCAGCAGAAAGTATCAGTGTGGTATATGCAAAAAATAAACCTCCAATAGTGCTTATACCTCTTTAAATGTTTATTACAATAAAAGAAAGATAAATTGAACTCACATATTTCAGTGCATCCATGCAATTTTTACAAGCAACATACAATTATCCATACATCGAACCAAGCCGTAATGGTAAATCGGGAGACGCAATGGCTGTATACCTTCTCCTACGCTGGTGCAGCCCGACAGTCTCAAGATCAGTGAAGCGCTCCGTCCGTCCTTGCCCCTCCCCTATGCGTGACGGCACCAGGGACCTCGTGTCTTCCTCAGGGGGATATGATTGAATGGCAGGACGCTCACTGTTGTTTATATGCTGGTCGGCGCCATTTTATCAAAGTACAATGAAGACATATTACTACAAGACATGTGTATCTATAGCGTTACAGATGTCAAAAGGACAAACTGGAGCTGACTGCCATGATAGTATCTCCCTCTTTACCACTGTAGCCATATTACAACAAACCATGTATATTTTACCATCTGCCTTAATAATCTCAAATGGGAACATTCTACTGAGTATTAACGATGATACAATCAATAAATATTAAAAACCTTATTAGATATCTATTCAAAATCTCCTTTTATATATACATACGAAAATGTTTTAAAATATTCTTATTCATGGATCCTACTACTTCCACCTCTGGGTGAACCTGCTGGTCCCAGATCATTTAAATTAAAACTGACATAAACATATATTAAAAACGCATACTTCCTGTTAAAATACACAAGGAATATAAAATTCTAATAATTACTTAAAAAACATTTCAAGTCACATTCTTTGTTTATCTCCCCAGGGTAAAGGAAACCAAGCTGGTGTATCCACCATGACACTCTCTCTTGCTAAGTTCTCTAACAAAATCCCCCCCCCCGCCAATGTTTTTTGGGGGCTTCAATGCCCCAGAATGACATCCCCTTACAGCTTTTTTGATGTTGTTCTTAAAAGTGCAAAGTGCAAAGACAAATGGTGTTTATCAAACCCCCGAATTATATTATAGACATGCTCCTTAATCCTTTCCCTTAGGGGTCTTTGGTGCGTCCCACGTAGATCTTATTACAGGGGCATCTTATGGCATATACTACCCCCACTGTATCACATGTAATAAAATAAATAAAATCACTGATTTTGTACGATTTACTATTCCGTGGGTTATCGAATGTTAGTCGCTTCCTAGCATTCCCTGGCACCCTGAGACATCCATAGCACCACCCACACGCTCGGAAGCCTTCAAACTTCCATCCAAACATTGATGGTCTAGTGGGGGGTTCGATTACATTTCTGACAATTTTATCCCTTAAGTTCGGGGCTCGCCTATATACAAAGTTCGGTTTGTCCTCCAGTAAAGGGCCCAACGTTCTATTCTGCTTCAGTACCGGCCAGTATTTAGTAATAATTTGTTCCACCTTTTTGTGTTGTATATTGAAGTCCAGTGCAAACTTAATTTCTTAGGTTATGTCTATCCATATTAAAAAAGAATAGCGCAACCATGCAAAAGAAATGACTATTAAATATGGAGACAATCCATAAATAAAAATGGGGGTTTAGTCCCACCATATGGCCATATCGTGCTCAAGCCCACCACTGCGTCAAAGTACCCCATTATCAGTGGGTCCTACACTATCCATAGAAAAGGGGTGAATCCAGCCTCTCCAACCCTTGGAGACAACACTCCTTGCTGGGATGGATGTGCTAATGCACTACAAAGGACTCCTCCTGTATCTACTTGATGGTGGACTCTGATAGAGTACAGGTGTGTGTGGGGGGTGGGATGCTCAACCACAGAAGTCTGGTAAGACCGAATACATAATAAACAAGCAAAAAATTGGGGGAGCAAACCCTGAACATGTATATCTAAAGCCGGTGCAGCTATGGACCAAGCAACATGTATATTAAAAAAGAATAGCGCAACCATGCAAAAGAAATGACTATTAAATATGGAGACAATCCATAAATAAAAATGGGGGTTTAGTGCCACCATATGGCCATATCGTGCTCAAGCCCACCACTGCGTCAAAGTACCCCATTATCAGTGGGTCCTACACTATCCATAGAAAAGGGGTGAATCCAGCCTCTATTGTCCTCTTATGTCTATCCATGCCTCTTACCCTATCTATTTCTTTATGTAAGAATGCATCTTGATAACCTTTATGCTGAAACATTTGTGTAAGGCGATCTGCTTGCACTTCGAAATCCTGCGTGTCCGTGCAGTTTCTTCTCAACCGTATGTATTGGCCTCTAGGTATGTTTAAAATCCAAGGTTTAAAATGACAACTGGTGCTAGGGATGTAGGAGTTTCGATCCGTTTTCTTAAAATGAGTTTTAGTATGAATTTGTTGTTCCTTAATATCAATCTCTAAATCTAAAAACGTGATTTGCTGTTTACTAATGGTCCATGTCAATAATATGTTTTGATCATTATCGTTCAATCCATTCAGTAAATTTTCCATCTCCTCAGGGCTTCCTTTTGCTATCACTATAAGGTTGTCAATATTGTACATTAATATCTGTGGTACTTGTATGGACCTACGCCAACCTTCTTCCTATTTAGCCCTATAAAGGTTTGCCACACTGGGGGCAAACTTGGCCCCCATAGCTACGCCCCTTATTTGTAAGTAATACTCATTACCGTACCAGAAGTAATTATGCTTCAGACTGAATTTTAAACATTTCAAAATAAACTTTTTCAATTTTACGTTGATACTTGGTGATTTCTCAAGTGCCCATTCAACTGCTTCTAGTGCTCCTTCATGGCTAATATTGATATAAAGAGATGCCACGTCGGCTGTGGCCATCACCGTATCCTGATCAACTGTAATAATATCCAGCAATTGTAGCGTGTGCTTAGTATCTTTTAAGTAAGAGTCTGTCTCCTTTACCAATGGTTGCAAGAACACATCTATATACTCCCCCAACCTCGAGGTTAGGAAGTCTATCCCACTAACAATTGGCCTACCCGGTGGGTTTTCACTGTCCCTATGTATTTTTGGAATATAATATATTACCGATACACGGCATGCTGATGGTAATAAATATCTGGACTCCTCCTTAGTCAATATTTTTTTGTTGGTGCCATACTGAATCAGAGCTTCAAGCTCTTTCCTATATATTTTTGTAGGATTGGTGAGTAATTTTTCATACGTATCTCTGTCATCCAGTAATCTTTCCATTTCTCCTTTATATTGCTCTTTTGATAGCACTACCGCTGGGCGGATTACTATATCCTTTCTCTTTTCTAATGTTTTAATTCCTTTTGTAATGTCAGCTTGTCCATATATCTTTTTTACAGGTAACTGTTCCAATTCTGTAGACACATTTTTTGAACATATCGACGTACCTGTTGTCCGCAATTTTCTGTCATCCGTCATCCGTTTGTAACAGTTGAAGATTGATGGGGGTTTGATGCATAATATGTCTTGACATTAATTTGCCTGATGAATTTTTGGATGCTCACATACGTTTCAAACTTATTCAACCCTTTGTTAGGAGCGAATTTTAAACCTTTATCCAATGTGGTCACCTCCTCCCGGGTTAGGGTGACCCCACTTAGGTTGTATATCCCCTCTCCTATTGATACCTTTTTCTTTTTGTGCTGTAATTTCCTCCCTGATCTACATCCTCTTCTTCGCCCTTTCTTCCTTCTCGGGTGGGTGCGCCCCTCCACACTCCTAAAAAAGGTGGGCTATCATCAATTTCATTATTTTCCTCATTTCTCAGGGGGAAAATCTGTTATTTGTGGGGATGGAGTATTCCCCTTGGTTGGGTCTTCGTGTATTGGCCCTTTGGAGTTTTGGGGTATAAAAGTTTTCATTGGCGTCCTCCCTACTATAATTCATCTCCTGTAGTCTTCCATTCAAGTTTCTGTGCCTTGGTGATCTATCTTGTTCCATGTGGCCTCTATTGGGGTGTCCTCTTGGCGATGGGTTTCGTTGTTGGTATGGCCCCTGATCTCTATTGTATTGTGGGGCCCTAATTGGTTGTCCCTCTGGGTATTGGTTGCCATATTGCTGTTGGCCTCCATAATAATACCCCCTATTCTGGTGTTGAGGAGCGCGAGGTTCCCAATATTGATTACAGTACTGGGGTGGTGGTCCCCTATATTGATGGGGTGGGCCACGATTATCCCAGTACTGGTTCTGATATGGCAGTGGGCCTCGTGCGTAGTTACCTCTATACTGTTGCTGCCCTTGATAGTATGGTCGATAATTCTGTTGCTGATATCCCCGGTTATTAGGTTGATGATAATTTATTGGATTCCTTTCTTGGCCATATGGTCGGGTATCATGGTACCCATTCCTCTGATGTTGTTGACGGGGGCCGTTTGTTTGCAAATTCTTCCGCTCATCCTTATTATTCGGCGTTTTGAATTCCAAGTGTTTAACCACTTTGTCCTTTTCCTCTCTCACAGGTGTGGAGTTCCCGGATTTCGTGCCTTCCGGATCAGGTTGCATCTGCCATTTGAATACCTGATTTTTCTGGTAATCCCCCAAATCTCTCTGAAATTTTTTCTTTTTGTTGTTTTTTGCTATCTTGGTCCTTTCTTTGCATGCTTTTGTTTAGATCCGCTGTACGTTTTTTAAATTCAGTAGTGTCCTGAAGGGGTTCTAATTTCACCTGGATTTCCTTTAATTGCGCTTCCACCTTCCTGAGTTTCTTCTGTTTCCTCTTGATTAGAAAGTCCAGCAACTGCTTGCCCTTCTCATTAAAAAAAGTGAACCACTCTGTTTCGTCTGCTTCATCCAATAAACCATCACTGATGGGTATGTCCCATCTCAACTTTCTCGGGACTATACCCTCTTTTACGTACTTATCCATTGTTGATAAATCCCACCATAGATTGATCTTTTTATCCATTAAGTGGCTAATTTTCCTAAATGTATGGGATAGCTCATCCTCTTTTGGGACATCTCCTGCAAATAAATCCTCCATATTTATTTCTCTGTTCTCCAAATATGAGAAGACCTCCATGGTTGCTACTAGCAGGTATATGACGATAGTATTCTAAAAAGATAAAAGGTTCCTGCGAGCTACCTTCTAGTATCAGATTTCTAAAATGCCGCAAACACTTCACTTCTCATAAAAAGTGTAATCAACCTAAAACAGTGGTTCTTAACCTTGTTGGAGGTATTGAACCCCACCAGTTTCATATGCACATTCACCGAACCCTTCTTAATTGGAAAAATAAAATATGATTTTTTCAAATTCAAAACATAAGTATATATTATTTTAGGTATATATTTATACATAGGTTCACAAAATGAACAAAACCAATAAGAACAAAGAACAAAACCATTAAAACATGATTTTCACACAAAAACAAAATAATAATGAATATTTACTGCAAATTAGTGTGACTTCTGCTGTTGTCTTTCAGAGACCAGTTCAGAAATGCATGCATGGCTTTATCTTGGCAAGTGCCACTCTCATGTCCTTTTCGCAACAAAGTCTGTTCCTTTTCTTTGTTTTTATGTCCAGCATCCCCCCTTACAGCAGGTCCCATCCCCCATATAGATCACCCTCTTTACAGTAGGCCAGGGTGAGGGGGATCTATATAGGGGACCCTGGACCTCACCTCACCTCACCCTGGCCTGCTGTAAGGGTGAGATCTATATGGGGACGGGACCTCTCCTCACCCTGGCTTGCTGTAAGGGGGGATCTATATGGGGGACCTCTCCTCACCCTGGCCTGCTGTAAGGGGGGATTTATATGGGGGACCTCGGACCTCACCTCACCCTGGCCTGCTGTAAGGGGGAGATCTATAGTGGGGACGGGACCTCAACTCACCCTGGCCTGCTAGGAGGGGGATCTATATGGGGGACCCCAGAGTGACCTAACCTCACCCTGGCCTGCTGTAAGGGGGGATCTATATGGGGGACCCCAGAGTGACCTAACCTCACCCTGGCCTGCTGTAAGGGGGGATCTATATGGGGGACCTCGGACCTCACCTCACCCTGGCCTGCTGTAAGGGGGAGATCTATAGTGGGGACGGGACCTCAACTCACCCTGGCCTGCTAGGAGGGGGATCTATATGGGGGACATGGTCCCCCATATAGATTCCCCCCTTACAGCAGGCCAGGGTGAGGTCCCCCATATAGATCCCAGATCCCCCATATAGATCCCCCCTTACAGCAGGCCAGGGTGAGGTGAGGTCCCGTCCCCCATATAGATCTCACCCCTTACAGCAGGACAGGGTGAGGTGAGGTCCGGAACCTGGCCTGCTGTAGGGGGGGATCTATATGGGGGACCCCAGAGTGACCTAACCTCACCCTGGCCTGCTGTAAGGGGGGATCTATATGGGGGACCCCAGAGTGACCTAACCTCACCCTGGCCTGCTGTACGGGGGATCTATATGGGGGACCTCACCTCACCCTGGCCTACTGTAAGGGGGATCTATATGGGGGATCATGTCCCCCATATAGATCCCCCCTTACAGCAGGCCAGGGTGAGGTGAGGTCCCGTCCCCCATTTAGATCTCCCCCTCTTACAGCAGGCCAGGTTTCCCATAAAATAGATCCCCTTTACATAGTCTTCTCAGTGTTCTCACACAGTCAGTCAGACAGTCAGTCACTAGACTAGTACAGCCAGTACTACTCCAGTCCTACCTTATTTCACCTGTGTCCCGACTCCCGATCACAGGCTAGGTTTTCCTCCTGCAGGCTTCAGCACCACTGTCACCACTGGCTCTCTGGCCTCTCACCTGCCGGCTTCTTCTGCTGCCTGGCCTGGTGGTTCTCTCCCGTGCTGCGCTGGGTGGCAACTGCATGGGTTAGTCCCTCCCCCAGGCAGTCCCTCTCCGCACCGCACGCCTGGCCTGTCTTCCCCCCCACCACTCCACAGTGGGTGACGCCGGCTCCGGCTGGATCGGATTCGGCCAGGAGCCGAGCTGCACAGCCAGCAGTGAGAGTGAGCCAGGGGCAGAGAGAGCTGCGAGTGCGAGCAGACTTAGCGGGCAGCGGCGGCCAGCCTATCATGACAGAGTGAGTGACATGACACTGCGGAGCGGATGCGCCCCCCCCCCCCCCAGATGTTGCGCCCGGCCCCCCCTGCACCCCCCACGCTACGCCACTGGATGTTATGTATTTGACGGCGCGGAGCGGGAGCGGAAGGATATGCCCGAAACTGGAGAAATAGTCCATGACAGCGAAGTGGTACTAGCGGAGGGTGTGCCGAACCCTCGAGACTGACCCACTGAACCCCTGGGGTTCGATCAAACCCAGGTTAAGAACCACTGACCTAAAATATATAAAATAATGTTGCGCAAAATAAAAATCCTTTTAGGTAAAAATGTATATATAATGTATATAAAAATATGCTCCTTCAATAAATAAACAGATGTATCTATATGTTCAAATAGGTAAATCCCTAACACATCTATATACTCCCCCAACCTCGAGGTTAGGGAGTCTATCCTACTAACAATTGGTTTTCACTGTCCTTAGGTATTTTTGGAATATAATATATTACCGGTACACAGCATGCTGATGGTAATAAATATCTGGACTCCTCCTTAGTCAATATTTTTTTGTTGGTGCCATACTGAATCAGAGCTTCAAGCTCTTTCCTATATGTTTTTGTAGGATTGGTGAGTAATTTTTGAATTAATATACGCTGGACTGTATTTTGATTCCTTATCACTAGGACTTGCAAATTGGAAATAAGTTTTATATTGCACATCTTTTTGCACTACGCACTTTTATGTGGATTTATGCAGCTTTATTGAGAAATTAGTGTGTTTTATTATACTAAATTATTCACCAGTCACTTTATATATATTTGTTATATTTTTTGATCATTATTTATATACATTATGATTTAACACAGGCAAGGATAATTAGGGATTTACCTTTTTGAACATATAGATACATCTGTTTATTTATTGAAGGAGCATATTTTTATATACATTATATATACATTTTTACCTAAAAGGATTTTTATTTTGCGCAACACTATTTTATATATTTTGGGACTCATTTTCAGCCCTGGAGTTTCATGCCTTAGGCCGGCCCACTTTAGTTCACGACTGACTATATTATAATAATGTAATTAAAACCTCAGAACAGAAGTTTGCAATGGCGCACTGTTCTCTACAGCCTTGTAATTCATTGTATTTTTCAAGAAATATCATCATTTCCAATTCAGTGCAAATACAGTAGTCTTCTCCGCCATGGATTCCCCCAGATCCTTCTCTGCCATGGATTCCCCCAGTATGTATGTATGCATGCATATTCTTAGCCCCCAAGTGCATAACTTTACATTTATCAACATTAAACCTCATTTGCCACATCATTTTTTTAAATATACGGAAATATCGGCCAATATCGATATTCAATGGCCAAAAGATCGGTATTGGCAATAAAAAAACTATATCGGTTGATCACTAATTCATAGTGCTGCCAAAGCAGCCTATTCCATGTTTTTGCTTAGTATTAAAAATGAGATTAAACATTGCAGTAAAATAAAGTGGGGAACTTTTGTAATCTGTTCTCCGGCTATAGCTCAAATAAAACCTCTACCCTGTACAAATTTCTAGAGAAATACACAGACATGCAACGATGTAGAATCCACAGATCACATTCAGTTTGGTGAAAGGTGACGGTTACATTCGGTCATGTATGGTCTATGTGCATTTGATCAAAGACCTCAAAAGCACTGAAACCATAGGACAAGCATGAGAGCCAGGCAGCTAGTATTTTCAGAAGGAGATTTAATTTGCAGCCAACATCTTTGTTGGTAATGGCAGCCACAGTCTGGTTCCAGGTCTGCTATTCAAAGTTAAAAAGGTTCAGTTTTACTACTCAAGAACTGTTTAGCCTGGAAATCAAAAAGAGGCAGCGTCCATTGGAGGCTTTTTTTTTTTCCCATTTTGCTTTAGTAAACTACTGGTGCTACCAAACCCTGCAACTGTGCTACAGTCAGAAATGAATTTACTTAACCTTAATCTGAATTTTATGTATTTCTAAGAATTATGCAAAAATCTAAGATTCATGCAAGCTCCCACATGGAACGCCTGCTTCTTGTTCCTGTACTGTGCATTTGTCTCAGGGATACCAAAATGAATGATGGCAACAAGAGGACCTTGCAACTCAGGTGCAATATCTCCTTATTCAAGGCCATCCTTCACCTCACCCTCCATAAAATGTTAGTTAAAACTGCAAAAAAAATAAATAAATAAATACCTGTAGGGAAAAAAAAGTTAGCCAATTTATTTACCTGGAATGTTGAGTAATGCAAAGCTCAGAAGAAAATCCTACACTGTGGCATGGGCAGTGATTTTTAGCAGGAAGAAGAGCAGAGCCAGAGCGAGGACAACATGAACAATCCACTTACCTGCAGTGAGGAGGAGGTGGGTGGAGCTACTTTCTTGGCGCGGAGGAGGAGGAAGTTAAACCCTCCTCTGCTATGAATGCTGGGGCCTCTGCCTGTGTGTGCCTGACATCACTGGTTGCTAGAAGCAAGGCGACAGGTGGATAGCAACCAGTTCAGGAATCACAATGTGTGCGTTTCATTCTGGGACACTGCTTTGTCCCATAATGAAACTGGATTCACTGTCATGCTACATACACGATAGCGGTGGCACCAGCCTGTCTGACACCCCCCCAGGGATTGGCACCTGGGGCAGACCGCCACCCCCAACCCCCCTGATGGTACGCCACTGGACAGAGTGACACTGCAGGATGCGTCCCCCCCAGATGTTGCAGCCAGGGCGACGGCCAGGGTGGCACCCCCCCCCCCGCACCCCAAACCGACCAGCCCACCGGGAATTCTCCCGCTGCTCCTGATTAGCCAATCCGGGTCTTGGCCCATTATACTCCTACTGACACCAATTTTAATCCCTTTTTTCCTCTTACTGACATCAATGAAACAGGACCCATTTTGCTGCTGCTGACACTGACAAAAAGGTTTATTATCCTCCTACTGACACCAACAATGGAACAATTTATTTTTTTTATCCCAAATTACATTAAGGTTTAGGCTTATTTTATCCTCACTGACACCAACAATGCAGCTTATTTTTATTAACAGTAACACCAACAATGAGACTTATTTTACTCAACCTGACACCAATGATGGGGCGTATTTTTTATTCCCACTGACATTAACAGTGGGGCTTTTTTCTTTTTCTTTTTTTACACAATGACACCAACAATGGGACTTATTTCACTCACTGGGACATTGATGACTTGGGGCTAGAGTTGAGCGGACACCTGGATGTCCGTGTTCGGTGGGTTCGGCCGAACTTGAAAAAAAAGTCCGGGTCCGTGTCCCGGACTTTTTCCGAACTTTACCCGGACACCGAACCCCATTGAAGTCAATGGGGATCCGAACTTTCAGGCACTAAAATGGCTCTAAGAAACCAATGGAAAGGGCTAGAGTGCTGCAAATGGCATCAAAATGTGGTTAAGAGCATGGCAAGTGCTCTACAAACAAATGTGGATAGGGAAATAACTTAAAACAACAAAAAAAAAAACAGAAAAATAAAACAATTTTCTTCATCTGTGAAGGACGCGGCCCATATGGAGTAGGAGGGAGGTTGAGGTGGTGGTGGATGTGACGGTGTAGGTGGAAGCGGCGGTGGAGGGGGACAAGGTAGCCAACACAGCTTAATTTCAGTCATTTTAAATTAGGGTACACCCCAAAAGAGTGAGAAAGATCAAAAATATAACAATGGCTGGGTAAGGTCGGTATCCATCTCTATTCTGCACAAGGTACGGAAAAGTCCTGTGGGATCCATGCCTGGTTCATTTTAATGAACGTGATATTGTCCACATTGTCTCAGGACAGGCGGCTGCGCTTGTCTGTGATAACACCCCCAGCCGTGCTAAATACACGTTCAGATAATACACTGGCTGCAGGGCACGCCAGCACCTCCAAGGCGTAAAGGGCAAGCTCAGGCCATGAGCCCAATTTGGAGACCCAGAAGTTGGAGGGGGCAGACCCGTCATTCACTACATGTAGGCATGTGCACACATACTGCTCCACCATGTTGGTGAAATGCTGCCTCCTGCTAAGACGTTTCATATGAGCTGCTGGTGCTGCTTTTCGGCCATGCTAACCCTGCCCTCTGAGGTGCTGGCGGTGCCCTGGTTGCGTTGGCGACCTCTTCCTCCTCCTCCTCCTCTGCCTTGACCTTGTGCTTCCACTGTGGCCCCGCTGTCAGGTGGGAATGCCAGCAGCATCGCGTCTACCAGCGTGCGCTTGTACTCGCGCATCTTGTGATCATGCTCCAGTGTGTGAATTAAGGACGGTACGTTGTTCTTGTAACGGGGATCCAGCAGTGGGGCCACCCAGTAATCAGCACAAGTTAGAATGTGGGCAACTCGGCGGTCGTTGTGGAGACACTGCAGCATGTAATCGCTCATGTGTGCCAGGCTGCCCAGAGGCAACGAAAGGCTGTCCTCTGTGGGAGGTGTATCGTCTGTGTCTTCTGTATCCCCCCCAGCCACGCACCAGTGATGGCCATGAGCTGGCCTGGGTGCCACACTGCTGTGAACATGGTTCCATCTCCTCCTCTATCTCCTCCTCCTCCTCCTCATCCTCCAGAACTGTGCCCCTGCTGGACAATTGTGTACCTGGCGTTTGTGGGTGCAGGAACCCACCCTCGGAGCCACTTGTGAATGACTGCCCTAAAAGCCATGGAAATGATCCCTCTTCCTCCTCCTCTTGTGCCACATCCTCTTACCTCATCGCCCGATGCGTTTTTTCAAGGAGGCATAGAAGTGGGATAGTTAAGCTGACAACGGCGTCATCGGCATTGGCCATGTTGAGTACACAAAACAACAAAGCACCCCGGTCTCGCATGGAGGCCCAGTTATTGGTGGTGAAGTGGTGCTGTTCCGCAGAGCGACTCACGCGTGCGTGCGTGCTGCAGCTGAAACTCCACTATGGCCTGCTGCTGCTCGCACAGTTTTTCCAGCATGTGCAAGGTGGAGTTCCACCTTGTGGGCACATCACATATGAGGCGGTGAGCGGGAAGGCCGAAGTTACGCTGCAGCGCTGACAGGCGAGCAGCCGCAGGGTGAGAACGCTGAAAGTGCGCACAGACGGCCCGCACTTCCTGCAGCAGCTCTGACATATCGGGATAATTTTGAAGGAACCTCTGCACCACCAAATTCAGCACATGCGCCAGGCAAGGGATGTGCGTCAAACCAGCTAGGCCCAGAGCTGCTATGAGATTTCGCCCCTTATCGCACACCACCATGCCGGGCTTGAGGCTCGCTGGCACCAACAACTCATCGGTCTGCTGTTCCATGCTCCTCCACAACTCATGCGCGGTGTGGGATTTTTCCCCCAAACATGCAAGTTTTAAAACTGCCTGCTGTCATTTACCCCTGGCTTTGCTGAATTTGGTGGTGAAGGTGTTGCGCTGACCGGATGAGGAGGCGGTAGAGGATGAGGAAGCGGAGTAGGAGGAGTTAGGAACAGGATGTAAACTGAAGCGCCCTGCAATCCTCGGTGGTGGAAGGAGATGCACCAAACAAATTGAAAGGGTGTATCTCACACGTACACATACAGACTATGCCGC
Organism: Pelophylax lessonae; assembly: GCF_965119305.1. Taxonomy (NCBI): domain Eukaryota; kingdom Metazoa; phylum Chordata; class Amphibia; order Anura; family Ranidae; genus Pelophylax; species Pelophylax lessonae. The sequence goes on from NC_138775.1 coordinate 154,784,311, forward strand.
AGTTACATTTTTGTCACCTGCATGGGCGTATATTGAATAGCGGAATAGAACAAAAGTATATAAAAGGGTATATCTCACACGTACAGACTAGGCCGCAATTGAATTATTTTCACCCGCATGGGTGTATATTGAATAGAGGAATAGTTCATCCAGGAGGAAACTGCTTTGCAGGTTTTTTGGCAGTGTCCCTTTGCACAGAGCTTGTTAAGGGCCTTGGAACCTGAACTTAAGGACTTTGTACCACAGACTGCCATCACACACTTTGGTGTGCTAAATGGATTATTTGGTGGAACTTTTTCCCAAGAGGACATTGACAATGCCTGGCAGGTTCTGTGTTCCATTAAGGACGCTTTATGGTGTGCCAAAAAGTGCCTTATCTACCAGCGAGAGGATGCCCATTGAGGACTGTCGCAGACTGGTCCATAGTCTGCTCAGAGACTATAACCTAATGGATCTCATGGAGGAAGAGGAGGTCTATCGATTTCCCCTTCCCCAACTCTCCCTTGTGTGTTTTTGTCCTTTCATTAAAGCTTCGGGCTTGCACTTCTCCACCTCCCTTTCCCCCACTCTTTATTGTTTGTGTGTTTCACGTTTGTCTTTTTTGTAATGTGGCAGTACACTTTATTTGCACACATAATCTGATTAGTAGGGTGTAGGTCCTTGGGACTGTCCCTGAACGTCTTGGGGGGGGGGGGGGGTATGGATATGGCCTTTTGGCTTGGTTCACCCACCTAGTACTTTGCCAGTGTAAGTACACCAGTCCCTGTCAGAAGCCTTGCGCCAAGGGGGATCAGGGTCAGGGTCCTTCCTCTTTTGGGAGGAGGACCATGTGTACAACCTGTGTACTTTTTTATGCACCCGCCGGGTGATAGTCTGAGTGTGTTCACACACCACGGGCTTATAAAAAAAAACGGCTGGTGTTCCTGGTTTTTGTGGCGTGCCAACAAATCTTTTCCACATTTCATACATGCTAACCCTGCTCTCTGAGGTGCCGGCGGTGCCCTGGGTGCGTTGGCGACCTACTCCTCCTCTGCCTTTTCCTTGTGCTTTCAATGTGCCCCTGCTGTCATATGGGAATTCCACCAGCATCGCTTCTCGACCTTTTGGCTAAGATCAAGTGTAGTATCAGTTGTTATAAGTTATAGAGTGGTCATTCTGCCTGACCAAGATTGGGTGGCTATGGAAACCTGCTGGAGTAATGGGGGCTTGGAAGGTTTGATGTGTGGCCCTCAGGTTCCTTCCTCCTGGTGGGGGGTCTCTCTTCGGGAGAGCACCCCTGACCTAGTATTCGAGGTGGCTTCGGCTACCATGAAGAACGGGGTTCGGTCAGGCCTTCTGGCTAGGCAGATCATGGAAACCCTATGTCCCCGTCAGGAGACTTGCCAACCAGTAATCAGCACAAGCTAGAATGTGGGCAACTTGGCGGTCGTTGCGCAGACATTGCAGCATGTAATTGCTCATGTGTGCCAGGCTGCCCAGAGGCAACGAAAGGCTGCCCTCTGTGGAAGGTGTATCGTTTGTGTCATATGTATACCCCAAGCCACACACCAGTGATGGCCATGAGCTGGCCTGGGTGCCACCCTGCTGTGAATATTGGTTCCTCCTCCTCCTCCTCCTCCTCTTCATCCATCATCCAGCAATTTTTCAAAAAGGTATACAAGTGGGATAGTAACGCTGAGAACGGCGCCATAGGCACTGTCCATGTTGGTGGAGTACTCGAAACAGCGCAACAAGGCACACAGGTCTCGCATGGAAGCATAGTTATTGGTGAAGTGGTGCTGTTCTGCAGAGCGACTCATGCGTGTGTGCTGCAGCTGAACCTCCGCTATGGCCTGCTGCTGCTCGCACAGTCTTGCCAGCATGTGCAGGGTGGAGTTCCACCTTGTGGGCACGTCACATATGAGGCGGTGAGCGGGAAAGCCGACGTTGCGCTGCAGCGCTGACAGGCGAGCAGAAGCAGGGGCAGAACGCCGAAAGTGCGCACAGACGGCCCGCACTTTCTGCCACAGCTCTGACATATCGGGGTAACTTTTAAGGAACCTCTGCACCACCAAATTCAGCCCATGCGACAGGCAAGGGATGTGCGTCAAACCAGCTAGGACCAGAGCTGCTATGAGATTTCGCCCATTATCGCACACCACCAGGCCAGGCTTGAGGCTCGCTGGCACCAACAACTCATTGGTCTGCTGTTCCATGCTTCTCCCCAACTCCTGCGCGGTGTGGGATTTTTCACCCAAACAGGCAAGTTTTAAAACTGCCTGCTGTCGTTTACCCCTGGCTGTGCTGAAGTTTGTGGTGAAGGTGTTACGCTGACCGGATGAGGAGGCGTTAGAGGATGAGGAAGCGGAGTAGGAGGAGTTAGGAACAGGAGGCAAACTGAAGCGCCCTGCAATCCTCGGCGGTGGAAGGAGATTTAACAAATTTAAAAGGTGTACCTCACACGTACCGATACAGACTATGCCACATTTTATTTTTTTTACCCCAAAAGGGTGTATATTGAATAGCGGAATAGAAAAAAAGTATATAAAAAGGTGTATCTCACACGTACAAACCCAGACTAGGCCCCAATTACAATTTTTTGTACCCTAAAGGCAGGATGAGGATGAGGAAGAGGAGTAGGAGGAGTTCGGAACAGGGTGCAAATGGAAGCACCCTGCAATCTTCGGCGGTGGAAGATGCGCCCAAAAAATTTGAAAGGTGTATCTCACACGTACCCATACAGACTATGCCACATTTTATTTTTTTTACCCCAAAAGGGTGTATATTGAATAGCGGAAAAGAAAAAAAGTATATAAAAACGGTGTATCTCACATAAAAAAAAACAGAAAAAAGGCAATATCAGCGCAAGTGGATAAATTGACACAATAAGCAGCTGAACTCTCAGGTCAAAATACAACACCCGTCTCAAAAGTCTATAAGTGAAAATAGAGCAGCGCTGTTATTAAACAGACAATGATGAGCAGCAACAATGATGGAAAAGGGGTGATAGTCCATGCAATGCCGTGAGGTAAAGGTGACACAGAAAAACTTCCTAATTGAAGATTTCCTAATTGAAGAAGCAGGTGCACTCAGTGCACTCACTTCCACCACCATATAGATTGGCCTCTCACCTTAACCTTACTTGTACTAGGCGTATAACTCCTCTCATACCAAACACTCAAGGATCAATCCTCCCTTAATTGGACACAATGGATCGGCCACAATACAACACTTCACAACACCAGTAAGCCAGCAGTACTCCGATCTGAGCTGACCCTGTAGTACTGCTGGCTTACTGGTGTTGTGAAGTGTCTGTTTTAATACCAGCGCTGCTCTATTTTCACTTATAGGTGTATCTCACATGTACAAACCCAGACTAGGCCCCGATTACAATTTTTTGTACCCTAAAGGGAGGATGAGGAAGAGGAGTAGGAGGAGTTCGGAACAGGAGGCAAACTGAAGCGCCCTGCAATCCTCGGCGGTTGAAGATGCACCAAACAAATTTAAAAGCTGTATCTCACACGTACCGATACAGACTATGCCGCAATTTAATTTTTTTCACCCCAAAAGGGTGTATATTGAATAGCGGAAAAGAAAAAAAGTATATAAAAACGGTGTATCTCACATAAAAAAAAACAGAAAAAAGGCAATATCAGCGCAAGTGGATAAATTGACACAATAAGCAGCTGAACTCTCAGGTCAAAATACAACACCCGTCTCAAAAGTCTATAAGTGAAAATAGAGCAGCGCTGTTATTAAACAGACAATGATGAGCAGCAACAATGATGGAAAAGGGGTGATAGTCCATGCAATGCCGTGAGGTAAAGGTGACACAGAAAAACGTCCTAATTGAAGATTTCCTAATTGAAGAAGCAGGTGCACTCAGTGCACTCACTTCCACCACCATATAGATTGGCCTCTCACCTTAACCTTACTTGTACTAGGCGTATAACTCCTCTCATACCAAACACTCAAGGATCAATCCTCCCTTAATTGGACACAATGGATCGGCCACAATACAACACTTCACAACACCAGTAAGCCAGCAGTACTCCGATCTGAGCTGACCCTGTAGTACTGCTGGCTTACTGGTGTTGTGAAGTGTCTGTTTTAATACCAGCGCTGCTCTATTTTCACTTATAGGTGTATCTCACATGTACAAACCCAGACTAGGCCCCGATTACAATTTTTTGTACCCTAAAGGGAGGATGAGGAAGAGGAGTAGGAGGAGTTCGGAACAGGAGGCAAACTGAAGCGCCCTGCAATCCTCGGCGGTTGAAGATGCACCAAACAAATTTAAAAGCTGTATCTCACACGTACCGATACAGACTATGCCGCAATTTAATTTTTTTCACCCCAAAAGGGTGTATATTGAATAGCGGAATAGAAAAAAAAGTATATAAAAAGGTGTATCTCACACGTACCGATACAGACAATGCCGCAATTTAATTTTTTTACCCCAAAAGGGTGTATATTGAATAGCGGAATAGAAATTTTTTTATAAAATGTGTATCTCATACGTACAAACACAGAGTAGGCCCCGATTACAATTTTTTTTACCCTAAAGGCAGGATGAGGAAGAGGAGTAGGAGGAGTTCGGAACAGGAGGCAAACTGAAGCACCCTGCAATCCTCGGCGGTGGAAGATGTGCCCCAAAAATTTGGAAGGTGTATCTCACACGTACCGATAAAGGCTATGCCGCAATTTAATTTTTTTTTACCCCAAAAGGGTGTAGATTGAATAGCGGAATAGAAAAAAGTATATAAAATTGGTGATTTTTCAATAGCACATGTGAACACAGCAGTGTCTTATGTTTTATGTCACCGTCAGCAGCAGGCTATGAAGGGGGAAAAAAAAATTCCCCTTTAAATTTGTAATTTTTAAATAGCAGATTAGTACAGACTATGCCACAATTTAATTTTTTTTTTAACCCAAAAGGGTGTATATTGAATAGTGGAATAGAAAAAAGTATATAAAATTGGTGATTTTTCAATAGCACATGTGAACACAGCAGTGTCTTATGTTTTATGTCACGGTCAGCTCAGCAGCAGGCTATGAAGGGAAAAAAACCCCTTTAACTTTGTAATTTTTAAATAGCAGATTAGAACAGCAATCTGTAGTAAAATATAGCTGAACGCTGCACACAACAGACTGATAAAAAATATATTTTTTTCTCCCTCCTCCTCCTCCTCCTCAGTGGGCTCAAGTGATTGGAAAAAGATTGTTCACTGCACCACCCCCCACACAGCAAAATCGATGTAGATCGCTAACGGACGATTGTTCTGTCCTGTGTCTCCTATCTGTCCCTGCCTAATCTCTCCAGCCTGTCCCTAAAATGCTCGAATATCTTTCCCTTCCTACACTCCGATCTGTTCGGGTCCGTGTAGCAAAAATCCAATTATCCAGTACGAACCCGAATAATACAGTCCGTGTTCGCTCAACACTACTTGGGGCCCATTTTACTACCACTGACACCAACAATACGGGTTTTACAGTGCATTGTGAAAGTAATCGCCCCCTTGAACTTTTCAACCTTTTGCCACATTTCAAGCTTCAAACATAAAGATATAAAACTGTAATTTTTTTTTTGAAGAATCAACAACAAGTGGGACACAATCATGAAGTGGAACGAAATGTATTGGATATTTCAAACTTTTTTAACAAATAAAAAACGGAAAAATTGGGCGTGCAAAATTATTCAGCCCCTTTACTTTCAGTGCAGCAAACTCTCTCCAGAAGTTCAGTGAGGATCTCTGAATGATCCAATGTTGACCTAAATGACTAATGATGATAAATAGAATCCACCTGTGTGTAATCAAGTCTCCGTATAAATGCACCTGCACTGTGATAGTCTCAGAGGTCCGTTTAAAGCTCAGAGAGCATCATGAAGAACAAGGAACAAACCAGGCAGGTCTGAGATACTGTTGTGGAGAAGTTTAAAGCTGGATTTGGATACAAAAAGTTTTCCCAAGCTTTAAACATCCCAAGGAGCACTGTGCAAGCGATAATTTGGAATGGAAGGATTATCAGACCACTGCAAATCTACAAAGAGAAGACTGAGCAGAGATGCAGCCAAGAGGCCCATGATCACTCTGAATGAACTGCAGAGATCTACAGCTGAGGTGGGAGACTCTGTCCACAGGACAACAATCAGTCGTATACTGCACAAATCTGGCCTTTATGGAAGAGTGGCAAAAAGAAAGCCATTTCTTAAAGATATCCATAAAAAGTGTTGTTTAAAGTTTGCCACAAGCCACCTGGGAGACACACCAAACATGTGGAAGAAGGTGCTCTGGTCAGATGAAACCAAAATCGAACTTTTTGGCGACAATGCAAATTGTTATGCTTGGCGTAAAAGCAACACAGCTCCTCACCCTGAGCACACCATTCCCACTGTCAAACATGGTGGTGGCAGCATCATGGTTTGGGCCTGCTTTTCTTCAGCAGGGACAGGGAAGATGGTTAAATTGATGGGAAGGTGGATGGAGCCAAATACAGGACCATTCTGGAAGAAAACCTGATGGAGTCTGCAAAAGACCTGACACTGGGACGGAGATTTGTCTTCCAACAAGACAATGATCCAAAACATAAAGCAAAATCTACAATGGAATGGTTCACAAATAAACATATCCAGGTGTTAGAATGGCCAAGTCAAAGTCCAGTCCTGAATCCAATCAAGAATCTGTGGAAAGAACTTAAAACTGCTGTTCACAAACGCTCTCCATCCAACCTCACTGAGCTCGAGCTGTTTTGCAAGGAGGAATGGGCAAAAATTTCAGTCTCTCGATGTTCAAAACTGATAGAGACATACCCTAAGCGATTTACAGCTGTAATCGCAGCAAAAAGTGGCGCTACAAAGTATTAACTTAAGGGGGCTGAACAATTTTGCACGCCCAATTTTTCCGTTTTTTACTTGTTAAAAAAGTTTGAAATATCCAATAAATTTCGTTCCACTTCATGATTGTGTCCCACTTGTTGTTGATTCTTCACAAAAAATTACAGTTTTATATCTTTATGTTTGAAGCCTGAAATGTGGCAAAAGGTCGAAAAGTTCAAGGGGCCGAATACTTTCGCAATGCAATGTATATTCCTCTTACTGACATCAGTGATATGGGACTTAGTTTGCTGCTGCTGACACTAATGAAAAGGTTTTTCTCTAGCGCTCATCGACAGACGTAGTCCTCGGTGATACACCACCTTCGGGTTATGTTACCTCCGCAGGAGCAGGACTAGACAGGAAATTAAAAAGCTCTGGCCACACCCTAGGGGCAGTCCCAGAGGGTATATCCTCTCTCTCTCTCTGCCTCAGCAAATCAGTTATTTTCTGTCTAGTTAGGAGTAAGGACCTAGATACCTTGCTGGGATCTTAGGTCCTGGCAAGAAATTTTTTTTTAAAAGGATTTTTGGACAGCTTTTTTTCTCCAGTGTTCCTGTGAGATCTTCAAGCAAGAAACCTGAACTGGGCGACGGGCTGGATGTTGAGATCCGGTGGTCACCCCAGTTCAGCCTACGAGCGCGTGCAGGCCATAGCTCCGCGCTGGGTCGGCCGCGACAAAGTCCCATTAAAGGACTGAACCCGCGAGTTAAACGTCTCGCTGAAACGCCAAAGACCATGAGTCACGGCGTCTGTATCGGTCGACAGCCCTCCCGCCCCGGTGGAGAGGGGTACTGTCAGGAGTTGGTGCCCGCCTGGTTCCGGTATGGTGAGTAGTATGTTCCCCCTTTTTTCCCTGACGGGTTTTGTGGTGAACGCGGGCCCCTCTCTGTATGGTAAGAAAGAGTTTCTTTCTATCCTATAACATGTCACAAATCCTCCTACTTTGAGTGTGATTTTATGTGTGCAAAAAGCCAGGAGGCTTGGTTTGGGAGCTAACAATCTATTGTATACATGTTTTAAAGATGTAATCTGTGGCATTCTGGGAATCTTATGGGTTAAGTATAAGCTACCTACCAGTCAGAAGCCATGGACATGTAGACTGCCTTCCAAGTCAGATCTCCAGCTAATAGCAGGCCTCCCGAACGGCCATGCGGTCCGCCAGGGCCGGTACCGCCAACCACGCCATATCCCCATGCAGAGAGAGTGTTGTGTGCCTGCAGCACACCGCTAGTCAGCACAGGCCGCCGCCATTTTTTTTGCTGGATCGCACGAGCCGCCATTTTGGCGTAGCCTCGTGTCTCCAGCATGGGGGCGGCCATGTTTGAGGTGATTCTACACCTCGTGGAGCTTGGGGGAGGCGCCGGAAGGCGTGCAGAGGGGCGGAGCCGCCTCCTTTCTTCCTGGGCAGCCAGCCAAAAGACTTCCTGTTTGTCTAAGACAGCGCTGTAAGCTGTTGCAGTTCAACTCTGAACATCAAGTGGTGAGCCTGGGGGTCTATCTCTCTCTCTCTCGATCGATAGGGATCCCTAGCAGGTAACACTAAGGGGTTTTTTTGTGGCGCTGAGGGTCAAAAAAAAAAAAAAAAAAAGTTTTTTCTTTACTTTGAATTATATCATCCAGGAAGTAACTGGAGTTATTATGGACCCTGCCACACATATTCCCCCACCTGTTTCCCTCGAGGGGGCCTCGGGACCCGCCGGTGCACAGAGTATAGAGTCATTTACAGCTATTATGGAGTCTATGGTGGCTCGGGTGGAGGCGGCCTGTCAGGGACGGGGGTCAAGGAAGCGACCCCCGCCTACCCCTATACTATCTGACACCTCTGACTCTGATTCAGAGATGGTCACTGCAGTTGCAGGTTCCTCTGCAAGGGCTGTTATCCCAGGTAAAGCCCCCTCAGACAGTGAGGAGGACGCTTCTTCTCCTGCTATAATTCAGGAAGAAGCATTGGTGGACGCACTAGTTGTGGCAGTGCAAGAAACCTTAAAACTTGAGGCTTTACCGGCAGAGGCAACTGAAACAGAAAGGCCTTTTGGGACTAATAAGCCCATCAAGACGGCGAAGGCTTTTCCTGTACCTAAATGTTTTGGTAATCAGATTAAAGGAGAATGGGAGCATTCTAAACGTACCTTTACTATTTCCAAGCGTATTGCTAGACGCTATCCGTTTGAGGAATCCATCATTAAGAAATGGACGGTACCACCAGTCGTGGATCCGCCTATTTCCAGGCTGAATAAAGCCACGGTTATTCCAGTGGAGGACACTTCGTCCTTTAAGGATCCGGTGGATCGAAAGATAGAAGCGGAGTCCCGCACTATCTTTTCTCTGATAGGGTCAGCATTTAGACCAGTAATTGTTATTGGTCTAGTTTCCCAGACACTTACAGAATGGGCGAAAATGGTACGCCAAGATCTTAGGGGAAAAGATATTCCCCAGGAGACATCTGATTTGATAGAACAGATCATACAAGGGCTACGGTTTATCTGTGACGCAGCCTTGGACACTACTCCCTTGTTAGGGCATGCATCTAAGTTAGCAGTGATCCTCAGACGTGTGCTGTGGTTAAAATGCTGGTCAGCTGACCTAGGTTCCAAAAAGACTTTGACCAATCTCCCTTTCCAGGGGAATCGTCTATTTGGAGCCAACCTAGATGAAATCATTAAGGATGCCACCGGGGGCAAGAGTACTTTTTTGCCACAGGCTGCAAAAGCTAAGGGACCTCGCAACAAGCGAGGACCTTTCTTTACCGCCCATAAAGGGCGCCCGGCTGGTACTCCCGGGAAAGGCAAGACTCCTCCAGGAGGGTTCAAGAAGGGCTGGTCGGACAAGCAGAGGACCAACCCAGCCAAACCCGAAGTAAAGGAGTACACAGCCTGAAGGTGCGCCCCCACCCGATTTCAGGGTGGGGGGACGTTTTCGCCGGTATTCAGGACATTAGATCGAGCATCAACCACTACTACCGGTGCGATTCTTCCCTTCCAACATTTAAGTACAGGAAGCGGTAGTTACCGTTCCCTGTATAGATCTTTTCCTTTACCTTTTCCTAAGATTAGTCCCGATACCTCACAGGAATCGGATCTGATTGACCAGATAGGCCAAGTAGCCTCTAGTCGGGTGACTTCGGTCCCTGAGGTTCAACCAGAAAAGATCACCTTGCCTGATAACTATCAGGTATCTGATAAATGTGTGGGAACAGAAAACGACCAGACTTTCTCGGATGGTCGGGGCCAGATAGCTCTAGGGACGCCTGGTTCAGATCCAATCAGCGCCAGTGGTCCTAGAAATTCTAGGCTGGCCTCTTCAAGCCGGCCTGGCCGACTTGGACATGTTAGTCGCAGACGTTCCGTGGGAACTTCATCTCAGGGAGTGTCTGTAGTCTCAAGGACCTATTTACCTTCGTGCTTTACAGTCGCTGGTTTTAATGGCCTGGCCATTGAGACCCAAGTACTGAAGGACAGAGGTTTGTCCACTTCAGTCATTCCTACCCTTATTAAAGCAAGGAAAGCGACTTCCAGCAAAGTCTATTATCACACATGGAAGACTTATATTGCGTGGTGCGAATCTTTAGGATTTCCTCCACGTACCTATTCGGTGACTCGTATATTGGCCTTTTTGCAACAAGGGGTTGAGCAGAAGCTAGCCTTGAGCACCATCAAGGGTCAAGTTTCAGCATTAGCAATCTTCTTTCAGAAACCTTTAGCTACCAAATCCTTGGTGCGGAATTTCATCCAGGGGGTGCGGCACCTGGCTCCTCCAGTCCGCGCGCCCTTACCGCCCTGGGATCTTAATTTGGTTTTGTCGGTTCTACAGAAACCTCCCTTTGAAAACATCAGGGAGATTCCCTTGCTTACTTTATCCCAGAAGGTGGTCTTCTTGGTGGCTATTACTTCTGCTCGCAGGGTGTCAGAACTGGCTGCATTATCATGCCAGTCCCCATACCTAGTGATTCATAGGGATAAGGTAGTACTTCATCCTAAGCCATCTTTTCTTCCTAAGGTGGTTTCAGATTTTCATCTGAATGAAGATATTGTACTACCTTCCTTGTGTCCTCAGCCCAAGCATCATCGGGAACATGCGTTGCATTCCTTGGATGTGGTTCGGGCAATCAGGGTATACCTGAAAGCTACGGAATCATTCCGTAAGACGGATTCACTTTTTGTGATCACGGATGGCCCCAGAAAGGGTTTGCCTGCATCTGCCGCGACCATTGCCAAATGGATTAGACAAACGGTGGTACAGGCTTATTCTATTAAGGGTCAGAGTCCTCCGTTCCCTGTTAGGGCGCACTCCACTCGAGCGCTCAGTACTTCCTGGGCCTTTCGCCATCAGGCGTCAGTGGTCCAGGTATGTAAGGCGGCCACTTGGTCGTCGGTACATACCTTTACTAAATTCTATAAAATTGATGTGACGGCATCGGCGGATGCCTCATTTGGCCGCAAGGTTTTGCAGGCCGCAATTTGAGGAGACCGGTGGTCTACCTCGAGGGTTTTTTTCTGTTTGAAAAATTTTTTTGTTGAGTCTCATCATTAAGGATGAGCATTGTAAACTTCTAGTTGGCACCGGTTGGGCCTTCTAGATTGGGATTTGATTTCCATTTTCCCACCCCTCAGTTGTGATACTGCTCTGGGACGTCCCGAAGGTGGTGTATCACCGAGGACTACGTCTGTCGATGAGCGCTAGAGAAAAATGGATTTTTGTAAAATCTTACCGTAAAATCCTTTTCTCTTAGCTCATCGACAGACGTAGTCCCCGCCCCTCTGTTTTAGAGTTGGGTTGGGTTAAATTCTCTAAGCACTGCTTTTTCACATAACTGATTTGCTGAGGCAGAGAGAGAGAGGATATACCCTCTGGGACTGCCCCTAGGGTGTGGCCAGAGCTTTTTAATTTCCTGTCTAGTCCTGCTCCTGCGGAGGTAACATAACCCGAAGGTGGTGTATCACCGAGGACTACGTCTGTCGATGAGCTAAGAGAAAAGGATTTTACGGTAAGATTTTACAAAAATCCATTTATTATCCTCCTAATGACTAGGGATGATCGAACGGTTCAGGTCGACCATCGGTTCGACCCGAACATTGGCTGTTCGAGGTTCGGCCGAATTTAGAACTTTTTACCCAAAAAGTTCAGAATTCGGCAACCAGAACCGACCAAAATGCAATGGTTCAGGAAATGGGCTTTAAAAGCCCGTGATTGGACCATAACCATCAGTAAAAGCCAATTGAGGGAGCAGGAGAATGCTAGGAATGTGATTGGAGTGACTAGGGGGTCCATAGTCCAATCATTAGTGAATACGCCCCCCAGTATATAAAATAGCCCCCGCCAAATTCCTAGCATTCTTATACAGGGACATGGAAGAGAGTGGAATGCTGTTCTGTTACTTCTGTTACAATGTGTTACGGGAGTGTCATTTAGCAATTTTTAGTGTGAGGAAAGGGATATCTAGTGTAGTTAGGGTGCTATTTTCCACTATAGTTAGCTTTAATTTATTCAGTTTCTGTAGGGAAAGTGTTAAGTGTAAGGGGACCGTAGTGTAGTGTAGGGTTAACTGACTCTGACTGCTATGGAAGGGTGACAAAACCCTTCCATAGCAGAGTGACCGCTATAGAGAAAAGACCGTTTCTCTTGTGTCACTTCAGAGCAGGGATATGGCTCCGCTCCCGTCAGCATTCTTTATGCTGCAGGGGTTGCTAATGCTTTTTTGAGGACATGTTTGGAGTCAGGCATGACATCTGAACATGTCTATAGGGGTATATATACACACCCATGTCTGTGTATATACACACATGCACATATATAGGTGTTAAAGGAGCAGAACACTATACTTTTGCTAATGAAATAATTTGCACTAATATGGCTACGCTCCTAACACACCTATATATATGTAAATGTAAAATACATATCAGTGTGTGTGTATATACAGTGGGTACGGAAAGTATTCAGACCCCCTTAAATTTTTCACTCTTTGTTATATTGCAGCCATTTGCTAAAATCATTTAAGTTCATTCTTCTTCCTCATGAATGTACACATAGCACCCCATACTGACAGAAAAACACAGAATTGTTGACATTGTTGCAGATTTATTAAAAAAAGAAAAACTGAAATATCACATGTTCCTAAGTATTCAGACCCTTTGCTGTGACACTCATATATTTAACTCAGGTGCTTTCCATTTCTTCTGATCATCCTTGAGATGGTTCTACACCTTCATTTGAGTCCAGCTGTGTTTGATTATACTGATTGGACTTTATTAGGAAAGCCACACACCTGTCTATATAAGACCTTCCAGATCACAAAGCAAATGAGAATCATGAGGTCAAAGGAACTGCCTGAAGAGCTCAGAGACAGAATTGTGCCAAGGCACAGCTCTGGCCAAGGTTACAAAAAGATTTCTGCTGCACTTAAGGTTCCTAAGAGCACAGTGGCCTCCATAATCCTCAAATGGAAGACGTTTGGGACGACCAGAACCCTTCCTAGAGCTGGCCGTCCGGCCAAACTGAGCTATCGGGGGAGAAGAGCCTTGGTGAGAGAGGTAAAGAAGAACCCAAAGATCACTGTGGCTGAGCTCCAGAGATAAAGTCAGGAGATGGGAGAAAGTCAACCATCACTGCAGCCCTCCACCAGTCGGGGCTTTATGGCAGAGTGGTCCGACGGAAGCCTCTCCTCAGTGTAAGACACATGAAAGCCTGCATGGAGTTTGCTAAAAAACACCTGAAGGACTCCAAGATGGTGAGAAATAAGATTCTCTGGTCTGATGAGACCAAAATAGAACTTTTTGGCCTTAATTCTAAGCGGTATGTGTGGAGAAAACCAGGCACTGCTCATCACCTGTCCAATACAGTCCCAATAGTGAAGCATGGTGGTGGCAGCATCATGCTGTGGGGGTGTTTTTCAGCTGCAGGGACAGGACGACTGGTTGCAATCGAGGGAAAGATGAATGCGGCCAAGTACAGGGATATCCTGGACAAAAACCTTCTCCAGAGTGCTCTGGACCTCAGACTGGGCCGAAGGTTTACCTTCCAACAAGACAATGACCCTAAGCACACAGCTAAAATAATGAAGGAGTGGCTTCACAACAACTCTGTGACTGTTCTTGAATGGCCCAGCCAGAGCCCTGACTTAAACCCAATTGAGCATCTCTGGAGAGACCTAAAAATGGCTGTCCACCAACGTTTACCATCCAACCTGACAGAACTGGAGAGGATCTGCAAGGAGGAATGGCAGAGGATCCCCAAATCCAGGTGTGAAAGACTTGTTGTATCTTTCCCAAAAAGACTCCTGGCTGTATTAGATCAAAAGGGGGCTTCTACTAAATACTGAGCAAAGGGTCTGAATACTTAGGACCATGTGATATTTCAGTTTTTCTTTTTTAATAAATCTGCAACAATGTCAACAATTCTGTGTTTTTCTGTCAGTATGGGGTGCTATGTGTACATTCATGAGGAAGAAGAATGAACTTAAATGATTTTAGCAAATGGCTGCAATATAACAAAGAGTGAAAAATTTAAGGGGGTCTGAATACTTTCCGTACCCACTGTATATATATATATATATATATATATATATATATATATATATATATATATATATATATACCCCTATACAGAAGTTCAGAGTTTTGCCTGCCTCCAAAGCAGGGGCGTAACTACAGGGGTTGCAGGGGTTGCAATTGCAACCGGGCCCCATGCTCCAGTGGACCTGTGCAGCTCCCCTGTACACCTGGATAGGAGGGGCGGTGGGGGCAGGAGGAAAATGGAGGAGATTGGTTCAACTGTATGCTGCCCCCACCGCCCCTCCTGTCCAGTTCACTTGTGTTCTGCTGTCTCTGGGCCCCTGTGTGCTCCCCTGGTCCCCCCCCCCCCCACTATGCTGCTGGCTACCTCCCTCCCCTCTCCTGATGGCTGCTGCAGGGGATGTGTCACAATAGAGAACCAGGAAGGGGTCGGTAAATATATAATTTACCAGCTCCTTCTTTTTCTGAACGGACAGAGTGATAGTCAGTGACCTTGTTAAAAAATAAAATAAAATTATAAAAAATAATACAATTAAAATACCAAAAAATAAAAACTACTGACACCAGTGGGTGAACTTCCAGGATCGCAAAGGTCACACTTGCGACCGGGCTCTGGCATTCCACCACCGTGGGGAGGCCCCAAGATGGCAGGAAGGGAGCCCACTGCAGAACTTGTGAAAGAGTCCTGCTGTGAGAGCTGTAATAAAGGGCCCCGCAACGAGAGTAAAGGGCCCCAGAATCAGTGGGAAGAGCCCCAGGCATGAAGGGAAGGGCCCCGGCCAGGGGTCCGGGGGGCCCTTCATGGTTTCTTGCACTGGGGCCCTGAAGGTTCTAGTTACGCCTCTGCTCCAAAGAACCCCAAAAAAATGCCCAAAAAAATGCCAGCGCCAAAAAAAAATTCCCAGGTTTGTTCTTGCAGGCATTTTTTTGGGTTCTTTGGAGGCAGGCAAAACATCTGAACTTCTGTATAGGGGTATATATATATATATATATATACACACACACACTGATATGTATTTTACATTTACACATATATAGGTGTGTTGGGAGCGTAGCCATATTAGTGCAAATTATTTCATTAGAAAAAGTATAGTGTTCTGCTCCTTTAACACCTATATATGTGCATGTGTGTATATACACAGACATGGGTGTGTATATATACCCCTATAGACATGTTCAGATGTCATGCCTGACTCCAAACATGTCCTCAAAAAAGCACTAGCAACGCCTGCAGCAAAAAAAAAAAAGCTGACGGGAGCGGAGCTATATCCCTGCTCTGAAAGTGACAAAATACAAACAATCTCTTTTTTTATGGTTCTGGACATGCTACAGAGCTGAAACTTCACACAGGTACACTTTTTAGACCGCCCAGATATTAAATCCAAAGTCAAAATCAAAAAATCTTTTTTTTTTTTTTTTCAATAATTGGCTCTCTATAAAAAATGACAGTTTTTAAGAACTTTTTTTTGTGCGATTAATAGTCCCTGGGGCATGACCCAGAACCCTAGGCACTTTTTAGGGGCATTTATTGGGTTTTAAAATTGTGTTTTTTGATTATCGAAGTTCGGGTTTGGTTAAGAAGGTGATCTATCACCACATGGCCCCCGGCCATGTTCCAGCTTCACAATGAGTTCTGTTTTTGTTATTTGTAATTTTGTTTGTATGTTGAGCTCTGCTAAAATGTGGCTCTTTTCTTAGGCAGTACCATGACAAGGTCACCCTGTACCCAGCGTCAAACCTTGCCCAGGGCCCCATCCCCTCCGGATTATTATACATGAATATTTATGTGCTCCTCAATACCTAAAAACTTTGGTCATTTTGCACTTTAACCCAATGCATAATAAATAAATTGTTGACCTAAAACAAGGCACCAGAGGCAGTAATAGTAACTCCCAGCATTGGTGTCAGTGGACTTATTAATATGGGAGTTTTATCACGTTCACTAACACCAATGCTGGGGGTTATTATTGTCAGTGTATGTGATAATAACTGCCTACCATGGTGTTAGTAACAGCAATAATATTTCCAAGCATTGGTGTTTGTGACCATATTAATATAACCCATTATTTGTGTCAGTGATCATAATATTAACCATGAGAATGTGTCAATTGTCACAATTATATCCCTCAGCATTGGGGCAATAACACTCCACCCCACAGAATTAACTTTATTCTAGTGCCGATTGTGGTAATGCAGAGATCGTCCCAGAACCGAGCACACTTTTGTCAGTTGTAAGGATATACTTTCAACTAAATCAATTAGGATGAAATGTGTCATGGAGGGGTGGTTCCCTGGCAGGGACATATCATATGTTAATGACATTTCTATTCATTGGAAATGCATTGAAAGAGCTTGCTGTGTTAATAATGCACTTTTTTTAGCTCTACAATTCCTTACATATTTGATGTACACTTTAAATCACAAGTATGCACTACTTTACAGCCTATTCTAAAATAGAAAGATGGGGTTCTCTACAGTCAGGCATATAAAAAACGAACAGGTTCCACAAGGAGCTTTAAAAAGACATATTAGTAGTACATTTGTTCTTTTTTAATCCATAAAATTAAAGATAATAAAATGTATTTCATCAGCTCATAAGCATCTCCCAGGTCTTTCATTATGATTGTAATAATTGGTGAATTGCTTTTTTAGTAACAGTAAACCGGGGCACTAGAAGCAGTATTTATTTGAATTATCTTATTATTATAAATTTTTGCAATATGTCAGCAAGTTTTGAAAATACAATTCCTTCAAGAATTGAAGTCATTTTACACATATAATTTTTGAAATATGTGTTTCAAGTATTTTGCACGTTGTCCTGCAGTGTCTTTGTGTGGTGGACTGACCCATAGAATCTTAGACACCGACCACAATGCAAACCTAAAGCTACCAGCAGCTGCCACGCAAAAGACAATGTACATACCTGTCCCTTTCTAAAAGTGGTAAAACAAGAGAATCTGTTGTATTGTTGTTCTAGCTTACAGTTTTTTCTTGACAGAAAATCAACAGAGCTCATCTGTTATGTCTAGTAACAAGCTATAAAGTAACATTTTACAGCCAAGTAGTAGAGCTCAGATGTCAGACTTTTCCTGTAATTTTTTTATTATCTTGGATCTAATAACCTTTCACAGGGTATAAAAAATGCTGCTTTTAGAGGCATATGTAGTTTATGTTTTCTACCTCTTAATACGCTTTCAAATTAGCCTCTGTGTCCATACCAGAACCTTTGGTCCATACTAGACCCTTAATCTGAGCATGCAGCCTGGCTGGCTAGGAAAGGGGAGGGCATGTGCATCCTTATCTGAATTGTACCAAACCACATGCTCTAAACAAGGGCGGTTGCAAAGCACTTTTTGCTATGCTGAAGAAAACAAGAGGCCTCTTCCTCACAACCCTGGTCAGTGGTTTTAGGGTTTTGTGGGTGGGTGGCTTATCATAATCTGGAAACCCCCTTTAATAATAGGGGGGCCCACAGATTCCACCCCTATGTGAATGAATATGGAGTACATATTTACCCTACTCGTTTTACAAAAAAAAATCCCTCATAATAAATCTATCATTAATGATGTCCACCAACACGAAAAAAAAAAAAAAAACTGATGACCCCTTGCAGGCAACTTATCCCAATGGTACTCATAGTTGAATGACAGCTTCCCAAGCTGTCATCAGCTTTAAAACAAAAGTGGTGATAGTGTTGACATTATTGCCCAAATATAGCCACTGTCCATATTTGGGCAGCAATGTCACCACTGTCCCCAATATCCCCATCACTTTACTTAGGATGATGTCAGTGCTTCTATATAAGATGCTCTGCTTCTGCCAAACAGGGGGCTGAATAGTCTTAAGTTTGGTCTGAATCTAGGTTTGGCCTGAACTATCAACTTATCCCTATCCATAGCCAATTTTCACCACTGCTCTATACTAATTAACAAGAATCAAACCCTATAAAATTATCCTTTATATAAAAAGGATAATAAAGGATCCATAAAAAAAGAATTGTACTACTAAATTAGATTAACATTGTATATATATACATTGTAAGCTGGGGAACAGGTAGCAGGTGCAAAGCTCCCTGGGATGAGCAGTCTTTCAGGCACAGATACCAAATCCAGTGTGGTAGTGACAAACATTGCAGTGTTTATTGGTGCTATATACAAGTTTATATACAGGTGCTGTACAGTGCTTTAAGGAAAACAAGCAGGAATAATAATAATAAACAAAAGCCTAGCCGTGTCCCGGCGCTTACTACACACAATTCAGTCCCTCACTGACACAGACCGAGCAAGCCTACAGCTTGTCGGCTTCCAAAGACACAAAGTGGTAGTTTTACTGACCTTCCGCTCTCATAGACAAACGGTGTCTGTTTTCCCAGGCTGAGAGAGAACTGCTGTCTGTCTCAGGTGAGTTTAAATTGGCCTGGGGAAGAGGACCAAGATGTGAACTGGATCATGGATCAGAGATCCCTAAAAGTATACGAGAGATGCCTTGGTGTTGTATAAACCCCCGAACAGGACTTTTCCTGGCTCTCTCTGGGACACTCTGCTACATACCCCCCCCCCCCCTTGTTTCAAACCCAGGGTTGGAACGCCTGTGGCCCAACAGGAGTGAACACGGAACAGGGCATCTACATTCCCCATCTCAACACCTGGCCTGTGTTTTACAGTGAAGGAGTAATCTTGTAGAGCCAAAAACCACCGGTTCACCCGTCTAGTCTCCTTCTTTTGGGCCATCCATTTCAGAGGAGCATGGTCAGTTATCAAATCAAACTGGCGTACCTTAGCACGTCCAAGGCCCACTTTATGGCTAAACATTCCTTTTCAATGACTGCATACTTTCTCTCGTGTTCATTAAGCTTTCTGCTCAGGTACATCACAGGGTGCTCTTCCCCATTGTGTACCTGTGACAATACGGCCCCCAATACCATCAGACGCATCCGTCTGAACCAAGAAATCCTTTGAGAAATCAGGGGAGTACAACACTGGCTGTGCACAAAGAGCCTTCTTTAAAACTTGGAAAGACTCCTCTGCTATTGGGGACCATTTCACCATTACTGATTCTTTCCCTTTCGTAAGGTCGGTCAGTGGGGCAGCTAGAGTTGCAAAATTCGGGATAAACCTCCTATAGTACCCTGCAATCCCAAGAAAGGCTCTGCCCTGCTTGTTTGCAGGCCATTCTTGGATGGCTTCTACTTTGTTTAACTGAGGTTTAATGACTCCACAACCAATAGTGTAGCCCAAATACCTGGCTTCCTCTAAACCAATAGCGCATTTTTTTTGGGTTTGCTGTAAAACCTTCCTTGAAGAGGGAATCCAGAACAGCCTGTACACGGGGCAACTGAGACTCCCAGTCAGTGCTATGTACCACTATATCGTCCAGATAGGCAGCTGCATACTGTCGGTGAGGTCTTAGGGTCCTGTCCATGGCCCTCTGAAATGTCGCAGGGGCATTCTGCAACCCAAAAGGCATTTTTTTATACTGAAATGAAGCCTCTGGGGTAACAAATGCAGTCTTTTCTTTGGCGCTACCAGTCAGGGGTAATTTGCCAATATCCTTTGGTCAAGTCTAAGGTAGTTAGTGGGCTTTGCCAAGCCTGTCTAAGTTTGTCCACTCTGGGCATTGGGTACGTGTCAAACTTTGTCACTGCATTGAGTTTTCTGAAGTTGTTACAGAACCTCCAAGTACCATCCAGTTTTGGGACTAAAATGATGGGGCTAGACCAGTCACTATTGGATTCCTCAATGACATCTAGCTCCAGCATAATTTTTACTTCATCATTAATGTCCTTTCTCCTCGCTTCGGGAATTCGGTATGGTTTGAGCTTGACACGGACCCCAGGTTCAGTAACAATATCATGCTGAACTGCTGAAGTTGTACCAGGTAACTGAAAATTTCTCTCTATTCCTTATCAGAAACTCTCTAGCTTCTTGTTTTTGGGAATAAGACGGTGTCTGGAATCGTGACTTCAGGGACCAGAGGGGACTCAGTACCCCTAGATGTTACAGGGTTGGACCTCGCAGTTAAGGCCAGCCTATCCTTCCAGGGCTTTAACAGATGAATATGGTAAATCTGCTCTGGCTTCCTTTTTCCTGCTTGATGCACTTTATAATTGACCTCCCCAACTCTTTCCAATACTTCGAAGGGAGCCTGCCACTTAGCTAGGAACTTGCTCTCGACAGTAGGAACACCAGGTGAGAAGACACAGTCGGGCTCCCCTGTTGTATATTCTCTGTTGGGCTGCCTGGGCCTGCGTTAAGTGTTCCTTTACCATAGGCATGATCGTTGCAATCCTGTCCTGCATTTGAGCGATGTACTCAATGACACTTTTGTGGGGTGTCTGCTCCCCCTCCCAGGTTTCCTTGGCTATGTCTAAGAGTCCCCGAGGGTGTCCCCTATAAAGCACTTCAAAGAGTATCCCGTAGAGGACTGGGTTACTTCCCTGATGGCGAACATCAAGTATGGAATCAAGAAGTCCCAGTTTTTTTCCATCCTTGTCCACCACCTTTTTTTAACATACTCTTTAATGTTTTATTGAAGCGTTCTACAAGGCCATCAGTTTGAGGGTGGTATACGGAGGTTCGCAACTGGGTCACCTTAAATAACTTGCACAACTCTTAGTTATTCGTGACATAAATGGAGTGCCCTGGTCCGTAAGGACCTCCTTAAGGATCGTAACGCGACTGAACACCATGAACAACTCTTTAGCAATGTTCTTAGTAGATGCAGTGCGTAAAAGCACAACCTCGGGGTAAGGTGTAGCATAATCCATGATTACAAGAATGTGTTGATGACCCCAGGCAGACTGGGGGAGTGGACCTACGAGGTTCATGGCGATCCTCTCTAAGGGCACTTCAATAATGGATAAGGGCACTAAAGGACTTCTAAAACACAGTACAGGATTTTTTTTGTGTGATTAATAGTCCCGGGGGCATGACCCAGAACCCTAGGCACTTTTTAAGGGCATTTATTGGGTTTTAGGGCTTTAAAATGGTGTTTTGTGATTACCGAAGTTCGGGTCCCATTGATTTCAATGGGGTTCTGAAATCTGGGCCGAACTTTGGACGTTGTGGCCAAACCGAACTTTTCAATAGTTTGATCATCCCTACTCTAGAGCAGTGGTCCTCAACCCTGGTCCTCGGGGCCCACTAACAGGCCAGGTTTGCAAGATAACTGAAATACATCCCAGTTGATATCATTTGCTGCTCAGTGATTGCAGTATTCTAGTCTGCATCTCCCCAAGGTAATACTTAAAATCTGGCCTGTTAGTGGGCCCTGAGGACTGGAGTTGAGGACCACTGCTCTAGAGTATGGGGATACCACGTGTGATACTCATTATGGACCAGCTATTGCATCTTGTGTATTACAAATCAACCAAATGTACTGTAATGGTCAGGGAATTTATTGTAGTGTAGTGTCACAGTTCCTACAAGTCTAGCAAGCTTAGCCTACTGGTACATGGCTGCCCCCAAGAATGCCATGTTCACTGGCCAGAAGTACAGGAGGCTGAAGGAAAAGCTCCTGTGGTTCCAGACATGCAGGAGATGGCTAGGATTGGCATCTCACAATGTAATCAGCAGGATGTGCAGATAGGTCAGTCCAGGCAGAAGTGTGGCTGATAAACAGGCAAAGACAACACTGCACTGGTTCTGGCGTTGATCTGAACATGGTTGCTGGTATACACTGGTCTGAAGACATTGGGGACTAGTATGGCAGCAATCAAGACACTGATGTGGCAGTGATTAGGGATACTGACTGGCAGCACTGGTATTGTACTGCTGTGGCAGTGATCAGACAGTTGGTGGCACTAACATACAGTGATATCAGATCAGACAGCAATCACATTTCAAAGCCAATCACAGTGGGCCAGTACACTGTGGATCTGTAAACTGTCCGCAGAACTGATCTCACTACACACATTGACACAAAGGATGCACTAGTGTGTCCTTTTAGAATGATGTCCGTCCTGCCCAGGCACGTGTGCATTGGCCAGGTGGGAGGTAACCAATGAACATTCATGAGTTTGAAGGTTATCTGTAATCTTGTTTTAAATTGATTCTACGATTTTATTATGCATCGCTTCCCTACCTGCCTGCATTTTCTTCAACTAGTCTAGCTAGTTGAGAAAATAACTTTAAGGGGACCCACCATCACAAGGCCTAATTGTTTACTTTAGTGGTCAAATACTAAGCCAATGTTGTGCATGGTATGTATGCTGCAGGGTAGTTATGAATTTAAGATCATGCAATGCATTTTGAAATTTTAAAGCAAAGCTGGAATTTTTTTTAGTAATTATTATTTGCATACGCTTATTCTGTACCAGTAAAGTCTGATCACATTTTCTCTTTATGGTAAAGTTGTACATTTTCAGAAGTTAGTCATGTTATTTTAACACAACAAAATACTTCCCCTGCTCTGTGCAGTGGTTTTGCACAGGGCAGCCTGGATCCTCCTCTCGGGTCCCTGGCTATAGCTTTTGGCCCCTCATTCGTATTGCAAGCAGCTTGCTATGGGGACACCCAAGCCAAGCTGCAGCTCCCCGTGTCCATGCACATGAAGCTGCCATTTGGCCACACCCTCTCCCGATTGGCCAAGTTTAACAGTGGGAGCCAATGGCACTGCTGCATCTCAGCCAATCAGGGGAGAGTCTCAGACAGCTGAGGCACTTGGATAGAGAGGGGGCTCAGGTAAGCATTAGGGAGACTGCTGCACACAGGTTTAGCTGAATACATAAAATTGATTCAAATAAAACCAGTCTGAATTACCTTTTATCTGAATTATCTAAGTGCAAGCACACTGCCCACCATCTAGTTAAAAACACATGGTAAAAGATGGAAAGACACTGCTTATGTTTAATAATCATGTCAACATTTATTCTTCACAATTCTGTAAAATATTTTTTACAATGTTACAAGGCCTATTTTTTACAATGTTAGGAGGCCAAGTGATGACGATGACATCCTTGGAATGACCGGAGTTCACCTTGACTTTGCTTGCATACGAACACTGCCAGTATAGGTGAGCAGAATGGAGGCAGCAGCTAAAAAGAGTAAAGATAGGGTTAGAGACAAGACATTTCTGAGCATGGCCTTTAAAGTGTATTTACAGCTATATTCACATTACACCCACTTTTTATATTCCTTAAATGTTGCAATTACCATAGCATACCTTTAAAAATGTATTTAAATAAACTTTCTAAGTACTTTACCTTCTCAAAAATCCCTGCATGCTCTTTGATTTTTTTCTTCATGGGGTCTGAATATACACTGTACTAAACAGAGTTCCAGGAAATATCCATTACCCTATAAAGGATAGTGAAAGTGTAAATGGTTAATTATACCTGTGCCAATATTGGCTCAGTGCTAAAATAGTCTACATGCACTCCGCTTCCAGCCAAAGGTGTGGAGTAGCATTTAGAAAAAAAAACGGGAGAGTATATGGACAAAACACTTAAACAGAACACCCCTCCCCCAATGCTTTTGTTAAGCTAGATCAAATGAAAAACCCTTCCACTTACATCCCATTGCACTCCATACATAGATTTCCTTGAAATATTTGTACTACAAAAAAGGTTACATATGGATGCTTACCAAATTCCAACACCAACAGTGCCTTGCCAGAAATTAGCCATGCTGCTCATCCAGCCATCTGAATGAAATGGAGGCACCATTAAAAAACACACAGAAGAT
Source organism: Pelophylax lessonae (assembly GCF_965119305.1). Taxonomy (NCBI): domain Eukaryota; kingdom Metazoa; phylum Chordata; class Amphibia; order Anura; family Ranidae; genus Pelophylax; species Pelophylax lessonae. The sequence continues at coordinate 154,808,358 of NC_138775.1, forward strand.
GACAGTGCCTTTAGACCTAGTAACTTTTTAAACATCTGTTCGCCATTCTGCCTATTCTGTGCAATAGAACTGTTCTAATCAGTGGATTCCTACGCTACTTTTGGTCCGACTTTGGTACCACTTGCATGGACTTGTTACAACTTTGAAGTTGGGTGCAGTGTGAACCTGGGCCAGTAGACAAGCCATACATTGTAAAGCCATGAAATGCATTCCTGACTGGGCTCTTGAAGTACGAGAAGTGAAAAATATTTTTACGATTGATCGACATTTAAAATGTAATATTTTAGTTTTAATATTTTACACTGCTTCAGGGTCTGAGCAAAAAAATAATGATGCGGCTCTTTGTGGGACCACAAAGACTGCAACCAACAAAAAAAAACCTTTACTGCACCAGGGTGGACACAAAATGACCAGCAAAGAGGAATCACTTGCACAGTATACACACGCAATTACAATGGGCTTCAGTGATCTACAAGGGAATAATCTACACATATTCTGGAAACGTTCAGTGGGGCTAAAAGGGCCTGAAAACAAAATGCAATCTGTTAAGCTACCTTAGTGGAGCTTAACAGGTAAACCAATGATTTAAACCCAATTTGTGTTTAGTGGGAGTGGCATGTGTTAGACCCTTCTCCCCTAAGGGCATAAGGATTCTAACGCAATACCAAAAAAGTCTGACCCAAGAATAGGAGTATTGATGTTGGCCTGGTCCAAGCATTTGTTGATTCTAGTATGGTGCCCTCATACTCTAACCAATAAATACCAGGAGCAGTCCAAATCAACACTCTGTATTCCCAGGAAGAAAGGATGTGCAGTCAAAGATAATCCTCCCCTTCCAATCATGAGCCATAATTGAGCCCCTGGACTGGATCCCAAGCCGTTCTGCAGCAGAGGGCAAAAAGAAAGAATCTCCCCTAGCCCCGTCCTTCATGAAGGACTGGGCACTCGCCCCCCAATCCAGCCAGGACTGAGATTGACCCAGTCTCCAAGTCCTCTGCTACAGAAAAGCCCATTCACCAGCCCAGTGACCCAATCATAACCCACAAAAGGAAAGGCAAGACCATCTAAGACAGCAGACCCTTTACTTCCAGAGAGCAGATTTGCTCTCTGTAGACTTCCCCCCAAGAGGTTTCAGAGCGCAATCCTTGCTCTTCCATCCATCCCTGTATATAGCAGAAAGGACTCCTAGAAACCGGTAACCTGCAGGGTAAGCACAAAATGTGGATTAAGGAGGCCAACAGAGTCTGAAGCAGCAGGGCGGGGCAAACACTGCTACAACAAAGCTCAATCCACAATCCAGGAGCCCATTTCTTCCCAGAGACTTCCGTCTGAGCAAGAATTTCTCTTAGACCCCAAAATCTAAGGGATACAATAGGATATGATAAGAGTTACGATATAAAGTTCATAACTCAGTCTGGTGATTTATAGCAAGCTATGGACTAACTGGTTAGCAAATTCCTGTGGGTCCACAAAACTGTGCGGCTAACCCAAGCCAAGAGTTATAATAAAAGCTCATAACTCTGGTAAAACCTAGCAAACCAAGCTACATAATCCTGGCAAAACAAGCTAGACCATCATCCTTAATGCGTTTTAGGTGGGTACCCACCATCCACTAATTCTGCAGGAGAGATTCCATCTTGCTTGGAGTGTTCACAGACTAACTTGCTTGCAGTGGTCAAGGCTTCCAACTAGTTATGGAAAAATCATATTTTCAATGGCAATGGGTCTACTTAAAGAGATAAAATTTGAATGGAGGTTAAAAATACAAAAGTTAAGACACAAGAGGCTCACTGCTGACCTAAAATTCTTTTGTAAAATTCTTGACCTGCTGTTATGGAACACCTAAAGCCAAGTGTTAAGCATGTCACTCCATACTTGTCCTGGTTAAGAGCTTCAGTATGACAGCCAAGTGAAATTTCCAGAACCCCATAATAGAACCCTCCATTGTTTCATATGCTTCTAGTCCTAAAGAACAGAAAAAAAAAAAAAAAGTTACCCTAGGTAATTCTAAACTTAGCACAGCCAATATTTTTTGGCTTCAATTCTACCTTGCAATGGTATACTGAACAGCACAGAAAGTAATGGACCTGTTGCCTTGCTAACTAAAGTTGTCTGAATACAAGCAAGCAGTCGGTGACCATCTGAATTCCTTATTTTTCAGTTCAGACACTTAAAGCATTGGGGGGCCAAAGCATTAGCAGACAGCCAGAACAAACCTTCTCAAAAGACGACTTCCAGCAGTGGCAGCCACTGTACTCTTCTCATGGTTAAGGCAGGGCTGGATGAACCCCAAGGAACCAGGTCAGCATGGCCAAAGAAATTGCATCCTGGTGTTTAGGCTGCCAACCAAATGCACCACACAAACATCACGCGCCCACTTCAAGTATCCTGGGCTCCGCTTGCCCATATGCAGGCCTGAGACCAGCATAGTGGGTGCACATGCGCTCTTCCCCCCCTTCTGGTGGCCAACTCAGAAGGGACGTGTGACAACTTCCGGGTCCCCATTAACAATTTCCCCAGCCATCAAGGCCACAAAAGAATGTAATGCAGTGCGATGTGCATTGCTTAACATTCAGTGGAGCATAGGGGAGACATGCAGGGGGCCATTAAAGAGAACCTGAAAATGAATATAAATTGAGTGGTGCAGAAAATTAATGTATAGTTATGTTTATTATAACACCTCACAAATATATAACAAAAAATCCAGAAAACAACGTTAACCAAATTAATGGAAATATTGTACAATAGTGGCCACAATAAAGTAGAGTAGCTACACGGTACCAGAGTTCCTGGAAATCTCCATTACCCTATAAAAGGATATTGAAAGTGCTCAGTGCTACAATAGTCTATATGCACTCTGGTTCCAGCTATAGGGGTGTCTATAAGGCTCAGTTTCCACTACCGCAGCTACGAAGTCGTGCTACTTCTAGCGCGACTTCGTGAAAGTTGTTTGCAGCTCTCAGTGCCACTTGTCCCTCATTATAGAGGGAAGTCGCACTGAAGTCGGCCCAAAAGTAGTGCACAAACTACTTTTGAAGTCGCCGCAACTCAAGTCGCGACAGTGAAAACAGGCCGAAATGAATCAATGGCTTTCAACTTGCTGTGCAACTTGACATGTGTAAAGTCGCAATAGTGGAAACGAAGCCTAAATGAACTGAAGAAAGCTAGTAATGAGCATTTAGAAAATAAATCTAAACAGGAGAGCATATGGACCAGACACTTAAAAGCCAACAGAACCCCCGCTCCGCCAATGCTTTTGTTAAGCTAGATCAAATGAAACACTTTACTTACATCCCATTGTATCCCGTACATAGATTTCCTGAAATTGTTAGTACTACAAAAGGTTACATATGGATGCTTACCAAATTCCAATACCAACAGTGTCTTGCTAGAAATTATCCGTGCTGCTCATCCAGACATCTGAATAAAATGGAGGCACCATTAAAAACACACAGAGGACGACAAGTGCCTTTAAGCCTGAGTAACAACTGTTAAATGGAACTGTTCTAAACTGGTCCAACAAACTAGAAAAAAGGTTCCTGCGCTACTTTTGGACCATTTGCATGGACTTATTTTACAACTTTGAAGTGCAGTGTGAACCTGGAACAGTAGACAAACCAGACATTGTAAAAACCATGAAATGAATTCCTATTCCTGACTAGGCTCTTAGAACAGGAGTGAACAATTTCATCATTTTATACCATTGATCAACATTAAGAAATTTAAATAAATGTAATATTTTTAAATATTTTAAACTGCTCTAGGGTCCGAGCAAAAAAAAAAAAAAGTGACGTGGCTCTTTGTGGGACCACAAAGCCTGCAAAAAAAAAAAAAAAAAAAATCAGACATTCACATCCTTTACTGCACCAGGGTGGACATAAAGACCAGCGAAGAGGAATCACTGGCACGGTATACAAATGCAACTAGACTGGGCTTCAGTGATCTACAAGGGAATAATCTACATATTCTGGAACCGTTCAGTGGGGCTAAAAGGGCCTGAAAACAAAATTGATGTGCAAACTGTTAAGCTACCTCAGTGGAGCTTAACAGGTAAACCAATGATTTAAACCCAATTTGTGTTTAGTGGGAGTGGCATGTGTTAGACCCTTCTCCCCTAAGGGCATAAGGATTCTAACGCAATACCAAAAAAGTCTGACCCAAGAATAGGAGTATTGATGTTGGCCTGGTCCAAGCATTTGTTGATTCTAGTATGGTGCCCTCATACTCTAACCAATAAATACCAGGAGTAGTCCAAATCAACACTCTGTATTCCCAGGAAGAAAGGATGTGCAGTCAAAGATAATCCTCCCCTTCCAATCATGAGCCATAATTGAGCCACTGGACTGGATCCCAAGCCGTTCTGCAGCGGAGGGCAAAAAGAAAGAATCTCCCCTAGCCCCATCCTTCATGAAGGACTGGGCACTCGCCCTCCAATCCAGCCAGGACTGAGATTGACCCAGTCTCCAAGTCCTCCGCTACAGAAAAGCCCATTCACCAGCCCAGTGACTCAATCCTAACCCACAAAAGGAAAGGTAAGACCATCTAAGACAGCAGACCCTTTACTTCCAGAGAGCAGATTTGCTCTCTGTAGACTTCCCCCCAAGAGGTTTCAGAGTGAAATCCTTGCTCTTCCATCCATCCCTGTATATGGCAGAAAGAACTCCCAGAAACCGGTAACCTGCAGGGTAAGCACAAAATGTGGATTAAAAAGGCCAACAGAGTCTGAAGTAGCAGTTGTGCAATGCCCCGCCCTGCTACAACAAAGCTCAATCCACAATCCAGGAGCTCATTTCTTCCCAGAGACTTCCGTCTGAACAATTCATTCTCTCTTAGACCCCAAACTACGGGATATGACAGGATATTAGAGTTATGACATAAAGTTCACAACTCAGTCTGGGGATTTATAGCAGGTTATGGACTAAAACTGGTTAATAAATTCCTTTGGGTCCACAAAAAACTGTGTGGCTAACCCAAGCCAAGAGTTATAATAAAAGCTTATAACTCTGGTAAAATCTAGCAAACCAAGTTAGACTCATCTATCTTCCTAAATGAATTAGAGGGTCCACAAAAGTGTGGCTAACCCAAGCCATAAGTTACAATAGAAGCTTGTAACTCTGGTGAAACATAGCAAACCAAGCTAGGCTATCATCCTTAATGCGTTTTAGGTGGGTACCCACCATCCACTAATGCTGCAGGAGAAAAGGTATTCCATCTTGCTTGGAGTGTTCACAGACTAACTTGCTTGCAGTGGTCAAGGCTTCCAACTAGTTATGGAAAGATCACATTTTCAATGGCAATGGGTCTACTTAGAGATAAAATGAGGTTGAGGTTAAAAATACAAAGTTAAAAACATGACATGAGAAAGGCTCACTGCTGACCTGACTGCTCCTGGCTCCTCCCTCCTGTCGAGTGCCCCCACAGCAAGCAGCTTTCTATGGAGCGCACCCGAGCCAAGCTGCAGCTCAGTGGGTCCATTGACATGGGGCTGCCGTTCAGCCCTGCCCCCTCTCTCCTGGTTGGCAGCCGTGGGAGCTAATGGCACGAAGGCTGTGTCCCATCCAATCCGGAGGGGAGAGTCCCCAATGGACTCATGGACATCGTTGGGACAGAGAAGGACCTCAGGTAAGTATTAGGGAGTGCTGGGGAGGGTGCTACACAGAAGGTTTTTGATCTTAATGCACACACTATCAAAACACATGGTCCCATAGATTACAGCCTTTATAAGTCAAAATTCGATACATACCTCAATTTTTTATCTGTTCAGTGTTGCCATAGTTCAGCCTTGATGGGCACCTCAGGGGCTACAAGAATAAATGTAGGCATGAGAACCCCATAAAAAACACAGAAAATGTAAATCACTTTGTAAGCACTTTAGAAACTCCCCAAAATTGTAGTAGACAGTTCAGTCTTTCAAACAGACAGTAGAAAATCAAACCTTATTGACTCCAACAAACGAACAAAGGTGTTATTTCAGTAGGGTGACCACAATAGCAAATAATTTTCATTAGGTGTGAACAAGCAGTGAAGCTTCATAATATATTTCAAATCATTGACCATTTAAACCTTGAAGCTAGCCAATGAAAAGTGTTGCCATTATATGGAAGTGGCATGTGTCAGACCCTTCTCCCCCCAAGAGGAAAAGGATTTCAAAGCTAAAAGCTCACAACTCACCCAAGTGTTTGTATGGAAACCTACCATTTGTCACTGCAGGGCCACAGAAGAGATTCCACGCTGCTTTGAGCCTGGTTACTGCAGGAACAAAAAAAAAAAAAAAATGCATCATTCCCACTGAAATCTAATGCTTAGATCAACTCATACCAGAAACCTATGAGAAATGTGGATCTAGCATTGCTGGTCTACTGAAAAGGCTGGTTTCCTAGATCTTGCTGTCAGTTACCCTTGTCAAGTATGCCCATGTTGGATAAAAATCCACAATCTGCATACTTGCCTGGATTTAAAGAACACCAGCATGACAGCCAGGCAACTAGCATTGTTGTCACATTAAAACCACTTCCAAAAAAAAAAAAAAAAATAATAACACACAACACAAAAAGTTTTAAAGGCATTCAAAGGCAAAACAAAGCAGCAGCATACACAGCCTTGCTATACAAAAAGCAACAACCACTGCCACACCTGCACAACCACTATGGTAAGATAATGGAAGATGAGGGGGGTCTGAAGGGGAGGTGTGATGGCTGCAGCCCAGCACAATATTAAGGAAAGCCTGCATGTTCACCTTTAATATAGTGCAAACATATGTACATTTACAATTTATGGTACAAACTAGCACTAAAGAAAGATGTATTCAACATTTCTTGCAAAGCGCATCTTCCAAAATAGTGAAAAACATTTGACAACAAGGCTCCATTCACACCTTAGTGCAGTGTTTCTCAACTCCGGTCCTCAGGGCACAGTAACAGGCCAGGTTTGCAAGAAAACTGAAATACATCACAGGTGATATCATTGCTGCTCAGTGATTGCAGTATTCTAGTCTGCATCTCCCCAAGGTAATACCTAAAATCTGGCCTGTTAGTGTGCCCTGAGGACCGGAGTTGAGAAACACTGCTAGTCGTTTTCTGGCTTTTTTTCCGGCATTTTTTTTGCAGGTGTTTGGAGGAAGGCATTGACAAACAAAATAAATGTAATCAGCCAAAAAAGAAGCTTGCGTACTTTGATCTTCAGGAGTTTTGCTTCAGCAGAACAAAACGCTCATGTGTGAACAGAGGCCATTGAAATTAATAGGATTTTGCTTGTTGGGCATTTTGCGACTTCAGAGATGAGCATTTTACAAGCTGAAATAAGCTCAGGTGTGAACAGGGCCTAAGTGAAGCCTGCCTCAAAGCACTGGAGTGCAACAGTAGTCCAAGAGCCAGGCAAGTAGCATTTTGCAGCAAAACATTAACAGTGGCAAGCCCTGCAATTTTCCCGAGAATGTAGCCTCCCCCTCCCCCACAAATTTCTAAAACCATGAACAGTCAACCTAAAAAAGCTGTGGGAATACAGAGCAAGCCAAAAATGGCTTAAGGTAGAGAAGGCATTCTGGTTCCCCTGGAACTACAAGGCAGGGAAAGGCTGATCTATGCAGTGCAATGGCTTGCCTGTTTGTATACAGAAATATAGGCAAACCACTATAACAGTTGATAGCAAACTAAAAATCAATCATATAATAAGAGTGTAACATTTCACATTTAAAACAAAGTAAAAGAAAAAAAAAAAAAAAAAGGAAAATGCAGCCATAATGACATTCAAGCCATGTGCTGGTGAAAGGGCAGATTTGTGCACAGATGAGGGCATTTATTGGTAATCAGCCATTTTTTTTTCCTTATCCAACTTTATTTGTATCAGCACCAAACTGACAAAGCTCACTCTCAAAAAGTTATAAAAACAAAATTTTCCTTTTGAACTCAGTGCCCAGATTTATCACTATTCCTGTACAGGTGCGGGGAGCTGAAAAAGCCATCCGCGCCACACGGGGAGCTGAAAAAGCCATCCGCGCCACACGGGGAGCTGAAAAAGCCAATCGCATAGTTCTCATTAATCACCAGTACAGATGGAGGCATGCTTTCCACTGATCAATGATTTGGTTTCAGCAGGGATTCCCTGGAGTTACAAGGCAGAGAAAGGCAAGCCATTGCACTGCATAGATCAGCCTGTTTGTATACAGACATATAGGGAAGCCACAATATAACAGTTGATAGCAAAATAAAAACCCATCATATAATAAGAGTGTAACATATTTATCACATTTAAACAAAGTGGAGAAAGAGAAAAAAAACATTTAGGCTATAGCTATAAAATTCAGCCATAACAACATTCACTCTCTGCTTACCAAGCCATGTGCTTCCATGTGCAGGTGAAATGGCAGACATGTGCTCAGGTGAGGGTATTTATGGGTAATCAGCCATTTTTTTTCCTTAGCCAACTTTATTTGTATCAGCAACAAACTGACAAAGCTCACAAACTCTCAAAAAAGGTTTAAAAACAAAATTTTCCTTTTAAAATCAGTGCCCAGATGTGTCACTATTCCTGTACAGGTGCGGGGAATAGGAAATAAAATGTAAAAGAAGAAAAAATAAAAAGTCATGATGAACTAGAAACCTGACGGTCAGCTGACACAGACACACATCCTAAATGTTAACCCCTTATTGCCCAGTGTCAGCGTTGCTTTATTGCATTACCCCAATTAAACATGCCTACATTTTTGTTTGAGTCTGGGTTCACATTGGTGCATGCTAAACACAGCATGTGATTTGCACAGGAATCGCACTGCATGTGAGTCGCACAGGAATCGCACCACATGTGAGTCGCACATGAATCGCACCACATGTGAGTCGCACAGGAATCGCACCACATGTGAGTCGCACATGAATCGCACCACATGTGAGTCGCACAGGAATCGCACCGCATGTGATTTGCACGAGAATCAAACCATACAATTTGTATGGCTCAAATTGCATTGCATCCGCACCAAAAAGGGTGCAGGACCCTTTTTTTTTACCCCACACCTGAATCGCATTGCATGGGTGTTCACACCCATGAGATGCAATTATAGCAATCGCACTGCGTTTTGCGATCCATTTTGGGTGTTGCTAATCTAACATTGGCACCCGCAGCAGATCACATGGACGCTGTGCATTTGCTATGCAGTGCGATGTGGGAAAAAGCAGTAAATCCCACAATGCATCAGTGCGAACCAGGGCTAATGGTTTACAGAAGAAAAAGGTGCAATGAGTGCCGGTTCACACTATTGCGATCACAGACATCGCATGCGATTCGGAGCGCACTGCTCCTAAAAATCACATGCGATGTCTGTGCGAATTCAGCCATACAGTTTGTATGGCTGAATGTGCACCGCGATCGCAGGAAAGACGCACAGGGCCCTTTTTTTGGTCCGCAGCAGAATCGGATTGCATGGTGGTTCACACCAGTGCGATCTGATTCATGTGCGAACTGTCAGATTGCACTGAGACATGCAATATGATCTGGGGGTGTCGTTAACTTTGAATTGACACCCCCCCGCGTATCGCATACGGCAGTGTGAACTGCCTGTGCTGCGAATGCGATGCGGGAACACGCAGTATATTCGCAGTGTTCCCGCATCGCAATAGTGTGAACCAGGACTAAGTCATAAAATGAAGTTGCACTGAGTTCTGTAGGGCATACCTCCCAACTTTTGAACTTGAGAATGTGGGGACATTTCTGGGAGATTGTGAGCCCACAAAAGGTGGGTGTGTCCACTCATAAGAGGGGCTAAGGGCCGTGGTTAAAGAAAACTTTGGCTTCTGTGTACCTATAATCCCCCTTTAAGTTCCCGCATTGCATCGGCACCCCTGGAAGTTCACACTGCCATATGCAATGCACTGGGGGTGTCAATTGAAAGTTAACGACACCCCCAGATCCGATCGCATATCGCAGTGCGATCTGAAAATTCGCACAGAATGGATCGCACTGTTGTGAACCACCATGCGATCCGATTCTGCTGCAGACCAAAAAAGGGTCCTGTGCGAGTTAGGTGCGATCACCGTGCGAATCCAGCCATACAAACTGTATGGCTGAATTTACACCGCACAGAGATCACATGGAATTTTAGGAGTAGTCCGACTTACATGCAATCTCTATGATCGCACAAATGTGAACCAGCACTCACACTTGTACAACCTGAAGGTCATGCAACTTCGATGCAACTTGAAGCAATGCCTGGGTAATCTTGAGGTCTATGGACCTCAAGTTGCATCAATGTCAGAACAAAGTAGTGCAGGGACTACTTTGAAGTCACACATATGAATGGTACTCATTGGAAATCATGGGGCACGACTTGTCATGTGACTTTGCAGTCCCAAGTCGTAGGATAAGTCGCACAAGTGTGAAAGGGGCCTAAAATATGCTTTGAATGCTGTGCCACAAGCTGGAGTCTCAGGGATACATATAAACCTGAACACAATCATTTAGAAAAATGCTTCCAATACATCTGGTTTTGTATACACTGAGTTGAGCCTAAAATAGAGGCAGTGTTGGGGGTTACTTTACTTGGCTTGAGGAATGCGCTTTCCTGCGTTACTCAAGCCGTGCGATACAGATACAGGCCAGGAGGCTGTAGCAGAGCAGGAACTTTTTTTCCATTTTCGGGCGCGCGTAGGTATATGAAGTGCGGTCGCATGCACCGCTTCACATTATAGTTTGACCGGGCGCCGGCCGCCCACTACCTATGCTCTGCCCTCCTCGGTCGGCGGAGTGATTTTCCGATCCCTCCACAGGTGCCGGAGTGAGGGAGAAGTTTCTGTGAGGTGGCTAAGAGGGAGCAGATCAGCAATCCCAGTGGCGGGTGGTGGTGCAGAGGCAAGCTGCAGTCACAGTGACAGACAACTCAACATGCATGTCTGAAAGGAAGGTAAAGTCCGCAGACTCCCCACTGTGTGCTAAAATTGACATTATTATTTTAATAATCACATCACAGCAGGTCCCTTATGGTATGGGTCTGTGTCAGTGTCACATGGCTGTTGGGTACTGAGTGACTTTGTAATGGACGTAAAGTGTTAGTCTGATTCTGAAGCACCTAGTACAGCCATAACAAAGTCAGTACCCAACAGCCACATGACACTGACAGAGCCAAAGAGCACCTGCTGTGCTGTGATCATTATAACAAGGATGATCATTAATGCACTCTGGCATTGAAAGGGGGCACGCTGTGGTCAATCTGGGGGCACACTGTGGTCACTCTGGCATTGAAAGGGGGCACGCTGTGGTCACTCTGGCATAGAAAGGGGGCACGCTGTGGTCACTCTGGCATAGAAAGGGAGCACGCTGTGGTCACTCTGGCATGGAAAGGGGGCACGCTGTGGTCATTTTATATATATACTGTATATATATATATATATATATATATATATATATATATATATACATATAAATAAATAAAACAATAAATATTGTATTGTTTTTTTGTGCACTACAAATAAATATGCGCATTGGAATTTGTTCATATTTTTTTTCAAAATTAAAGCAATAAGTAGGGAAGTTACTTTTCAAATGCAGTAACTAGTAAAGTAATCTCATTACAATTTAAAGAAGTAACTAGTAACTAGTTACATTTTTTGAGTAACTACCCCAACACTGAAAAGAGGGTTAAGAAGGAGCTGAGGAACCCTGGGATGGATCCAAACAATAAGTAATGCAGCACATAGAAGCAATTGATGGTCATGGTCAAGTAGCTCCTAACAGTGGGAGTGGCTTAACCAGTTCTGGACAGGAAGGATTTGCCCCCGTAATGACCAGGCCATTTTTTGCAATTAGGCACTGCCTTACTTTAACTGACAACTGCGCAGTCGTGCGATGCTGTAACAAAATAAAATTGATGGCCTTTTTTTCCCACAAATAGAACTCTTTTTGGTGATATTTGATCACCTGTGTGATTTTTTTTTTTGTGCTAAAAAAAAAGAAAAAGAGCGACAATTCTGAAAACAAATGAATAAATATTTTTCACATTCTGCTATATAACATTTCCAAAAATTAAAAAAAAAAAAAGTCAAAATTTCTCATCCTTTTAGGCTAATTTGTATTCTGCTACTTATTTTTGGAAAAGAAAAAAAAAAGAAAAATCGCAATAAGCGTTTTTTGATTGGTTTGTGCCAAAGTTATTGCGTCTACAAACTAGGGGAAGGATTTATGTAATTTTTATTTATTTTTTACTAGTAATGGCGGCGATCTGTGATTTTTAGCGGGACTGAGACATTGCAGCAGACAAATCGGACACCTAACTGACATTTTTGACACTAGGGGTGATCAAGGGGTTAATTGTGAACCTAGGGGAGTGTTTTCTAACTGTATGGGGGAGGGACTTGTGAAATGATTATAGAGATCCTATATACTGTAGAAGGTTTACAGGCGCTCTGTGATCATTTCAGAGAGAACTGTCGGCTGCGTTTACACTGTGTTCTCTGTCAGCGGTTCCGTGGATCGGCTTCCCTGCTGCCTAGTGGAGGTGAGAGCGCGCCGCCAGCAGTGCGCGCTCGCCCCCCAGCAGCACTCCTGTGAACCGACGTACCCCTATGACGATTTGCGCAGCCAAGCCAGCCTGCCACATTAGATCTGCAGGTGGAACCAGAGGGATGATTAACCACTTGGAGCCCACGCTATAGACGAAAGCCGGCTACAGCGCGGGCTTAAAATTCCAGGAGGGCGTCCATGGATGCCCTCCCATTCTCGCGCTACCACCTCGCCTCCCGCAGTGCACGGGCGGTGCGCTCTGTGATTGCAGAATCCTTGGGACCTGGCTGATTACAGATCGGGGTAAAGGGCCATTTGCAGTGGGCCGTTTACCACATGATCAGCTGTCACCCATTGACAGCTGATCGCGGAAGTAAACAGAAGCCGGTTATTGGAAAAAAGAAAGCCGTTAACCGACTTTTGTTAGAGGGACATCATCCCCTCAGTGCCCACCAGTGCTGCTAATCAGTGCCTACCAGTGCTGCTAATCAAGGCTATCTATTAGTGCCCATCAGTACTGCTAATCAGTGCCCACCAGTGCCACCTATCAGTGCTGCCAATCAGTGTCGCCATTCAGTGCCTCAGATTAATGTAGCCTCATTAGTGCCTTCAGGTCAGTGCCTGCCAGTGCCGCCTCATCAGTGTAGCCTAGACAGAAGCTGAGCCTAGTTGGTGTATACAGTGCAGCATTGCTTGAACAAATGAACATCAGAAGGAAATCTTATCTCAAAATGTCAGAATTATGCAACATATCTCACATTAGTGGCTGTAGGGGTGGTAAAACCGTGGTGCAACCACAGGGTTTTACCACCTCGCCAAGTGCTCCCACTTTAGCTGCAGAGGCAGCAGCCACAGTGTACATATGCTGCAGGTGCAATGCTTTGCTTCGTGGCTGCAGCCAGAGTTATATCCCCTGATGCATTGGCGGGCACTACTGCCCACTGAACGTGACCTATTCAAGTGAATAGGGAAGCTCTGCAAATCACTACTTTTTCAAATCGTACTACACCAAAAATGCATAATACAGCAGTACAGCGGTTTGGTGGCCGGAAAGATGCTGCCTTTAACAAGTAATGGTACCCGCATGCGTTTGACAAGGACAGCATAGTGGCATGTAGTGTAGGAAATGCGCATGGAACGCCCATTTCCCGTACTGTGTTCCAGTGTGAACCAACCTTTAGGAAAAAGAGATTTAAGAGAGGAAAGGATCACTGTTATATGGAAGAAAGGAAGGAGGGATCACTAAGGCACATGAAAGGCAAGAATGATCATTAAGGCACATGGATGGCAGGAAGGATCACTAAGGCACATGAAAGGCAGGAATGATCATTAAGGCACATGGATGGCAGGAAGGATCATTAAGGCACATGGATGGCAGGAAGGATCACTAAGGCACATGGAAGGCAGGAAGGATCACTAAGGCACATGAAAGGCAGGAATGATCACTAAGGCACATGGAAGGCTGGAATGATCACTAAGGCACATGGAAGGCAGGAAGGATCACTAAGGCACATGGAAGGCAGGAATGATCATTAAGGCACAGGATGGCAGGAAGGAAGGATCACTAAGGCAAATAGAAAGCAGGAAGGATCACTATATTTTGTGCAAGAAAGCAAGGAAGAGAGAGAGGGGTGAGTTCAATCACAGACTGTATTCACTCACCCAGGGTTGGCTCGGCTCCAGAGGCTCAGGCAGTGACTGCTTCAAAATTCCCACCCATAAAACCCCTTCACAGGCACAGGATTGCCTACTTGGGGGGGGTGGGATTGTAAGCAGACACAGGGGGACATGGGGAGGAGGTGGAGCAGACCCAGCCTCCCTCCTCTTTCTTTCATACGGAATGTAGAGTGGAAGGGAAGGCGGGAGAGCAGGTTGTCTCAGAAAACACCCTGGGGGGGGGGGGGGCTGTGCTGGGTCAGCACTGAGCGTATCAGTCTCAACCTTGACAGCTGCAGCACGGCGCACACTGGCGGGTGGAGTCAAGTGCTGAAACTTGTTGGGCTCCGCTGCAGAATTTAGCCTAGATTTGCGGGACACCGGGATTTACTTGAAATCCCTGGATAGTCCCGGGGAATCTGGGATGGTTGGGAGGTATGGTATAGTAATATGAACATTGATTGGTTGCTATGGGTTACTACATGACGTGCCAAGTGTTCTGCATCATGCGGGACAGACCATTGCTGATTTTGTTCTACAAGGCCCATGTCCTGCAGGGTGTCTCATTGCATGCAATGTTCACAGTGTCAGTGGGGTGACGGGTGCTGGAAAGCAGAGCGCCTGGCACTGTAGTCAATGTATAGTCACGGCTTCAACAAAGAGGCATCACCACAAGAGTGGGTAATTAGGAAAGCAAGTGATAAACACAAATTTATTTCTGCTCCCACTGACACCAGTGACATGGGGCTTATTTCACTGACAATAACCGACCAACATCATGGCTTATTTTTACTCCCAATGGCACCAATGATAGGGATTGTTTTTTTACAGTGACACCAATTATGGGACTTTTTTCTATTCCCACCAACACCATTGATGGGGCTTATTTCCTCCCACTGACACCGATGTAGAGCATATTTCATCCCAATGACACTGATAGGCTCACTAACGGCTTATTTTATCACACTGACACTAATGTGGGGCTCATCTCAACCCACTGACAACGATGTGGGCCACGTTTCATCCCACTGACAACGATCCTTTTTCTCAATGACACCAATATAGGGCTTTTTTTTTTGCACCAACACCAAAAATGGGGCTTATTTCCTCCCACTGACACCAATATGGGGCATATTTTTTTATTCCCACCAACAATGGAGCCTTTTTTCTCCAATTAACAAAGATATGGGGGTTATTTCCTTCCACTGACACCAAAATGATGGAGCTTATTTTTCTCTTTACACTGATGATTTGGAGCTTATTTTGCTGATGCTGACACCAGTGATGTGGTATATTTTCCCCCCACCGACACCAATGGAGGGGTTTATTTTATCCCCATGGACATCAACAATGGAGCCTATTTTACTCACACTAACACCAACATTGGGATTTATTGTACTCACATTGACACCAACTATTGGACCTATTATCCACCCACTGTGACTTATTTTATGTCACTGACACCAAGAACATGGGGCCTATTTTATTTTCACGTACGCCAATGATGGGTCTTATTTTGCTCCCAGTGACTTTAAATGTTGGGGCTTATTTCCTCCCACTGACACTGATATGGGGTTTATTTACCTCTCCGGGACACCAATAACAGGGGGCCCATTCAGGGCCGGAGTGGGACTCATTTTCAAAAAAGATAAAAGGTTCCTGCAAGCTATCTTCTAGTATCAGATTTCTAAAATGCCGCAAACACTTCACTTCTCATAAAAAGTGTAATCAACCTAAAATATATAAAATAGTGTTGCGCAAAAAATCAAAATCCTTTTAGGTAAAAATGTATAAATAATGTATATAAAAATATGCTCCTTCAATAAATAAACAGATGTATCTATATGTTCAAAAAGGTAAATCCCTAATTATCCTTGCCTGTGTTAAATCATAATGTATATAAATAATGATCAAAAAATATAACAAATATATATAAAGTGACTGGTGAATAATTTAGTATAATAAAACACACTAATTTCTCAATAAAGCTGCATAAATCCACATAAAAGTGTGTAGTGCAATATAAAACTTATTTCCAATTTGCAAGTCCCAGTGATAAGGAATCAAAATACAGTCCAGCGTATATTAATTCAAAAATAAATAAAAAATATATGAAGTAGTGTAAAAAAATAGAAAAATCCAAGTCTTTGTGAGTCAGTGCAAATAACAATTGGAATCTTCTATAAAGTGCTCAAAACCACCTGAGGGTGGTAGGTGCTCCCCAAGAAAGTGAGTGACCAGAGTGTCACAGATCATAAAACAACTGTGCACCCCCTTGTGAGTGGGTGCTCACCTTATGCACGTTTAAAACAGGCTCATATACAGGGACTCCTTCCTAGGGTTGACCCTTCCAGATCCTATTATTCCAGTGGTCCGTAGCTCAGATACAGTTTAAACTGGCCCATATACAAGGAATCAGGAAAAATAATCCATCCAAAGGGTGACACTCTAGCAGAAAGTATCAGTGTGGTATATGCAAAAAATAAACCTCCAATAGTGCTTATACCTCTTTAAATGTTTATTACAATAAAAGAAAGATAAATTGAACTCACATATTTCAGTGCATCCATGCAATTTTTACAAGCAACATACAATTATCCATACATCGAACCAAGCCGTAATGGTAAAGCGGGAGACGCAATGGCTATATACCTTCTCCTACGCTGGTGCAGCCCGACAGTCTCACGATCACTGAAGGGCTCCGTCCGTCCTTGCCCCTCCCCTATGCGTGACGGCACCAGGGACCTCGTGTCTTCCTCAGGGGGATATGATTGGATGGCAGGACGCTCACTGTTGTTTATATGCTGGTCGGCGCCATTTTATCGAAGTACAATGAAGACATATTACTACAAGACATGTGTATCTATAGCGTTACAGATGTCAAAAGGACGAACTGGAGCTGACTGCCGTGATAGTGTTTCCCTCTTTACCACTGTAGCCATATTACAACAAACCATGTATATTTTACCATCTGCCTTAATAATCTCAAATGGGAACATTCTACTGAGTATTAACGATGATACAATAAATAAATATTAAAAACCTTATTAGATATCTATTCAAAATCTCCTTTTATATATACACACGAAAATGTTTTAAAATATTCTTATTCATGGATCCTACTACTTCCACCTCTGGGTGAACCTGCTGGTCCCAGATCATTTAAATTAAAACTGACATAAACATATATTAAAAATGCATACTTCCTGTTAAAATACACAAGGAATATAAAATTATAATAATTACTTAAAAAACATTTCCAGTCAAATTCTTTGTTTATCTCCCCAGGGTAAAGGGAACCAAGCTGGTGTATCCACCATGACACTCTCTCTTGCTAAGTTCTCTAACAAAATTCCCCCCCCCCCCGCCAATGTTTTTTGGGGGCTTCAATGCCCCAGAAAGACATCGACTTACAGTTTTTTTGATGTTGTTCTTTAAGTGCAAAGACAAATGGTGTTTATCAAACCCCCGAATTATATTATAGACGTGCTCCTTAATCCTTTCCCTTAGGGGTCTTTGGTGCGTCCCACGTAGATCTTATTACAGGGGCATCTTATGGCATATACTACCCCCACTGTATCACATGTAATAAAATCACTGATTTTGTACGATTTACTATTCCGTGGGTTATCGAATGTTAGTCGCTTCCTAGCATTCCCTGGCACCCTGAGACATCCATAGCACCACCCACACGCTCGGAAGCCTTCAAACTTCCATCCAAACATTGATGGTCTAGTGGGGGGTTCGATTACATTTCTGACAATTTTATCCCTTAAATTCGGGGCTCGCCTATATACAAAGTTCGGTTTGTCCTCCAGTAAAGGGCCCAACGTTCTATTCTGCTTCAGTACCGGCCAGTATTTAGTAATTATTTGTTCCACCTTTTTGTGTTGTATATTGAAGTCCAGTGCAAACTTAATTTCTTTATGTTGTATCTCATTAGTTGCTTTCTCTGCATACCCTCTTTTACCCTATCTATTTCTTTATGTAAGAATGCATCTTGATAACCTTTATGCTGAAACATTTGTGTAAGGCAATCCGCTTGCACTTCGAAATCCTGCGTGTCCGTGCAGTTTCTTCTCAACCGTATGTATTGGCCTCTAGGTATGTTTAAAATCCAAGGTTTAAAATGACAACTGGTGGTAGGGATGTAGGAGTTTCGATCCGTTTTCTTAAAATGAGTTTTAGTATGAATTTGTTGTTCCTTAATATCAATCTCTAAATCTAAAAACGTGATTTGCTGTCTACTAATGGTCCATGTCAATAATATGTTTTGATCATTATCGTTCAATCCATTCAGTAAATTTTCCATCTCCTCAGGGCTTCCTTTTGCTATCACTATAAGGTTGTCAATAAATATATTGTACATTAATATCTGTGGTACTTGTATGGACCTACGCCAACCTTCCTCCCATTTAGCCATATAAAGGTTTGCCACACTGGGGGCAAACTTGGCCCCCATAGCTACGCCCCTTATTTGTAAGTAATACTCATTACCGTACCAGAAGTAATTATGCTTCAGACTGAATTTTAAACATTTCAAAATAAACTTTTTCAATTTTACGTTGATACTTGGTGATTTCTCAAGTGCCCATTCAACTGCTTCTAGTGCTCCTTCATGGCTAATATTGATATAAAGAGATGCCACGTCGGCTGTGGCCATCACCGTATCCTGATCAACTGTAATAATATCCAGCAATTGTAGCGTGTGCTTAGTATCTTTTAAGAAAGAGTCTGTCTCCTTTACCAATGGTTGCAAGAACACATCTATATACTCCCCCAACCTCGAGGTTAGGGAGTCTATCCCACTAACAATTGGCCTACCCGGTGGGTTTTCACTGTCCTTATGTATTTTTGGAATATAATATATTACCGGTACACGCCATGCTGATGGTAATAAATATCTGGACTCCTCCTTAGTCAATATTTTTTTGTTGGTGCCATACTGAATCAAGCTCTTTCCTATATGTTTTTGTAGGATTGGTGAGTCATTTTTCATACGTATCTCTGTCATCCAGTAATCTTTCCATTTCCCCTTTATATTGCTCTTTTGATAGCACTACTGCTGGGCGGATTACTATATCCTTTCTCTTTTCTAATGTTTTAATTCCTTTTGTAATGTCAGCTTGTCCATATATCTTTTTTACAGGTAACTGTTCCAATTCTGTAGACACATTTTTTGAACATATCGACACACCTGTTATCCGCAATTTTTGGATTAAAAACCGATTTGTTTTTTAATAAGGAATAGGAGTTTGTAACAGTTGATGGGGGTTTGATGCATAATATTTCTTGATATTAATTTGCCTGATGAATTTTTGGATGCTCACATACGTTTCAAACTTATTCAACCCTTTGTTAGGAGCGAATTTTAAACCTTTATCCAATGTGGTCACCTCCTCCCGGGTTAGGGTGACCCCACTTAGGTTGTATATCCCCTCTCCTATTGATACCTTTTTCTTTTTGTGCTGTAATTTCCTCCCTGATCTACATCCTCTTCTTCGCCCTTTCTTCCTTCTCGGGTGGGTGCGGGTGGGTGCGCCCCTCCACACTCCTAAAAAAGGTGGGCTATCTTCAATTTCATTATTTTCCTAATTTCTCAGGGGGAAAAATCTGTTATTTGTGGGGATGGAGTATTCCCCTTGGTTGGGTCTTCGTGTATTGGCCCTTTGGGGTTTTGGGGTATAAAAGTTTTCATTGGCGTCCTCCCTACTATAATTCATCTCCTGTAGTCTTCCATTCAAGTTTCTGTGCCTTGGTGATCTATCTTGTTCCATGTGGCCTCTATTGGGGTGTCCTCTTGGCGATGGGTTTCGTTGTTGGTATGGCCCCTGATCTCTATTGTATTGTGGGGCCCTAATTTGTTGTCCCTCTGGGTATTGGTTGCCATATTGCTGTTGGCCTCCATAATAATACCCCCTATTCTGGTGTTGAGGAGCGCGAGGTTCCCAATATTGATTACAGTACTGGGGTGGTGGTCCCCTATATTGATGGGGTGGGCCACGATTATCCCAGTACTGGTTCTGATATGGCAGTGGGCCTCGCGCGTAGTTACCTCTATACTGTTGCTGCCCTTGAGAGTATGGTCGATAATTCTGTTGCTGATATCCCCGGTTATTAGGTTGATGATAATTTATTGGATTCTTTCTTGGCCATATGGTCGGGTATCATGGTACCTATTCCTCTGATGTTGTTGACGGGGGCCGTTTGTTTGCAAATTCTTCCGCTCATCCTTATTATTCAGCGTTTTGAATTCCAAGTGTTTAACCACTTTGTCCTTTTCCTCTCTCACAGGTGTGGAGTTCCCGGAATTCGTGCCTTCCGGATCAGGTTGCATCTGCCATTTGAATACCTGATTTTTCTGGTAATCCCCCAAATCTCTCTGAAATTTTTTCTTTTTGTTGTTTTTGCTATCTTGGTCCTTTCTTTGCATGCTTTTGTTTAGATCCGCTGTACGTTTTTTAAATTCAGTAGTGTCCTGAAGGGGTTCTAATTTCACCTGTATTTCCTTTAATTGCGCTTCCACCTTCCTGAGTTTCTTCTGTTTCCTCTTGATTAGAAAGTCCAGCAACTGCTTGCCCTTCTCATTAAAAAAAGTGAACCACTCTGTTTCGTCTGCTTCATCCAATAAACCATCACTGATGGGTATGTCCCATCTCAACTTTCTCGGGACTATACCCTCTTTTACGTACTTATCCATTGTTGATAAATCCCACCATAGATTGATCTTTTTATCCATTAAGTGGCTAATTTTCCTAAATGTATGGGATAGCTCATCCTCTTTTGGGACATCTATTGCAAATAAATCCTCCATATTTATTTCTCTGTTCTCCAAATATGAGAAGACCTCCATGGTTGCTACTAGCAGGTATATGAGATAGTATTCTAAAAAGATAAAAGGTTCCTGCAAGCTACCTTCTAGTATCAGATTTCTAAAATGCCGCAAACACTTCACTTCTCATAAAAAGTGTAATCAACCTAAAATATATAAAATAGTGTTGCGCAAAATAAAAATCCTTTTAGGTAAAAATGTATATATAATGTATATAAAAATATGCTCCTTCAATAAATAAACAGATGTATCTATATGTTCAAAAAGGTAAATCCCCAACACATCTATATACTCCCCCAACCTCGAGGTTAGGGAGTCTATCCCACTAACAATTGGCCTACCCGGTGGGTTTTCACTGTCCTTATGTATTTTTGGAATATAATATATTACCGGTACACGCCATGCTGATGGTAATAAATATCTGGACTCCTCCTTAGTCAATATTTTTTTGTTGGTGCCATACTGAATCAGAGCTTCAAGCTCTATCCTATATGTTTTTGTAGAATTGGTGAGTAATTTTTGAATTAATATACGCTGGACTGCATTTTGATTCCTTATCACTGGGACTTGCAAATTGGAAATAAGTTTTATGTTGCACATCTTTTTGCACTACGCACTTTTATGTGGATTTATGCAGCTTTATTGAGAAATTAGTGTGTTTTATTATACTAAATTATTCACCAGTCACTTTATATATATTTGTTATATTTTTTGATCATTATTTATATACATTATGATTTAACACAGGCAAGGATAATTAGGGATTTACCTTTTTGAACACATAGATACATCTGTTTATTTATTGAAGGAGCATATTTTTATATACATTATATATACATTTTTACCTAAAAGGATTTTTATTTTGCGCAACACTATTTTATATATTTTGGGACTCATTTTCAGCCCTGGAGTTTCATGCCTTAGGCCGGCCCACTTTAGTTCATGACTGACTATATTATAATAATGTAATTAAAACCTCAGAACAGAAGTTTGCAATGGCGCACTGTTCTCTACAGCCTTGTAATTCATTGTATTTTTCAAGAAATATCATCATTTCCAATTCAGTGCAAATACAGTAGTCTTCTCCGCCATGGATTCCCCCAGATGCTTCTCTGCCATGGATTCCCCCAGTATGTATGTATGTATGCATGCATATTCTTAGCCCCCAAGTGCATAACTTTACATTTATAAACATTAAACCTCATTTGCCACATCATTTTTTTAAATATACGAAAATATCGGCCAATATCGATATTCAATGGCCAAAAGATCGGTATCGGCAATAAAAAAACTATATCGGTTGATCACTAATTCATAGTGCTGCCAAAGCAGCCTATTCCATGTTTTCGCTTAGTATTAAAAATGAGATTAAACATTGCAGTGATATAAAGTGGGGAACTTTTGTAATCTGTTCTCCGGCTATAGCTCAAATAAAACCTCTACCCTGTACAAATTTCTAGAGAAATACAGAGACATGCAACGATGTAGAATCCACAGATCACATTCAGTTTGGTGAAAGGTGACGGTTACATTCGATCATGTATGGTCTATGTGCATTTGATCAAAGACCTCAAAAGCACTGAAGCCATAGGACAAGCATGAGAGCCAGGCAGCTAGTATTTTCAGAAGGAGATCAAATTTGCAGCCAACATCTTTGTTGGTAATGGCAGCCACAGTCTGGTTCCAGGTCTGCTATTCAAAGTTAAAAATGTTCAGTTTTACTACTCAAGAACTGTTCAGCCTGGAAATCAAAAAGAGGCAGCGTCCATTGGAGGCTTTTTTTTTTCCCATTTTGATTCAGTAAACTACTGGTGCTACCAAACCCTGCAACTGTGCTGCAGTCAAAAATGAATTTACTTAACCTTAATCTGAATTTTATGTATTTCTAAGAATTATGCAAAAATCTAAGATTCATGCAAGCTCCCACATGGAACGCCTGCTTCTTGTTCCTGTACTGTGCATTTGTCTCAGGGATACCAAAATGAATGATGGCAACAAGATGACCTTGCAACTCAGGGGCAATATCTACTTATTCAAGGCCATCCTTCACCTCACCCTCCATAAAATGCGAGTTAAAACCACAAAAAAAATAAAAAAATAAATAAATACCTGTAGGGGAAAAAAAAAGTTAGCCAATATATTTACCTGGAATGTTGAGTAATGCAAAGCTCAGAATACAATCCTACACTGTGGCATGGGCAGTGATTTTTAGCAGGAAGAAGAGCAGAGCCAGAGCGAGGACAACATGAACAATCCACTTACCTGCAGCGAGGAGGAGGTGGGTGGAGCTACTTTCTTGGCGCGGAGGAGGAGGAAGTTAAACCCTCCTCTGCTATGAATGCTGGGGCCTCTGCCTGTGTGTGCCTGATGTCACTGGTTGCTAGACGCCAGGCGGCAGGTGGATAGCAACCAGTTCAGGAATCACAAGGTGTGCGTTTCATTCTGGGACACTGCTTTGTCCCATAATGAAACTGGATTCACTGTCATGCTACATACACGATAGCGGTGGCACCAGCCTGTCTGACTGTCTGACACCCCCCCAGTGATTGGCACCTGGGGCAGACCGCCCCCCCAACCCCCCTGATGGTACGCCACTGGACAGAGTGACACTGCAGGATGCGTCCCCCCCAGATGTTGCAGCCAGGGCGGCGGCCAGGGCGGCACCCCCCCCGCACCCCAAACCGACCAGCCCACCGGGAATTCTCCTGGTGCTCCTGATTAGCCAATCCGGGTCTTGGCCCATTATACTCCTACTGACACCAATTTGAGTCCTATTTTCCTCCTACTGACATCAATGAAACGGGACCCATTTTGCTGCTGCTGACACTAACAAAAAGGTTTATTATCCTCCTACTGACACCGACAATGGAACGTTTTTTTTTTTTTTTTATCCCAAATTACATTAAGGTTTAGGCTTATTTTATCCTCACTGACACCAACAATGCAGCTTATTTTTATTCCCAGTAACACCAACAATGAGACTTATTTTACTCACCCTGACACCAATGATGGGGTGTATTTTTTATTCCCACTGACACCAACAGTGGGGCTTTTTTCTTTTTCTTTTTTTACACAATGACACCAACAATGGGACTTATTTCACTCACCGGGACATTGATGACTTGGGGCCCATTTTACTACCACTGACATCAACAATAAGGGTTTTACAGTGCATTGCGAAAGTATTCGCCCCCTTGAACTTTTCAACCTTTTGCCACATTTCAGGCTTCAAACATAAAGATATAAAACTGTAATTTTTTTTGAAGAATCAACAAGTGGGACACAATCATGAAGTGGAACGAAATGTATTGGATATTTCAAACTTTTTTAACAAATAATAAACTGAAAAATTGGGCGTGCAAAATTATTCAGCCCCTTTACTTTCAGTGCAGCAAACTCTCTCCAGAAGTTCAGTGAGGATCTCTGAATGATCCAATGTTGACCTAAATGACTAATGATGATAAATAGAATCCACCTGTGTGTAATCAAGTCTCCGTATAAATGCACCTGCACTGTGATAGTCTCAGAGGTCCGTTTAAAGAGCAGAGAGCATCATGAAGAACAAGGAACACACCAGGCAGGTCTGAGATACTGTTGTGGAGAAGTTTAAAGCCGGATTTGGATACAAAAAGATTTCCCAAGCTTTAAACATCCCAAGGAGCACTGTGCAAGCGATAATATTGAAATGGAAGGAGTATCAGACCACTGCAAATCTACAAAGCCCTGGCCGTCCCTCTATACTTTCAGCTCATACAAGGAGAAGACTGAGCAGAGATGCAGCCAAGAGGCCCATGATCACTCTGGATGAACTGCAGAGATCTACAGCTGAGGTGGGAGACTCTGTCCACAGGACAACAATCATATATTCTGCACAAATCGTATACTGCACAAATCTGGCCTTTATGGAAGAGTGGCAAGAAGAAAGCCATTTCTTAAAGATATCCATAAAAAGTGTTGTTTAAAGTTTGCCACAAGCCACCTGGAAGACACACCAAACATGTGGAAGAAGGTGCTCGGGTCAGATGAAACCAAAATCGAACTTTTTGGCGACAATGCAAAATGTTATGCTTGGCGTAAAAGCAACACAGCTCATCACCCTGAGCACACCATTCCCACTGTCAAACATGGTGGTGGCAGCATCATGGTTTGGGCCTGCTTTTCTTCAGCAGGGACAGGGAAGATGGTTAAAATTGATGGGAAGATGGATGGAGCCAAATACAGGACCATTCTGGAAGAAAACTTGATGGAGTCTGCAAAAGACCTGAGACTGGGACGGAGATTTGTCTTCCAACAAGACAATGATCCAAAACATAAAGCAAAATCTACAATGGAATGGTTCACAAATAAACATATCCAGGTGTTAGAATGGCCAAGTCAAAGTCCAGTCCTGAATCCAATCGAGAATCTGTGGAAAGAACTGAAAACTGCTGTTCACAAACGCTCTCCATCCAACCTCACTGAGCTCGAGCTGTTTTGCAAGGAGGAATGGGCAAAAATTTCAGTCTCTCGATGTGCAAAACTGATAGAGACATACCCCAAGCGACTTACAGCTGTAATCGCAGCAAAAGGTGGCGCTACAAAGTATTAACTTAAGGGGGCTGAATAATTTTGCACGCCCAATTTTTCAGTTTTTTACTTGTTAAAAAAGTTTGAAATATCCAATAAATTTCGTTCCACTTCATGATTGTGTCCCACTTGTTGTTGATTCTTCACAAAAAATTACAGTTTTATATCTTTATGTTTGAAGCCTAAAAGGTGGCAAAAGGTCGAAAAGTTCAAGGGGCCGAATACTTTCGCAATGCACTGTATATTCCTCTTACTGACATCAGTGATATGGGACTTCGTTTGCTGCTGCTGCTGACACTAATGAAAAGGTTTATTATCCTCCTAATGACTAGGTATGATCGAACGGTTCGGGTCGACCATCGGTTTGACCCGAACATTGGCTGTTCGAGGTTCGGCCGAATTTAGAACTTTTTGCCCAAAATGTTCGGAATTCGGCAACCAGAACCGACCAAAATGCAATGGTTCAGGAAATGGGCTTTAAAAGCCCGTGATTGGACCAGAACCATCAGTAAAAGCCAATTGAGGGGGCAGGAGAATGCTAGGAATGTGATTGGAGTGACTAGGGGGTCCATAGTCCAATCATTAGTGAATACGCCCCCCAGTATATAAGATAGCCCCCGCCAAATTCCTAGCATTCTTATACAGGGACATGGAAGAGAGTGGAATGCTGTTCTGTTACTTCTGTTACAATGTGTTACAAAGTGTCATTTAGCAATTTTTAGTGTGAGGAAAGGGATATCTAGTGTAGTTAGGGTGCTATTTTCCACTATAGTTAGCTTTAATTTATTCAGTTTCTGTAGGGAAAGTGTTAAGTGTAAGGGGACCGTAGTGTAGGGTTAACTAACTCTGACTGCTATGGAAGGGTGACAAAACCCTTCCATAGCAGGATGACCGCTATAGAGAAAAGATTGTTTCTCTTGTGTCACTTCAGAGCAGGGATATGGCTCCGCTCCCGTCAGCATTCTTTATGCTGCAGGGGTTGCTAGTGCTTTTTTGAGGACATGTTTGGAGTCAGGCATGACATCTGAACATGTCTATAGGGTTATATATACACACCCATGTCTGTATATACACACACCTGCACATATATAGGTGTTAAAGGAGCAGAACACTAAACTTTTGCTAATGAAATAATTTGCACTAATATGGCTATGCTCCCAACACACCTATATATGTGTAAGTGTAAAATACATATAAGTGTGTGTGTGTATATATATACCCCTATACAGAAGTTCAGATGTTTTGCCTGCCTCCAAAGAACCCAAAAAAATGCCTGCAAGAACAAACCTGGGCATATTTTTTTTTGGCGCTGGCATTTTTTTGGGTTCTTTGGAGGCAGGCAAAACATCTGAACTTCTGTATAGGGGTATATATATACACACACACTGATATGTATTTTACACTTACACATATATAGGTGTGTTAGGAGCCTAGCCATATTAGTGCAAATTATTTCATTAGCAAAAGTATAGTGTTGTGCTACTTTCACACCTATATATGTGTAGGTGTGTATATCTACCCCTATACAGAAGTTCAGATGTCATGCCTGCCTCCAAAGAACCCAAAAAAATGCCCAAAAAAATGCCTGCAAGAACAAACCTGGGCATTTTTTTTTTGGCGTTGGCATTATTTTGGACATTTTTTTTGGATTCTTTGGAGGCAGGCAAAACATCTGAACTTCTGTATAGGGGTATATATATATATACACACACACTTATATGTATTTTACATTTACACATATATAGGTGTGTTGGGAGCGGAGCCATATTAGTGCAAATTATTTCATTAGCAAAAGTATACTGTTCTGCTCCTTTCACACCTATATATGTGTATGGGTATATATACATATAAGTGTGTGTTTTTATATACCCCTATACAGAAGTTCAGATGTTTTGCCTGCCTCCAAAGAACCCAAAAAAAATGCCAGCGCCAAAAAAAAAAATGCCCAGGTTTGTTCTTGCAGGCGTTTTTTTAGGCATTTTTTGGGGTTCTTTGGAGGCAGGCATGACATCTGAACTTCTGTATAGGGGTATATATACACACACATGTATGTATATATACACCTACACACATATAGGTGTGAAAATAGCAGAACACTATACTTGCGCTAATGAAATAATTGACACCAATATGTCTCTGCTCCTATCACACCTATATATGTGTATGTGTAAAATACATATAAGTGTGTGTGTATATATACCCCTATACAGGAGTTCAGATGTCATGCCTGCCTCCAAAGAACCCTAAAAATGCCCAAAAAAATGCCTGCAAGAACAAACCTGGGCATTTTTTTTAGCGCTGGCATTATTTTGGGCATTTTTTTTGGGTTATTTGGAGGCAGGCAAAACATCTGAACTTCTGTATAGGGGTACATATATATACACACACACACACACACACACACACACTTATATGTATTTTACATTTACACATATATAGGTGTGTTGGGAGCGGAGCCATATTAGTGCAAATTATTTCATTAGCAAAAGTATACAGTTCTGCTCCTTTCACACCTATATATGTGTATGGGTATATATACATATAAGTGTGTGTTTTTATATACCCCTATACAGAAGTTCAGATGTTTTGCCTGCCTCCAAAGAACCCCAAAAAAATACCAAACTAAATGCCAGCGCCAAAAAAAAAATGCCCAGGTTTGTTCTTGCAGGCGTTTTTTTGGGCATTTTTTGGGGGTTCTTTGGAGGCAGGCATGACATCTGAACTTCTGTATCGGGGTATATATACACACCTACACATATATAGGTGTGAAAGTAGCACAACACTATATTTTTGCTAATGAAATAGTTTGCACTAATATGGCTAGGCTCCTAACACACCTATATATGTGTAAGTGTAAAATACATATCAGTGTGTGTGTATATATATATACCCCTATACAGAAGCTCAGATGTTTTGCCTGCCTCCAAAGAACCCAAAAAAATGCCCAAAAAAATGCCAGCGCCAAAAAAAAAAATGCCCAGGTTTGTTCTTGCAGGCATTTTTTTGGGCATTTTTTTGGGTTCTTTGGAGGCAGGCAAAACATCTGAACTTCTGTATAGGGGTATATATATACACACACACACACTGATATGTATTTTACATTTACACATATATAGGTGTTGGGAGCGTAGCCATATAAGTGCAAATTATTTCATTAGAAAAAGTATACTGTTCTGTGTATATATACAGACATGGGTGTCTGTATATATACCCCTATAGACATGTTCAGATGTTCAGATGTCATGCCGGACTCCAAACATGTCCTCAAAAAAGCACTACCAACGCCTGCAGCAAAAAAAAATGCTGACGGGAGCGGAGCCATATCCCTGCTCTGAAAGTGACAAAATACAAAGATCTCTTTTTTTATGGTTCTGGACATGCTACAGAGCTGAAACTTCACAGGTACACATTTTAGACCCCCCAGATGCTAAATCCAAAAATCCAAAATTCTCTCTTTTTTTTTTTCCAATAATTGGCTCTCTATCAAAACTGACAATTTTTAAGAACTTTTTTTGTGTGATTAATAGTCCCTGGGGCATGACCCAGAACCCTAGGCACTTTTTAGGGGCATTTATTGGGTTTTAGGGCTTTAAAATGGTGTTTTTTGATTACCGAAGTTCGGGTCCCATTGATTTCAATGGGGTTCTGAAATCCGGGCCGAACTTTCGGGAAGTTCGGATGTTCTGGCCGAACCAAACTTTTCAAAAGTTCGATCATCCCTAATCATTATCACATTTGCATACATTTGGCGCAGCTCTTTACCTATTTTATATTTTACTTCATAGGATTGTGATCTTCCTGTAGAGCTGCTGCCTTATTTACATATGTACATTTTTTTTATGTTGTGTTGAATTTATGTCTGGAGCGCAAATATCTTTTCTGTTTTTATATTTAAGACACTATTTTGCTTTTCCAGTGTCCCAGCTGTGTTTTTAACAAATGCTCAATACGGTATCGTTGGTTAAGAAAGTTATCTATCACCACATGGCCCCCGGCCATGTTCCAGCTTCACAATGAGTTCTGTTTTTGTTATTTGTAATTTTGTTTGTATGTTGAGCTCTGCTAAAATGTGGCTATTTTCTTAGGCAGTACCATGACAAGGTCACCCTGTACCCAGCGTCAAACTGTGCCCAGGGCCCCATCCCCTTCGGATTATTATACATGAATATTTATGTGCTCCTCAATACCTAAAAACTTTGGTCATTTTGCACTTTAACCCAATGCATAATAAATAAATTGTTGACCTAAAACAAGGCACCAGAGGCAGTAATAGTAACTCCCAGCATTGGTGTCAGTGGACTTAATAATAACCCCCAGCATTGGTGTTAGTGAACGTGATAAAACTCCCATATTAATGTCAGTGTATGTGATAATAACTGCCTACCATGGTGTTAGTAACAGCAATAATATTTCCAAGCATTGGTGTTTGTGACCATATTAATATAACCCATTATTTGTGTCAGTGATCGTAATATTAACCATGAGAATGTGTCAATTGTCACAATTATATCCCTCAGCATTGGGGCAATAACACTCCACCCCACAGAATTAACTTTATTCTAGTGCCGATTGTGGTAATGCAGAGATCGTCCCAGAACCGAGCACACTTTTGTCAGTTGTAAGGATATACTTTCAACTAAATCAATTAGGATGAAATGTGTCATGGAGGGGTGGTTCCCTGGCAGGGACATATCATATGTTAATGACATTTCTATTCATTGGAAATGCATTGAAAGAGCTTGCTGTGTTAATAATGCACTTTTTTTAGCTCTACAATTCCTTACATATTTGATGTACACTTTAAATCACAAGTATGCACTACTTTACAGCCTATTCTAAAATAGAAAGATGGGGTTCTCTACAGTCAGGCATATAAAAAACGAACAGGTTCCACAAGGAGCTTTAAAAAGACATATTAGTAGTACATTTGTTCTTTTTTAATCCATAAAATTGAGGATAATAAAATGTATTTCATCAGCTCATAAGCATCTCCCAGGTCTTTCATTACGATTGTAATAATTGATGAATTGCTTTTTAGTAACAGTAAACCGGGGCACTAGAAGCAGTATTTATTTGAATTATCTTATTATTATTAATTTTTGTAATATGTCAGCAAGTTTTGAAAATACAATTCCTTCAAGAATTGAAGTCATTTTACACATATCATTTTTGGAATATGTGTTTCAAGTATTGTGCACCTTGTCCTGCAGTGTCTTTGTATGGTGGACTGACCCATAGAATCTTAGGCACCGACCACAATGCAAACCTAAACTTAAACCTAAAGCTACCAGCAGCTGCCACGCAAAAGACAATGTACATACCTGCCCTTTCTAAAAGTGGTAAAACAAGAGAATCTGTTGTATTGTTGTTCTAGCTTACAGTTTTTTCTTGACAGAAAATCAACAGAGCTCATCTGTTATGTCTAGTAACAAGCTATAAAGTAACATTTTACAGCCAAGTAAAATGATAGTAGAGCTCAGATGTCAGACTTTTCCTGTATTTTTTTTATTATCTTGGATCTAATAACTTTTCACATGGCTGTAAAATATTAGGCCTCATTTACACCGGGTATAAAAAATGCTGCTTTTAGAGGCATATGGAGTTTATGTTTTCTACCTCTTAATAAGCTTTCAAATTAGCCTCTGTGTCCATACCAGAACCTTTGGTCCATCCTAGACTCTTAATCTGAGCATGAAGCCTTGCTGGCTAGGAAAGGGGGGGCATGTGCATCCTTATCTGAATTGTACCAGGCCACATGCTCTCAACAAGGGCGGTTGCAAAGCACTTTTTGCTATGCTGAAGAAAACAAGAGGCCTCTTCCTCACAACCCTTGTCAGTGGCTTTAGGGGTTTGTGGGTGGGTGGCTTATCATAATCTGGAAATCCCCATTAATAATAGGGGGGCCCACAGATTCCACCCCTATGTGAATGAATATGAAGTACATATTTCCCCTACTCTTTTTACAAAAAAAAATCCCTCATAATAAATCTATCATTAATGATGTCCACCAACACAAAAAAAAAAAAAACTGATGACCCCTTTCAGGCAACTTATCCCAATGGTACTCATAGGTTTCCCAAGGTGTCATCAGCTTTAAAACAAAAGTGGTGATAGTGTTGACATCATTGCCAAAATATAGCCACTGTCCATATTTGGGCAGCAATGTCACCACTGTCCCCAATATCCCCATCACTTTACTTAGGGTGATATCAGTGCTTCTATATAAGATGCTCGGCTTCTGCCAAACAGAGGGCTTAATAGTCTTAAATTTTGGTCTGAATCTAGGTTTTCCTGAATTATCAACTTATCCCTATCTATAGCCAATTTGCACCACTGCTCTATACTAATTAACAAGAATCAAACCCTATTATCCTTTATAAATGAACCTTTATATAAAGAAGATCCATACAAAAATAATTGTACTACTAAATTAGATTAACATATATATATATATATATATATATATATATATATATATATATATATATAACATGAGTTTTAATGGCACCCCAGACTTAGTCAGTGGGGTTCATTATTTAGTTGGCCTACCCCTTGCAGCTATAACAGCTTCAACTCTTCTAGGAAGGCTGTCCACAAGGTTTAGGAGTGTGTCTTTGGGAATGTTTGACCATTCTTCCAGAAGCGCATTCATGAGGTCAGGCATTGATGATGGAGAGAAGGCCTGGCTTGCAGTCTCCGCTCTTATTCACCCAAAGGTGTTCTGTCGGGTTGAGGTCAGGACTCAGGCCAGTTCCTCTACCCCAAACTCGCTCATCTATGTCTTGCTAGGACCTTGCTTTGTACACTGGTCCAAATCATTTGGTAGAGGGGGGATTATGGTGTGGAGTTGTTTTTTAGGGGTTGGGCTTGGCCCCTTGTTATAGCTGCAATGGGTGGGCCGACTCAATATTGAACCCTACAGACTAAGACTGAGATGCCATTAAAGTTCATCTGCGTGTAAAGGCAGGCATCCCAATACTTTTAGTATATATATATATATATATATATATATATAAAATTATGTGAGATTGGTGTAATTAATTTAAGCAGTAGGTGCGTTACAATGAGTTGCGTCGGTCCAAAATTGTATTTTAGGGCATCACAGCCCACTTTTATTGAAGAGCAAGCCAAAGTTCCTACATATAGGTCTTCCAATGCAGGGGGTTCTGACCATCAGTGCAAAGACATAACCTTCAGCCTCTTCGATCTCTTGAAGCAGCTTTACTGCTCTGAGTACCGAGTCTTCCTAACCATCAAATACCCTTTGGTCTTTCTGACGATCCAGCACGTCCCAGTGTTTATGCACAGACTCTGTATCTTAGCTCTGCATCTTCCCTCGCAGGTTCCTAGCTGCGCTTGTCCTTCCTGGACTCTCTCTCATGCTTCACCCTGGACAGCATGGTGCACCAGTGCTTGAAATAGACTTCGCAGCTTTCACGATACTTCAGGAAAGTTGTTTATTTTCTTAAAGTAAATTAAAACATATGAAACAGAACAAAACAGAAAGGTTTCACGTGTCAAAAAGAGAGAGAGAGAGAGGTGTAACATATCTTCAGAGTGTAGGATGTTATTTTCTCATCTCTGCTTGATCTGTAGATATAGTTGTCTTTAAAAACTATATGTAAAGACGATGTCAGCAAAAAATGTATCCCAAGAAGATAGTAATTCTAAATTTAAAAGTAACACCCACTTTTGCATATATGGTTTGAGTCCATAGTAAGACACATAACTCCACCCAACATACTGACATAAAGTTCAAAAATAAATATACATACATAGCAAAATGGCTTCTCTGTCCTTGAAAGAGACATATTGAAGTAACCTTCAAAACTAACATCATTACATTATGACATTTATATATATTTCAGAGACTTTTATCATTTCAACTCTAAATCTCTAACAACCAGCACCTACCGGCTCCCTTCCCACACTGACCTCCTCGAGTGTTTGGGGCCCTGAGCCCTAATTCTGGCTCCAATATGAAGCCAGCACACACCTGAGCCATAAGTGTGCCTGCTTCTCCCAAAATCTGGCATGAAACCACAATTTTACTGAGTAGCATGTGGTCACCCAGCTGCAATATATATTGTAAAGTTGGGTAGTTGATTAGCTCACCAGTGTTTAAATTCCATGCCAGTTATGCCATTTAAGGGCTTTTTGGCCAACTTTTATTAAAAAAAAAAGAAAACGTCCAATAACATGAACTGTTTCCCACTCAGCTATCCCAGCAACAATACAAAGTAACATAAGTCAAATTCAGCCTCCTGGCCTTGTAACACAATGTACCTCCTGTTGTTCTTGTATGAATTCTGTAACTCTGTCAGCTCTTTTCCTCACAGCTTCCCTGCTGCTCCTACCCTCAGGCTTAGGCCCTCTGACATGCTGCTCCCTTGCACCCATATGGATTCCTCGGTAGGCTAAAGCCCAGAACCATGATCAGGTCTCTACAAAAAGAGCTGCACACACCAGTGCAATCAGTGTGCTGGCTGTTCACAAGTAGGGATGGTCTTGCGGTTTGCCCGGCGGTCGGTTCGCGACAAACTTTGCTCATTCGCAGTCCACTAAATTTTTGCGAACATATGTAGTTGTTCGTGGTGGCCATATTAGTTTACATTGGGGAGTACTTTGACCCAATTGAGACATTTCAGTACATGGCCATACCCCCTACCTTATAAATAGACCTGACCTGGTGGCCACTGCGCTTTAAGACTTAGCAACAGAAATTCTTATTTTGGGGGTGGGGGTGACATTAATATCCTGCTCCTTCAAGCAATAGTTTTAAATTGTGCGTATATTTAATTTTATGTTAGGACATCATTCATGGAAATATCATATCCATTTATCAGACTCAGATTGAACAATTTTTCCTTTTTCACTTAAAATGCTGTTTCTTGCATTGTTGTATAATTATATAATGCCATAAAGTGCTGTGCTATAAAATAAACCAAAGTGCAATCAAAAAATGTCCAAACTACAGTAACAAAATGATATCCAAAGTGCAAATGAAAAATTAGTGACATCAAATATAATATGTGGGAAATAATGTTATCAAGAATTGACAGTCTGTGTAGTGGCAAGAGCCAATACTAAATCCTTCCTTATATCAGTCCATCATGTGATGAACATTCATGAGAAAGCAGTTGAGTGGTGTAGAATGTTAAAGAAGCCAGCCAGCGGAAGGTTAGTGCCTTTGTATGGGAGGAGGGAACCCAGGTGGCATTCCCTCAGAAATGCTGCATTCACATGGAAGAGGAAGGTGTGTGATTACACAGGATGAGTGCTTTAAAGTTGCCAGTGTAACAGGTGGAACTATGCAAGGCAAATGGCTCGCTTCTAAGTTGGGTTGCCATCTTAATGTTGATTCTCATATGACATGTCTCTGTTTCCAGGCAATGGCAAGCACATTTGTGAGGATCTCCCCATTGGATGATGCGCTGAAAGCAGGAGGGGGAAGGTTCCTCATCGTAGCATATTTTATTTTTCAGTTTCACCATATTTTGATTTTGTTTGTAGTTTTTGCTTGTTTCAATATTTTTCCCTTTCCTCAATGTCACACATTTTTATTTCAAATTTTTAAGATCTAAGAACAGAGTAATAAAGAAAAAGGTTGATATTGAAATTATACTGAAGGCATTCGATAGGGTCTCGTGGGATTATATGGAAGCCACACTTTTGGCATGGGGCCTGGGTCCACGCATCATGAGCTTTATAATGTCCCTCTATGCCACACCACAGGCCCGGGTCAGGGTCAACGACACCCTACCGAATGCCTTTCATATTTCCAATGGGACCAGACAGGGATGCCCCTTATCCCCCCTAATTTTCGTCTTGTCTTGGGAACCCTTCCTGAATTGTATTAGGAACAACGATGGTATCCATGGGATTACATTTGCCGGTAGAGAGTATAAGTTGGCCGCTTATGCAGACGACTTGCTACTCTTCTTAACAGATCCTATAGTTACCCTCCCCTCGGTTCTTAAAGCATTTGGCACATATTCCTCCTTATCCAACTTAAAAATTAATTTTTCAAAATCCTTTGCCCTAAATGTCACCCTACCGCCGAACGAAGTGAAACACTGCCAAGAGAACTTTCGGTTCACTTGGAAGTCGGATTCGATCACGTATCTAGGAATCAAAATTCCGTCCAATCTACAACAGTTATACGACTGCAACTTCCCCCCAATCCTCACTAACATAAAGAAAGACCTACAAGCTTGGACCAAGTTGACATTTTCATGGTTTGGTAGGGCGGCAATCCTGAAAATGAACATTCTGCCACGCCTACTTTATGCTTTACAAACGATACCCATTTCACTCCCCCTGACCTTCTTTCAGTCTTATAAACAACTAAGCACCGCGTTCCTATGGAATGGCAAACATCCACGCATAACGTACGATCATTTAACACTGCCTAAAAATAAGGGCGGGATTGGACTCCCAGACTTACATACCTATTATACTGCTTGTCACCTTTCCCGAGTAGTTGACTGGAATGTGCACGGACCCCACAAGGACTGGGTGAACATTGAGGGGGGATACACCATGCTAGACTTACACTCCTTACCCTGGCTATTGGACACTCACGTTCCCCAAACATTGAAAAGCCACCCTCTCATTGGTTCGACTATTCGGATCTTTAAACATGCCTGCAAAACACGGGACATATCCGCAGTGCCGGGGCCAATGACCCCGGTCAGGTTGAACCCTGATTTCCCTCCGGGTATGGACCGCCAATATCTAGCACACTATTGGTCCCTTGACCAAATGCGCATCCTTCACTTCTATGAGGGAGATTCCATAATCCCTGCCCCTTCCATCGCTACACGCATGGAAAAACCTCCCATACCCCAATGGCCTTGTCTTCTACTCCACCAATACTTGGGCTATGCAACCCGTAAACACCCCTGTACGACACCCCCCACTCCTTTTGATAACCTCTGTTTGCAGGAAGGCCCACTCCGTAGAATTATATCCATAACTCACTCCCTCTTGCTCGAGAAACTCGGCCAGCAAAAGGACAAACACTGTGAGCTGTGGGAAAAAGACCTCTCTCTATCCCTCTCTCAGGAGGAATGGGAACAAATTTTTACGATCAATCACAAATGCTCTTTAAATGTGTATACTCAAGAAAGCGGTTACAAAATTGTCTCCTGCTGGTACCGCACCCCGCAGCTCTTGCACAAGCTTTTTCCCTCGACTCCACAGACCTGCTGGAGATGCTCATCGGAAACTGGGACACTACTCCACATCCTGTGGTCCTGCCCGAACCTATCTTCTTTCTGGCAGGAAGTTCATAGGATCATTAAACAGGTGACTACAGATGATTTGGTCTTTACTCCGGCCCAATTTCTTCTCCATCACTCCCCTCTCTCATGTAACACGTATACCAAATCGCTCACGGTGCACATGATAAACGCGGCCAGGCAATGCATTCCAGTACTCTGGAATTCCATGCAGTCCCCCTCAATTAAGCAGTGGCTTAAACGCCTCAAGGGAATAGCCGGAATTGAAGAACTTATTCACGTAGCGAAAGATTCCCCTACTAAATTTTACAAAACATGGGCATGCTGGATTCACTACACACCTACAGCGGAATACGCACGCTTATGCCAATAAGAGTTTTTCACCTTGGATCAATCCTGAAGTCTGTCTCAATTATGTGAAAAGATCTCCCTTGTGGGGAATTACTTCCGCTTTTGGCCAGGCTACCTACGCCCCCCCCTTTTTTTTTTCCTTCTTTTATATTTTCCCTCCTTTTTCCTTTCCTCCCCCTCTTACCCACCTCCCCCTAGTGCCTCCTTGCCCCACCCATTTATGCACGGCGCTTAAGGGCCGTCTGGTGGGTCCGGACGACGCGCACCCTCAGCCCAAACTTCATATCCGAACTGTGTTTACCAATATGCAGACAACTCCCTCTCTCCCGTTCTTGGATGCCACGCATACGGGATATCGGAATACTTTAGGACCTGTTCTGTTATACCACAATCAACCTGTCTGCATTTTCCCCGACCTACATGGAGCCTTTCCACTACTAAATCGCTCCTCTGTTCAGACATAATATAGTTTGTCTGTTACAGGTTCCTTTCCCCGCACTGGGGGTTAAGGCTCAGAGGGTCTTTGGATGGTTGAGGTTATATAGCTAATGCCCGTCTATATCTCAGGTCAAGACTGTATAATACTTTTCTATTGCTGGTTAGTTGTCAATTGTTAGATCCTCTCCTAAGCTTGTACTTTGTACTTACCTAATGTTGCTGACTTATTTGTCTGTTATGCACTTAAAATTCAATAAAAACTGTTTAAAAAAAAAAAAAGAAAATATACTGTAAGATACATTGTTTATTCTCTGTGCAGTTATGCATATGCACATATAGCAAAGGTTATATACATTAGTTTGGAGAAAGGGTATACATACAAACATGAGTCAGTATCTGTGCTAATTGGCAATGATTTAGTAATCTTGCACTGGTGCTTGCTGATTGAAAATAGCTTACAGCTCATTAAATTACTTCTTAAGTAGTAATTAATATGCTTTGTCAGACAAGTTCCTCATTCCCTTTCTAGATTAACAGCAGTGTTTTCACTAAAGTATCTAATGAGATCCTTATTCAGGTCTGTAATTAACATGCAATAACATGAATTTTGAATTTAACCCTACTTTATATTACATTGAGAGATCCTTTAGCAAAATCATACAGTTTTTGTCAGATTTGACAGATACTAAATTCAACATATGCTTGCTTATTTTGTTGATTTTTTTTTTTTTTCTTACCACAGCCATAAGAAAGGACTAATACTGACTCATCCTCCTATGCATTTGTGGTTTTCCTTTTTTACTTACCTTTTGTTCAGTACTAAATCTGGCTGCAATGGAGATATAAATAAATTATTTTTGTAAACCACATTTCATATACCTATAATTGGCAGACATTAGACTACATCTGAGGAGCCATCAACTTAAAGTTAACTTCATAATTTGAAAACACAGCATTAATTATCAGATCTCTCTAACAAACAAAAGCCTCGTACACATGATTCAATTATCGGACAAATTTCCATTTGTTTTTTCTTGCATGCTAGTCTCATATCAAAAGTGAAGGGGTTACTCAATATCCGAAAATTCTCATACAATAGAATTCAACTTTAGAAGTGATATCATGTGTTGAATTATTTTGTATGTGTTCTATCATTTCTAAGCATGGGTAGTCTTGCTCCTATGATTTTTTTCAGACGAAAATAACTGTACTGATTAAACGAAAATCAGACGTTGTGTTCATGTACAAAAATTTTATAGCCTGCACATTCAGTTTTTGTCATCCAAAAATTCGGAATTGGCTGTCAAAAGCAAAATACTAAAGATCTGAAAATCTGCAGATAAATTTTACTTATGATTTTCTTATTGTGTGTATGGGCCTTTACAGAGCACCAGAAAGGAATAAAAATCCAACCCGAGTTCTAATTATTTCCCACACTTGTACTTTATTGAATGAAATAACATGCTCCCAAATCCCTAATGACAAATATTTTAACTATATGACGGCAACTATCAGATTTTAGACTATATTTATAAAACCACCAACTTGCACTTATTGGCATTATTTGGGAGCTTCTTACTACACAACATTTTTCACATTTTTACAACATTTGCCCTTGAGCCTCATTTTCTTTGAGTAATGTAATGTAATGTCTTTTGAGGGTACAGCTGCTGCGATAGCAAGTGATGAAAGCTGATTTAATAAATATCATCTCCAGGCAAAATACTTTTCTACATATCACATTGTAATATCCAATTGCTTCCTTTAAAAAATGTCAGAAATTATTAGGCAACATCACCATAAAAGTACACAACAGCACCATCACAGTTGCAAAGTGTTGAGCCAAATAGCTTGTATTTTAGAAGGGAACCAGCGGCTAATATTTTTAGGTCCTATTATTCTATTCCTATACAGATACAGGAGATATGAGATGATTGAATCTGTTCTTCAAGTAGAGACTTAAGCTGGCCACACATGGATCAAAGCACCTATGTTTAGCAGGGACCAGCTGACAGAAGTCAAACTGCCTGCCCTGTTGGATTTTTACCACTTGATCAGGGCCACAGGTTATAGCCTGCAATGCTGATCAGTGTAGATTCCGGGCAAGTCTCCCTGCTGTCAAAATACAATAGCTAATCAGGAGGATTCCTCCATCCACATTGTGTGTGGATTAGGGATTTGGGTCAGTTTTTTGTTTCAATTAACAGGTTGAAAAAAATGACTAATGTATGGCCTGCCCTAAAGGTTCGCAGGGTAGAGATGATGGCATTTTACTTTTGACTAGGGAATTGCTGCCCAGAAGAAATACCCTGAGAAGGAGGATGAAGAATCAAAAACTGACATCATTGTAGAATTTTCAAGAGTGGATTAATCTGCTCATTGTTTTAGCAACGATTATCTGACACAGAAATTTCTGCATGAATAGCTCTTAAAATTCTATCCAACTAAAGCTGGGTATACCGTTTGAGTTACATACTGTAGCTGGTAAGGTTGAATAAAGACACCAGTCGATCCAGTTCAACCTGTGTAGGCGTATGTGTATTCATGTTGATAATCATTTCCCATTTCCCTGAATATTGTGTTCACTAAGTTGCACATCCAAGACTCTGTTAAAAGTATCACCACCGATTGTGGAAGGGTGTTCCACATCCTTGCCACCCTGACAGTGAACCCCCCCCCCCTCCCCATACACAGGTTGAGGTTAAATCGCTTCTCCTCTAATTTCATTGAGTGGCCCCATGTCTTCTTACACTCCCTGAGACTAAATAGTTTTATTCCTATGCTGGGAGCACCATTGAGATATTTGTATATTGCTATTATATCTCCTCTCAAGCATCTCTACTCCAGGTAGAATAAGTTTAGTGTTTGTAGTCATTCCTCATAACTGAGGTCCTCCAGTCCCCTTATTCATTTTTTTCCCTTTTTTGGACTCTTTCCAGTTCCAGCACATCCTTCCTGAGGATTGGACAAAATACTCTAGATGTTGCTAAACCAGAGTTTTAAAAAAGTGGCAGGATTATCATTTTATCTCTGGAGTAAATTCCCTTTTTAATGCATGCTAATAGTCTGCTAGCTTTGATTCCTGCAGCTTGACCATTGCATGCTATAGCTCAGTCTGCTTTTTCACTAGTACCCCTAGATAGTTCTCCATCCTGGATTCCCCCAGAGCTTCTCCCCCTAGCTAGTAACTTGCTTTTATATTTTTAGCCCCCAAGTACATTACTTTACATTTTTCAACAATAAACATCATTTGCCATGTAGTTGCCCACCCCATCATTTTATTCAGGTCGTCCTGATACGTTTCTTTATCCTGCTGTGAAGTTATTGCCTTATTTATTTTTGTGTCATCAGCAAACACCGAGATTGAGCTATTTATCCCATCCTCTATATCATTTATTATTACCCCCAGGAAGACGTCAGCTGTGACGAAACGCGTCAGAACCGGCGTGCTGACGTCACCACGCAAAACCCGGAAGGACAGTGTATCTGGCCAGCTTTTTTGAACATAGCGCTATTTTACTCAAAGAAATGTGAGTTCCTCTCTTTGTATTAATAAAGTGTTGATTTTATATACTACATTATGGAGGCTTTTTTATTCCCTGTATGTTAACCCCTAGATGGATGCTGCTTATGATATATATGGTCTGAGTGCTTTATACGGGGTGGAAGCTCTACCCATTGACGGTCCCTGGTAATATCATATCCATACCGGCTTCTCCATCTGGACCCATCTGAGATTTAATTGATAGGTGTATTAATTACCAATATCTGGTAAGCGCACTGGCATACCTTATAGTCAGATGCACGGTGGAGGAGAATCTTCAATATTGTAACTGCTGTGGTGGAGGACTCTGCATTTCCTATACACTTTTCACACCAAGTGCTTTTGGGACTTTCATTACCCTCAATCATCTTGTGTCACTGTGTGGTTTTTTATTTTTTATTTGGCTTTGTCACTTTATTGCTTTATTATCAGAGTGCACATTCTTATATTAGTTGAACACATATTTATTTATATATTTGGTCACATATAGCGCAGCTTTATTTTGTTTATTTTTGCTTAGGTGTTATCCCACTTTAAGCCCCCGTTCACACTAAGGCGACCTGTGAGGCGACCTGGTCACCTCACAGGTCGCCGTAGGTCGCCTCCCATAGGGAAGCTGCGGACCCGCTCTAATAGGAGTGACACAAGTCGCTCCGACTTAGAAAAAGGGTCCGGAGCTTCTTTGGGGCGACCAGGAGGCGACCGCCATAGACTTCAATGCTATGAAGTCCGTGGCGGCCGCTCCGAGGTCGCGGCGCGCTGCTCGCACCGCGACCTCAGGTAGCGTGGCCTGCATGTGAACGGGGGCTTAGCTGCAGCTTTGTTTTTCGTTTATTAGCGCGGTTATTATATATACATTAAATGAAACAGAATTGATCCCAGGACAGACCCTTTGGACGTGCCCCTGTAACCAGTTTTCTATCCAAAAACAAAGCCCACGGTCCATGCTTACAGACCTCCATTTGTCAATTTAGCACCTATTGGGGACTGTATCAAATGCTTTTGCAAAAACCAGATACACCACATCCACAAGCCAACCTTTATCTAAATGGCAGCTCACTTCCTCCTAGAACATTAACAGGTTGGTTTGGCAACAATGACCTTTCGTAAACCTATGCTGATTTTTATTTATTTATGTTTTTTGTTTAACCAGCAATATGGATGCAGGGATCTCCCCTGCTGCACTATTGCATTCTGAAAGTGGCAACTCCCCTCTCTCCCCATCAGAATACACTAATCAGCGCTGCAACCATTGGCCACAGGGGTTGATCAAATTATATATTTCCAGCAAGTCTATTCAACAGAAGCAGGTTTACAATCAGCTTCTGTTGAACAGAGAAGGGTACATGTACAGGGTAATCAAAATTTGGACACTTCCTGCTGAACCAGACACATTTTGATCAATGTATACTCAGGTTTACATAAAGGTTATTCTGATAAATTAAAATATTCTTATCTCAAAACAATGTTCCCCATATTTAGGATCAGTTCTCACCAGTATGTGTGCATTATATTCCATTTATGCTGTTGTGCATTGTGTAGGTGTGGTGTGATGAAACTTTATGCAACTGTTGACATGTGGTGACGTGTTGTGTTGTGTAAAAATGTAGAGTGCAAACGCACATATATAGTGTGAACAGGGCACATCAAGAACAATTGGTAATGTATTAATCAATGCACATCATTGCACTTGGTGTGAAGGAGCCCTGAACATTGCTGTATATTATTAGACAAATGTTTTAAACAATAAAGGCCATTAATGAATGTTCATTATGTGGTGATGACATAGACACTTTAACAAGTGGCATGTATTTTTTTTTCTGCAAAAACGCTGCTGGCTTCTAGGAGAGTTAAAAAAACGTAATGTGTGCTCGAGGCCTTAAAAAAATAAATAGGAAATGTGCATCTCAAGTTATATGGTCATATGAATAGAAACACGGCTGCCATTTTAACAAAATTTCGAAGCAATATGTCTCGATCAAAAGAGATTTCAGAAAAACATTTGAACAAAAAAGGGTTTCAAAGGAATTTCTGAGAACTTGGGTCATTATCAACTCACAGTCGGTTAGGTGTAAAGGACGTTTAGCAAAATTGTCATACTCTTAAATATCGACACAATGTCATGCTGTATAATCTTTAAGCAGGTTACAGAGATTACTGGGATGACATAAAAAGATTAGGGATGAGCTGCTGGTTTGGTCTAAACCCAGGTTTGGACTGACGTTTGCTTTCTCAGAGGTCCAGCAACCAGTCAAACCAAACTGGTGTTCAGCTGAGTCAAACCTCTAATGGCAGAGGGAAGTTAAATATTTAGCAACAATATTACTACCACTGCTAAATGTGATAGCTTCCCCTCAGGCTGTTTATTAGGAAGCAGACAGCTGCTGGTATCTTAGCAACCATGAGCTCTACAGTAAGGGGAAAAAGTATTTGATCCCCTGCCGATTTTGTACATTTGCCCACTGACAAAGAAAGGACCAGTCTTTAGTTTTAAATGGCAGGTTTATTTTACCAGTGAAAGATTGAAAGACATGTATATTAAAAAAGAATAGCGCACTCATGCAAAATAAATTACTACCAAATTTGAAGACAATCCATAAATAAAAATGGGGATTTGGTCCCACCATATGGCCATATAGTGCCCAAGCCCACCACTACGTCAAAGTACCCCATTATCAGTGGGTCCTACACTATCCATGAAAAAGAGATGAATCCAGCCTTTCTAACCCTTGGAGATAATACTCCTTGCTGGGAAAGATGTGCAAATGCACTACAGGGGAC
This sequence comes from Pelophylax lessonae, assembly GCF_965119305.1. Lineage (NCBI taxonomy): Eukaryota > Metazoa > Chordata > Amphibia > Anura > Ranidae > Pelophylax > Pelophylax lessonae. The sequence continues at coordinate 154,852,252 of NC_138775.1, forward strand.
TCCTCCTATATCCACTTGATAGTGGACACTGATAGAGTACAGGTGTGTGTGGGGTGTGGGATGGGTTGCTCAACCTCGGTAGTCTGGTCAGACCGAATACATAATAAACAAGCAAAAAATTTGGGGGAGCATACCCATGTATTTCTAAAGCTGGTGCAGCTATGAACCAAAAGACATGTATATTAAAAAAGAATAGCGCACTCATGCAAAATAAATTACTACCATATTTGAAGACAATCCATAAATAACAATGGGGATTTGGTCCCACCATATGGCCATATAGTGCCCAAGCCCACCACTACGTCAAAGTACCCCATTATCAGTGGGTCCTACACTATCCATGAAAAAGAGATGAATCCAGCCTTTCTAACCCTTGGAGATAATACTCCTTGCTGGGAAAGATGTGCAAATGCACTACAGGGGACTCCTCCTATATCCACTTGATAGTGGACACTGATAGAGTACAGGTGTGTGTGGGGTGTGGGATGGGTTGCTCAACCTCGGTAGTCTGGTCAGACCGAATACATAATAAACAAGCAAAAAATTTGGGGGAGCATACCCATGTATTTCTAAAGCTGGTGCAGCTATGAACCAAAAGACATGTATATTAAAAAAGAATAGCGCACTCATGCAAAATAAATTACTACCATATTTGAAGACAATCCATAAATAACAATGGGGATTTGGTCCCACCATATGGCCATATAGTGCCCAAGCCCACCACTAGGTCAAAGTACCCCATTATCAGTGGGTCCTACACTATCCATGAAAAAGTGATGAATCCAGCCTTTCTAACCCTTGGAGATAATACTCCTTGCTGGGAAAGATGTGCAAATGCACTACAGGGGACTCCTCCTATATCCACTTGATAGTGGACACTGATAGAGTACAGGTGTGTGTGGGGTGTGGGATGGGTTGCTCAACCTCGGTAGTCTGGTCAGACCGAATACATAATAAACAAGCAAAAAATTTGGGGGAGCATACCCATGTATTTCTAAAGCTGGTGCAGCTATGAACCAAAAGACATGTATATTAAAAAAGAATAGCGCACTCATGCAAAATAAATTACTACCATATTTGAAGACAATCCATAAATAACAATGGGGATTTGGTCCCACCATATGGCCATATAGTGCCCAAGCCCACCACTAGGTCAAAGTACCCCATTATCAGTGGGTCCTACACTATCCATGAAAAAGTGATGAATCCAGCCTTTCTAACCCTTGGAGATAATACTCCTTGCTGGGAAAGATGTGCAAATGCACTACAGGGGACTCCTCCTATATCCACTTGATAGTGGACACTGATAGAGTACAGGTGTGTGTGGGGGGTGGGATGGGTTGCTCAACCTCGGTAGTCTGGTCAGATCGAATACATAATAAACAAGCAAAAAATTTGGGGGAGCATACCCATGTATTTCTAAAGCTGGTGCAGCTATGAACCAAAAGGCATGTATATTAAAAAAGAATAGCGCGGGGGGGGGGGGCGTGTCCGGCACGAGCATCGCTACGGACGTCTTTTGGAGAGCTCTGCCATCCCAGCTCCCAAATCCGCCTCCATCGGCGGCATATCACGTCATAAAAGCAAGCCATCCAGCAATCCGAGCTCCCCGCTCCCTCCTGGTCAGTTTGAGACCCCTCTTGGATAGCTGCCCTGCAGATAGCCGCCCGCCGGAATTGCGGCCTACCAACTAGGCCGAAGCCACGGCCTCTAGTAGTTACCGGAAGCCGGAGGGCGGACGCGCGGCCGACTGTGTCGCACGCTGCTCGCTCCCGAACGGCTTGGGCAGTTGGCCAGTTAGCTTCCCACACGGCCAGAGCTCCCCACACACCAGCGAGCGGCACAGCAACCTTGGAGCCTGGGAGGACAGCGGGGACCAGGTAGGCGCAAGATGGCGGCTTGACCAGAAGGCCCCGTCCCGCTCTGGCCCCTTAAGCACCCGCAGCACTGACCTTAGCAGCCCCTCACCCCTAGACAGCACCTGCCTTGCCTCACTGTCTGTTGGGTGCAACATCTGAACCCTGGATGTCTGGATCGCAGGCCCAGAGGGACCTCTCCCGCCAGTTTGATGCTGAGGCCTCCTACCCCAGAGGTCCCCTGATGGCAACCTCTAGTCATCTCAATGGCGGTCTGGAGGGTGAGGAGGACATAGCAGATGAACCATCCACCCCTTCCCAGCCAGGACTGATTCCCTCAAACCCGGTCACAGCCCCTGGAACAGCCAAAATTTTATCCCCAGCATCCACAGTATCCCTGCTGGAGAGGACCCTGGACGAATTACTTCAGTCACCTGATGGGGCCTACTCTGCTCATCAAAGCCTGCCGCAGGGTGCTTCACCTCATATCCCCCAAAATCAACTGGACTTTTCCTACTTAATGTCTACTTTCTCCAAGATGCTTGCCAAAGGCCTGGCTCAAACGGCCTCTCAGATAACATCTGCCATACATGCCGATCTACAAAACATTGGATCCCGAATTGAGGCAATCGAGTTGAAATCAGATCAAACTGTAGCGCGGGTGAACCAAAACTCTGCCCGTCTGCAGGACCTCCATGACCAACTTGATACGGCTCTGTCCAAAATAGACGATTTGGAAAACCGATCACGCAGATACAATTTCAGAATTCGTGGTTTACCCGAATCTGTTAAGGAAGTGGAACCGGCAATCGTCTCATTTATAAAGGACTTGATCCCAAATATTCCACCGCATTGCCTAGAACTAGATAGAGCGCACAGAGCTCTCAGACCTCCCAATCCTGATGGTTCCCCACGGGACATAATCGTTAAATCCCACTTTTATAAGGTGAAGGAGGACATTATGAAACTATCGAGAAACGCTGATCGGCTGATCATCCAAGGGCATCTGATACAAATCTTTGCCGACCTCTCACCCACCACCATTCAAAAACGGCGCTCCTTAAAACCCCTAGTTCAAGTCCTTATCCAGCACTCTGTCAAGTATTGGTGGTCCTTCCCATTTCGCCTCAGCTTTGTCTATAATCAGAAAACCCACGGTTTTTCTTCCCTTCCCTGACGGGGAACGCCTACTACTTCGCCTGGGCCTGATATCCCAGGATTCTGTTGCCTCACTGGGATCTCGCCCTTCTTCTTCCTCCAAGCGACCTTCTCCTCAAAGCCCACTGGTCCCTACATGGCAGAAGCATCAACCAAAGAGAGCCAAAGAAGCCAGACCTCCTTAGATGACCTCTCCGTATACATCCTGGATTCCAGTTTTCCTCTGTGAAGAAGTTGTCCGACTTCGACTTTCACCATGTGGGGGAGGGGAGGAGGAGGTTCTGTTGTCTTTTTCCCTCCGGCCCCCCTTGAAGCCCCACACCCCCCATTAAAATATACACTTTTTTTAAAAAAAAAAAAACAATTTTTTTTTTCCCCTCCTTCCCTGGTCCGCTCCTGCCGAGATCAGGAGTTCTGGACTGGGCTTTGTCGCACATGAGATTTTTTTATATTAATGTCTTTACTTAACATGTTCTTTTAGGTTATTATTATAATTATAATTATAGGCTTACTTTGAATGTTCTTTTAGGTCCTGGCTGCTGACCTACCCTTATCATTTGTGTCAGTGGCTTCTAGACCATGCTTGCACTGTTGCTTTATGGTTCATCCATTCACTTGTATTCAGGTTTTATTATTATGCATATTGTTGCGCACATTTGCGGGCCTTAGGCCAGAGCGGGATTCCCACGGTGCATTGACCCTTCTCTCCATGGGACATTCGCGCCCATGCAGACTGGGTCTGACTCCCCCATCCTTGGGGATCTTTGGGGACAAGGAGGAAGGGGGATGGGGCCCCCATCCTCCCTCGGGGTTTGGGGTTTGTGTCTTGTTTGTCTGTCTTGTTCGTTGTCCTCTCATGACTCTACCATTTCCTTTTTTGCTCTTTTGGCCCTTCTTTACCTCTCTTCCTTTCTCTCTCCTCTTCCTGGATCACCGGGGGAGCTTGCCCCCCTCTTTTTTCCCAGCAGGACCACCTTCCCTTTGGAGACCAGGCCAGGAAGCCCCTCGACCGGAAGCTAGGTCCCGGTCATCAGGAAGTTTGGGAAGATCAGCGTACTACATCTCGAACCTCACCATGACCTCGTCTACATCCACTCGGGGTAATTTGAAGATTACCTCCCATAACGTCCAAGGTCTGAATTCTCCTGTGAAAAGACGTAAGCTGTTTAATTTATATCACTCCCAACACACTGATATTCTTTTTATTCAGGAAACTCACTTCCCTAGATCATATAGACCGGTGTTTGTCCACCACAAATACCCCCAATTCTACTTGGCTGACGCCCCTGATAAAACTAGAGGAGTTGGGATCTTTTTTGCTAAACATATCTCCTTTACGCTCACTAGAAAGATAGAAGACCCAGAGGGTAGATTTCTTTTATTAATAGGAGTTATCGATGGCACGACCTATTCCCTGCTATCATACTACGCCCCAAACCATGGCCAAGAATCCTTTTTTCATCGGCTAGCCGTAGAGATTCTCCCATGCGTGGAAGGCATTCTGGTTATGGGAGGGGACTCAAATGTGGCCTTAGATCAGGGCCTAGATAAAACGCAATCGGGTGCCAACCGTCTTCGCCGGCCGTCCAAGCGGAGCACTCGTATAGCTAGAGTGCTCTTCTCGGAGGGCTTGGTAGATATCTGGCGTGAACTGAATCCTAGATCACGGGATTTTACCCATTATTCTGCCCCTCACCAGAGCTACGCCAAAATAGACCACATATTTCTCCATACACGGATGGTTCCCCTCGCCCTCCAATCCCGCATCAGGGATTTCCCCTTATCGGACCACGCAATGGTCATTCTTCTCATTAAAAAAGCGCAGGAAGCATCTCGGGTATTTAAATGGTGACTTAACGAGTCGATCTTGAGCAATCCCACCCATTGTGCCATGTACGCCAAAGATATTGAAGACTACTTTACCACCAATGATACCCCCGACATATCCCCCACCACTTTATGGGCAGCCCATAAGGCAGTTTTAAGGGGCAAAATTATCCAGTTCTCCTCCAACCTCAAAAAACAAAGAAGGGCAGACATTGCCAAATTAGAGAAGGAGTTTGCAGACATCAGTAAACAACATAAGAAACGTCCCTCCTCGGACTCAAAACTTAAGCTGGAATCCGCCAGATTGTCACTAAATTTGGCCCTCACCATGGAGGCTGAGAAGCAGCTTCGGTGGTCCGGCGCCAAACTCTATGCGGCCAGGGACAAGATAGGCCCCAAACTTGCCTCCAAATTGTCTCCAAAAATGAGGAATTACTCCCTGCCCAAAATTAGAACCTCAGCGGGGATCCTCTCTCAGAATCCACAGACTGTTCTGCAAACGTTTCATGAATTCTTTTCCAAACTATATGACAATAATGATTCCTCTCTATCAGAGGATGCCCAGGCTTTCCTACGGCAAATTCCCCTGCCACAACTTAGCAAGGAACATAGATTGCAACTTGAATCCCCAATCTTGGACTCATAGATTTTAGGGGGTCATTAAAAATCTTAAACTAGGTTCTGCACCCGGACCAGATGGGTTATCGGTGGGTTACTACAAACACTTCGCCCCTGTACTGGCTCCTCACTTGGCTACTTTCTATAACTCCTTACGAAATGGGTGCCCTGTGGATAGGACCTCCAACTCCGCTTTCATAACGGTCATCCCTAAACCGGGAAAAGATCACAGTGATGTACATAATTTTAGACCGATCTCCCTGATCAATGTCGATTTAAAAATCTTAACTAAGATCCTGTCCAATAGGATGTCCCGTTTTGTCGCAACCTATGTTCATAAAGATCAATCTGGTTTTATCCCAGGGAGGCAAGGTCCTGAGCAAATCAGAAGAGCTATAGATATTATCACCCTGCTGCAATCCAGATGGGACGGAGGTCCTTCCCAGGAAGGATTTTTGCTTTCCATTGATCTTCATAAAGCTTTTGACTCCCTCTCCTGGCCATACTTATTCCATACTCTTGAACGATGGAACTTAGGTCCGTATTTTCTCAATATCCTGAGAACACTACCACCGCCCAAATTCGCACTTCAGGTTTCTACTCAGAACCCTTTAACATCCGACGGGGCACGCGTCAGGGCTGCCCTCTCTCACCTATCATCTTTGCCATCGCCATTGAAACCCTAGCAATTGCCATCAGGCAACACCCTGACATTCGGGGTGTTTCCTGTGGCCCCTCGGAGCACAAATGTGGCCTTTTCGCGGATGATCTACTATTGTTCCTAACATCGCCCACAGTCACGGTCCCTAATGTCTGCCAACTCCTCAACGACTTCTCCCATGCGTCTGGCCTGTCTGTGAATTTTTCAAAGTCAATGGCCCTCAATATATCAGTACCACAACGAACCCTTGAAGCACTGAAGCCTCATTTCCCATTTGCCTGGCGCTCGGACTGTATCCCATACTTGGGAATATTTCTGACCCCCTCTATCACCTCCCTTTACAAAGCCAATTACCCTCCGATGTACCAAAAACTACACTCCGAACTCAGGGATTGGAATGCACATAATCTATCTTGGTTAGGCAGTATTAACTCGGTAAAAATGACCCTTTTGCCCCGCCTGTTATACTTATTCCGCTCCCTTCCTCTGCCTGCCCCTAAATCCCACTTGCTTAAATTACAATCGCTGATTGTCCGTTTTGTCTGGGGTAAAAAGGGACATAGGTGTCCTAGAGCGACTCTATTCCGGCTCCGCTCTCAAGGAGGACTGGCCTTACCAAACCTATGGAACTACTATAGGGCGGCCCAACTAGCCCAATTTGCCACGGTGTTCTCCATGGGCGCCAAACCAGCTTGGATCAGCATGGGAAGACAGGCCGTTCCTCACCACACACTAGATTTTATCGCTTGCTGTCCTGTAAACCTTAAGCCGCCAATCCTGGCACCTACTCTTTCTCACTCTATCACCCTATGCTCCCAACTCTTCAAGCTAGATTCCCTCATATCTCCGATGACGCCCCTCGCTCACTTATTCCATCATCCTCTGTTTGTCCCTGGCCAGAATATTAAAGCATTTAAGTGGTGGACAGACAAAGGTCTTTACCGTATAGGTCACTTCCTTACCCCTTCTGGCCCGTTGTCATTGACTTTTTGTAGTACCAAACTCAAAATGCCGGCGTCTGAGACATTTAGTTTCTTACAAATTTCCCACTTCCTCCGGAACTTATGGTCAGATAGAAAGATACCCCCTGCGACTACACCCTTCGAACGTTGGTGTGCGGATTCCCATATACAGAAGGGGGGCATATCTATTATATACTCAGCTCTGATGTCCTCCCCTGATAAACCTACTTCTGCGCGCCATTGGGAAAGGGACTTGGAGATTGACTACCCGACTGAAGTCTGGAACCGCATTTTCTGTAGGTCCTTTAGGGGCATCATTAATATCACGCTTATAGAAGCCAATATCAAAATACTCACTCGCTGGTACCTGGTCCCCGCTTGCTTACACGTCATGTATCCGCAGACATCTCCGCTTTGCTTTAGGGGCTGTGAACACTTAGGATCCTTTATGCATACATGGTGGTCTTGCCCCAGGATTAGAAACTTTTGGAACAAAATCTTCCACCTCATTCGCTCGGTCACAGGAATACCACTACCTCAAACACCTCAATCAGCTTTCTTACATGACAAACTCCCGGGCACTCCCAAACACTCTCTATCCTTGTTTTTTTTTATTTTGTTGGGTGCTAAACTCACGGTGGCTAAAGCGTGGAAGCAACCTTCAGTTTCATATAGTGCTGCCAAGCGCAAAATATCCTGGATCATGGCCCAAGAAAAAATGGTGGCGATCCTGCAGGATAAGGTTTCCAAGTTTGAACTGATCTGGGAACCGTGGGCTAAACGAAATCATATCTCGATTTCATAGATATGCCTTCCATAGCTCGAGATCTCCTGGTGATCCTACCCCTCTTCTCCTCTTCCTTTCCCCTTTCCACTTCTCACCACCCTCTCTCTCCTTTCTCTCTCTACCCCGCTCATGCCTCCTTCTTATTTATGTTCTCTCAGGGCCGATTCCTCTCTCCTCTAAGGTGCATCTGCTTGCTCCCTCTATTGATCCCAGTGGAGCACTTGGATTTCCTCATCCTGGAGGATCTCCAATCGCCTTACTAATTGGTTGCCCGTCCTGGCTCCCCAATGTTTCGCAACCTCTTCAGGTGCTGGGGACCCGGATCGTCAACTTTAAGAACAACGCTCTCGGAGGTAGCAGGTTAAGCTGTGTTTTCTACGTCATTGTCAGACTTTTCCTGCACCTGAAGTTTTGAGTAGAGTTAATTTGTCCTTCTCATTTTATGTTGTCCTTGTCTCATATATTTTTCTTTTGTCTTCTGTTGTTCTCACATTGATGTAACTCTAGTACCATATCATGCTACTATAGCGGGAGGTTGACTCCCCATTTTATGCTTCCGGCCTTACATGTTCGGATGCGGATAAGGTTCCATAGTACGTGCCCTGCACGTTTTGACTGACACAAATTGTTCTTTCTGCTGGGGTTTTTTTTGGTTATGTTGTTATTGCAGCAAGGTAGTTTCACTGTCTCTTTAATGCTGTGTCACATATTGTATTGAAACTGTATGCCTTGTCCGCTTGTTTATCTCTTTTAATGCTTCCTAATAAAAACGTATTGAAAACTAAAAAAGAATAGCGCACTCATGCAAAATAAATTACTACCAAATTTGAAGACAATCCATAAATAAAAATGGGGATTTGGTCCCACCATATGGCCATATAGTGCCCAAGCCCACCACTACGTCAAAGTACCCCATTATCAGTGGGTCCCACACTATGAAAAATAAATGAATCCAGCCTTTCTTTTTTACAAATTCAACGTTTATTGAAAAAAGGAATAGGCATACAACATATGCATGAGCAGTGGTACAAGTCCAAAAACAGTGTGTAAGCAGAAGACAATGCACAAGGGAATAAACAAAAACATATTTCAGGACAAGTGATCCCACAGAGATAAACATGTAAGGCAAGATCTAAGAGCTGAGTACAGGGAGTTGGCCCTCCAAAAAGGTCCGAACCCCCACCTCCGCCGGCATCTATCAAATGGCCGGCCCATGGAGATAGAGGGGAACCAATCCGGTGGCCCGCCCCGCTCCTAAATTACGAGAGGCAGGTAGATTACGTATGCCTAGGGGAAAGAAAGTCCCGAAAGAGAGGAAGCATTAGAACAGAGAAAGGGAGGGGAGAATACAGTGTAGAAGGGGGGAAAGGGAGTGGGGAGGAAGCAGAGAGCGCAAAAGAGAGGGGGAGAAGGTTAAAATGGAAAGGAGGGAGGGGGAGGATGGCCACCCGGCCCACCGACAGTCAGCTAAGCGAGCAAAGTTTTATATTTATCGGAGAAGCTGAACTCATGCCAATAGTACCACCGTTTGAGGAACTTCTCTCTGGTGCCCCTATCGGTCGCAACGAGGTCTTCCATTTCATTCATATGTGCCACTTTTCGCAGCCACATTGCCACCGTGGGAGGGTGTGCCTGTTTCCAGAGAAGAGGGATACAGCTCTTAGCCGCCGTAAGTAGGAGCGGCAAGATTGATTTCCGATAAGAAGACCGCGTAAAGCTATTGTGGTGGAGGAGGAAGAGAGCAGGACTCAAAGTGAGGGTATGATCTGTGAACTTCTGCGAAATACGCATTACCTCATTCCAAAAGGGTTGCAGTCTACTGCAGGACCAAAAAATGTGGAGGAGGGATCCCACCTCCTCCCCACATCGCCAGCAAAGATTTGAACAAGAGGGGAACATCCTATGCAGTCTAGTCGGGGTGTATTACCACCTGGTCAAGAGCTAATAGCCGGCCTCTTGATACTTGGAGCACGGGGAAGTTTTATAGGTGAAAAAGAAAATACGCTCCACCTGGTGGTCAGACAGAGAGAGCCCTAGATCCCTTTCCCAATGAGCCAGATACTGGGGTCTGAAGGATGGATCGGAGCCTGACAGAAGGCGATAGAGCAGAGATATGGTGTGGCGCAATGGAGAGTCGGATGCACAAAGATCCTCAAAAGGGGTAAGGCGTCTCGTAAACAAGGATGCCGGTGGCAGGGATTGCAGGGAGTGAGCCAGCTGTATCTTTTGCCAAAACGACAATGTGGCAAAGGAGCGATCAGAGAAGAGAGTTTGCCGAGAGACCCAATGACCGCGGACAATAAAGTGTCTAGCCTGGTGGCGACCGTTGTTCTTCAAGGCACGAAAGCCTGGGTCACTCAAGCCCGGGGAGAAGTCCTGGTTATCAAGCACCGGAAAGAGAGGGGAAGGAAAGGTCGCAATTGAGCCCTCTCCACACAGCCTGCGGCCCAACCCCAGGGTGGCTCCTATGGTCGGATGATCCGAGGCCCTGCGTGGCAAGGCAGAAGCACCCCAGAACAGTGACTCCGGTGGAGAGTCACCAAAGCTCCGTTCAATGCGCACCCATTGTTTCAGAGAGCCATGCACATGCCAGTCCAGACTCCTGGCCAGATGACAAGAGGCATAGTACAGCGATGCGTCGGGGAAGGCCATGCCGCCATTCAGTTTGGGCATACGAAGAACCTTGAGCGCCAGGCGAGGGGAGTTCCGGAGCCAAAGAAACCTACGGAAAACCTAATTGATCTTCCGAAGGAAGGCCTGGAGGACAAAGATAGGAAGGGCTTGCAACACATAAAGCAGACGGGGCATGACATTCATTTTTATGATGTTACAGCGCCCGAACCATGAAAACATCCCCTTCTGCCAACTCTCCAAGTCCTTCCGGATATGCGCTAGAAGAGGAGGGAAGTTGCATTCGAAGATGCGGTCAGGGTGGTTGGGGAGAAAAACACCCAAATATTTAATATGCGAGGAACTCCACTTAAAGGGGAAGTCCCTTTGGAGAAGGGTCAGTAAAGCCGGAGGTACAGAGACCGGGAGGGCTTCGGATTTCTGATGATTGATTTTATATGAAGATAGCTCTTCATATTTGCGAAACTCCTGCATAAGATTGGGTAGGGAGAGAAGGGGCTTGGATAAGAAGAAGAGAAGGTCATCCGCATAAGCCGCCACCTTAGGGGCGAGCGACGGTGAAACCCGGATCCCTCCTATATCAGTGTTCGCCCTAATCAACCTTAAGAAGGGCTCAAGGGTCAGAACAAAGATCAGCGGGGAAAGAGGGCATCCCTGCCGTGTCCCGTTGGAGATTTCTAAAGGGCCGGAGAGCAAGCCGTTGATCTTAACGCACGCCGATGGGCGAGAGTAAATCGCACCGATCCAGGACAACATACACTGCCCCAGTCCAATATGTCTCATGGTCTCCAGAAGAAAAACCCAGTTCACCCGATCAAACGCCTTTTCGGCGTCCGTCGAGAGGAGCAACATGGGGATCTTCCGGGCACACGCCAAGTGCAGCAGGTCAATAGCCTTCGTGGTGTTGTCCCTCGCTTCCCGGGAGGGCACAAAGCCCACTTGATCATCTTCCACCAGCTGCGGGAGTAGGGGAGCCAGGCGAGAGGCCAGAATCTTGGTGAACAGCTTTAAGTCCACATTAAGGAGCGAGATAGGCCTATAGCTCTAGCAGAGGAGGGGATCTTTGCCCTCTTTCGCGATCACCGTTATGTGAGCGCGAAGTGAGTCCACCGGAAACTCCGCCCCCGAGCCCGTTGCGTTATATGGGGCAAGGAAGTGGGGAACCCAAATATCCTCAAAACACTTATAATAGGCCAGAGAGAAGCAGTCGGGCCCAGGTGCCTTGCCACTTTGAGATCCCGCCAGGGCCCCCGAGAGCTCGTCAGGACGAAGCGGCTCCTCCAATCGTTCCAAGTCCTCATTGGGAAGACCGGGAAGCCCAGAAGTCTGCAAGTACAGTTGGATCTTGGAGCAGAGTGCCGCCCGAGCGGGTGAAGACGAGTCCGGGGCCAGATTGTATAACGAGGAATAATAACTGCGGAAGGCTTCCGCAATATCCTCCGTGGCGTGAACCTTCCGGCGCGACGATGTGAGAATTTCTGGGACAAAATTCCGTGCCCGCTGTTGGCACAATGCGCATGCAAGGATCCCGCCACATTTATTCCCGTGCTCATAGAACACTCGTTTGCATTTGGCCAGCAAAGCCTTCGCTCGGAAGAGGGCCAAGGAGCGTAACTGGTCACGAAGAAGAGTAAGCTCCTGGAGGGCAGAATGTGCCAGCGTCCATTTATGGGTGGTCTCCAGTGAAGCAATGCGCCGCAGAAGATCTGCCACCTGTCGAGCTCGATCACGTTTGCGTTGTGACCCCAGTTTGATCAGGATCCCGCGCATGTAACTCTTGTGAGCCTCCCACACCATCAGAGGAGGACTGTCCGGAAGGGCATTGGTCGCAAAGAACCCACCAAGTTCGACCCGTAGCTCCTCCAGGAGCTTGGGATCAAGAAGGAGGCTGTCATTGAGTCGCCACTGCAATTGTCGTGCCTCCGGGGTGCGTAGGTCCATCTCAAGGACCACAGGCGCATGGTCTGAGACAGTTATGGATCCAATAGATGCTGACACAACACGTCCCAGCAAGGCCTGTGGAACCAGAAAATAGTCGATGCGCGAGTAGGAGTCATGGGGGGAGGAGTAAAAAGTGTAATCTCTAGTGGTCGGGTGGAGAACCCGCCAAGCGTCAACTAGGTGAAAAGCGTGAAAACTCTTCTTAAGTCGCTTCAGTGCCGAGTAGGAAATGTGGGAGGCGCCTCGGGAGGCGTCCAAGATCGGGTCCAGAACAAAATTAAGGTCGCCTCCAAGGAGAACTTGACCCTCCATAAAGTCGTGTAGTTTGGAAAAACATAGATTCAAGGAACGGGACCCGTTCCGTATTGGGCAGATAGAGATTGACTAGGGTAACTAACACAGAGCCCATTATTTAGTGATAATGCCATCAGATAGCAGCAATCTGAGCATATGAGTTAGTATTGAACATGCCAATCCTAGAATTTGCTAACATAGAAAATTATTGGAAGGTTGGGAAGGAAGGATTTTCCGGCACATAGATTCTTTAAAAAGTAATAATTTTATTCAAATTCCATGACACAAACATAATACTAAAGAAAAAACACATAAACACCAACAAGACATGAAAATGCTAATTAAAATTGACTGAAACCATAATAGGCTAAAAACAGTCAAAGTGAGTAACATGCAGCAGTTCTACTCGATATAATCATGCATAATAGAATGCTATTGGTCACAAATTGTGACTATATGTACATTTTTATGATACTTAAAGAATGGTGACAAAAAGTAGTAGTTTGATTGCTGAAATTGCTCTACATGTTTCGCCTCATAAAGAAGCTTCGTCTGGAGCCTGCTTGTAATCAGAATGGATAATTCTGTATATTTATTCTGCAGGACAAATGTCACCGCAAAGGCATGGTAGTGAATAACGAAGGGACATTCATGGATAGGTATAGAGCTCGATATAAAAAGGAAGAGATTAGCCCAGGGTTAGTAAAGCATGGGGGCCACCAAACATAGCACTATGAAGGCATATCTCCATACAGTTGATGGAAAAAAGAGGCCAGCTAAATATACCAGCAGATATTGATGTATCAATGCCCTTGTATCAGCTCTGTCTTATACCGCCATGATGTCCACTCCGGATGGGGAACCGCCGCCGTCATGGCGGCGGTTCCCCATCAGGAGTGGACATCATGGCGGGGAACAGGGAAGGCCACACCGAAGAGAGGAAGGTGACCGCCCCCCGTCCATCTCAGGTCGACCTATGAAAAAAATGATGTGTGAGCGTCAAAAACAAAAAGAAAAAAAAAAGGAAGAAAAGGAACAATCAATTAGGAACATTGGAGGAAGCATAGCCCCCCGAGGGCGGGGAACGAGATATGACTGATAATAAACCCAGTTAAACAGAAACAAAAATAATGAAAAACAGCAAATCAGTCAGGAGCAGGAGAGGACGATCCAGAGTGCCGGCTCCCCGACAGACCCCATTGGCCCCGAGGATTGCAGCCCCAGAAGCCCCCGCAAAGGGCCCCCCTTGAAGGCACCAAGGGTCGTAGAATGGAATATGGCCCCGGGCATGGGAAAAAGGGGGAGGGGGGAGAGGAGGGAGAGCAGGGGTAAGGGACTCGGAAAGGAGATGGGGGGGTCCAATATTGCCTCCAGCCCAAAGCACAGCTACAGAAATACGATATTGCAACAGACACAGAACTGTTAACATAGCAAGAGATAAGGGCAGCCCCACATGCAATATAAAGCTTGGAGATGGGCACCATCCAGTGCAGCAAGTCCATCCCCGGCAATACACAGCAAGAAACAATCCCTCCCAATCGCCAGGCACATCCCGTATTGGTGCATAGCCGGCAGCTCAGCACAAGTCCCCCCTGGGGACACCGGAGAGGATCCACCGCGAGCCAGCCTCCCCCCCCACCGCACCGCCACCAGATGTAGCTACAGGGCAGCCGCCGCGGGAGGGTGAAGGCAAGGACCGTCGCCAGCGGAGTCACAGCCCAGTGCCCCAACCGAGCAGGAAGAGTGCCATACATGTCCTTCGACGAGGGATCAGCTCGCCATGACCCAGAGAAGCCCGAGGCCCCCGAAGCAGTCCAGTTCATCCCTCCCCCCACCCAGTGTCCATCCAAAAATGGAGATCCCTAGAAGGTGAGACCCAGGGCAGGAGGAGGGCAGCCGGGAGTGATGGCCATGCAGGGCAGCCACAAGCCAGAGCGGTAGCCAGCGAAAAGGGGGGGGGACCGGTGATCCACGCTGTCCAACAGCACACATGGGCTAGGAGCGGGGGGCAATACAAGGAGGCAGCAGTCCAGCGGGGAACGGGAGGGGGCCAAGCAATAACAGATGAGCACGGAGAGGTACCAGGGACAGTAGCATGCTGGGGGCGAAGGGCAGTGGGCTGGCCGGAGACATCAAGGACCAGGACTGAGGAAAGGGCAAAAGTCAGGGAGGGAGGGAGCCATACTCACAGTCCCCGGCATTAAGTCTCCGGTGCAGCGATCTCCGGACCCCGCGACTGTGAGGGCTGTCCACGGCTCTGCCGACGCCGTCGGCAGAGAAGCGGAGAGTGTAAGCCACAGGGACCCTGTCGCGGGTCACGATCAGGAAGCAGGGCTAGCCAGTCCGGGAGCTCCATCCGCGCGATGCCCATGAACTCACACAGAGAAGGGAGATCTGCATGCCTGCGGAGCACAAGGAATGATCCGTTCTTCCGCACAGTCAGCTGCAGGGGGAATCCCCACCGATAGGTGATCTCAGGAGCCCGGAGCCTTTCCAACAGCGGTTTGAGCATCGCTCGGCGTTGCAGGGTGCCTCGGGCCACGTCAGGGAATATTTGGATAAGAGCGCCATCGAAATCAACGGGGCCCTTGGACCAGGCCTCCCGGAGCACCCTCTCCTTCACCGTGTAGCGATGCAGGCGGCAGATAACGTCTCTGGGTCTAGCTGGATCAGTCGGTCGAGCTCCCAGTGCCCGATGGACCCGATCAAATTCCAGGTTGGTCGCAGGATCCGGAGGGAGCACACGGGACAGCACAGCTCGCACAGTGTCCACCAGATCCTCTGGCCCAGTCGCCTCAGGTATGCCCCGGAGCCGTAGGTTGTTGCGACGGCTCCGGTTTTCGATGTCCTCCATTCTAAGCTGATGTGCGGCAAGGACCTCAGTGTGGGCGCTCTGGGTCTGCTCCAGCCAGGAGATCCTGGTTTGTAACGCTCCGACCACAGATTCACCCGCCGTCACATGGCCCTCCAGGGGGGCCACCTCACCGCCCAGCTGCTGGAAGTCCCGCCGGTGCTGTTCCGCTACCTGAGCCACAATCGCCTCCATGTCTGATTTCGTGGGAAGGGCCCTGAGGAGATTCCAGATGTCCTGAATGTCCCCTAGCTGAGCAGGTAAGGTCGTAGCAGCCATGGGGGAGGCAGCAAGGATCTGAGGGGAGCTCTGTGTAGGTGAGGAGGCAGCTAGCGGGCCTAGTCCCCCACGTGGCGACAGAGTCAGGGCCCGCGGTGAAGAGGTGGCGGAATCCGGGAAAAAAGCACGGATCGGGGTCACCAAGGTGGTCCTTGAGGAAGAGGCTGTGGCAGGCTTGGTTACCTTCTTCTTGCGGACGCTCATAGCAGCGATAAAGAGCGGTTAATGGTCGACTAGGGAGGCAGGAGAGCGGGAGCACCAAGCGAGAACGTCCTCACACCGCCATGTCCAAGCCACGCCCCCCGAATCCAGCCTTTCTAACTCTTGGAGATAATACTCCTTGCTGGGAAAGATGTACAAATGCACTACAGGGGACTCCTCCTATATCCACTTGATAGTGGACACTGATAGAGTACAGGTGTGTGTGGGGGGTGGGATGGGTTGCTCAACATCGGTAGTCTGGTCAGACCGAATACATAATAAACAAGCAAAAAATTTGGGGGAGCATACCCATGTATTTCTAAAGCTGGTGCAGCTATGAACCAAAAGACATGTATATTAAAAAAGAATAGCGCACTCATGCAAAATAAATTACTACCAAATTTGAAGACAATCCATAAATAAAAATGGGGATTTGGTCCCACCATATGGCCATATAGTGCCCAAGCCCACCACTACGTCAAAGTACCCCATTATCAGTGGGTCCTACACTATCCATGAAAAAGAGATGAATCCAGCCTTTCTAACCCTTGGAGATAATACTCCTTGCAGACACATTGCAACTGTATTGGCAATCAACTCATGACACCATCACGAAAGACCTGAACATCGATATCAATTACTCCCCCGCCCAATATTTATTAAACTACACTAAAGCCCTCCCAAATGGATATTGCAAATCGCTCACCCCCCACTTACTCAATGCAGCTAAAGCATGTATCCCAATTCACTGGAAATCAGACAAAATACCCTCAAAACAGTAATGGCTTAGCAAAATGGATAAAAGTGCTAAACTGGAAGAGCTAGTAGCGATTGCTCGCGACAGGACAAACTCCTACGCACACATTTGGGCCCCCTGGAAATACTATCGCGAATCCCGACTTCGCACCCCACCACTTAGTATACCCTCCCCTGTAAATGACTCCTTAGCTAATGTTCTATGAACCGCTTATCTCTAGAGTTGAGCGGACACCTGGATGTCCGTGTTCGGCGGGTTCGGCCGAACTTGAAAAAAAAGTCCGGGTCCGTGTCCCGGACTTTTTCCAAACTTTACCCGGACACCGAACCCCATTGAAGTCAATGGGGACCCGAACTTTCAGGCACTAAAATGGCTCTAAAACACCAATGGAAAGGGCTAGAGTGCTGCAAATGTAGTTAAGAGCATGGCAAGTGCTCTGCAAACAAATGTGGATAGGAAAATAACTTAAAACAACAAAAAAAAACAGAAAAATAAAACAATGTTCTTCATCTGTGAAGGACGAGGCCCATATGGAGTAGGAGGGAGGTTGAGGTGGTGGTGGATGTGGAGGTGTCATAGGCGTGCGCACAGGGTGTGCTGGGTGTGCCTGGGCACACCCTAATCACCTAGGGTACATTAGCATTATCGCTCTGTTTGCCAGTGAGGAGATGGGAAAGATCTCCCTCGGACCTGCTCTGCCATAAGAGAAGTGCCACACACTTCTATTTCACTTTGCCAGCAGGGAGAGTAATGTACCGGGGCCATATACATTTAGGCAAACACATGCATGTGTATTTTAACTTTGGGGTGCACACCCTAATGCAATAGGCTGCGCACACCTATGGGCGGTGTAGGTGGAAGCGGCGGTGGAGAAGGACGAGGTAGCCAACACCACTTTTTTTCAGTCATTTTAAATGAGGGTACACCCCAAAAGAGTGAGAAAGAGCAAAAATAGAACAATGGCTGGGTAAGGTCGGTATCCATCTCTATTCTGCAAAAGGTACGGAAAAGTCCTGTGGGATCCATGCCTGGTTCATTTTAATGAACGTGAGCTTGTCCACATGTCTCTGGACAGGCGGCTGCGCTTGTCTGTGATAACGCCCCCAGCGGTGCTAAATACACGTTCAGATAATACACTGGCTGCAGGGCACGCCAGCACCTCCAAGGCGTAAAGGGCAAGCTCAGGCCATGTGCCCAATTTGGAGACCCAGAAATTGAAGGCGGCAGACCCGTCATTCACTACATGTAGGCGTGTGCACACATACTGCTCCACCATGTTGGTGAAATGCTGCCTCCTGCTAAGACGTTCCATATGAGCTGCTGGTGCTGCTGTTTGTTGTGGCGTGCTGACAAAGCTTTTCCACATTTCAGCCATGCTAACCCTGCCTTCTGAGGTGCTGGTGGTGCCCTGGTTGCGTTGGCGACCTCTTCCTCCTCCTCCTCTGCCTTGGCCTTGTGCTTCCACTGTGGCCCCGCTGTCAGGTGGGAATGCCAGCAGCATCGTGTCTACCAGCGTGCGCTTGTACTCGCGCATCTTGCGATCTCGCTCCAGTGAGTGAATTAAGGACGATACGTTGTCCTTATAACGGAGATCCAGCAGCCTGGCCACCCAGTAAGCAGCACAAGTTAGAATGTGGGCAACTCGGCGGTCGTTGTGGAGACACTGCAGCATGTAATCGCTCATGTGTGCCAGGCTGCCCAGAGGCAACGAAAGGCTGTCCTCTGTGGGAGGTGTATCGTCTGTGTCCTCTGTATCCCCCCAGCCACGCACCCACCAGTGATGGCCATGAGCTGGCCTGGGTGCCACCCTGCTGTGAACATGGTTCCATCTCCTCCTCCATCTCCTCCTCCTCATCCTCCAGAACTGTGCCCCTGCTGGACAATTGTGTCCCTGGCGTTTGTGGGTGTAGGAACCCACCCTCGGAGCCACTTGCGAATGACTGCCCTGAAAGCTTTGGAAATGTTACCTCTTCATCCCCCTCCTCCTCCTCCTCATCCTGTGCCACATCCTCTTCCATCATCGCCCGAATCGTTTTTTGAAGGAGGCATAGAAGTGGGATAGTTAAGCTGACAACGGCGTCATCGGCACTGGCCATGTTGGTGGAGTACTCAAAACAGCGCAACAAGGCACACAGGTCTCGCATGGAGGCCCAGTTATTGGTGGTGAAGTGGTGCTGTTCCACAGAGCGACTCACGCGTGCGTGCTGCAGCTGAAACTCCACTATGGCCTGCTGCTGCTTGCACAGTCTTTCCAGCATGTGCAAGGTGGAGTTCGACCTTGTGGGCACGTCACATATGAGGCGGTGAGCGGGAAGGCCGAAGTTACGCTGCAGCGCTGACAGGCGAGCAGCAGCAGGGTGAGAACGCCGAAAGTGCGCACAGATGGCCCGCACTTTCTGCAGCAGCTCTGACATATCGGGGTAATTTTTAAGGAACCTCTGCACCACCAAATTCAGCACATGCGCAAGGCAAGGGATGTGCGTCAAACCAGCTAGGCCCAGAGCTGCTATGAGATTTCGCCCGTTATCGCACACCACCAGGCCGGGCTTGAGGCTCGCTGGCAGCAACCACTCATGAAGGTGTTACGCTGATCGGATGAGGAGGCGGTAGAGGATGAGGAAGCAGAGTAGGAGGAGTTAGGAACAGGAGGCAAACTGAAGCGCCCTGCAATCCTCGGTGGTGGAAGGACATGCGCCAAATTGCTATCCGCCTCAGGCCCATCCACCACTGCATTTACCCAGTGTGCCGTTAGGGAGATATAACGCCCCTGACCGTGCTTACTGGTCCACATATCGGTAGTTAGGTGGACCTTGGCACAGATGGCGTTGCACAGTGCACACCTGATTTTTTCCCCCACTTGGTTGTGCAGGGAAGGAATGGCTTGCCTGGAAAAGTAGTGGCGGCTGGGCACAACGTACTGTGGGACAGCCACCGACATAAGGCTTTTAAAACTGTGTGTCTCTACCAGACGGAATGACAGCATTTCAAAGGCCAAGAATTTTGAAATGCTGGCATTCAGGGCCAGGGATCGCAGGTGGGTAGGGGGGTACTTCCTCTTCCTCTGAAGTGTTTGGGAGATGGAAAGCTGAACGCTTCCACGGGACATTGTGGAGATGGTTGGTGACCCAGGTGGTGGTGTTGCTGAGAGATCTTCTGTTTGCAGGGTGGCAGGTGCCGGTATCACTACAGAGGTGGATGGAGAGGCCGAGACTGCAGCAGAAGAGGAAGCAGGAGGAGCCAGAGACCTTTCTTGGTTTTGAAGGTGTCTACTCCACTGCAGCTCGTGCTTTGCACTTAGATGCCTGATCATGCAGGTTGTGCTCAGGTTAAGAAGGTTTATGCCTCGCTTCAGGCACTGATTGCACAGGGTGCAAACCACTCGTGTCCTGTCATCAGCACATTTTCTGAAGAACTTCCACGCTAGAGAACTCCTTTGAGCTCGCTTAGTTGCGCTCGTTCCCTTGCTGCGTTGGGCAGTAGCAGGCGTAGTGTCTAGGGCACGGCCGCTCCGCTTCAGCACCCTGCTCCCTCTTCTGCTGTGCCGCCTCTTCCTCCAAACTACTCAGGTCACCTGCATGACCTTCATTCCATGTGGGGTCGAGGACCTCATCGTCCTCCACATCATCTTCCACCCAGTCTTCACCCCTGCCCTCCTTGTCGGTCTCCACAATTCTGAATGCCGCAGCAGTTGGCACCTGCGTTTCGTCATCATCGGAGACGTGCTGCGATGATCCTTCCATGTACTCATCTTGAGAAATAAGCATCGCTGCACTCAATCTCTTCCACTCCTGGGGCAGGGCTAGGTGTATGGCCCTGGGAAACCCTGCTGACAGAGTCCTCAAAAAGAAGAAGAGACTGCTGTATGACCTAGGGCTCAGACTGCTTGCCTGATTTGCAAGGGGGTGAGGTGAAAGACGGTTGGACATTGGCTGCAGGTGCCAACTCTGACCTTTCTGCAGTAGACTGGGTGGGAGACAATGTGAAGGAACTGGAGGCACTGTCAGCAACCCAATCTACTATCGCCTCTACTTGTTCTGGCCTCATCACTTCTAGAGGCGTATGATGCCCTACCAAATACTGCTGCAGGTTCTGTCGCCTACTCACACTTGAGGAAGGTGTTTCACTTGTGCGTGTAGCTGGCACAGATCGACCACGTCCTCTCCTTGCAACAGGAGCTCTACCAGCAGCACCACGACCCAGGCCATGGCCCCTATTTGACGGTCTCCTCATATTTCTGTAATTTATAATCTTGCCCTATAAAGGTGTTTATTGAATAGCGGAACAAAACAACAACAGTATCACACGGGTGTATCTCACAGTCAAATATGCAAAATATGCCGCAATTTAATTTTCTTTACCCCAAAAGGGTGTATATTGAATAGCGGAATAGGAAAAAGGATAAAAAACGGTGTATCTCACACGTACAAACACAGACTAGGCCCGATAAAAAATTTTTGTACCCTAAAGGGAGGATGAGGAAGAGGAGTAGGAGGAGTTGGGAACAGGAGGCAAACTGAAGCGCCCTGCAATCCTTGGCGGTGGAAGGAGATGCGCCAAACAAATTTAAAAGGTGTATCTCACACGTACCGATACAGACTATGCCGTAATTTAATTTTCTACACTCCAAAAGGGTGTATATTGAATAGCGGATTTGGAAAAATTTTATAATACGGTGTATCTCACACGTACAGTATAAACACAGACTAGGCCCGATTACAATTTTTTGTACCCTAAAGGCAGGATGAGGAAGAGGAGTAGGAGGAGTTGGGAACAGGAGGCAAACTCAAGCGCCCTGCAATCCTCGGCGGTGGAAGGAGATGCGCCAAACAAATTTAAAAAGGTGTATCTCACATGTACTGATACAGACTATGCCGTAATTTAATTTTTCACACTCAAACAGGGTGTATATTGAATAGCGGAATAGGAGAAATTTTACAAAACGGTGGTGTATCTCACACGTACAAACCCAGACTAGGCCTTGATTACTATTTTTTGTACCCCCAAAGGCAGAATGAGGAGTAGGAGGAGTTCGGAACAGGCAGGAGGCACACTGAAGCACCCTGCAATCCTCGGCGGTATGAGATGCGCCCCAAAAATTGGAAAGGTGTATCTCACACGTACCGACACAGACTATCCCACAATTTAATTGTTTTTACTCCAAAGGTGTAGATTGAATAGCGGAATAGAAAATATGATATAAAAAGGTGTATGTATCTCACACGTACCGACACAGACTATCCCGCAATTTAATTGTTTTTACTCCAAAGGTGTAGATTAAATAGCGGAATAGAAAATATTATCAAAAGGTGTATGTATCTCACACGTACAGAACCAGACTAGGGCCCGATTACTATTTTTTGTACCCCCAAAGGCAGGATGAGGAGTAGGAGGAGTTCAGAACAGGCAGGAGGCACACTGAAGCACCCTCAAATCCTCGGCAGTATGAGATGCGCCCCAAAAATTGGAAAGGTGTATCTCACATGTACCGACACAGACTATCCCGTAATTTAATTGTTTTTACCCAAAGGTGTAGATTGAATAGCGGAATAGAAAATATGATATCAAAAGGTGTATGTATCTCACACGTACCGACACAGACTATCCCCTGCAATTTAATTGTTTTTACTCCAAAGGTGTAGAATAAATAGCGGAATAGAAAATATTATCAAAAGGTGTATGTATCTCACACGTACAGAACCAGACTAGGCCCCGATTACTATTTTTTGTACCCCCAAAGGCAGGATGAGGAGTAGGAGGAGTTCGGAACAGGCAGGAGGCACACTGAAGCACCCTCAAATCCTCGGCAGTATGAGATGCGCCCCAAAAATTGGAAAGGCGTATCTCAAACGTACGGCACAGACTATCCTGCAATTTAATTGTTTTTACCCAAAGGTGTAGATTGAATAGCGGAATAGAAAATATGATATCAAAATTTGTATGTATCTCACACGTAGAGACCCAGACTAGGCCCAAATTACTATTTTTTGTACCCCCAAAGGCAGGATGAGGAGTAGGAGGAGTTCGGTACAGGCAGGAGGCACACTGAAGCACCCTCAAATCCTCGGCAGTATGAGATGCGCTCCAAAAATTGGAAAGGTGTATCTCACACGTACCGATACAGACTATCCCGCAATTTAATTGTTTTTACCCAAAGGTGTAGATTGAATAGCGGAATAGAAAATATGATATAAAATTGGTGATTTATCAATAGCACATGTGAACAGCAGTGTCTTATATCAGTCAGCTCTGCTGCAGGCTATGGAGGGGAAAAAAAAAGAAAATTCCCCTTTTAAGTTTGTAATTTTTAAATAGATTAGTACAGACTATGCCACAATTTATTTTTTTAACCCAAGGGTGTATATTGAATAGTGGAATAGAAAAAAGTGTATAACTTTTGAAATCACTCAATAATAGCACATGTGAACACACCAGTGTATTATCACAGTCAGCACAGCAGCACTGAAGGAAAAACGCTGCACACAACTGACTGATAAAAAATACTTTTTTCTCCCTCCTCCTCAGTGGGCAAAAAGATTGTGTTCACACCACCCCACACACAGCAAAATCGATGTGGACCACTGACACCTGCCTATCTCCAGACTCTCCCTAAAAGGATCAATAAGATCGGTCACTGCCGGCACTGCAAACCCCCCCCCCCACACAGCAAAATCGATTGTAGAACACTGACCCTAAATATCTCCAGCCTCTTCCTAAAAGGATCAATAAGATCGGTCACTGCCGGCACTGCAAACCCCCCCCCCCCACACAGCAAAATCGATTGTAGAACACTGACCCTAAATATCTCCAGCCTCTCCCTAAAAGGATCGATAAGATCGGTCACTGCCGGAACTGCAAACCCCCCCCCCCCCACACAGCAAAATCGATTGTAGAACACTGACCCTAAATATCTCCAGCCTCTCCCTAAAATGCCTATATCTCACCCTGCCTGCAGCACTCCGACCTGTCCCTCAATTCTTTTCGGACACAATATGATTTTTCCCTGTCTGTCCCTAATCAGCAGCCAGCACGTATGATGTGTGCTCTGTCCCTGTACTATAGCATAATGACGCAGCGGTGCTCGGTCTCGAACTTATAAAGTCTTGGTCACATGCTTCAGATGGCCAATCACAGCTACTAATACATTTGTAGGCATGGCTGGGATGGTTTAAGGCACACCAGTTAAACGCTTTGTTGATTGGCTGTTGAAAGCCCGCCATTAAAAGCGCGCCAATACATACAAACCCGGAAATAAAATGACCGAACACGGATTTTTACCCGAACATACAGTAAAGTTTTCGGGTCCGTGTTCGGGTAACAAAAATCCAATTATTTGGTATGAACACGAATAATACAGTCCGTGTTCGCTTAACACTACTTATCTCCATTCGGCCCAGCTGCTCACACACCGCTTAACACATCACGGCAACCCATGAACTCACGCACATATACCCGAACTTGAAACACAACTGCAGGTCTCTCCCACCCCTAACCAAGGGATGTGAGTGGGAGCAGACCTCAGATCATAAACCTTTAGATTTTATACTAACCCCACATAATACTGCCTCTTCTTAGAGGTCGTTATCATACCACCCACACTCCATGGTCGAGAGGCAGAGACCGTGGACTTCCCCCCCCCCCCCCAGCCCTCTCCTTCCTTTCTCCCTCCCCTTTCCCTCCCCCCCCTTTTTTATCATCCACCCAAACTAAGTAGGGGAGTGGTCTCTCCCATCTCGGAGACATCACTTCCCTCTATGAGTATGCACCCCCTCATACAGTCACAGAAGTGCGATCTATCATTTTGTTGATTACTATATTAACTCCTCTATCGCTATCACATTAATACCTGTGTTTTATATTCAAGAACCACATACCCCGAGTCATGCCGATGGTTCTCCATTTAATCACACAATGGTTCAGAAGATCTATTCAGTACGACACATGCACGTTCCAATGGGCTACTCCACTCATTCCAAACCTTTCCTTAGGCTCAGTAAAGATGAACACTTCTTTCATGTTGTTTAAAAGAGTTAAACTATAGTTAGACAAGAAGCAGTTTTTTCTTTCTTCTTTTTAGCTTCATACAGTTTTGTCTAGCTATGTTAATGTATTACCAAGCTCTACTTTGTTCACTGTATATCGTACATGCCTATCCATTTATTATCAGATACTATGTAATACCTTTCAAATAAGCCGTGTTGCTTAACTTTGATTGTATTGTTAAAGAGTTGATTTTCAAGAGAGTGTGGGCCTAATTCATTGTACCTCCAATGCTGATTTTGTTCTATTTTACCTCCATTTTGACTATTTTTAGGTGCAAATGCAATTCACTATAACACCATCAGAAACGTTATGAGCAGTGTCAAATTCATTAAGATCAAATAACGTCAGGACTGGACTTAAAAACAGTCCAGCTAAAAGGTGCACTAATTTTTTCAAAATCACAAAATATGGCAGGAAAAAAAATAAAAAAATGTGTGGGAAAGATGTGTTATATGATTTTGAGCTAAACTGCATTTAAACTGTGTGAAAACGTTAAGTAGAAAAAAAGATATTAATAAAAGTGTAAAATGCAAAAATAGCTCCAGAGTCAATTTCTGGCAGATAAACCATGTGCGCATGCTCCATACCAAAAATTAGGCTGAAAATAACGATTTTGAAAACGTTAGTGGGAGTTATAATGAATTTGCGGCAAATACCGCAGCAAATTCGCGGTAAAACGGCGCTATTCTGGCTCTAATGAGAGAAATGCACATATCTTTTTTTTTTTGCACATATCTATGTATGTCTATATATATATATATATATATATATATATATATATATATATATGAATCACAAAAATATATATACATACCTATATATATATATATATATATATATATATATATATATATATAGGTATGTATATATATTTTTGTGATTCATATATATATATATATATATATATATATATATATATATATATGGGTTTTTGCATATGTATATATATATATATATATGTATGCAAAAAACAATATGTTATTGTTACTTCCTATATCTAACCAACCCAAAAATATATTAATTTCACACATATACAATGTTTCATTTTTGGGGAGAAGCCATATTAGTGTTGCTTCTCATATATATATATATATATATATATATATATATATATATATATATATATATATATATATATATATATATATATATATATATATATATATATATATACATAGGCAAATCAATAAATAAAACATATAATTATTTTTTGGGCAACTATATATATATATATATATATATATATATATATATATATATATATGTATATGTGTGTGTATATATATATACATATATATATATATATATATATATATGAAAAGCAACACTAATATGTGTGGAATTAATATATTTGTTGGTTGAGTGGGGAGCCATATTAGTGTTATATAGAGCCACATTACACTCTGAACAATAGCAGTGTTTGAGCTTGCAAATCTGAGAATTTGCAAATTGATTGAGCATATGCAGTGGAACCCCAGAACTCAGAATTCAACAACCCCAAATAAAAAAAAAAAAATATATATATATCCCCAAAATATAATTTATATATTTTATTGTTTTATTGTTTTGTTTTGTTTGTTGGCCATTACACTTATTTATGTATTCATAGCTCACCAAAGTCCGCACTGGGGGTCACCGGAAGCATTTGATCACTGCACTGCATATGAACTTTGCCTCTATACCTCTCAGCATTGAATACAGTCCTTGTATCTCATGTTGGGACTGTTACACATTAATATCTTCACACTGATCACAGTGTATATATTTGGCACTTGGAGCTATTTATTACTATCACATTTGTCACTGTTAATTGATTTTTTTCCCGTTGTGCAACTGAAGAGTCGCAGTGGTTTGCCCTTCATAGGGCACTTATTTACTATTTACTTTTATATATATTTTTTATTTCTTCCACTCTATCAGCACTTGGAACTATATGTTATGATCATCACCTTTTGTCACTATTAATTAATTCATTCATTTATTCCGCTGTGCAACTGAAGAGTCGCAGTGGTTCACTCTTCATAAGGCACTTATTCATTTTTTTTGTTTGTTTTTTTTTTTTTTTTTTGCATTTTTTTCTTTTTCTTTGATCACTTGATTGGAATTATACCTTTGCAACTAATTAAATCACAGTGGTTCACCTTGCACAGGATATTCACTCAGTTGCAATTCATTCATCTTATTTTTCTCATATTGATCACCTTTGGATCACTTAATTGCACCACTATCATTCTTCTTTGATATTTATTCGGCACATGAGCACTTTGATATTTATTTTTGAAGATTGGTGAAGATTTTATAGTATTTATAGTATCTACTTTTATACGTATATTTATGGTTCACCAATTTTAGAATATTTGCACTGATTTTCTATTCCTTTTTTACACATAAGAAATGCTTTCAATAATCTCAGCATGAGCACAAAGTGGCTTTTTCATTTAGACTAAAGGCTGGCCATACATGATCCAATTTTCTTACAATTTTCTGTCCAATTTTCATGAAATTTACCTTCAAGTATGTAGTACAAAGGCCTGCCTTATTGGATACAAGTGAAAGTGTTGTTTAGCTTTGACCTCACATTATGTGGTTTGTGGTAAATCTATGAGAAAATTGTACAACAAAAATTTAACATGTATGGCCAGCCTAAAGGGCCATACACACTATAACATTTTTTGAAGACTTTTTCCTTCAGATTTACCTTTTCTATGTAGTGCAAGGGCCTGCCAGATTGCACACAAATTGAAAGTGTTTAGGTTTG
Organism: Pelophylax lessonae; assembly: GCF_965119305.1. Lineage (NCBI taxonomy): Eukaryota > Metazoa > Chordata > Amphibia > Anura > Ranidae > Pelophylax > Pelophylax lessonae. The sequence goes on from NC_138775.1 coordinate 154,879,873, forward strand.
ACCTCATATTATATGGTTTTGGTAAGTCTAAAGGAAAAAGTCTTCAGAAAATCTTATAGTGTGTATGGCCCATTAGTCTAAATGAAAAAGCCACTTTGTGCTCATGCTGAGATTATTGAAAGCATTTCTTATGTGTGTTGACTTGTAAGAAACTTTGATCATGGATGGCCAGCCAAACACTCATTCATTAGTGAACTGGTGATTTTGGTTTAGGAACCTACAGACCCAATTAATTACTTTTCTGTGCATTTCCTATACTGGGTGGGTGTAGTTTAACCAAGGTTATATAAATGGATGATTAAGAGCAGCTCATTAGGCCTATGGCAGGGCCACATTTCTTTATGTCCGAATTTGCTTTTGGGGGTGGGGTGGGGTGGTTTGCTGGCATGCCTAAGTACCCATATTGCAGTAAGTGTATTTTGTTGGATGAATACTTTTCATGCTCTAAATGTCTTGTATAGTTTTTGCAAAGTGTGTCTTTATATACTCAATACATGTGTTTTTTTATTTTCAAGCCTCTGTGTAGCTGTATGTTCTACTGATTTGATGGTATTTAAATGGAAAGGCAGGTTCATGCAAACAATAAACATAAAAGTATGTTGGGTATGTTTTATGCTTAATACTAAGGTGTCTACAACTTATTTTGCTTGACTTTTGGATATTGTAAGCTCTATCCATCATATGTTGTATCTTTGCACTGTAATTTGAATAAAGATTACTTGATTTGGGGGTTTTGAGGGGGGGGGGGCATTTCACATTTCACATGCCTGCTTGAGTGATTACTGATGTTTTATACATGTTCAATAAAGCTTATTCATTTGTACACAGCTCCTGTTTTTTTGTTTTCTTTTCTTCGTATTTGTCTGGATGTAATTCAGATATATTTTGTGTCTATTGAATGTAATCCATTTCTTGTATTTTTTGTGTGCGTGCAATGGCAGTACAGTATGAACATGGGTAGGGTTTCTCCCTGTACTCCAGCGAAGTGTGTATGGTGGGGGGGTGGGGTGTGTGTGTGTGTGGGGGGGAGGAGGAGTGTGTGTGTGTGTGTGTGTGGGAGGAGGAGTGTGTGTGTGGGGGAGGAGGAGTGTGTGTGTGTGTGGGGGGGAGGAGTGTGTGTGTGGTGGGGAGGAGGAGGAGTGTTGTGTGTGGGGGGGGAGGAGGAGGAGTGTTGTGTGTGGGGGGGGGAGGAGGAGGAGTGTTGTGTGTGGGGGGGAGGAGGAGGAGTGTTGTGTGTGGGGGGGAGGAGGAGGAGTGTTGTGTGTGGGGGGGAGGAGGGGTGTTGTGTGTGGGGGGGAGGAGGGGTGTTGTGTGTGGGGGGGAGGAGGAGTGTGTGTGTGGGGGGAGGAGGAGTGTGTGTGTGGGGAGGAGGAGGAGTGTGTGTGTGTCGGGGGGGGGAGGAGGAGGAGTGTGTGTGTGTGTGGGGGGGGAGGAGGAGTGTGTGTGGGGGGGAGGAGGGTGTGTGTATGGGGGGGGAGGGTGTGTGTGTGGGGGGGAGGAGGAGGAGGAGGAGTGTGTGTGTGTGGGGGGGAGGAGGAGGAGTGTGTATGTGTGGGGGGGGGAGGAGGAGTGTGTGTGTGTGGGGGGGGGAGGAGAAGTGTGGGTGTGGGGGGGGGGAGTGTGTGGGTGTGGGGGAGAGTGTGTGGGGGGGGCTAAATTGTAAGAAATAAAAGTGTGTATGTATATATTTAGCTAAAAATATTCATAAATTAAGGAATAATACAAAATTTCCATTCAGCCTCTGTGGATGAATGTAACCAAAACATTTAATAAAAAAATCACTAAAAATGATTACTAAATAAAAGATTGCTACAGCACTCACTCACCGTTTTAGTTGGCCTAGGTCAGTGATGATGAACCTTGGCAACACAGGTGTTTTGTAACATTTCCCATGATGCTCACCTACACTGCAGAGTACATGAGCATTATGGGAAATGTAGGGCAAAAACATCTAGGGGGGGTGTTAAGGGTTATCATCACTGGCCTAGGTAAAACATATCCAATACATTTTAGTTGTCTGTGTGCGCCATTTTGAAAATAAAGCAAAATCTCTTTACAATAAATTGCAAATGGTACATTGGCATTCGCCCTGGACCAGAAATGACACCAAATTGGCTTGCACACATTCCAGCAAGTGGTCACAATCAACTGGCTAATCATGGTGAGGGCCACTTTCAGTTGTGAAAAAATGGCATTCATATGCAAAGTAAGTGTGTGTGTGTGTGGGGGGGGGGGGTCTGTGCTTGTAATCAGAGCATTGATTACCAGTGCAGACCCTTGTGGGATGCCACTAGAGCCACCAGGGATTGCTGACCCATGGCCACCGGGGGTGCCCACCCATGCCACCATTGATGCCAATCAGTGCTCAGGGAACCTGTTAGTGCCCTCCTCATCAGTGTTGTCCATCATTACCATCTATCAGTGCTACCCACCAGTGCCAATCATTGCCCATCAGTGCCACCTATCAATGCCCATCAATGCTGCATATCAGTGCCGCCTATCAGTGTCCATCAGTGCTGCATATTAGTGTCTCATCAGTGCCTGCCAGCGCAGCCTCATCAATGCTCGTCAGTGCAACCAAAAACATATTGATTTACCAAATTTTATTACATAAACAAAAACACATTTTTTTAGGGGTCAAACATTAAGGTCTTCTTTTTGCCAATAAAAAAAACCTTGCAGTAATCAAATACCACCAAAATAAAGCAATATTTGTGTGAAAATAATGTCATACATTTGTGTTAGGTACAGGGTTGCATGGCCGCGCAATTGTCATTCAAAATGCAACAGTATAAAAAGCTGAAAATTGGCCTGGGCAGGAAGGGGGTGTAACTGCCCTGTAAGGAAGTGATTAACTATTGAAACATGGGAATAAATATTCCATGGGTAATCATGCTCAGCTCAATGGTTTAGTGGTTAGTGTTCCTGTCTATAAACACTGAGAGCATGAGTTCAAATCCCAAGTGTGCCATCACCTCCTTAAATTTTAGACAACTGTAAATAAATACTAAAAATTGGCAAATGCATAATTGCACCCTGCACATCGCTTTAGCGATTGGCTGAGCGGACCTGACGTGACTTCCGGCCGGTGAAGCGCACGCTGCGGGAGCAGCGAACCACCGAGCAATGACCCAACTGCCTGTATTTTAAATATGTTTGTAAGTAATTTTCTTTGGCTTCAATAAACCTATTTGGAATATACTTCACTATGGATGGCCTTACTTTTTCTGAGGGGACTCGGGACATATCTAAAGGACCATAGAAAGGATCTATTTCCACATGATTACAAATTCCAGGCTGGCAGGGGAGGCTGTGACTACACTGCAGGATTTACTGAATTGCTTTTGATCGAACGCTTTGTGGTAAGTAGACAACCACAAGGGGATCACCCCGTTTGATGCACACAGTGGAGCACAGAACTATTTATCTGCACCTGATGGACATTATTATGGACTTTATGATTTTTAACATTTATGCATTTATGAATTTTTAATATTTATGCATTTATGAATTGGAGTATTTATTGAGTGATTTTGCGAGATTTGCACTTTATATACTTTGCACATGTTTGCACATTTGCACTGATATATACATTCAATTTTGCACATATTTAAATATTTAATTTATTTATGTAATAATGAGCAGCGCTGCAACACTGGTTTCACGTGTGTTATTTTGCCCTTTTTCAGCGCGCTCAGCAGATTGGCATCGTTGTTGCACACCACCTTACAAACTGTCAAATCGAGCGGTGTCAGCCATTGATATGCCTGTGAACGCAAAGCTGAAAGGAGTGCAGGACCTTTGTGGCTCTTGGCCTCCAGGCAAAACAGATGCAGCACAGCATGGCAACGTCTCACCTGGCATGTGGAATAGGTTCTGGGGATCTTGGGCGGCGCAGCGGAAGAGACGTATCAGCGGAAAAGGAGGAGTCAGCCGAAGAGGAGAGGGAGGATGGAGGAGGAGGAGGAGAGAAGGAGGCAGGCCTGCATGCAATCCGTGGTGGTACAACCAAATCTACACGGGTGCCACGGTTTACATGCTTGACGGCCGTCAGAAGGTTCATCCAGTGGGCAATAAAAGTGATATACCTTCCCTGTTTGCTAGACCATGTGTCTGTGGTCAGATGCATCTTGGTACTGACACTGTGTGCCAGAGATATATTCACTTGCCGCTGAACATGGCCATACAGCTCTGGAATGCCCTTCTGCGAGAAATATTTCCTGCCTGGGACCTTCCATTGTGGTGTTCCAATGGTCACAAATTTAGGAAAGGCCTCCGAGTCCACCAGTTGATATGGCAGTAGTTGGCGGGCTATCAGTTCCGACAAGCCAGCAGTCAAACTTTGGGCAAGAGGGTTATCCAGCATCATCATTTTTTTACGCTCCAACATTTGGGCCACAGAAGCCTGCCTTTTTCCAGAACAATGTGACGACAGAATCATGAAAGGTGGAGTGGAGGACAAATGTGAGGAGAGAGGAGAAGGAGAAGAGGCTGGACGGTGGGAGCCTGGAGTGTGGCTTTGTGGGTTCTGACGGTGTTGCTCCCACTGGGCTCGTTGATGGGAGTTCAGGTGCCTTCTTAAGGCGGTCGTCCCTAGGTGAGTATTGGGCTTACCGCGACTTATGCGTTGACTGCAAAGGCTGCAGATGACAACACTGTTGTCAGCAACGGACACATTTAAAATAGCCCACACTGTGGAGCCATGTGCCGGCATCCTGGTCTCGCCAGATGTGACTGTACATGGTTGAAGTATACTCAGATGACACCCCACTTCAATATGTGGTATTGGGGGCCCAATTGTTTTTCACACCACTTGTTCAAAAAATTGTCCAGGGAGTTTGGCACTGGGTGTATCAGAGTTAACACAGCAAAAGCGGCAATATTTTTGCAGGACACAAATACATTTATGAAAGTATACTCAGATGACACCCCACTTCAATATGTGGTATTGGGGGCCCAATTGTTTTTCACACCACTTGTTCAAAAAATTGTCCAGGGAGTTTGGCACTGGGTGTATCAGAGTTAACACAGCAAAAGAGGCAATATTGTTGCAGGACACAAATACATTTATGAAAGTATACTCAGATAACACCCCACTTCAATATGTGGTATTGGGGGGCCACAGTTTTATCACACCAGTTCTACAAATAATTGGCCAGTAACTGTTGTCACTGTGTGTAGCACGGTTAACGCAGAAAAATAGGCCACATTTTGCAGGACTACAATACACTCTTAGAAATGTATACTGTTAAATAACACCCCACTTCAATATGTGGTTGTCATGGTCTTACCTTCTTGCTGTTCTCCTTCGTTTGACATGTGCTGGCGGCCATCTTGGTTTCTGGGTTTCTTGTAGCCTCCCACCCTTCCCACTGGGAGGAGCTGGATGCCTAGCTCATATATATAGGAGGTCTGTGGCTTCAGTTCCTTGCTTGGTCCTCCTGTGTTCACATGCTTCTAAGACTGCTGCTGCTTCTGGTCCCTGATCCTGGCTTCGTCTGACTACCCTGCTGGTTCCTGATCCTGGCTTCGTCTGACTACCCTGCTGGTTCCTGATCCTGGCTTCGTCTGACTACCCTGCTGGTTCCTGATCCCGGCTTCGTCTGACTACCCTCCTGGTTCCTGACCTCTGGCTTCGCAAGGACTCTGCCTCGGTTTCGCCATCCGTTTGGACTTCTGCTTTACAGCTTGATTTTCAATAAAGCCTTCTTATTTTTACTTATCTGTTGTTGTACGTCTGGTTCATGGTTCCGTGACATTAGGACCAAGCCATGAATTCTGACGGTACAGGGCCATCCTCGCTACCCACGCTGGTTGCCAGACTTGATCAGCAGGATCACCTGTTGGGTCGGTTCGCCGTGGCGTTGCAAACCCTGCTTGAACGCACGGCTCATTTCGCTCCCGTTGCCGATGGGTCGGTTGTCGCTCCTGGGCCCGCTCCTACTGCGGCTCCGGTTGTTGCTCCAGAGTCTACCCCGACACCTGTTGTTGCGCCTGCGGTGTTTCGGGGTATGACCGGTTCTGCCCCCCTTCCACAGCGCTTTGGGGGAGAGCCAACTCAGTGCCGAGGTTTCTTTAACCAGGTGGGCATTTATTTCGAGTTGCTGCCACATGCCTTTCCTACTGAGATCAAAGGTGGGCTTCTTAATTTCGCTGCTCTCGGAAAAGGCCTTGGCCTGGGCCAGCCCTTTATGGGAGAACAACAATCCGGTGGTTGCCGAGTTTTCCGGTTTTGTTGCTTCTCTTCGGAGGGTATTCGATGTGCCGGCTCGTGCTGCCTCTGCTGCGAAGCTCCTTATGTCCATCAGACAGGGTTCACGATCCGTAGCTGAATACGCCATTGAGTTTCGTACCCTGGCAGCAGAGGTGGGCTGGAATAATGAGGCTCTGGTCGCTGCTTTCTCTCATGGTCTCTCGGATGCCTTGAAGGATGAGGTTGCAGCTAAGGACCTACCAGTGGAGCTCGAGTCTCTTATTTCTTTCTTGATTTTGATTGACACCAGACTCAGGGAGAGACCTTCCTTTAAGGAGAGTCTGCGGAGGCCTCCTAACAGATTGGCGCCTACCTTTGCTGTCCCACCCATGCCTCCCTCTCCTCCCACGCCTCCTGGGGATGACTTGGCTGGGGGTGAATCCATGCAGCTGGGCTTTGCTCGCCTGTCCGAGGGGGAGAGGGTACTCCGAAGACGCGAGGGTCGATGCATGTACTGTGGTCTCGGTGGGCATTTTCGGTTGGCATGTCGGAACCGTCCGGGAAACGCTCGCACCTGAGATCCTGTCGGGGGCAGATCTTGGGTGGAGTCTCCTCGTCCCCGGTTTCCCGTGTTGACAAACCACTGATCACTGTTGTCCTCTCCTGGGTCGGGGGCTCAGTGACGACCCAGGCGTTGGTGGACTCTGGTGCTGGTGGTTTGTTCATTGATAGTGTGTTCGCTGCCGCCAATTCCATTCCTCTGCAGGCCCGAGGTTCTCCACTGGCTCTTGAGGCGATAGACGGCAGACCCCTTCTGCCGCCACACGTGACTCATGAGACCCTTACAGTGGGGATAGCCATTGGTGCCGTTCACAGAGAGTCGGTCTGCTTCCAGGTTATTTCGTCTCCACACTACTCGGTGGTCTTGGGGTACCCCTGGCTCCAGAAGCATAATCCGACTTTCGATTGGAGATCGGCCGAGATCCTCTCGTGGTCACTGCAGTGTGGGGCTAGTTGCATCCATGGGCCTGGCAAGTTGCTGTGTACTTCTTCGGACTCTCTGTACCGGGATGTATTCGATAAGGTGCGCGCGGTTGCCCTACCTCCGCACCGCCCATACGATTGTGCCATCGAGTTACAACCTGGTGCCGTTCCTCCTCGTGGCAAGGTCTATCCACTGTCGGTAGCGGAGAATGAGGCCATGGAGGAGTACGTGAAGGTGGCGCTTTCACGCGGACACATTCGCAAATCCTCGTCCCCGGCAGGGGCTGGATTTTTCTTTGTGAAAAAGAAGGGCGGTGAGTTGAGGCCTTGCATCGATTACAGGGGTCTCAATCGCATCACGATCAAGAACGCTTACCCGATACCCTTGATTTCCAAGCTGTTCGATCGCCTTAAAGGGGCCACGGTCTTTACCAAACTCGACCTGAGGGCGGCATATAACCTCGTAAGGATCAAGGCGGGCGATGAGTGGAAGACCGCGTTTAACACCAGGACCGGTCATTATGAATCCTTGGTTATGCCCTTTGGGTTGTGCAATGCGCCCGCAGTCTTTCAGGAATTCATTAACGATGTTTTCCGTGACCTGTTGCAGCAGTGTGTGGTGGTCTATTTGGATGACATCTTGGTATATTCTGAATCCATGGAGACCCACATTCTGGATGTCAGACGAGAGAACAAGCTGTTCGGTAAGCTTGAGAAATGCGAATTTCACCGATCCCAGGTAACCTTCTTAGGTTACATCATTTCCGCTGAGGGGTTCTCCATGGATCCTGAGAAGGTTTCGGCTGTCTTACAGTGGCCCCAGCCCAGTGGTCTTCGCTCCCTGCAGCGCTTTTTGGGCTTCGCCAATTATTATCGGAAGTTCATCAGGGACTTTTCCATGCTAGCCAAGCCTCTCACGGATCTGACCAGGAAGGGCAGTAATTCCCAGGTCTGGCCGCTCGAGGCCATCCGAGCTTTTGAGGCTCTAAAGTCCGCCTTTGTGTCGGCTCCGATTCTGTCGCATCCCAACCCTGGGTTGCCCTTTGTCCTCGAGGTGGACGCGTCTGAGACGGGAGTAGGCGCCCTTCTGTCTCAGCGTAGAACACCAGAGGGTCCTCTGCTTCCTTGTGGGTTTTACTCCCGGAAACTGTCTTCCGCGGAGTGCAACTATCAGATTGGTGACAGGGAGTTATTGGCCATCGTGCAGGCCCTTAAAGAATGGAGGCACTTGCTCGAGGGTTCGGTGGTTCCGGTCCTCATCCTGACGGACCACAAGAATCTGACCTACCTTTCTGAGGCCAAGAGATTGACACCACGTCAGGCCAGATGGGCTCTGTTCTTGTCACGTTTTAATTACGTGGTCTCCTACCTACCCGGTTCCAAGAACATCAGGGCGGATGCCTTATCATGGCAGTACTCCGACCTGTCCAGGGAGGAGTCGATTCCGACTTCGGTCATACCTCCGAATCAGATCCTGGCCGCCATTCGCACCAGCCTGACCTCTCCCCTGGGTGAGCAGATTTTGGCGGCTCAATCTGGTGCTCCCTCTGGGAGACCCAACGGCAGATGTTTTGTGCCTGAGGAGTTGCGCACTCGGTTGTTGCGTACCTACCATAACTCCAAGACCGCGGGGCATCCTGGAAAGAATCAGCTGTCCTGGGCTGTTTCACGTCTGTTCTGGTGGCCTTCCCTACGTTCCGACATCGCCGCATATGTAGCGGCATGCTCCGTTTGTGCCCAGAGTAAGTCCCCTCGGCACCTTCCGTTGGGCCTTCTGCAACCCATAGCCACCGGGGAGCGCCCATGGTCACACCTGGGGATGGATTTCATTGTGGACCTCCCTGCATCCCGAGGCCATACGGTCATTCTCATGATTGTGGATCGATTTTCCAAAATGTGCCACTGTGTTCCTCTCAAGAAGTTACCCTCTGCACAGGAGTTGGCCACGATTTTTGCCAGGGAGGTCTTCCGGTTGCACGGTCTGCCCAAGGAGATTGTGTCGGATCGGGGGAGTCAGTTTGTGTCCAGGTTCTGGCGCGCCTTTTGCTCCCAGTTGGGGATTCATCTCTCCTTCTCCTCGGCCTACCACCCTCAGTCCAATGGGGCCGCAGAACGATCCAATCAGGCCTTGGAGCAATTCCTTCGTTGCTATGTCTCCGATCACCAAGACAATTGGGTTGACCTCCTGCCTTGGGCTGAGTTTGCCAGGAACACGGCGGTGAACTCTTCCTCTGGGACGTCTCCCTTCATGGCCAATTATGGGTTCCAACCTGCCGTGTTACCGGAGGTATTCTCTCCCCAGGATATTCCGGCTGTGGAGGATCACCTTTCCGTCCTACGTGCTTCTTGGGTACAGATCCAGAAGTCCCTTGAGGTCTCTGCGCAGCGCCAGAGACTCCAGGCTGATCGCAGATGAGCGCCTGCTCCTTCCTACCAGGCCGGAGACCGTGTATGGTTGTCCACCCGCAACCTCAACCTTCGAGTGCCCACTCCCAAGCTGGCGCCTCGCTTTGTTGGTCCCTTCCGAGTGCTTCGCAGGGTAAACCCGGTAGCCTATGCCCTTGCGCTTCCTCCTGGCATGCGGATCTCCAACGTGTTTCATGTCTCCCTGTTGAAGCCACTGGTGTGTAATCGTTTCACTTCCTCGGTTCCTCGGCCCCGTCCGGTCCAAGTGGGCAATCGTGAGGAGTATGAGGTGAGCAATATCCTGGACTCATGCCTGGTCCGCGGTCGGGTGCAGTTTTTGGTTCATTGGCGTGGTTATGGTCCAGAGGAGCGTTCCTGGGTTCCCTCCGCAGATGTCCATGCTCCTGCCTGGCTCCGAGCCTTCCACGCACGCTTCCCTCAGAAACCGTTCTTTACTCCGCGGAGGAGGGGCCCTTGAGGGGGAGGTACTGTCATGGTCTTACCTTCTTGCTGTTCTCCTTCGTTTGACATGTGCTGCAGGCCATCTTGGTTTCTGGGTTTCTTGTAGCCTCCCACCCTGCGGCTCCTCCTTCCCACTGGGAGGAGCTGGATGCCTAGCTCATATATATAGGAGGTCTGTGGCTTCAGTTCCTTGCTTGGTCCTCCTGTGTTCACATGCTTCTAAGACTGCTGCTGCTTCTGGTCCCTGATCCTGGCTTCGTCTGACTACCCTGCTGGTTCCTGATCCTGGCTTCGTCTGACTACCCTGCTGGTTCCTGATCCTGGCTTCGTCTGACTACCCTGCTGGTTCCTGATCCCGGCTTCGTCTGACTACCCTCCTGGTTCCTGACCTCTGGCTTCGCAAGGACTCTGCCTCGGTTTCGCCATCCGTTTGGACTTCTGCTTTACAGCTTTATTTTCAATAAAGCCTTCTTATTTTTACTTATCTGTTGTTGTACGTCTGGTTCATGGTTCCGTGACAGTGGTATTGGGGGGAGGGGGGGCACTGGTCCATCACACCAGTTATAATACATTAAAAGTGCTTTTTTCACTGTTTGTAGTATTGCTGCAGCAATGCTCAACACACCAGTCACAATGCTGCACAGTGCACAATACAAATCCACTATAATATGCTTTCTATATTACAAAGTATATTTTACGTGGATTACACACCTATATAGTGCACTGCACACCTATACCAAATAGCAGCCCTTAAAATTACTTTTGTGGATTTTAACAGAGCGATTTGTGTCACTGGGAATCTCTGTCCCTGATGAACACAGCATACCTATCCCTACGCTGAAAAGAGACTGCAGCCGATCTGTCCCTGATGAACACAGCATACCTGTCCCTAAACTAAAAAGAGACTGCAGACCTATACCAAATACCAGACCTTAAAAGGACTTTTGTGGATCTTAACAGAGCGATTTGTGCCACTTCCGATCTGTCCCTGATGAACACAGCATACCTGTCCCTAAACTGAAAAGAGACTGCAGGCGATCTGTCCCTGATGAACACAGCATACCTGTCCCTAAACTGAAAAGAGACTGCAGACCTATACGAATTACCAGCCCTTAAAATGACTTTTGTGGATCTTGACAGAGTGATTTGTGTCACTGCCGATCTGTCCCTGGTGATGAACACAGCATACCTGTCCCTAAACTGAAAAGAGACTGTAGTAGATCTATACCAAATACTAGCCCTGAAAATGACTTTTGTGGATCTTAACAGAGCTATTTGTGTCACTGGCAATCTATCCCTGATGAACACAGCAGACCTCTCCCTACGCTAACAAAAAGCAGAATGTAAAATGGCCAACAGCTCTGGTCTATTTATAAGGTAGGGGGCATGTCCACGTGCTGAAATGTATTAATTGGCTGTCCCGTTCCACCTGCGGCTCTGTCATGGGTCAAAGTTCTCCCCAATGTAAACTAATATGGCCGCCGCAAACAACGCCATGTGTTCGCAAAATTGGTGGGTTGCAAACAAGCAAAATTTGCCGCAAACCGACCGCCGGGTGAACCGCAAGGCCATCTCTAGAGGGGATCCCTCTGCCTAAAATTAACAAATCACATAGGTTTATCCTTGATGCTCCTGTTACGGAATGGGAGGTTCTGGAAGTTATTAAGTCTCTCCTCATGAACTCCATACCAGGCCATGATGGGTTTTCTAATAAATACTATAAATCTTTCGAGGAAACACTCTTCCCTTACCTGGTCAGGTTCTTCAACTCTCTCAGGGGGGGGCAAGCCCCTGGACAACTCCGCTAACAAAGCTTATATCTCGGTGATCCCTAAACCGGGTAAGGACCACTCTGAAGTCAGTAACTACTGATCCATATCCCTGATCAATAATCATCTGAAGAGATTGACTAAAATCCTCGCTAATCGTCTCGCCAGTTTCATTCATAAATATATTCAGAAATATGTTTAAAGGATAGAGCCACTTTAGTACTAATCCATTAATGCACCAACATCCCTATATAATATGCAAACAAGACCAACTATGAAGTATCATGGGACATTTAGGGTGCGTTTCTTATTTCATTGAGATAGCAATGATTATCATAACACAGATTATCGTTTAAAAAGGGAAATTTTATTTTCCAAAAAAAACTTTTATTAAATAAATGTTAAAATGCATATGAAAAAAAAACAGATGGAACACACAAAATTCATGCCTTTCCAACAGGCGAAGTGTGAGGCATGATTTCTCGAAACGCTAAATTATTTTGACTGGTTTCGCCAAAAAGCAGGCTCCCTCAGAAAATCTTAGCGCAAGACACTGACTCTTCTGCAGATGGAGCAATTATGGAGAAACGATGTTGTAAGTGGGCCTCAGGCTCTGAACACATGAACGTCCAGCAGCAAAGCAGGTGTAGCCACTAATGGTGAGGAAAGTATTCCAGAAGGGAGAAAAAAAGGTCTAGCAAGCTCAGAAAGGACAAGTGAAGGTAAAGAAGACTAATAGGCAAAATTATTTGATTTCATAAAGGTTTATATACAATCCCACGGTGATCACAGGGATCCCTCAATCTCCAAGACCATCAGGGGGAATTCAACGGTTGCATATATTGTACTCAGATGTTGTATGCCATTAAAAATATTTAAAATAAGAATAGCTAAACATGGCCCCAAATGGGCAAGATAGTTGTTCCAAACACCCCTATCAGTAAAGGGATGGAATAGTCAAAGTATACAAAGTCCACCTGTTATTCATACAGAGGTAAAGGTAGAGCATGTCCTATCCAGACTGCAAGTTAAATATATACATAAAGATTAGGTGGGCTTTATCCCAGGAAGACAGGGACCTGACCAGGTAAGGAGGCTAATAGACGAGACCACCTTAATGAAATTGGGTTGGGATTGAGGACCCTCTCAGGAGGGCTTCCTTCTATCCGTGGACTTGCAGAAAGCATTTGACTCCGTGTTGTGGCCCTTTCTCTTCTCCACTCTTGAAAGATGGGGCTTTGGCCCCTCCGTTTTTATCCATACTCCACACCCTGTCCTCTAATCCCTCGGCCCAAATATGGTTACAAGGCATTTATTCAAAAGCCTTACCGATTTACAGGGGAACGAGATAAGGTTGCCCCTTGTCTCCACTAATCTTTACCATAGCCCTTGAATCTTTGGCAATAGCCAAACGCAACCACACAGACATTCATGGTCTACGCTGTGGTACTTCCATCCACAAATAAGCCTTGTTCGCGGACGATATTTTACTTTTTATCACATCCCCCTTGATCTCCTTACCTAACATTCTTTCGCTTCTTAGGAAGTTTGGTGACTTATCTGGCCTCAGAGTCAATATGGGCAAATCTTCTGCTCTCAATATTAATCTTCCTTGCCCTCTTGTATATCGCCTTAAAGATCACTTCTCTTTCACTTGGCACTTTGAGGTAATCCTATACTTGGGAGTTAGGTTAACAGCTTCCATAGATACATTTTATTCCATCAATTATCCCCTGTTATTCCAAAAACTAATATCTGACTCATCTGACTGGGTTAAATATAATATCTCCTGGCTAGGCAGAATTAATGCTGTCAAAATTACTCTCCTTCCCCGGGTCCTATATTTATTCAGATTTCTTCTGATCCCAGTGAATAAATCTTATATCACAAAACTATAATCTAACATTTTTAAGTTCATATGGGGTAGGAAGGGTCACCAGCTAAATAGAAGCACTCTTTGTAGATCCAGGATACAAGGGGGCCTCAGGGTTCCAGACATCTGGAAATACTACCAAGCGGCACAGATAGCCCAGTTTTCCATCATATATGCTAAGGGAGATAAACCGGACTGGTTTCATAAGGAAAGACAGGCCATTCCCCATTTTACCATTGACTACCTAGCTTGGCGACCCCAAACTCCCGCCCCCCCATCCTGGCTCCCACTCTCTCACACTCGCTCACCTTGTGTGATTCTATCTATAGAACTCATAAACTCACCTCATCTTGGTCCCCCCTATCACATATATTTCACAACCCTAGCTTTTCTCCTGAATTGTACATCCAGTCCTTCAAAGGTCTATATAGAATAGGACATTTCTTTGACTCAACAGGCCCCCTAACATATTCCCACTGTGTAAATAAACTGAAGATGCCACCTTTGGAGCGATTCAGATTTTTCCAAATCTCACACTTCCTCAAATCCGAAAAGGCAGGATCACAGGATCTTCTTCTGGTCACTCCTTATGAACAATGGTGCTCCAGGCTGCAGGACATTAGAGGTGGGATATCCCTTATTTACGCAACCCTAATTGACTCTGCTGACAAAGCCTCCTCTACGGTCAAATGGGACAAGACCTGAATACAGATTGGGCCCTTGCAGATTGGCACAAATGTGCAGAGAGATCCTTTTGCGGGATTCACAATGTCGCACTGATGGAGGCCAATGTCAAAGTGCTAATGAGATGGTACATGATACCTAGCCGATTAGAAACTACTTTTCCCTCCTCCTCCCCATTTTTCGGGGCTGTGACCTAACGGGATCCCTGCTACACATATTTTGGGAGTGCCCCAAAATCTGGAGATTTTGGTATCACATTTTCCAGGTCATCCATAAAGTGTCAGGTGTCTCGCTCAGACAATCCCCCGAACTAGCCCTCTTGAACCATCGCATCCCTCAGGTTCCCAGGCACACTCAATCCCTTGTTTTTTTTTGTCTTCCTTGGGGCTAAAATCACGATAGCTAAACAATGGAAACAACCCTCTGTCTCTTTCCACGCAGCTAAGCGGAAGATATCTTGGATCATGACATAAGAAAAAATGAATAGTATCTTGGAGAACTCCAGAGATAAATTTGAAAAGGTCTGGGAACCTTGGGCATCCTATCAAAATGTGACCCTTTAAGCACAGAAACCCAATCCGCTGATTTATTTTAGCATCTTCCTGGATTGGTGGAACCAGCCCATGGGACCAAATTTCTGACTGCCCCCTTCCCATTTCTCTTCCTCTCTATACTTTCTATCTTCTCTCTTTCTATCCTTTCCCTTTCTCTTATGGCTTTTCCTTCAGCCTCTGATGTTATCAAGGAAATTATTTTGCTTGCAGTTTATCTCAATATTGGCTGATAAAACAGGTTGTTTTCAGATCATAAGGCTCTAACAACAGGAATGTGGACCATCCTCAAGGATTATGGCTCCCAAGGATCGGTTTGGTCTTCTCTGGACCAAATCGGACCTATCCTGTTCTCCCCAGAGACACAGCTTGTTCCCTGTTGGGGTGTCTCGGGGGACTAGGTCTCCTAACTTAAGGAACCCATTCCCTCGATATTTCACTTGCTACACATTTTTTTTTTTTTTTTTTTAGTAGCCTCAGATGCTATTCTAACTGTTCTTCTCAGCACTTTAACTCCTGTGATTTTTAATAAGTCTGTTCATCAGCATTTGTGTTATGAGCGTATTGTAACCAAAAAGCTCAATTATTGTGTCTGATTTTTATTTTCTTCTCCTTGAAACTCAATAAAAATTATTGAAATAAAAAATATTTTATAGACTTCAGAGCCCCCTCTTCAAATTTACTGAAATGTCTGCACTATAATGCACCCAGTGCTTTCCCCTCCCAAAATTTGTCACATTTGCTCCAGTTTATTAATGTTTGGCTAGCCAAGTTTATTTTTTTAATTCTCTTTATTTCATTTTGAATAAAACATACCATACAAAACAGAGAACCAGGACTGCAAAGAGCCACAAATTTGTGACAAGCAGTCCTGAAACAAAACAATCAAACAAAAGAAAAAAACAATGCCTGTTAATGTTACAACCGGGATCCACTCAATAAATGTTTTAGGATAAAGGCACCTTTCTATAATACAACAACAGTGGTAATATACAGGAGCAATCCACACCCTATTTCCAACCCAAGATATTACACGTAACTGGTAAAAGTAGACAAAAAAGAATTGCACAGAAACACATATTGCAAAAAATCAAGTCTAAAGACCCTGAGAAGCAACACAAAGTAGAATACACAATTAATCAGATACTGTGAGAGAAGAGGCTACCCACTCTACCCAAACCTTATCAAGTTTGTGGAATTCCCCCCTATTAAAATGCGTGGTTTTATAAAAGGTTTGGGTTTTAGTTACTAAGTCCTTCCAGGACTCTATTGTTGGAGCTTGGCATGCCAAGTTTTAATGTCAAAGATAAATAAAGAAGATAGGAAAAAGTATGTTGTGGAAAAAGAAGAAAAAAGCTGTACTAATTTAAAAAAAAAAAACATCTTAAAAAAGATCTTTCCTCAGTTTTCACCCACTGATGTGGAATATACCAGGTTTAAAGTGAACCTGTAGCAATCTTTGCAATTTAAACTAATAACATGTCCTTGGTAAGCCTTGAAATTCCTTTAAAATTGGTGTTTCCTTCTCTCAATCAATTTATCCATGGCTGTGAAATGTTATCTTCAATTTCAAACAGCAACTTGCATTTCAGTTGATCTCTCAGTCTGACCTTCTGCCTCCACTTGCCCTACCTTTCCAACTGTGATTCAGGAGCTTGTCACATAGATGGGCTGGAAAAATCTACTTAGATTTTGTACAGGACATATCTTTACTACATTTGTCCCTCCAATTTTTCTTAACCAGTTGAATTCCCCAGAGAGTTGTATCCTTTAAATTATAGCTGTGATTTAGTCATGATAGGATATAAAATGTTTTTCTCTGCTCTATACCAATACACTCTGAAAATATTAGGTAGAGTAGAAAAAAAAGATACTCTCTCTCTCTCTCTCTCTCTCTCTATATATATATATATATATATATATATATATATATAGTATGTATATAAAAGTGTGTATGTAGATAGATAGATAGAAAGAGAGAGAGAGAGCATTTTATTTTATTGTTTTGTTTCAAACTAATATTTATTAAGAAAAGTGCAAGGGAACATATTACAAGAAGTGTTACATTAACAAGATCAATGTGATACTGAAATCTACCAAACAAGTAGTTGAAGGTAATTAACAATGGTATATGGTGTCAACAACAATTAAACGATGGATTCAGTTACTAGTATTACATTGATGTTTATATTAGGAGTAACATAATGATCTGTGAATAAAAAAATAGAGCTGCCATAAGCAACGAGCAGAGTGGTCTTAATTGGGTATGCTTTGTCTAAGATTTGTTACATAATAGAAATTATGTCAGATATGCATTTCAGTGTGTGACATAGATGAAGTTTTGGGGGTACTGCACAGTTTAGGTATGAGCATTTTGTCTGAATTAAATAGCATCATGGCTAAAGATTTGTAGTATGGTGTATCTCTTGAGACATGGTGGTGAAGTAGGAATTGTGCAAGTGTGAAGTCTAGAGAGCATGTAGTTATTTTTTGGATTTGCTTATGTACATTCTTACAAAAGAATTGAATGAGTGGGCAATCCCACCAAATGTGTAGGAGATTGCCAGTTGATTGTTGACATCTCTAGGATTGGTTTAATATGGAGGCATCATAGAAAGGGTGTGGTAGCAGCAGCATCAAATTTTGCTATTGTTCTCTTGGATAGAGACATTGATAGAGCCTTGGTGTACATGATGGTAAATTATTTCCTAAATGGTGTTTGTTGGGTTTATGTGAAGATCTTGGGCCCAGGCCTTGCAGGCTTTCCTATTGTCGGACTAGAGTGTTTTCCCATAACATGTTGTGTATGGTCGAAATGACATGGTGTTGAGGTGCTTGATTTGTACATAGTTTTTCAAAAGGGGTAAGGTCTTAAGATAAATTAGTTAAGCGTTGTATAACGTTTATGTAGTGTTTAATCTGCATATATTCAAAGGTCCTTAAATGTGGGTTGGCCCACCGCATGTTCAAATTTTCATGTGAATGTATCATACCATCAATCCTGGAGAAGGTGATGGACTTGCCAACTAGTATCTGGTTGCTTACTTAAGAGTAAGTGATAGGCCATCCCTGGAGGGAATTCTGGGTT
Source organism: Pelophylax lessonae (assembly GCF_965119305.1). NCBI lineage: Eukaryota > Metazoa > Chordata > Amphibia > Anura > Ranidae > Pelophylax > Pelophylax lessonae. Next base: position 154,897,883 of record NC_138775.1, read on the forward strand.
CAATAGTATTGTTGATAATGGGCCCAGATTCGTGGAGAGATTGAGTTTGCGGCAAATCTCAGTAAAACAGAGTAGGGAAGGTCCTATGATGGGTTGTTCTGTTAGGTCTTTTGGTATAAGGTTATGACAGGTCCATGGGGCACAGCTTATGGGGGGATTGTAAAATGAGTTTTCCAAGGCTACCCAGTCCTCTATCTGATAGTGAATGTGCCAGTTTATACTGTGCTGCAGGTATCAGGCTCAGTATTAGTATTGAATGTCAGGTAAGTCAATCCCTCCCTTGGTTTTGGTTTTTTTAGTTGGTCGTAAATAATTCTAGGGTGACTTTGGTACCATAGAAAGGTTTTACAGACTTTTTTAAAGGATTGTAAGAAAGTGTTAGGTAGTTTGATGGGTACCGTTTGGTAGAGGTAAAGTATATGAGGTAAAATATTCATTTTAATAATTGCCACTCTGCTAAACAATGAAAATTGTGTTTTATTCCACTTTTCTAAGGTCTTCAGTAATGGTTTTAAGGAGTGGCTGGTAGTTTTTGGAATATAGGTTGGGGAGGCATGTTGGTGACTGAATTCCTAGGTACGTAAATTAAGGCATCTGGCTGCCATGTAAATGGAATGTTTTGTTTACAATTTACAAACTTGAGACGCTGTTAATGTTATATTTATGTAGCAGAATTTCCAGCCATTGGGCCTGATATGGGTCAGCCATTGTTACCGGTAACACTTCCAACACATTTAAGTTGAAAACCCAAGTGTGAGAGCTGAGACAATGACCATTCTGGCATCTTTGCTTTGTTTTGTTTATTTTTTAATGGGGATAGGAGAAGGGAATGAGTGGGATACTCCTCTGGCTCAACTAGGTTTAACCTGGACACTTTGTATGAAAAATGCCTGTTAGCGCTGTCCTGACGCCAGCTGAATGCCGACCAACACTTCCTGGTTTGCTGAACTGTGCTGCAACTTCGACTTTAACTCCTTTGTTAACTCCGAAGCTCCAGAACTGTAGTAACTCTTGACTCTTGCTCTCTGTCTAGCTCAAACATCCTGTGAATGGCTCCCTCCAGCCCTTCATTGACTGAGATAGCTCCTTGTAACTGCTTGTGCTGCTGCAACCCTTAACACTTTACACTTGCCTCTTCAGGGCCCAACCGCTGGTGCCCCCTCTACATTTCCAGGGTCCTCTCACTAGGCACCCCCTCTGACACTTCAGGGTCCTCTCACTAGGCACCCCCTTGACACTTCAGGCTCCTCTCACTAGGCACACCCTTGACACTAGCTGGCTCCTGGATCCCTGGGACCTTCAGCGGAGTGGCCCCTTCTACACTAGGCAGGCCCTCAGGGGCAATCCACAGTACTCACAAACTTGGAATGCTTTCCTGGAACTAAACCCCTCTATCTCCACTGGTCCTCGGCACACCGGATCCTCTCTGCAGCTCAGCTCAGCTCTCTCTCTATATTCTCAAGCAGCCACCCGAGACACGCGATCCTTCTGACAGGAGGAGAGACAGCTGTACCCTCCCTCCTGGGACTCTGCTTCCCACCAAAGATGCTGCATCATGCGTTCCGCTCAGACTTATATCCACTCCCAGAATCCTGTGCAACAGAGTCTGCCTTTCTGGGGTAGATACAGGCCTGAATGTGCCATTGATTGGGTTTCCTCCACTGCCCAATGAGAACCCTTCTCATGGAGCCAGTGTGGAGCCTGCCCAGCCTCAATAGCAACACATGGGAGACATGACAGCCCAGCTGAAAATCATGGCCCTGCTGTTAGGCAGCCAAGGCCCACTATACTTTTCCTAGCACCTACCTGGTAGGGTGCTACATCTAAAGCATGCAATTTTGTAAAGTTGATTTTAAAGTGTGCTATGAATTGGAACAAGTGAAAATCTTTAAGGAGGTTGGGCAGAGTTATGTGGGGTTCTGAGAGAAAAAGTAGGATGTCAACCGTGAAAGCAGCCAGTTTGTATTGTTTTCAGCCAAAGTGATTTTGCACTTTCGCATAGTCGTCGTTGGAAAGGTTTGAGAGTAAAAATAAATAATAGGGGAGATAGGGGGAAACCTTGATGAGTACCATTCTTGATGGAGAAGGCATTTGACAGGAGGCTGTTTACACAAATGTTCGCTGTGGGATTAATGTAAAGTGACATTATAACGCTTATTAATCGATTACCAAGACGTAGTGCATGCAGTACAGCTTTCAGGTAGTCCCATGCCAGCCTATCAAACGCCTTCTCAGCATCTAGTAATAGGAAAAAAATAGGATGTTTAGTTTTAGTAAGCCAATGGTGAATGTTCAATGCTTTTAGTGTATTATCCCTAGCCTCCCTTCCTGGGATGAATCCTACTTGATCTTTTGCTATTAATTTTGTGAGCAAGGGGAGTAGGCGGTTTGCTAAAAGTTTTGCAAAATTTTTTATATCTGTGTTCAAGAGTGAAAGGGGCGGTAGCTTGATACCAATACGTGATATTTTCCAGGTTTTGTGATGATGGAGATGCGGGGTTCAAGAAGGTTGTTGGATGGGGTGTTTGGTTTTAAAAATTGATTGAAAGCTCTTAAGAAGGTGTCAGCTAGTAAGTCTGAAAAGGTTTTATAATAACCCATGGAGAAACTGCCAGGGCCAGGGCTTTTTGCTTATTTTAATTGTTTGATAGCAAATTTATAGCAATTATCAAGGGGCAATCAGTTTTGTGTGCTTGTTTATGAGAGATTGGTTTTGGACTGTACTGTGTAAGGAAATCATCAGTGATAGTTTTATGCAATCTGTTGTCTTTCGCGGGTTTCTGTTCAGGAGTGAGGTTGTAAAGATCTGCATAATATTGCGCAAAGTGGTTTTACTATTCACTATTGGATAACAATTACCCTGTAGGTGTACATATAGAGTGAATCGTGGCACTTGCTCTTATAGATTGTGGAGGTGTGAAAAGGGTCAGTGAGTAGGGACGTGTCTAATTTCCAAGGTTTGGTGAATTGCAGTTGTTCTGGAAATGTTATGGTTGCAGTGACTGGGTGGTGATCTGAGATGAACATAGGTTCAATAGTTGCCTTAGAGAGAAAAGGGAGGTCTTTTTGCATGATGAATAGGTAATCTATTCTGTAATAGCGGTTGTGGGGTGGAGAGAGGAAGGTATAATCCTTTACTCCTGGGTGCAAGGTAAGCCATGAGTCATGTAAGAGTAAATCTTGTAGCCATATCTTGATTCAATGGAGGGCTCTATAAGATAGTAAGGATTTTCCTGGGGATGTGTCTTTTTAAATGGGTTTAAGGGTACATTGAAATCACCCCTAAGTATTAGAATACCAGATTGGAAGCATGCTAGAGTCATTGCTATGTCACGGAAAAAGCTAACTTGTGCCGAGTAAGGGCTGTAAATTTGCACCACTGTTATTGATTTTCCCTATACAGAACCTTTAATGAATATGTAGCATCCTTCTCCATCAATTAAAGAGCCCAACATTTCTATGGGTAGGCATTTGGATAAAAGGATGGAAACACGTTTTGTTTTGACTAATATGTTAGTTGCAGGTGAAACCTTGGGGTTATTAGTTATATTATGAATATTGTTGGACCTGAAATTCGTTTCTTGAAGAAGGATTATGTCAGCATTAATTTTCCGCATGTATAATAGGAGCTGGGATCTTTTTTCTGGTAGATTTTTACATTAAGGGAGACAAATTTAATATTCGCCAATTTAGAGTTTTATTGTGAAGGAGTCATAGTTACATAGTTCGTGAGGTTGAAAAAAGACATCAGTCCATCCAGTTCAACCTATGATGTATGTGTGTTTTTTCATGTTAATCTTACATTGTAAACCCCTGTATGTTGTGGTCTTTAAGGTGCCCATCTAATAGTTTTTTGAAACTATCAATGCTCCCTGCTGATACGACTGTTTACGGAAGAGAATTCCACATCCTTACTGCTCTTTCAGTGAAGAACCCCCTGCATATTTTAAGGTTAAACCGCCTTTGCTCTAGTTTTAGTGAGTGGCCATGTGTCTTATTGTATTCCCTTTCTCTGAATATGTTTTTCCATATGCTAGGGTTGCCAGTACAGTATTTGTAAATTGATATCATATCCCCCCTCAATCATCTCTTCTCCAGAGAGAATAGGTTCAGTGCTTGTAGTCTTTCCTCATAGCTGATGTCCTCCATTCCCCTAATTATTTTTGTTGCCCTTCTCTGGACTTTCTCCAGTTCCAGCACATCCTTCCTGAGGACCGGTGCCCAGAACTGGACAGCATACTCCAGATGTGGCGGGACCAGAGTCTTGTAGAGTGGGAGAATAATCCCTTTATTTCTGGAATGAACCCCTTTTTTAATACATCCCAGTATTCTGTTGGCTTTGCTTGCAGCGGCTTGGCATTGCATGCCACTGCCAAGCCTGTTGTCTACCAGTACCCCCAGGTCCTTTTCAATCCTAGACTCACCAAGAGGTTCCGCCCTAATGAGTAGCTTGCTTTCTGGTTTCTGGCACCCAAGTGCATTACTTTACATTTTTCAACATTACACCTCATCTGCCATGTGGTTTCCCACCCCATTATTTTGTTCAGGTCCGCTTGTAAGGTTTCCACATTCTGCCCAGAAGATATTGGCATGCTTAGATTAGTATCATCCGCAAATACTGAGATTTTACTCAATATCCCCTCCTCTAGATCATTTATGAATAAATTAAACAGGATTGGCCCCAGGACAGAACCCTGGGGGACCCCGCTTTCCACACCCGCCCAATCTGTGTACTCCCCATTTATCACCACCCTTTGAAACCTCCCCTGAAGCCAGTTCTCTATCCAGGTACTCACCTTATGGTCCATACCTACCTTCCTTAGTTTGAACAGTAAGCGTTTGTGGGGAATGGTGTCAAAGGCCTTTGCAAAGTCCAGGTACACCACATCCACAGGCTTACCTTTATCTAGGTGGCAGCTCACTTCATCATAGAAGGTTAAATGATTGGTTTGGCAAGAACAATTTTTCATGAATCTATACTGATTACTACTAATAATACCATTTTCATTACTAAAGTCTTGTATGTGGTCCCTTAACATCCCCTCCAAAATCTTGCAGACTACTGATGTTAGGCTGACCGGCCTATAGTTACCCGGGATATATCTCAGCCCCTTTTTAAATATTGGTACCACGTTGGCTTTTTTCCAATCAGCTGGCACCATACCCGTCTGTAAACTAAAAGATCAAGAATAATGGTCTGGCAATCACCTGGCTGAGCTCTTTAAGAACACTCTGGTGCAAGCCATCCGGTCCCGGTGATTTATTTATGTTAAGTTTCTCTAGTTTAGTTCTAAGTCTATCTTCTGTTAGCCATGGCAGTATTTCCTGAGGTGTGTTGTTTAGTTTGGCCTTACAAGCTGGGTTAGTGTAGCCCCACAATTCTTTTGTGAAGACTGAAGAATATTTTTAAATGCTTAGAAATATTCCTATAGAGTGAGAAAAAAAAGGGGTTAGGTTGTTTGGGGGAAGGAAGAGAGCACTAGGTAAAGAATATAAGGGGTCTTGTATGTAGATAGGGGAAGGGAGGGTTATTAAAAGAGGTAGGGTTAGTTTTGAATTGGGGAGTTAGGATAGAAATATTCAGAGGTAGTCCGATGGCTATGATAGACCAGGTATCTTGCCTTAATTAGAAGAGTGTCAAAGTGGGTATGCGCAATAATTTAAACTGTGCTGGGGTAGGAGGTAGTAGGGCTGGAGAAGATGTCTTTAACCACTTCTGGACTGGAAGGATTTGCCCTCTTAATGACCAGGCCACTTTTTGCAATTCAGCACTGCATTACTTTAATGGCAAATTGCGTGGTCGTGCGATGCTGTACTGAAATACAATTGATGGCCTTTTTTTCAGACAAATAGAACTTTCTTTTGGTGGTGTTTGATCACTTGTGTGATTTTTATTTTTTATAAACAAAAAAAGAGCGACATTTCTGAAACAAAAAACAATATTTTTCACATTCTGCTATATACCATTCCCAAAAAAAAAAAAAATTAAAAATCAAAATGTTTCATCCTTTTAGGCCAATTTGTATTCTGCTACATAGTTTTGGTAAACAAAAATCACAATAAGCTTATTTTGATTGGTTTGAACAAATGTTATCACGTCTACAAACTAGGGGAAAGATTTATGTCATTTTTATTTATTTAATTTTTTTTACTAGTAATGGCGGCAATCTGCAATTTTTTTTAGTGGGACTGCGACAATGCAGTGGACAGATCAGACCCCTAACTGACATTTTTGACACTTTTGGGAGGACAAGTGACATTACTACAGTAATCAGTGCTACAAATAGGCACTGTTACTGTAATAATGACATTGGCAGGGAAAAGGTTAACCTAGGGGTAATCAAAGGGTTAAGTGTGATCATAGGGGCTTGTGAAATGACAACAGAGACCTGTGATCCTATAAAGCAGGATCACAGGTGCTCTGTGATCATTTCAGAGAGAAGAACAGTCAGCTGTGTTTTCAACAGCTGACCGTCCTTCCTTCTCAGCCAGGATTGATCCGGGTGTCGGCCCCGTGCATCAGCATCCCCGCTGCCTAGTGGGAATAAGAGCATGCCTGTGCCAACACACACTCGTCCCCTCAGCACCACGTGCATGACCGATGTAGTGCTTTGGGTGGGAAGAAGTCTCCAACCCAGTGTTCATGTCTTGCCAGAGACTAGCAGGGTGTGTGGACAAATGTTTACACCCTTTATAATCTAGGACCTGACAAATGTTTGGTACTCCATCTGAGAGACAGGAGGACTACAATACATCCCCAGGAGTCAGTGAGGCTGCACAGAGCAGCCAGAATGTATATGTCTATGATGTGCAGGTGCAGGTGCAGTCAGTGACAGAGAAGCAGGGAGCTGCAAGAGAGCTGGGTGTCAGCAGGTACAGAGTTTGTACAGGAGCATGGAACTGCTGTGTTAGATATGATCTGGAGGACCAAAGCAAAGGGTCTGAGCTGCTAGAGAAAGACAGGAGACTGAATGTCATTTATGTTGATGGTGGAAACCCCTGTGTGGACAACTGATTTTCTGTGTGAACTTTTTCATTCTCGTTAATAAAAGTGGAACAGTAAGCACTTAAACAGCATTTCTGGAGTGGGCTTAACTCACTGGGAAGCATAACCAATGAGCTTAAAAAAAACCCACATCACAAGATTTTTATTTATATTCCCACTATTCTCCCTCATCTCTGTGCAGCCAAAAATGTTATGCATCATCTGTTCATAAATATGATACCCCCTCAACTTAGTGTTCATGGCAAAGTTTCTGTATTTTTTTATTTTTTTTTATTTAACAAGGCAAATGTAAAACGCTTGTAGACCAGTTAGACAGTGCAATCTGCTCCCTATTGAGAAATAAATAGAAGTTTCCTTCCTGTTTGGAATTTCACATGCTTCCAATGACTAAAAACCATTTCAGGATGTGCAGTCATGGTGAGCACAAACTAATTACTATTCTTATCTGGAATAACTTCAGGCTGCATGTATAGAAGTCAATAATAAAATAATGTTTCTCTTTCTCTGCACATACAAAAATAGATTACCTGCCTAAGCCGTATTAATGATTCATCTGATGTATAGGTTTTTTTTATATTTTTTTTAAGGTTACCTTAATGTCTTCTAATAATCATGAAGCTAATACTAGCAGTATTGCATGTGCTACCATGTCATATTTTTCATTATTGGGGTAACACTGTTTATAAAAGGGTTTCAGCAACAATAGGGAATTCTTGTCATTATTTTATTTAAAAAAATGGCAGAAATACCAAAATGTAAACTATAGTTTGTTTTTAACCACTTAAGCCCAGAGGATTTGGCTGCTCAAAGACCAGACCCCTTTTTTCAACTTGGCACTGCATGACTTTAACTGACAATTGCGCGGTCATGCTATGCTGTACCCAAACAAAATTTATGTCCTTTTTTCCCCACAAACAGATATTTCTTTTGGTGGTATTTGATCACCTCTGCGCTTTTTATCTTTTGCAATATTAATAAAAAAAGAGCAAACATTTTGGAAAAAATTGACATTTTCAACTTTGTCTTTTTAAAAAATATCCAATACACTCAATTTATATCATATATTTTGCCCAAAATGTATTTAGCTACATGTCTTTGACAAAAAAAATCTCAATGAGTGTATTTTTATTGGTTTGCGCAAAAGTTATAGCGTCTACAAACTATGGTGTAAATACTGGAATTTACGCATCTTTAATTTTTTACTGTCTATCTCATTTCATGAAGTGCTAAAATGGCAGGGCAGTACAACCCCGCCCCCCCAAATTACCACTTTTTGGAAAGTAGATATCCTAAGGAATGTCCTGAGAGGCATGTTGAGCTCATTGAACATTTCATTTTTTTGTCACAGGTGTTTGAATAATGACTAAAAAAATATATATTTTTTTTACACAAAGTTGTCATTGAAATTATATATTGCTCACACATGCCATGTGTATTTGTGTAATTACACCCCAAAATATATTCTGCTGCTTCTCCTGAGTACAGGGATATCACATATGTGAGACTTTTTGGGAGCCTAGCTGTGTACGGGACCCCGAAAACCAATCACCACCATCAGAATTTCAAAGGGCGTACATTTTTCATTGCATTTTCTCACTACCTATAACGGTTTAGGAGGCCCTGAAATGTCAAGATACCACAAAACCCCCAAATGACCCCATTTTGGAAAGTAGACACCTCAAGCTGTTTGCTAAGAGGCATGGTGAGTCCATGGAATATTTTATATTTTGCCACAAGTTTTTGGAAAATTACAATTTTTTTTAACACAAAGTTGTCACTAAAAGACAAATTTCTCACACATGACATGGGTATATGTGGATTGACAACCCAAAATACATTCTGCTGCTTCTCTTGAGTATGGGGATACCCCGTGTATGAGACTTTTTGGGAGACTAGCTGTGTACGGGACCCCGAAAATCAATCACCATCTTCAGGTTTTCTAATGGCGTACATTTTTTATTTTACTCCTCACTACCCATCACAGTTTTGGAGGCCCTGAAATGTCAAGATAGCACAACCCCCCCCCCCCCCCCAAATGACCCCATTTTGGAAAGTAGACACCCTAAGATATTTGCTGAGAGGCATGGTGAGTTCATGGAAAATTTTATATTTTGCCACAAGTTCCGGGAAATATATTATTTTTTTTGGTTTGTTTGTTTTTTTACACAACGTTGTCACTAAATGATTTATTGCTTACACATGCCATGGCTATATGTAAAATAACACCCCAAAATACATTCTGCTGCTTCTCCTGAGTACAGGGATAACCCATGTGTGAGACTTTTTTGCAGTCTAGCCGAGTACAGGACCCCGAAAACCAATCACCACTTTCAGGCTTTCCAAGGGCGTCAATTGTTGATTTCACTCCTGACTACCTATCACAGTTTCAGAGGCCATGAAGTGCCAAGACAGCACAAACCCCCCCCCCAAATGACCCCTTTTCGGAAAGTAGACACCCTAAGCTATTTGGAGAGAGGCATGTTGAGTGTTTTGCAGATCTCACTTTTTGTCACAAAGTTTTGTAATTTGAAAAAAGAGGACAAAAATGCATTTTCCTGTTTTTTCTTAATTTTCCAGAAAAAATGAGAGCTGCAAAATACTCACCATGCCTCTCAGCAAATAGCATGGAGTGTCTACTTTGCAAAATGGGGTCATTTTGGGGGGGGGGGGGGGTTTGTGCCATCTTGGTATTTCATGGCTTTCAAAAGTTTGATAGGTAGTAAGGAGTGAAATCAACAATTTACGCCCTTAGAAAGCCTGAAGGTGAGGATTGGTTTTTGGGGTCCCGTACACAGCTAGGCTCCCAAAAAGTCTCACACATGTGGTATCCCTGTACTCAGGAGAAGCAGCAGAATGTATTTTGGGGTGTCATTTCACATATACCCATGGCATGCGTGAGCAATATATCATTTAGTGTGTAAAAAAAAACAAAAACAAATTGTCACCTTCCCGAAAAGTAAGGCAAAATATAAAATACTCCATGGACTCAATATGCCTCTCAGCAAATAGCTTTGGGTGTCTACTTTTCAAAAAGGGGTCATTTGGGGGTTGTTTGAACTGTCCCGGCATTTTATGCTCAATCTTAGCCACACATCACCCACTCTTCTAACCACTTAAAAACCAAGCCTTTTCTGTGACTTTTTGTTTACATGAAAAAGTGTTTTTTTTTACTAGAAAATTACTTTGAACCCCCAAACATTATATATTTCTTTAAAGCAGAGGCCCTACAGAACAAAATAGTGGATGTTGCAAATTTTTTTGTCACACGGTATTTGCGCACAGATTTTCCAAACGCAATTTCTGCAAAAAAATATATTTTTTTTAAATTTAATGCACAAATACACTATATAATTCCAAATTGTTTGGTAAAAGATGATCGTATGCCAAGTACATACATATTTGGCATAGATACCAAACATAAAAATTGCGCACGCCTGTGCAGCGGCAACAAACGACGTACATTTTTAAAAGCCTTTAAAAGTCTTTACAGGTTACCACTTTAGACTTACAGAGGAGGTCTACTGCAAGAATTACTGCCCTTGACCTGGCGTTCACGGCCATACCTCACATGCATGTTGCAATTGCGGTTTACATATAACACTAGACCAAAGCTTGCATGCGCCTTTGCGTGCAAGCACATGGGGGAAAGGGGGGGCTTGATTTTTTTTTTTTTTTGCTTTTTTATGTAATTTTGACACCTTTCCTTTCATTTTTTTTTTTTTTTTTTAATAATTTTCATTGTTATCACAGTGAATTTAAATATCCCCTATGATAGCAATCTGTAGTGATAGGTACTCTTTTTTAAAAAAAAATTGGGGTCTTTTAGACTCTAGATCTCTCCTCTGACCTTAACACATCTGACCACACCAAAATGCTTTCCCAATTTCCCAATGGCGCTGTTTATTTCTGGCGAAACAGAAGTCATGAAATGCTTGTAGGTTCCGGTATCTTAGGCCATAGAGATGATTGGAGCCATTCTCATCTCCAATCAGCTCTATGGTTAGATAATTGAACCGGCTGCACTCCACGGAAGGCGGCGGAAGGCGGCGGAAGACGGCGGAAGGCGGCGGAAGGCGGCGGGAGGGGGGGAGTCCCCTCCCACTGCATGTAAAAGCAGTCTAGTGGCCAATTATCCACTAGGATTGCTTTTACATGTAAGCCGACCGCTGGCTTTAAAAAACGATACCAAGGTGATGCCTAAATCTGCAGGCATCGTCCTGGTATAACCACTCAAAGTCCAGCAACGTACCAGTACATTGCTGGTCCTTGTTTGGTATATAGTGTAGGTTTTTTTTTTTTCATGCAGCCTGTGGGCTGAAAGAAATAAAAGAGAGCCTAACAGAAATCACCACAGGAATATTGTGTAGTACACACACCATTAACCGCCCAACAACCAAACCCACTGATTTAATGGTGGGTATACATGACAATATTCCACGTATACCTAAAGGTATTTAAACTGCAGTGGTGAAATCAACCTACCACAGCTGCTGCCATCAGAGGTATCCACATATGCTGAGCGCAAACGCTGTTTGTGTCAGAATATATAAAATCGGTGTGGCAGCCGACGGGTACCTGCAAGAGAAACAGGTTAACAAAAGAATGAAAAACAAACAAAGTACAGCAAAAGTACAGCAGGAAGAGTAGAAGAACATAAAATTAACTGACACGACAACTGTTTTTGGCTTTTTTATTTTATATTTTTTTGTATTTTTTTTAGACTTTTGTTTTGTGAACTGCAACTTTCCAGCTTAAGGCCTCTCAAAATGTCGATAGCCATCGAACATCTTTCGAGACCCTGTGTTTGTGTGCCCTACACTATGTCGTTCTGTACGCTACACTAAAACTCCACTAGTGTGTGGTAGCTATGGAAACAGTTCCCGATGCAGAGACCAGGTTGGTCAGGACAGTCGGGACAATAATAACGGGTGTCACGCCTAAATCTGCGCCTGCTACAGACACGACATCTTCTTTGGGGGTGTGTTTGGGTAGGGGTACGTGGGAGGACATGTGGAAAATGCTTCTCATGCAGCCGGCTCACTGCATCTGGAAGGGGAAGTTGGACAGGAACACCTCCTGGGTACAGGTAGGCATTGATGATCTCTTCCTGGAATTCTCGGGAGGATCCGGTTCGTCCTGACGCCCTGTATAGGACAAAGGCGTTCAGCATAGCCAATTGGAATAAATAAACAGACACTTTTTTGTACCAGCGTCTGGCTTTACGGGCAACTAAATACGGCGCCAAAAGCTGGTCGTTAAGGTCCACCCCTCCCATATTAAGGTTGTAGTCGTGGACACAGAGGGGTTTCTCCATAACGCCAGTTGCCGTAGTAATTTGGATCGTCTTGTCTGGGTGAATGGAGGACAGAAAAAAACATCCCGTGTATCCCTCCACTTCACTGCAAGCAATTTGTCAGTTTTTAAGCAGGCTCTCTCCCCCCGACTAAGACGGGAATTTACAAGCTGTTGGGGGAAGCCCCGGCGATTAAGTTGCATGGTGCCACATGCGCCAAATTGTAATTGAAGAAGGTGACTAAATAGTGGCATGCTTGTGTAAAAGTTGTCCACGTACAAATGGTACCCCTTTCCGGATAAGGGTGACACCAAGTTCCAAACTAGTTTGCCGCTGCTCCCTATGTAGTCTGGGCAGTTGGGGGGCTCCACAGTGCTATCTTTTCCCTCATAGACCCGGAAACTAACTGTCATAGCCTGTGGTCCTGTCACAGAGCTTATACAGCTTGACCCCATATCTGGCACGCTTGCTGGGGAGGTACTGTTTCATAGGAAGGTGGCCAGTAAACTTAATCAGGGACTCGTCAATGCAGACAACTTGTTTGGGGGTAAACAAGGCTGCAAACCGCTGATTGAAGTGGTCTATAAGGGGCTGAATTTTGTGGAGCCGATCATATTCAGGGTCTCCCCGAGGACGACAGATCGTTGAAATGCATAAATCGCAGAATTTGCTCGTATCTTGCCCTGGACATGCCCTGGACATGGAGGCAGAGTACACGCGCATATGGTGAATTGGGCTAGTGGACCAATATAGCCGCAATTCACTCTTTTTGGTTATGCCCATGTTGAGGGAAAGGCCCAGAAAGATTTTAAAATCAGGAACCGTTATAGGTTTCCATGCAAATTGTCTGGCAAGGGGCGAATTTGGGTTGGCGGCGATGAATTTGCGTGCATATAAATTTGATTGATCCACAATAGATCTGAAAAGATCTTCCATGAAGAACAGCTCAAAAAAATTCAGAGGCGTAAAACCAGCTGTTTCCACGTGGATTCCAGGTTGGGCAGTGAATGGGGGAAGTACTGGCGCTGTAGTATCAGTGGGTTGCCAATTGGGATATGCCAGCGCATCAGGGACTATGGGCTATACAGGTCTGTTTTAGAATACGCGGTGGCTGTGGGCCACTAATTGTGCTAGCCACCGCACCAGCTTCAACTGCACTTATGGGACTCGCCATGTCACCAAGTGTTACTGCAGTGCTGGTTGTACTAGGTCCAGGGTGTACTAGGCCGCTGCCGCTTGCCAGGCCACCAAAAGGATGAGCGACATTAGTAACGACACTCTGCTCCATACGAGCACCCTGCGATTCCTGCATCTCAGCAACTCCAGAATGGGGTCAGGTATGCCTGGGTCTAACAGGGACCCATCCATCATCGGACCTATCTTTTAGGGAGCCACTGCTCTCTTCAGGTTCGTATACTGACCCTGATTCTGTCAGTGAGGATTCCCCATCGCTCTCATCTGACATGGTCAGTATACTGTAAGCCTCTGCACTACTGTACCGATGTTTGGTCATTTTAGTAACTAAATTTACCAGTACAGTAGTGTGACTCACATGTAAAAAAGCACCTGGTTGTCAACTCAAGGACTATTTCAACCGCTAGCAAAAAAAAAAAAAAACTGCTAATGCTAGCAGGGATCAGGCCTGACTCTGCTAACACAGCGGTTTTGTGCGTTGTGTTTTTTTTTTGTAAGTGACAGTAATCTATTGATTACTACACTTGACTGGGTGGGGTGGGGTGGGGCGATGTGGGCTGGGCGGAGGGGTTAAATGCAGGTGCTGGCAGGAATCAGTGCTGATTGTGCAAACACCGCGTTTTGGGAACCCTAAACTATGGGGACGCTAGTATAGTTCTGATCAGATCAGATAATGATATGTTCAAACACTATACTAGTAATGGAAGTGTATGTGTGTGTGGTAATCAAGGGGTTATTTCTAACTATGCGCCGGGGATCTTAAATTGACGCTAACACTAGCTAATGTCACCTGTGTCACTAATAATAGTGATCAGAAAAAAAACTTTACACTATAAAAGTGACACTGTGACAGGGCAATGAAGGGGTTAACTGGGGGTGATCAGGGGGTAAATCTTTATTGGGGGGATGGCAGGGACCCTAAACCTACTTGGGACAGAAAATAATTTTCTAGCGCTAACTCAAGTCACAATCACACTAATACAAAATACAGTAAAACACTATATTACCTGTTTATTAGTGTGCAATGTGACAGGGGGAAGGGGTTAACTGGGGGTGATCGGGGGGGATCAGGAGGTTAAATCTTTATTTGATGGGTGGCGGATATCCTAAGTATAAAAGGAAGGGCCGCAAGCGCTAAACCTGGTCACAAGTCACCCTTATACGAGTATATAGAAAATGCTATATACTGTATACAGCGTGTGTTGTGACAGGGGGTGTATGGGTGATCAGGGGTGGATCAGGGGGTTAAATCTTTATTGGGGGGGGTGGCGGGGACCCTTAACCACCTTGGAACAGAAACTAACTCGCTAGCGCTAACTCAAGTCACAATCACACTAATACAAAATACAGTAAAACACTATATTACCTGTTTATTAGTGTGCAATGTGACAGGGGGGAAGGGGTTAACTGGGGGTGATCAGGGGGTTAAATATTTATTGGAGGGGTGGCGGGTATCCTAAGTGTAAAAAGAAAGGGCCGCAAGCGCTAAACCTGGTCACAAGTCACACTTATACGGGTATATAGGAAAATGCTATATACAGCATACAGTGTTGTGACAGGGGGTGTAGGGGTTAACTGAGGGGGGGCGATCGGGGGTTAAATGTGCCTATCTAAGTGTGTTTGGGTGTGCTGGTGCAGTACTCACAGTTTAGATCTGCTCTCTCCTCTCGATGAATCCAAAAATGATCATGGGAGGGGAGAGCAGGTTTTTTTCTGTGCCTGTGTTTACATTTCACAGGCACAGATCAGTATCTGATTGGGCAGGACCGATCAACAGATCCAGACCAAAAATCATTGGCCTGGACCTGATGACTGATCAGTTCTGAACCCAATCAGGCCATCAGTGGCGGCGGGAGCGCACCCCAGAGGCCTGGACCTGATGACTGATCAGTTCTGAACCCAATCAGGCCATCAGTGGCGGCGGGAGCGGCGCACCCTAGAGGGGCGGGAATGAGCGACTTAGCCCTACGTCAGTTTACCTGTAGGGGGCTGACTGCCGCAATAAATAGTCGTGCGGCGGTCGGCAAGTGGTTAAATAAGTGATTTAATAGGTAACAAGGAAAATGAGCATAGAAAATGTTCTGTATAATAAATAATGGTTAGTTATTATCTTCAAAGCCCATCTCCAAGCAAAATGTAACCCTCTTCCCCACATTCCCACCTCTCCCAATTCATTCAGCAGGTGCTTTTATAACCTTCTGATGCTTTTTATATTCACCTAAGTTTGCCATCTGAGTCTCACACTAGTGGTGTTTCTGGATGTGGGGTACTGGCAACCTAGCTTGGCAAGTTTGCCTGTGCTGGCTGGTCCCAGTTTGTTGCTTGTGCACTCGCTTCCAGAAAAGTTAGAGTGAGAAAACAGAAGACTTCAGACTGCAGCATCATGGGACCTCTGGTTTATATAAAGGGCGTTTTTATTTTTTTTTACATTTTTTTTACAGTGATTATTTACAGGGGATGGGTGGTGGGTGAGCCAAATGTTTAAATGTAAAGAGGAGAATAACAAATTCGCAAGATTGACATGTAAGGCAATAAAGGCAGACGTTTATGAACCTGAGAAGTTTTCTCTCAGTTCACTTCTCTGCAGTTCTCAGAGGAAAATGATCTCCTCTTGCACCCTGTTTATGAAGTTGAGAACTTCAGTTCTCAAAGGGAGAACAGAGAAGAAGTTTTTGCTCTGAAAACTGCCCAGATCCCATATAAAAGTGGGAGAGACTCTCTGTCTCTGAAGTGTCATTTCTTCAGTCTTGTTACATAAAAAAAATATAATATTATATATATATATATATATATATATGTATATATATATATATATATATAGTGACAGGAAGTCAGGTAAATCTGTGGGTGTTGTCACAGACAGGAGATACATTTCTGCCTTGTTTAGACAATTCACCAATTACTATCAGGTGTCGGCTGCAGAGATAGCCAGAAAGGTTTAAGGATGTTGGAAAGCTTCAGCTATTCAGAATGAGGCAATTAAGGCCTCTATAAGTTATCCAGAGGATGACTACTCATTGCTGCATGCTGAGGCTTTGTGCGTTAAGGAGAGCAGTGAGCTGAGAGACTTCTGAAGTTGAGGTGGTGTTGACTTTTTCTGTGTGAAAAGAAAACAAAGAGACTATTGGTCTTCTTCTGTATGACCAGCAGTGTCTGCCCAGCAGTAGGTTGGGACAGACACCATAGGTAGGTTCCTGTGTTGTGAAGGTAGACGCCCCAAGTGGCCAGGGTTTATTTTATGTTTGTTTGATTTACGCTGTTTGGATGCTTGCACTTGTTTCCAGCAAACTGGAAGAATAAACCATAGACCGTTGTTTTCAACCACTCCTCGGCTGTCTCTCTGTGTAACGAACCCACCCAAGGGGTCACCCACACCCACTACCGAGCTAACCCCTTACAATATATATATATATATATATATATATATATATATATATATATATACACACACACACACACACACACATAAATACAGTATCTCACAAAAGGGAGTACACCCCTCACATTTTTGTAAATATTTTATTATATCTTTTGTAAATTTGCTGTCCCCTCAAAATACTTCAACACACAGCCAATAATAAAAAAGGAAAATAAAATCTGCGCCCTGGATAAAACTAATAATAAAGAAACTGGCTGCTGCCCACCTCAAAAATATACCACAAAGGAGGTATACAATGATGTGTATAAAGGGAAGGGTGAGGTAGATGGCGCTGCCTCTGATAAGTATGGTGTATGTCTCAGAGTAAAGGGTAGTAATCACAAAGATGTGTAACGAAATGCAACATTTACAAAGTTACATCAATAAATCAATATAAGTATAAATTGGGAATAAAGTATGAATATAAAGTGCAATGTATACACACGATGAGTGTGTTTGGCAAAGAAAGTTCCAGTGAACAAAAAGATGAACCCTCAAAGGGTTTTAAAAGGTGAAAGGTTGCTACAAGAATATATACCAAATAAAGTGCAAGGTGCGAGGGAATATTAAATAAATAAAGTCCAAGGTGAACTACAAGTGAATATATTGGCGAATAAATACCAATCAACAAGTAGCATTACAGTAAAAAATATATATAGTATCAAAAGTGGCTCAGTGAAAAGTGGATATTGGTGAAAAACCAAAATATAAGGTGCCTCCTTTTATAAAACAGAACCTCCTTTCGGTCAGACCTCCAATGCAAATGATTCAGACCCGAGACACTATCCAAATAAGGTATCCTTAATATGGCTCCAAAGGACATCGGTGTAGAATCAAAGGGTAAAGAATATATGGGGGGTCCAGAACATGTATGGAAAGAGAGCCTCACATGGTGAAGTACTGCAAAAATATTGTTTATTAAAAAATTGAACAGGTACTCACAATATAGTAGATCAAAGTAGGCATAAAAGGCTGAAACGATAGGTTCCTGGTGGTATGTAGCGGGGCTTCCGGGACGATGTGCGCCTCAAACACCGGAAGTGCGTTCCAGATGGTCAGCGGATATGACGTAGTTATGACTTACGCGTTTCGTCATTCAAGACGTTATCAGAGACGGCTCTCTTTCCATACATGTTCCGGACCCCCCATATATTCTTTACCCTTTGATTCTACACCGATGTCCTTTGGAGCCATATTAAGGATACCTTATTTGGATAGTGTTGCGGGTCTGAATCTTTTGCATTGGAGGTCTGACCGAAAGGAGGTTCTGTTTTCCACTAGAGTATATACCCCAGGAGGGCACAATGCCTTATACCCCTGTAGGGGTTTGGAGTTCTGGTGAGTGCGGGCCATATAAGAGGGGAGCACTCCTTACCCATCACCTATACACCTGGAAATGGACCACCTTAAGACCAGTCCACTGCTTGGGAGATATCGCCTATTGAGTTTATGGACTTTCTATTAATTATTTGAATTTGCACTTGGTTTAAACCACATCAGTTCACTATTTATACCTATCCTGATATTAGTTATATTTATAACTCACTGGCACCTTATATATTGGTTTTTCACCAATATCCACTTTTCACTGAGCCACTTTTGATACTATATATCTTTTTTACTGTAATGCTACTTGTTGATTGGTATTTATTCGCCAATATATTCACTTGTAGTTCCCCTTGGGCTTTATTTATTTAATATTCCCATCTCACCTTGCACTTTATTTGGTATATATTCTTGTAGCAACCTTTTACCTTTTAAAACCCTTTGAGGGTTCATCTTTTTGTTCACTGGAACTTTCTTTGCCAAAGACACTCATTGTGTGTACACATTGCACTTTATATTTATACTTTATTCCCAATTTATAGTTATATTGATTTATTGATGTAACTTTGCATATGTTGCATTCCATTACACACCTTTGTGATTACCACCCTTTACTCTGAGACATACACCATACTTATCAGAGGCAGCGCCATCTACCTCACCCTCCCCTTTATACACAGCCAATAATGTCTAAACCGCTGGCAACAAAAGTGAGTACACCCCTAAGTGGAAATGTCCAAATTGGGCCCAAAGTGTCAATATTTTCTGTGGCCACCATTATTTTCCAGCACTGCCCTAACCCTCTTGGGCATGGAGTTCACCAGAGCTTCACAGGTTGCCACTGGATTTCTCTTCCACTCCTCCATAACGACATCAGGGAGCTGGTGGATGTTAGAGACCTTGCGCTCCTTCACCTTCCATTTGAGGATGCCCAGCAGAGGCTCAATAGGGTTTAGGTCTGGAGACATGCTTGGCCATTTCATCAACTTTACCCTCAGCTTCTTTAGCAAGGCAGTGGTTGTCTTGGAGGTGTGTTTTGGGTCATTAACATGTTGGAATACTGCCCTGCAGCGCCATATCTGAAGGCAGGGGATCATGCTCTGCTTCAGTATGTCACATTACATGTTGGTGTTCATGGTTCCTTCAATGAACTGTAGCTCCCCACTGCCGGCAGCACTCATGCAGCCTCAGACCATGACACTCCCACCACCATACTTGACTGTAGGCAAGACACACTTGTCTTTGTACTCCTCACCTGGTTACCGCCACACATGCTTGACACCACCTGAACCAAATAAGTTTATCTTGGTCTCATCAGACCACAGGGCAGGGTTCCAGTAATACATATTCTTAGTCAGCTTGTATTCAGCAAACTGTTTGTGGACTTTCTTGTACATCATATTTGGAAGAGGCTTCCTGATGGGACGACAGCCATGCAGACCAATTTGATGCAGTGTGCGGCGTAAAGTCTGAGCACTGACAGGCTGACCCCCCACCCCTTCAACCTCTGCAGCAATGCTGGCAGCTTTCATATGTCTTTTTCCCAAAGACAACCTCTGGAAATGATGCTGAGCACGTGCACTCAACTTCTTTGGTCGACCATGGCGAGTCCTGTTCTGAGTGGAACCTGTACTGTTAAACCGCTGTATGGTTTTGGCCACTGTGCTGCAGCTCAGTTTCAGGGTCTTGGCATTCTTCTTACAGCCTAGGCCAACTTTAAGTAGAGCAAAAATTATTTTTTTCAGACCCTCAGAGAGTTCTTTGCCATGAGGTGCAATGTTGAACTTCCAGTGACCAGTAAGAGAGAGTGAGAGCGATAACACCAAATTTAACACACATGCTCCCCATTCACATCTGAGACCTTGTAACACTAACGAGTCACATGACACCAGGGAGGGAAAATGGCTAATTGGGCCCAATTTGGAGATGTTCACTTAGGGGTGTACTCACTTTTGTTGCCAGCGGTTTAGACATTAATGGCTGTGTGTTGAGTTATAGTGAGCTGTACACTCACTACTTTACATTTTAGCAAAGTGTCATTTCTTCAGCATTGTCACATGAAAAGATATAATAAAATATTTACAAAAATGTGAGGGGTGTACACACTTTTGTGAGATACTGTGTATATATATATATATATATATATATATATATATATATATATACTGTATATACTGTATATATATCCTCCCTCTGTTCTTGTTTTTTTAATATTTAGTAGATGACAGACTGCTCATTGAACCAATACCTGTAGCAATAAATCTGGTGTGTATGTAAATTCTGATTACCTGAACAAAACGTGATCTTGGCAGTGAAATATGTTCTTGACATACATTAACCAAGGATACACACCAAAAAAAAATAGCTCTGTCAATTATGGTCATATTTTTTTACATTTCCTATCAAATTGAGATAGTAGTTTTGAGATAGAAGTCACTGATGGTGGCTGTTGCAATGATGTCGGATGAATTTTTTCATAAGTGTTATTGATGGCCCACAACATGTCCCATGTGATCAGCTTAATGAAAAAATTATGGCAGAGAAAGGACTGTGACATGGTGCCAGCATCCCAACCACCTGTACTCAGTGACTTAAAGAAGAAGTCTCTCAAAACAATGCACTTTGTCCTGTCTTTCTAGGTTGTGGTATTGTTAAAATAGCATAACAACAACTGCTCCCCCTCCCCCCTTACCCCACAACTGTCTGACCACAGATGTAGAAAGGAATAAATGTTTATTGACAACATTTGTTCCAGAAACTGGAAGATTCCCTTAGACAAGTGCACTAACTAGGTATGCAGGGGGAGGGGGCATATCCGTTCCTCTTTTCCAACCCCTCTGCCTTTTTAGTGGTCAGTAGGATGCAGGTAGCTGGACTGCACAGCACTATCGGTTGCTAGGATGCTACTGGCCCTCAGTCGCACAGCATCATTGGTTGCTATGATAAAGGTGGCAAGGTGGCACAGAGTCAAGCATTTTTTATTCTTGGTTGCCAGTACCATAACAACAAATGACAATATGCAGCCTGGCATCCTGCATCCTAGCAACTGATGACACAGTGCAGCCTGGCCACCTGCACTCTAGCAACCAATGACATGGTTCTTCTGCCTGCATCCTAAGGACCCAGGAAAAGAAAGCAGGTCTGGAACAAGTAAAGTGGGTAGGAACCCTTCAGATGACATGATCCCTTTTGCCAACGACAGTCACTGAAATAGGGGTGGTGGCAAATGAGCTAAACATTACTAATGCCCCCAAATTGGCCTTTTATCAGTGGAGAAGCAGAAAAGCTGGGAAGGATTTTTTTCACATTTCAATACAGTTTCATTAAAGAGGCTAATAGAGGTATTTAGACATAAATGTTTAAACCTGTATTTATTTTTTTGTGCTCATGAGAGTTCTCCTTTTAACTAAAGTTTCCTGTATGAAAATCTAAACAAGTACCAAATTAATTTACTATGGGATGCACAAGCCTGATTAAGTACAGTAAACAGAAATCTTTTTTTACTTTCACCAATTTAGCCAAATTGTCCTTCATTTGTATCCTAGAACTTCCCCTACCAGATACTGCAGCTTGCAGTGGGAGAGTTTCAGCAAAACAGGCAGTGCTGCCAATCCAGAAAGCATTAGGTGGACAGGTATTTGTGGAACTTTGCATGAGTACCAAGAGAAAACTAGAAGTGCAGATTCAGCACATATCACGCACAGAGAGGATGCACCAACCTCCTGCATTATCAAAAAACACTTTATTGAAGAACATAAGAATGATCAAATATACTAACAAATGCAAGTATAAACAGGCACATCACTGATCCATTAAGTACTATCCTGTATGATGTACAAGTATTGCCCAAGCACATCAAGAGTGGCTTACATGTTTCCTCGAAGCTAACAGAGCCAAACAAAAATATAACACTCATAACAAAGGGAAAACTACCTCCAACTATAAAAAAACTAGAAGAGGATCCAAGGGGTAGCTGGTTACCCCTGCCAAATAGCTCCCTGTCAGCCACAACACTCAACATCCCCATGAAATGTACTAGAAATGCGTAATAGTATGATGAATAATAATACAGTGCATGCACAAATAAATTCATTGATGATATCCAAAGACAATAATGATAAACCTGAGTCTTGCACAAATTTTTAACGGGAGGTCAAAGATTTTTTTTTTAGGACCATTGATGTGTGGTTGTTTGAGTTTTCCTGACATTATCCTTGCTTGTAGTCATGTAGGTAAATTTTATATTTCAGAATAGCTGCACATTTTTCAACATAAAAATTCAAATTACTATTTTACATTCTATCTTAATAAATGTCACATAAGCATAAATATTTATAAACATGCTGCTTTTTCACACTACAAAACAGCTGCAATAAGAAAGAAAGAAGAGAAGTGGAATGACAAAATTAAATCAAATTAATTTTATGAATTAGGCAAATAGAAATGGTAAAAATCTATGAAATAATCACTAAATAATAGATGAAAATGTCCACTTGCACCTTTAATAGCCTTATAAATATCACCTTCAAAGAGTTACGCTTGCAGAAAACATTTAGCTAATTTCCAAAAATCATAACTGGACAGACATGAAGAATTGTGTAAGTCAATGCAACAAAAAAAAAAATTCACAAACAAAAATGTGGGCAACTGAAGACTATTAGGCTTTTGTTTGTTTTTATTTTGTTTTGTTTTTGTCTTTAGCATTATGCTTAATCAATATCTGTTATAGTAACGGACTGCTTACCTTGCCACTGCTTTTTATTTATTTTCTGTAACATTTAAAAAAATCATCCATCAGAATATACAAATTACTGTTTTTCTATTCAGCTGAAGTGGAAAATAGAAAATGAAATTAATATCTCTGACTGCAATAAAAATAAATAAAAAAAAAAGCATATAGCACTGTATCTGCAGAGAAAGCTAGTGCAGTGTCTAAGAGTTCCAGGAAACTGGGGGTAGTATGTTATTTAAATTTGTAGAGCGATATCCTAGGCAACCTATTCTGTCTATTGGCATCAATCAAATCTTGTTACATTTTATAATGGAAAGTGACAGATGGGAATCATGATAACACATTACTTCAATAAAACACTCATCCAGAAATATTAAGGTTTAATATCACATATAAACATCACATATAAAACTAGACATAATAATGTGATGGGCAAACCTTATTACTAAAGCAGCCCATAACATTTGGATATTTTGAGGGCTGATTAATCAACCTACTGTATATCTATATATTTACATTGATTTCTACTGATATTTTTGCAATGATTTGAGAAATGCAGAGAAAATTATCTGCAAAGCAAATTGATTAAATTAAAAATGAAGGTTTTCTGCGCTAAAAATAGTGAAAAAAATTGTTTTGGTGTGTGAAGGAAATATATATGATGGGAATCTGCAATACACCGGTCTATAGAAAAAAACATTCAACAAGCATGTATACAATGTGTAGCACTAACCCTAAATTAAAATGAATAATCAATAAGAAATAAATACAAAATAAACACTGTGCAAAACACATACACACTCAATAACTGTGATGAAGTGATATATTAATATCATCCAACACTCCAAAGAGGAACAGTGAGTGATAAAAAAAGTGAAAGTCCGTGAAACCAAAAAGAGTTCTTGAGGTACCCTAACCACCACAGCATTGAAAAAGGAACCACAGGTCCCAGCAGAGGATTGGAAGGAGGCCTCTTCCCAGCTGTAAAAGGAGTAGTGTCACCCGTGAGCAAACATAAGGATGGCTGCTTACCAAAACAGCAGGGCCCCCCAACCTAATGGGTTAGCCATACAATTTTAGGGGAAGTGATCCAGCTGATGAATCACCGGACCACAAGTTCTCATAATATCGGCACCATCGGATTAAAGCATGGTTGCAGGGATGAAAAGGAGAGACACAAACGCAGACGTGACGTCACCACACCCCCTGAATGCTGGCTCTGTATGTGATCGTGGGACGCCGCGGCTTTCGTTTTGGACATTTCTTTGCCTTGCTATGCTTGATACGCTTGTCTCCGTTTTTTTTTTTTCAAAAAAGTTTTATTGTATAAGAAAATGAGTTCAAAATATGTTACGAACATATGAACAGTCCGATCAACATTCTCGGTGTTCATTATATCTATAACGGATGTACAAGAGAGATTACGTAAGCTAATACACTCATTTAAGGTAGCAGTATTCAAAGTACACTCATTGACATGTGTTTGACATCAAAACCTAGGTGTAGATAGGAGATGTAACATCTTCCATTCTAAGAGGAGGAGGGTCAAGGTAGTTTGATGCCGGGTCGAAGAGTGGGATTAGAACCAAATTGGGACAAGCCAAGTCATCAGGGGTAGTATATAGGTGGGAGGTGGGGAGAGATGGTTACCAGCACCAACTCTATCCTTGAGGAATAGGGATGGGAGGGGTAGGGTAAGGTAGAGGGGGGAAGGGTAAAGGGTGTGAGGTGAGCGGTAGGATGTGGATATGAAAATTGTAACTCAATGTGAGTAATTGTGAGTATTTGTGTTAATATGGGATATGCTAGTGTGACAAAAGAAAAAATACGATAACAGGTGGTTTCCCTAAAGTAGGCAGAAGGAGGATATTAATTTCATAATTATTGTATAAGTGTTAGATTTTCTAAATTGTGACCAAGGATACCAGGTTGAAGCAAATTTGGTTGGCGAATCATGGGAAATTGCTATGAGTTCTTCCATTTCTGCAAGTTTATCAATTTGAATAAACCATTCTTTTAGAGAGGTGATTCGGGGGGTACCCCAGTGTCTTGGGATACAGAGTTTTGCTGCATTTACAAGGAACATACTCAGTGATTTACAATATTTTCTATTGGCTGAGGATAGTAAATGAAACAAGTAAGTGAGAGGGGAAAATGCCAAGGGGATGTTTGTGATACTGTGGATAGTTTTGTGAACTTGTTTCCAAAAACTCTTTATGGCGCCATATGTAAAATAGACTCCCTTCATTTTCCTGGCATCTCCAGCATTTATTATCAATATCTCTGTTCCATTTGTGAAATAAGGATGGTGTGCGGTACCAACGTGAGAGGAGTTTAAAGTTATTTTCTTGGGTAGAAACGTTGATGGACCCTTTGTGGACAGCATAAAAGATCTTTGGCCACTGGTTGTCCGACACAGAGGTTTGTAGATCCTTCGACCAAGATTCACAAAAATTGCTTTCTCCTGGGGATAGATTATCCCAAAGGATGGAGTAAAGCTTTGAGATGAGCAATATATAATTTCAATGACAACTTTGTGTAAAAAAAAATATATATATATTTATTTTTTTGGTCATTTTTTAAACACCTGTAACAAAAAAAAAAAATATTCAATGGGCTCAACATGCCTCTCAGGAAATTCCTTGGGGTGTCTACTTTCCAAAAGGGGGTCATTTGGGGGGTTTATACTGCCCTAACATTTAAGCCGGTCAAAAAGTAAAAGCTGTGTGAATTCCAGTATATACACCATAGTTTGAAGACGCTATAACTTTTGTGCAAACCAACAAATATACGCTTATTGAGATTTTTTTTTAATCAAAGACATGTAGCTAAATACATATTGGCATAAATGTATGACAAAAATTGAGTTTATTGGACATTTTTTTATAAGAGGTGGTGAAAATGTAATTTTTTCTCAAAATTTTTAGTCTTTGGTCGTTTATCGCAAAAAATAAAAACTGCAGAGGTGATCAATTACCACCAGATGAAAGCTCTATTTGTGGGGAAAAAGGACATACATTTAATTTGGGTACAGCATTGCATGACTGCGCAATTACCAGTTAAAATCATGCAGTGCCAAATTGCAAGAATGGCCTTGTCATTAAGGGAGTAAAACCTTCTGGTCCTTAAGTCGTTAAAAAGGGTTTAATTTGTCTGTAATGTTTTTGGGTTTGTGCTTTGGGTTAATTTTGTATGATATTTTGTATTTAACCACTTGCCGACTGCCTAACGACGATTTACATCGGCAGTCAGCCCCTCACAGGCAAAGCGACGTAGGTCTACGTCGCTAGCCTGTGAGGGTCTAGGGAGCGAGCGCGCACCGCTCGGTCACAGACCCCCCGCGTGAGTGACCGGCCGACCCGATGTCCGCCGGTCACTCCCGATCGTCGGTTACATCGGGAGAAAGGCAGGCGGCTAATGTAAACAAAGCCGCCTGTCAGTCTCCCCTGTGTAACAGCACAGATCATTCAGTCCTGCTATGTAGGACCGTTGATCTGTGCTGTTACACACACTGCCACATCCAATCACAGTAAGAATCAGGCCCCTAGGGACACACTTAACCCCTCCCTCTCAAATAAAGTTAACCCCTTCACTGCCAGTGTCATTTTTACAGTAACAGTGCATATGTATAGCACTGATTACTGTAGTAATGTCACTGGTAACCCCAAAAGTGTCAAAAATGTCAGTTAAGGGTCCGATCTGTCTGTCGCAATGTCGCAGTCCCACAAAACAAATTACCTTACTGACCGGACGCGGAAATCGGTATGCTCTAGACAGCTTTCAACCTTTGAACAAATTTGCCTAGGCTATGTCCTTCTCTTATGCACTTTTACTTTCTAATGTGAAAGATAAACCTCATAATTTCAAGAGAAAATGGGAAACGTCCTTACAGAAGTCTATCTCGGATAATGACTGGACTGTAGCATGTACTATGGCACATACATTTTCCATAAGCACAAGATTCAAGGAAAACGCTTATAAGCTTCTCACTTACTGGTATGCGACTCCAGATAAGCTTCAAAAATGGTTCCCTGAAACTTCAGGTGCATGCTGGAGATGTGGCCAGTCTCCAGGAACGCTATACCACATATTGTGGCAGTGCACTTAAATCACCGCTTTCTGGACTCAAATACGTGAGCTGATCAAAGAAATCATGGGCACACCTTTCCCGCTTACCCCTGAATGCTGTCTTCTTCACATAGCAGGTATTCCGCTTCGTAAATATAAAAAATCTATTGTGCGATATTTATTGAATACCGCTAAGTCGCTAATCCCAAGATATTGGAAATCCACTACTCCTCCATCTATTAGGGAATGGTTATTTCTGATCATGTATCTAGTCACTCAGATGTCGGTATATTTTGTTATTTATTATTGCATCTCAGGTACCAGCTCTTTTTCTTTGTTTGATGATGTTACCTAATCTTTACTTAATATTTGTTATACTGCCCTCCTTTCTCTTCTGAATAGGGCGTTTATACAAATTTGCCTTTTCTATTGTATATTCTTCCTTGACATACCATTTGTCTGTTAAACAGTTTACTTCCTCTGAGGTATACGATATTTACAGCAACACTTGTAGTTACTGTACCATTGGCTGAGTTGTATTTTCTGCATTGTTGGCAACTCTTTGTTACTATTTCTGTATCTTTTAATCTTAATGAACTTTGATTGAAAAAAAAAAGAATAATGTCTTACAATTGTCTCTGAACTGGTCAAAGGAGCAGCAAAGGTGGTAACTACTTTAGTAATGTCTTTAAACATTTTTCAGTCCTCACCTCCCAGGATTTTTCAACTGCCAGCACCTATCATCAGTGGCTGCACCACATGTTGGATGATTATCTGGGAGCAAGTGTAGATGTAGATACCCTCCAAACGCATGACCCCCTTGGCTACTGGGTCATGAGAATGGACCTATTACCAGAGCTTGCCCAGTAGTCAATTACTATTGCAGCCAGTAAGTTCTCTAAATGTTCAACCAGGGCTGCAGGGGTCTTTCTGAGAGTCAAAAGAGTGGTCTGTCCACAAACAGTGCTGACTGGTTGAAATTTATGAAAATGAACCAGTTTTGGATCAGTAGAAGCACCCAAGCCCCTGCTGAAGACGCCGCTGATTAAATACTTGGATGATCCTGACATCCTCCAATTTTTATTTCTTTGCTTCCTCGCATGTTTCTTCTTTCAATGTCGGAGACCACAAAAAAAAATATAACATGCTGTCATGTTTAGTCTTCTCGAGCATACTATGCCACTGTAAGTTGTAAAAGGCTAGCGCTGAGGATTAAAATTATTAGAAGAATAAAATAGGGTGAGCTGCTGCTCGGTATAAGGAAGGGATGTGCCTTAAAAAGTGTAAAATATAAAACTACCTGCGCTGCTCCCCGAACCAAATAAGTATATATATATATATATATATATATATATATGTATAAATAAATATTGTGCTTAAGGTGCTAGTGCTTAACTCAATATGCGTAATACCTATATCAAAATTACCAGTCCATATGTATAACAAACGTGAATAAATAAATAAATATGACACAATAAATGTGAAAAATTACCAGTCCATATGTATAACAAACGTGAATAAATAAATAAATATGACACAATAAATGTGAACGGTTGTCTTCTTCTTATGCTCAGAAGATTAAAAACAGTGACAGTCTTTGTGCATAAACATAAGTCCAAAGTGCTGCGTGCTCATATATAAAAAGTGCTGGTGCTCTTTGTACACGAGTAGGTGCTCCCCTCTTGGTGAGTAGGGGACCAAGAGGGGAGCACCTACTCGTGTACAAAGAGCACCAGCACTTTTTATATATGAGCACGCAGCACTTTGGACTTATGTTTATGCACAAAGACTGTCACTGTTTTTAATCTTCTGAGCATAAGAAGAAGACAACCGTTCACATTTATTGTGTCATATTTATTTATTTATTCACGTTTGTTATACATATGGACTGGTAATTTTTCACATTTATTGTGTCATATTTATTTATTTATTCACGTTTGTTATACATATGGACTGGTAATTTTGATATAGGTATTACGCATATTGAGTTAAGCACTAGCACCTTAAGCACAATATTTATTTATACATATATATATATATATATATATATATATATATATATATACTTATTTGGTTCGGGGAGCAGCGCAGGTAGTTTTATATTTTATACTATGCCACTGCTAGCATTTTCTGACACTGTAGTGAACCTGCTACCATTGCTATCTAAAAATACAGTCACAGCTAATGTTCTTTGCAAAGGCAATTTTATTTTGGCACTCCACATTTTTTACCAGCTGTATGACCGTTGCATATGACGTGAATGTTTGTTAAAGCAGAGTCTACAGTATCCTGTGCTCTGCAGGCATTTTTTGTAGTATTACAGTAAACACTACCTACACTCCAAAACCATTTTTTGTCTTTTTTTGTCTGTGTAAAGGTAGCACAAAATATACAATATTTAGCTGGGTCAATCCTCTGCACTGCTGGGGTTTTGGTGCTTTTTTTTCTATTAATACCCAAAGCCTAATTTTTAACAAAGCTCTTATCTTTCATCTTCATGGATGAAGAAATGTTTCATTTTCAGGTGGGTAAATACTGTGTTGACCATTATTTATTTTTATTTTTTTGTGAAATTGAAGTGCATTATCATTAAATATGTACACCAATGCATGTTTTCTTAGGTTACTCCTCAGTTGTGAAATTTGGAAACAAACTAGTAGTGTGGCCAAACAGTAATTCCATATAAAATGTCCCTTCTCACTCTTTACCTCTTAACCACTTAAGCCCCGGAAGATTTTACCCCCTTCCTGACCAGGGGGTATTTTGCGATTCGGCACTGCGTGACTTTAACGGACAATTGCGCGGTCCTGCGACGCTGTACTTAAACAAATTTGACGTCCTTTTTTTCCCACAAACAGAGCTTTCTTTTGGTGGTATTTGATCACCTGTGCGATTTTTTTGATCATGCGCTATAATCAAACAAAGAGCGACAATTTTGCAAAAATAACAATATTTTTAAAATTTTTTATATGAAATTCCCCATAAAAAAAAGTAAAAATCTAATTTTTTTTTAATTTTTGGCCAATTTGTTTTCTGCTACCTATGTTTGGTAAAAAAAATCACAATAAGCATATTTTGATTGGTTTGCGCAAAAGTTATTGCGTTTACTAACTAAGGGAAAGATTTTTGTCATTTTTGTTGTTTTTCTTTTTAACGAGTAATGGCGGCGATCTGCGATTTTTTTTGTGGGACTTAGACATTGCGGTGGACAGATCGGACCCTTGACTGACATTTTTGACACTTTTGGGGGTACCAGTGACATTACTACAGTAATCAGTGCTATACATATGCACTGTTACTGTAAAAATGACACTGGCAGTGAAGGGGTTAACATTATTGGAGAGGGAGGGGTTAAGTGTGTCCCTAGGGGCGTGCTTCTAACTGTGCAGGGATGTGGCTGTGTGTGTAACAGCACAGATCAACGGTCCTACATAGGAGGACCGTTAGATCAGTGCTTTTACACAGGGGAGAATGACAGGCGGCTTTGTTTACATTAGCTGCCTGCCTTTCTCCCTTCACAGCAGACGATCGCGAGTGACCGGTGACATCGGGTCCGCCGGTCACACGCACGGAGGTGTCCATGAACAAGCCGAGGCGGGAGCGCGCCTCCAGTGGCGCGCCCACCCGCTATTGGCTCCCAGGCTAGTGACATACCGATATACGTCACTTTGCCTGGCCGGGGCTGACCGCCACAGTATATGTACTTGCGGCGGTCAGCAACCGGTTAATGAATAAATTCATCTTTATGAAAAAAATAATAAATGCACATATTTTTGCAGGAAAAAATGTGCATTTATTATTTTTTACAGGAGACTGCAGAACATTAGTAGATTAGTGGATCATGGGTGTAATGTCAGGCTCCTACAGACATTGTCTACATCTGTGCCTGTATCTCTACATAGGCTGTCAGTTTCAGATCAGTGTCAATGGACTATGAGGATGCTAATCAGCAAACTTGTAGTCCATTGAGAACTACAAGCCATCTGCTGCAGTGATAGAGAGATTGATCGCTGTGAAAGAATAACGCACCTGTGCGGAGGCAGCCGTGTCAATTTTAAAAGTGACAGTGGCTATGAGAGAGAGGAAGTCGAGCCTGCTGTCAGAGGGAGGGGGCTCTGGCAGTGGGAGGCAGGTGATTAGGAGCAACTTACAAGTTACCCTAAATATAGGTGTAACAAGTAATGTTTTTAAAAATTAACCTAGCCTTTAAGTTCTGACCTGTAAAACATGCTTTGAAATATGTGCAGACAATTCCTCAAAACATTTTTCTCCTTTGTCCAGGGAAGAATAAAATGTACTTTTTGTATTTGCATTTAGAGCCTGCCTGCTTTCTCCATCTTGAATTGCCCTAATGAGAACTATTTATGTTCTGTGCAGAAAATAAGTATGATTTCTAAATTATGCTTCAGAAAAATATGATTTATTATTGCTGAATTAAATGTAACATGTCCATACATCTTAAATTTCCTTCTCTTAAAAAAGACGCAATAATGGTAAATCTGTGAAATAATAATATAGCGTGTCAAAAAATACAGATACAGATACAGATTTTCAAATCTGTACAATATTTATATAATATATCTGCAAATATACCATCTAATTGAATTATTTAAAATAAAATTTGCCTGCGTTGTCCCTTTAGACAGAGTGCAAAAACTGTGCTCTCATATACTTTAATGCAGGGCTTCCCAAACTTTTTTGGGCCGAGACCCACTTCTGAATACAGTTATTTTTCGGGACCCACTTGCTTGTAATTGAATATTGTAAAGCGCTACGGAATTTGTTGGCGCTACAGTATATAAATGCAAATATTAATAATAATAATGCATATTTTTAAAGGGAGGGGAATGTTAAATTAGAAATATCAATCAATTTATTTTTGAATACACTTAATAGTTAAATAAATATAAGGCTATATAGCACTCACCCTCCTTCCTCTCCCAGCGGTCCATAGTGAAGGTGAAGCCCCTGTTTGCCCTCTCCAGGGCCCAGCACACCTCACCCAGAGTCTCCATGATGAGGAGCTTTATGCTGGTCTTGGTGTCCTGGCTCTTCTCCTTCAGATCCTCTACTTGGGTCACAGAAGCTGCCATGAACTCCTGACCCCGCCAGGCCACCTGGTCCTCCTATGGCACCAAGGCTGCTGTCTCTGTCCGCTATAGCTGAGAGAAACCCGCCGCCAGTCTAGCCACCACCGCTGCTGCCAGCAGGACCGAGGAGCTGGCTCTGCACCCCTTGAACATATCCTACATAACAGCCAACATACGTACTCACTGATGCAAGTATCCTCCTCATGAGAAATGCAGACCAGCCTCCATAAACTGCATGGGCGGGGTCCTGAATCCATCGCGATTTGACTGTTCTGGCTCGCACAGCACAATTTAAGCAGGCCCGCTCTTAGTGAATTCCAGGCTCATCGCGACCCACTCAAATGCAGCTCGCGACCCACCAGTGGGTCCCGACCCACAGTTTGGGAACTGCTTTAATGTATCCATCTTTTGTGTATGGAAAAAATTAGGTGCAATCTGTGTGCTCTCACAAATAGCAAAAAAGTGTACATCAAACCTGTAAAATGTGTTTTCCTTCACTCCATTAAAAAGGAAGCATTGTTTTGGGGAAATTGCAGATGAATTACTCTTTTCTTCATAAATTGTGACCTTGTCAATGAAGGCTTCTAAGTTGTGTTGCAAAATTGTATGCTGTCTCCATCTTCAGTATCCATAACAAAGACGCTGATATACAATT
The DNA here is from genome assembly GCF_965119305.1 of Pelophylax lessonae. Classification (NCBI taxonomy): domain Eukaryota; kingdom Metazoa; phylum Chordata; class Amphibia; order Anura; family Ranidae; genus Pelophylax; species Pelophylax lessonae. Next base: position 154,930,665 of record NC_138775.1, read on the forward strand.
TGATGGTGTAAAGAGGCTGCTTGCTCTATCCCTCCAAGATTGCCCACAGTAGTTTGTTAGCTGTGCTGCTAAACTGCATGTTTTTTTTAATCCTCATTGTGCAAAAATACACACAATTGTTTTCCTAATGCTAGATTAATTTAATTAAATACATTTTAGTTGCACAGAAATTGCACGATCTCCGGCTACTGTGTGAAATTTTGCTTTTGTCTGAAACGTGGCACTATGATTTTGTTTCTTGTTCAACATAACAACCGACTCAGCTCTGCAATCTGGGTCTTTAGTTTGGAGATGTTTTGATGTACTCTGAGCTGATATTTTGTTCAATTGCATGCACAATACAGTATGTTACTGAATAGAGGATCACAGCAAGCTATGGTTTGTATTTTTATACCCCTGTTTGACAAATTATATGACATTGATAGCGTTAAATTTTTTTAAGTGTATGCCTTACAATACATTTTTGATGTATTGTCTCTGCTGCTGCTAATTAAATAAGGCTTATTATACCTACACAAAAAAAAAAAAAAATAGTTGAATTTGCAAAACTATGGTACCTACTATAAATTTATTTTGAGGTGGAAATCAATCAAACTGGTCTGCTACTGATGTATGTAAGCCAAGTTTTTTTTTTTAAGTAAAATAAATGATTAGACATGCAATTTATATGGTGCCAGAATATGGTGTCACTAACACTGTCCCTTGGGATTATAATGTTCTGTAATTATATGTATGTAGTTTTAAGGCATTCCCCAAGCATGTTATTTAAAGGGATTACATATGTTTTATGTTGAGCTTTTAACTGTTCTAAAATGGCCTCAGTGCCGGTTCACATTTGTGCGATCACAGAGATCGCATGTAATTTGGAGCGCACTGCTCCTAAAATTACATGCGATCTCTGTGCGGTGCAAATTCAGTCATACAGTTTGTATGGCTGAATTTGCACCGCAATTGCACCTAACTTGCACAGGACCCTTTTTTTGGACCGCAGCAGAATGGTGGTTCACACTAGTGCGATCCGATTCTGTGTGAACTTTCAGATCACACTGCGATATGCGATCTGATCTGGGGGTGTTGTTAACTTTCAATTGACACCCCCAGCATATCGCATATGGCAGTGTGAACTTCCAGGGGTGCGGATGCGATGCGGGAACACGCTGTATATTCGCAGCGTTCCCGCATCGCAGAAATGGGAACCGGCACTCAGCTTTTATTATCTTGTTATTACTTTGAATATTTAAAACAAATATTGTGTGACTTACAGTATATGTATAGCCAAAATACTGTATATATATATATATTTTTTTTTTATTTACATACATTTTTTGCTGGTGCTATTGGCCATATGAATACCTGTGTGGGCACAGTAGTGGTCTTTATGTTTTGGCACCACATATACAGTATGTGTAAAGCTGGCATTACTGTTTTATTGCCCATTGTGATTGTGCTGTCACTGACAGCTCCTGGTAACTATTTACATCCATTTTCAGTAATACAGGTGTAGCAGGTTTTCCAGGCATTGGGCCTGATGTGGGTCTGCCTTTGTTACCGGTTACCTCCCCAGCCCATGTGAGCTGCGACCCTGGGTGTGAGAACTGAGACATTGACAACTCCGGCATCTTGGTTTTGTGGTTTTATTGTAGATAAATGGGGTGGGAAAAGGGAATGAGTGGGATACTCCTTTAGGCTTAACTAGATACAATTTGGGACTTTATCCAGAACATGTCTGTTAATGCTGCCTTAATGCGAGCCGACGCTAGCCAGCGCTCACTGATGCTTAGAACACACTGTAACTTGATAGAAGTGCTGAATCCTCGACTCTAGGTTCAGAAGACTCAGGACTGTGGAGTATAGAACTACTGACACTGCTGCACTGCAAAGTCACTGACCACTCTCTCCAGCCTGGCACTGGCTTGAGGTACTTGCTGTGGATTACTGTATAGCTGCAACTCTCAACTGGTACTCTGCACAATTCAGGGCCCAAACCGCAGGTGCCCCCTTTACACCTTTTGCTCTTCAGGGTCCACTGACTATGTACCCCCTCTGTTACTTCAGGGTCCTCAACTTAGGTACCCCCTTTACAGCTACCTGACACTGAATTCCAGAACCTCCTCCAGAGTGGTCTCCTATAACTCTTCAGGGGCAATCCTCAATACTCACGACCTGTGTAGGCTTTCCTGGGACTGGACCCCTCTCACTCTCCGCTGGTTCTCGGCACACTGGATCCCCTCAGCTCAACTCATCACTCTCTGGATTCTCGAGCGGCACCCCGAGACATCCGCTTTCTCAGACAGGAGGGGAGACTGCCGTTCTCTCCCTCCTGGGACTCTGTTCCCTCCAAAGATGCCGGGGTCACGCGCTTCTCCCAAACCTATACCCACTCCCAGAATCCTTTGCAGCATAATCTGCCTTCTGGGGTAGTTACAAGCTTGAATGTGTCCCCTGATTGGGCTCCTCCACTACCCTATGTAAAGCCTCTGACAGGAGCCAGTGGGGAGACTTCCCTTCAGCAGGCAGACCTGGAAACCATGACACCATAACCAAAAGAAATCATGGCCCTGCTGTTAGGCAGACAAGGCCCACTATACATTTAGCTAGAACCTACCTGTAGGGTGCTACACCGGCTTCTGACCATATGGCCACTGTGACAGCCAATCACAGTGGTGACATGAATGGAAAGCCCAGAAAATACCTCCAGTGGTTAGAACCTCTAAATGGCCTAAAGGGCCTAAAGGGCTGGCATTTGTGAAAGGTAATGTACTAAGCTAAAACCTTAAAACTGGCTTCACACCTAGGAATTTTGGTAGTTTGCAATCTGCACTGCAGTGAGTTGCAGTGCCATTCATTTTGGCACCTGAATGCACTAAGCCAGCCTTTCTCAACCTTTCCAACAGAGAGGAACCCTTAAAAATCTACAACTCATGACTAGGGTTGAGCGAACCCGGACTGTATTGTTAGTGTTCATACCAGACTTTTGGGTATTCATAAGGTAATATAAGTACCTGAAATAATATTCGGTACCTGGACCCGAATCTGGACATTTCACGGTATGTTTGGGTACTGTCCGACACGGTACAGGGTATTTTCGGTAACGTTATTTGATGTTTTGGCGCGGTTTTATTGGCGCGCTTTCAACAGGTGCAAGGCAGCCAATCAGCAAGCGGTAAACTAGTGTGCCCTAGAAGCCATCACAGCCATGTCTACTAATGGCATGGCTGTGATTGGCCAGTGCAGCATGTGACCCAGACTCTATATAAGCTGGAGTCACACAGCGCCGCGCGTCACTCTGCTATAACTACTGTAGGGAGAGGTTCCTGACTGCTGCTGTTGAGAGAGAGATAGGAGTTTACTGTAGGGCGAGGCTGGAGAGACTGCTTGCAGGGAAAGCATAGGAACAATCTGCTTTACCATACAGCAATCTACATTGATTTGACTGTGGGGGGTGCAGTGCACGATCTTTTTGCCCAGAGGGAGAGATAGGAGTTTACTGTAGGGCCAGGCTGGAGAGATTGCTTGTAGGGAAAGCATAGGATAGGAACCATCTGCTTTAATCAGACAGAAATCTACATTGATTGTATTGTGTGGGGGTGCAGTGAACTAACTTTATGCCCTGACCTGAGCCAAGTGAGGAGGAGAAAGGAGAAACAAAAACATTTTATCAGCCTGTTAGGCGTGCGGTGCTGCACATTTCATGCAAGCTCAGTGCATATGTGTGTGCTTAATCTGCATTTAAAAAAGAAAAATAAAATACTTCATATTTAACTTTGACATACAGTCTTTAGACAGAAATTGCTTTTCTAACCTGCTCTTCAAAAAGCACCAATGTGAGGGGAAAATAATTATTTTACAGTATTTAGGGTAAAAAAATTATTTTTACAGTTTTTCAAATGGGTTTTTTTTTTTTTTTTATTCAATAGCGGAATAGAACAACAGTATCCAACCTGTTAGGCGTGCGGTGCTGCACATTTCATGCAACCTCAGTGCATATGTGTCTGCTTAATCTGCATTTAAAAAAGAAAAAACATTTTTTCCTTCATATTTAACTTTAAAGACTGTGGGCCTGATTCATAGTACGGCGAATTGGCGTTTCGGCGGGATTTTGCGAACCGGCGAATTTTTAAGTCTGAAATTGGTATTCAAAGAACGGCGGGCGGAAAATAGCGCCTAGTGTGAGATTCATTAAGATGCAATAAGGTCAGAGCGCGACTTAAAAACACGCCAGCTAAAAGCTCGACTAAAGTTTTGCCAAATTTTCCCCTGTACCCCCAAAAATCCCAAATCACTGTGGAAGGTGTGGAAGACAATTTGGAGATGACTTGCTTTTAAAAAATGTCAAAAACTGACTTAGAAAGAGAGATATCTGCAAAAGTGTAGAAAAGTTAAACAGCTCCTCCAGCCCCGAGCTGCGAACGCGCGAATGTGCGCATGCGCAACGCCAAATAAGCTCAAAAAATTCCGCCAGCGCGATTTTGGGCAAATTTTTTTTTGAATACCGATTGGAAATCCGCTGTCTCGCCCATAGAAAATGGCAAAAACCGGCGGAATTGGAAAAACATGCACACTTCCAACAAGGGATCCCTTAGTAAACACCATCACATTCCATACACCTTTCCTGCTAACTCAGAAATCATAACAGTGAAATCTACAGTGTTTATATAGAACCTCCACATTATCTGAAAAAACCCACAAAATATTACATTGGGGAACGGGTCGTCAGATAGAACAAAAATAGATGTAAAACATATTTCAAAGAAATATTATTAGCATTTCACACATATCAAGGAAATGTCACAATTTTGACAATATTTTGTGTTTCAAAAGAATTTTTTTCGAAATATATTGCAAATACTACCTTTTCTTCCATATGGGTATGGCCAAGTGTTACCATTTTACTACACATTAAACTGAAGGTATATATATATATATATATATCCCTTATACTTGGCTAATTAGCAAAGTATGCCCAACAAACAAATATAGCTTTAGCTCACAATATTGCTACATATTGACTTTATGTGGCATCTTTTGTATTTTGTTCATGTCTTTAGATTAAAAGTTTGCTGATACACATGCCTTTTTCAAACATGAACAAAATTAATGATGTCAACATTTGGAGAATTGGAGATATCAAAGTGTTGCCCATACAGAGGGCTCCTTCTGGATTCGAACTTACAAACCTACAGCAGGAAGGCAGACTCCCTAATCATTGTGCTATTTCTCAGTGAGCGTTGGGTGTTTTCCTCATGCCGTCAAAATGCTCACATGGGAACAGGGGCCATTGAACTGAATAGGATTGGATTTTTTGGCTGTTTTGGGAGTTGATCCTTGAGCTGTACAAATCCCCCTCAAACGCCCCCAAACGGGCTACGTTCACATGTAGGTGTTTGTGGTCTGTTTTTGGGGCATTTTTAGGTGATTTCATATAACAATGCCTGCCCAAAAAATGCAGGTCAAAACGCCTGTGAAAACGCCAGCAAAAACGCCCATAAGAACGCCTGATATAATTGCCACGCCAAAATTAGGGATGTTCATGAGTGATGAGTCAGATTGTTGGCTTACATATCTGTTCAATCGTCACAATCTCACTTCCCAAATCCCAAAAGGTGTGTTTCAATTGTTTCCCTAAATATATATTTCTCTCTTTCTCGCTTTCTCATGTAATTGTATATATATGTATGTATTCCTGTATCTAAACATTCTAAATAATGACTAGCAAACTTGAAGAGAGAATTTTATCAATTCACATATATACACACCTACATACATACATGGATTTGGGCTGTTTAGGTCTCTCTCCTCCTCCTCATTTCTATTTTCCTTTTTTTGGCAACTGAGCATGCTCCAAAACACACAGGACACACACAGTTAAATTTTGGCCTGGGAGTTAACATTATGGGTGTGTGTTTGCTTTGATTATATATAGCTCACTCAGACATCAGGAAAGATTTGACCTACGAAGAGGTCCAATATATTGTGTGTCACATGCTTTATGGTTAACATTTGGGGGCCTTTGTTATTTATGGAGGTGCGATTTGGCTGTGTTGTGTGTTGACTCTCTGTAAGTATTTATTGCTGTTAACATAATTGTGTATTGTTCTGTCAATCTGCACATGCATCTGTTGATTATGGGCTCTTTATCGATGTATATGGTCTAAATGTTGTACAAAGGTTGTTTTTGTTTTAAAAATACAAATCTGTGGCTTCAATGGGATACTGTGGAGAATGTGCCAAAAATATGTCATGTGAAATGTTTGAGCTGTGTATTTGTGTAATAAACAGCATGTTTCCAATCTTTTTTTCAAATGTCTTCATGTGTCTAAATAAAGTTTTCTGGTGTCCACAAATGTATGTATTTGTATTTCTTTTTGTAAGTTAAATATGCTTAATGGTTGTGTAAGGTGACTATTGTTCGCGAATTCGCTAATATACAAAACCGCGTTCTCACATTTATACATGCAACCGGAAACGAAACTTTTGGTGAGTGCACACGTTTCCGGAAATTGTCCAGGCCCTCCCGCAAGTTTGTGCATCATGGCTCCTGCACTCTTTACTGCCGAAATTGTGGCATTTGTGTGTAAGGTAAGGAGGGGGTGTGAATGTGCGAGATGGGGGATGGTGGCTGGGGGGCTGGGTGGGTCGCTTATCTAGCGGGTGTGCAATTAACTTTTGGTCTGCTGATCTGCGCATGCACTTTCTGCCTATTAGACGTGATCTAGAAGCTTCCTGTTATAGAAACTTCCTAGATGTGAACCTGTTCCCTACACACATATATATATATATATATATATATATATATATATATATATAGTGTGTATATATGTATATATATATATATATATATATATATATATATATATATATATATATATATATATATATATATATATATATATATGGTGTGTGTATATATATATATATATATGGTGTGTGTATATATATATATATATATAGTGTGTGTGTATATATATATATATATATATATATATATATATATATATATATATATGGTGTGTGTATATATATATATATATATATATATATATATATATATATGGTGTGTGTGTATATATATATATATATATATGGTGTGTGTGTGTGTATATATATATATATATATATATATATATATACACACACACACACACACACACAATATATATTATAGAAAATATATATAATATATATATATTAGAGACAATATATATACTATGTATATATTATATACAATATATATACATTATAGACAATATATATACATTATAGAATATGTTATATACCATATATTAGTGTATATAATAGGGAACAGGTTCACATCTCTGAACTTTCTATATAGATATAGATAGGCATACCCTGCTTTAAGTAGACTCACTTTATATACAATCGTGAGTAAGGACACAGCTTGTTCAGCTTGCCATGACACTGCTCACAAACCATAAGTGACAGGGATAACAAACTTAGGGAGCAACGAGAGGGTAACCAGGTACCCAGGACTACACCATATCCATTTTGTGGCTGGCCAGCTTGCCTAGGTAATCTATCATGTCATAGTCCTGGATCCCCTTAACATGCTCCCACATGGTTTGGGAGCAAGGCCATGTCAATGTGGCCAAAATTTACAATGGAGCTGGTGTATTTTCATGCATTGAGAAAAGAAAAAAGGGATTGCTTCACTTTAAGTACATTTTCGGTTTACATACATGCCCTGGTCCCATTGTGTACTTAAAGTGGGGTATGCCTGTATATAGATAGATTTGATTAGTTTCTACTTTTACACAAAATGAAACACAATTATCTGTGACAGATTGCTCTGACACTTTGGAATCTGTCTAGATAAAGAAAAATGTATTTACCCTTTTCATATATGCAAGATTAGAAACATTATATTCCCTAAATACATAATGCCAAAAATTATTGCCTTACATACATCCATACACACTGCAAGCTCTGCACCGTTTGTCTTGTCGGAGAATCGCCATCATAAGCTGGATCTGCACACAGCCGCTAATTTGTTCACCTGAGATGGAATCAGTGCTCACAAAAATATGGACTGGTCATGTCTTCAAAGGATTGCATTGGACAAATCACCTCTAAACGAAACACATGAGTGTATAATCACTTGTCTTAATGGATCACGCATCTCACACTGACATATGTGTTTCAATGGGGGTGTCCATTGCAAGTTAAATACGCCCCCAGATCCCATTGCTTTGTTAATTTACAGATATAACTGGAATCTGATGGCACTGCTGTCCACCACTATGCCATCAAATTCTGCTGGGGAACTTTAAAAAGGATTATGTGTGATTGTGTGGATAATTCTGACACATTAAATTCACATCTCCCACATCCCATGTGCTCCTCTTGCAGGAATAGCGAATCCAGGGTAATTCAGCACAGCATAATGAACAGACACACCCAATCAGACAGCTCATGTTAAAAGGGACCTGAAAAGCAATCTGCATGGCTTGCTTTTCCAAGCATTGGCTAGTTTAGTGAGCCTGGACTAATAACAGTCACTGTAATGCTACCCATACTGCTGTCCTTTTAACATGGTGACAAAAGTTGATACTTATGCTACATATGTGTAAAGTTACTTGCACCCTGCTAAATGGACAGCAATAAGGTTGTAAATACAGTGACTGTAATTAACATGCCAAGGGCTATGAATTGTACATGTATTCTAGCTAAATATAGCAGCTTCATTAGGAAATATTTAATTTACATCTCTCTTATCTCCATCTCTGCTGCATGTTATTTTGGCAGAGGAATTCTATCCCATCAGCAGAGGAAGCACAAGGCTGTGCAGTGATGGACAGTGCACCCTGTGTACCCATTGGCTAAGGAGGCAGCAGGAAGTCGATCAGCCTGCCTCCTGTTACCTCCTCAGCCAATGAGTAGCTGAAAGGCTCTTAAGTCCCTTCCTCCTAACATCTCCTGAGTCCCAGGCCTTCCAGCTAGTTTAGTGTGCTTACTATGCATTTATCCTTCGGCGCTTCTCCTGCCTTATGTGTCAACTGGCTACTGTCTCCTGCACACTTCATGGATGGTGGGTCAGGGGCCCCTACAGGCACTCTGGCCCCCTACATGTGTATTGGCTGTCCCCCCCCCCCTGATGGCGGCCCTGGGTGTGTAATGAAAGGACAATTGTCAAGATGTATAGATCATGTAGAGGAAATCACCAGTTGGAGCAACCTATGTCATGGAGGTAGATTTTGACATCGATGTCTATGTATCACCAGAAATGGTATTCTTTGTTCTACAAAATCTCAAAGACGACCTAGCATGTTTTTGTAAGACTGTACTTTTTTGGACATACTTGGACTCAAACATACATTGCTCTTTCCACAGCTCCTCCTCCTCTGGGGGTATGATCAGGTGAACGTGCATCTTCACCAAAAGTACAAAATGATGTGTCGTCTCCGGATGAGGCTGCTGTGGAGATTCAACTTCCTGCCTCTTGTGGTGGATCTTCAGCGGGCCTGGAGTGATGCCAAAAGGCGCTCACCCAGGCTCCTGAAAAAGGCTGTGGAGCAAATCTCCGGTAAGTAAAAATATACATGACATGTGACCAGATAGGTTATAATTTTGTGGGTAGGTGGACATGTGTTTAGGTATGCAACAACACAAATACCAACAACCCCCCCCTCCCCTCCCTCTCGCTCCTACCTTTCCTACCTCCATCAAGTGTCTCTTCACAACCTTTAATACTACTATGTACAGGATTTTTTTTAATGTTTATTTTTTCTCTTCTGCTTCTAGCAAAAGCGGACGGGCGACACCCTTTTGTACTTTTGGTGAAGAAGGGGAGGAGGAGGACTGCCACATTGAACTATGCCTTCAGACGCAGCGAGCCATTTGAGCTGCTACAAATTGTGGATCGTAAGTAGAAAAATGTACATTTTAGAAATGTCTAATCTCTAATCACATTTCACAGAGCCCCCTTTACATCGGAGTCTCCAGACTTACTACACTGTAAGAGGGAAGTGTGAAGTCTCTGATGTAAGGAGAGTTCAGGGAACCATTATTTGAGTGGGAAAGCTGGGGACTCTGGTGTAAAAGGGAACTCTGTGGTCACCAAAGCTCCCCCATACATCTGAGCTTACACAGACCCCCTTACACTTCCCTTCCTCAGTCCACCACAGTCAAGGGCACAACAAGTCCCAACGCAGAAGACTACCTGCTTGGACTTGTACTGCTCACAGTAGGGGACTAAGGAACTACTGCCTGCTATGCTAAGACTTGTAGTGCCCTCTGTTAGGGACTAAGGATTACTCAGTCCTCCACATTCTAGGGCACTATAAGTCCCAGCATAGTGGGCTGTCATACCTCAGTCCCTCACAGCTCAGGGCAAAAACAACAGAGTTAAACATCTAAAGGACAACTCCAAACCAAACTAACAATAATGGACAGAGTCCATATGCTCTATAATGTCAAAGACCCGCTACCCCTCACCTTCCACCTCGGGTGCTGTCATTGTGTAGGGCAGAGTGCTCCATCTCCACCATGTTTGGCTTTCATGTCAGATATGCAGGACTTGCTCAGCTCCACACTCTTCCCTGGCAACTGACTCTGGCGTCATTGGGGGTCTTTCCTCCTCTAGAAAACACCCAGGGGCCCTCTCCTTGTCCCCCAGCCACCCAGGGCCTTCTTCTCCTCCTCCTCCACCAACCATTTTTGGACTCTTTCAAATTCCCTGGGGCTACTCACCCCTTTGCATAGTAGACACCACAAATCTATGAGCAGCCTGAAAAATATCAAGTCTGGGCCTGGTTACCTGTATGTTACGGGTCCAGGGCGGAACTCTCCTCCCAGAGCAACAACCGATGATAGCAGAGTGAGTTGACCAGGCAGTAACTTCCTACTGGTGCAGGTACACACCTACCGATTCCTCAACATCTTAGGATAACATGATCAGACGGCCAATCCCCAGTCAGAGAAGGAGGAGTAAGTGTCAGTGGACAGACACCTGGCAGACGCAGTGAAGGGACTGCAGCACACTGCTGCAACTTTTAGATCCGAGGATTGAAAGCAATCTTTGACTTGGGCAATTTCCCTGACTGTGCCCTTCGAAATGTTGGAGCTCCGCCACTGGCTGCAAGGCCCCTGTAGGTGCAAGCCCTTAGGCGACCGTTTAATTTGCATGGTGCCCTCCTGTTTTAAAACATGCTCAATGCATCTCATTGGTGTAAGTGCACTTCTATGTTCTGAATTGTAGGGGCATTGAGTATGGTGCTAGCATGATGAGAGGTTACTGCCTATTTGTGTCCATAAATAATATATAATGTATTATTTTTGTTGTTTATTTTTTGGTTTATTTTTGTAGAAACCAGTGATGAGGATCTTGAGCCTCAGAATTCTCAGGCCCAGTGTAAGTAATGTGGATGTGCTGTTGTGTTGTGTATTAGGTCGAACTTGGAGGAATGATTGTTTGTTTTGTTTTCTTTTGTGGTTGATGTAACTTCAGCAAGAGAGGAGCCTCAGGCAGGGCCAAGTCGCTTGGATCCGGGCCAGGAACAAACTGTTGGCCAAGAAGAGGCCAATTGGTCTGATGAGGACCTGGGCTCTCCTCAAATGGGAAGTAAGTATTCTACATGTGTTTGTGTGTTCAATGTGTCCTGGGAAATAGAAGGGCTGTAATATATATATTTTGACATTGGGGTTTTGTAGCAGCTGACATTGAGGATGTTTGTTGTGGAGGACTGGGGAAGAGGGGCCACTGCTTACCCAGTCCACTGTAACTACTACCTTCAATGTTTCCAGACTACTTTCTGTGTGCCTTTATCAAATAGCTTTTGTTCAAGGATTGTATCCGTGTCTTTGTGTTTCTAGGAGATACGACACCATCCCCCCATGAAGGGACACCATCCCCCCATGAAGGGACACCATCCCCCCATGAAGGGTCTCCCCCATCCTCCCCCACTCCAGGCTCCCCTGAACTAGTCTGTAAGTACCTAAAATTAGATTCTCACATGAATTGTGTGTGCTAGGATGATGTGTATCTAGGATAATCTAAGTTGGAGTCAAAGCAAGTGTAGTTTTGCTATATGTGACAGGAAGGTTGGTCATGAAACACTCTTGCTTAACCTTCATGTTTGAAAGGTGGTTTTGGGGAGCATTACAGGACATGTTATATTTTGTAAGTTATCTCAAGCCACCCTATTCTAAATTGGTGTTAGTTTCTCTACATTGGAAATGGTGTGCTTTGTACTTGTAAATTTTTTGGGGACATTGTAATTTAATCATGTCCTGATTTAGTCAACACTGAAAATGTGTGCTTATCAATCTTTCATAAATATTCTTCCTCGGTAATGTACCACATTCCAGTTCACAATTTGTGTTCTTTTTGTGCAGTTTCTCCTGAGCCAGCAAGCCCATCCTGTTCGGGGGCCCAAAAAAAACGTGATGATGGTAAGTTGTGTGCTTTTGCAGTAATGTGTCTACTTAGTAAGTGGAGAAATGCTAACTGTGTATGTCCCCGATCAGGCTTCAAGTTGTTCTAAAGGCAGCAGGTTCTTTATGTGAATGCATTCTATGCATTAGTATTCCAAGTGATAGGTGTGCATATTCCCCCTAAGACTTACTGGGACCATTTTCTTACTGTCTAAAATTTTGCACAAATACTTGTCTGGAACAGACTCCCCCTCCTCCTTAACTGAGGTTACAGCATGCCAATATTGCCTCCTGATGCTGTCACTCCTGATCATTGAGACCATCAGAAGGGAGGGGGGCAAGGCTGGCTCACAGCCTAGTGCCTGAACAGGCACAGGGTGCTTGGCTTCATCTCATGTGCCTCCATAGCAAGCTGCTTGCTGTGGGGTCAACCAACAGGAGGGAGGTGCCTAGAGGTGTGTACAGGGGCCATGTAAAAAGGAGGATTGTTATTTCTCTTGTCCCCAAAAACCTAGAGAGTGTAAGTCTAACCTGATTAGTTTTCCGCAGCCCTCCAAAAATGATATGTTTCCAACACTTAGAACAGGCAGGGCTGAGGCACCAAAAACATCAGAAAAACACAATCAGCACAAAAGCAGGGAGTACGTATCCTTAACGCTACAAGCTTCACCCAGAAGAATGATGCTTGCAAATCTGTACAAATCTGCATCACCACCATATCAATGTCTAAATAAAACTTTCAGGGAAATGTGGAGGGGTAATGAGTGGGTGTTAGAGCATTTTCATGACTGCGTAACCTACAGTTAGCGTGAGTCCATTTGTTGATAAACTTTTTCTTCTCTCTTAACACAGCTGGGATGGCGGAAAGGAGATCAGGGGAGCAGACACATCTGCTCCGTCCAGAACTGGCCCTAAAATTCCTAAGGGTGAGTCTCTACTATGTGTCAGGTTCAATCTATAGACAGTAAGAGGGAGAGAGAATGCTCCACAGATTCCAATGGTGATAGAGATAAATGTGTGCACATGTATCGTGTTGACCAATTGAACCCAAAACACCTTACATTCTTCAAAATGATTGCTTGTGTTTACATGCAGAAAAGCATTTTACTTAGCTTTGGTGGAACTGCTACTAACATTCCAAGCCATCTTATGTAACCTTTTGAACAATTTGCTGTGAAAGTTTGAGTTTAAGGTTTACAACAGCAATTTAGCATATTTGCTTCAGAGTGTTGATAAAAGCCAACCAATAGACTCCTAAGTATATTTGTTGAGGCACATTGATTACAATCCTTGTTTGGATCATTTTGCATAAAACTAATTGTCATGTTTTTTTCTACCCAGGGCACACCCACCTCACCTACGAGGTCCTCCTGGATTATATGAGGTGGTGCGGAGACCGAATTCTATATTTGGAACACCTTTGTGGCGTGAATCCAGACCCTAAGGAGCCATTCGTTAGGAATGTGACACCTTTAAAAAAATCCTAGTATTTTTTTTTTTTATTTGTTTGTTTACTTATGTTGCACGTTGCAACACAAAGAAATGTCACATTTCTAATTGTTGCCCATTATAAACAAAAATCTAACAAAAAAATCAAAAAAAGTTAAAAAAAAACCCTTTTTTTTGGGAACAAAAAAAACAAAAAAAGTTCAAAAAAATCCCTTTTTTTTGGGACCAAAAAAATTAAAAAAAGTTTAAAAAAAATCCCTTTTTTTGGGACCAAAAAAATCAAAAAAAGTTCAAAAAAACCCTTTTTTTGGGAACAAAAAATCAAAAAAAGTTAAAAAAAACCCTTTTTTTTGGGAACAAAAAAAACAAAAAAAGTAAAAAAAAAACCCTTTTTTTGGGAACAAAAAAAACAAAAAAAGTTCAAAAAAACCCTTTTTTTTGGGAACAAAAAAAACAAAAAAAGTTCAAAAAAACCCTTTTTTTGGGAACAAAAAAAAATCAAAAAATGTTTACAAAAAACCCTTTTTTTGGGGAACAAAAAAAACAAAAAATGTTTACAAAAAAAACCTTTTTTTTTGTTAACAAAAAAAACAAAAAATGTTTACAATAAACCCTTTTTTTGGGAACATAAAAAATCAAAAAATGTTTACAAAAAAACCTTTTTTTTGGGAACAAAAAAAACAAAAAATGTTTACAATAAACCCTTTTTTTTGGGAAAAACTAAAAAAAAATTGTAAAACAAAAAAAATTTATAATAAAAAAAAAAAAAAAGTATGTTGCTCGTTGCAACACAAATGTTACATTGGAAATTTAGTTCATTCTATTATATATTTTAATATATTTTTGTACGCTACAGTTGGTAGACACCTACATGTGTTATTAAAAAGAGTTTCTTTTATTACCAAAGTTTTCTTTTTGGTGTACACATCGAATGTCTTTTGTGTTGTATTTGTTTAGTCGAGTGGTGTGGTCTGTAATTGTTAGTATGTTGGCTTTGGTTTATGTTAGCCTTGAGACTTGTTTTGAAGCTACATTTGAAGGGAGACCTTTTCTTGGGTCATTATGTGAACATTGTGTTTTCCAAATTTACATGAAATCATATGTTTGGAGATAGAGAAGCACGTGTGTATAAATGCCTACATTAACCAGGGCCATTACTTGGCCGCCAACACTCCTAAAAAACCAAAGATCAAACACAAACTAATCATTTTGCATAAAATTTAATTTCATCACCAAAAAAAAACTATAATAACTCATATTGTGCCACCCTCAAATTAAACAAAAAAATGGCCCCACAAATTGGCCAATGTAACAATCATTAACAAAACTAACACAAATAAATAAAAAAATATAAAATTAAGTTGTTGGTGGTGGTGGTGGTGACTGAAGCAGTGTGGTGAACACTGGAAAGGTTCCTGCCATCAAATGGTGGGCCAATAGTCCCATCTGCTCTGGGGTTAGCCTTAGAGTTGTGGTATAGTGGCGCATTAGGATCAGATCTTGTGTATGAGGCTGCTGCTGATGCAGGGTGTTGAACCCTGGAAATGTCCCAGACTGAAGATCTTGTGCCAATAGTCCCATCTGCTCTGTGCTCAGCCTAAGAATTTGGGGAACGTGTGCCATTAGCATCAAATTTGTTAGTTGCTGCCCGAGGCTATTTGATGCTGCTGGTGGTGCAAGGGTTGTGAAGATGTGTGGGGAGTGGTGGTTGATTGGTTGTTGTGGTCCACGGTGCGGAGGGAAACGACATGTCGCATTGGTGAGAAAAAAGGAGGACGGCCTGGGGAGGAGTGAAGTGATAAAGGTGTGTAGGGAATGTAGTCAGGTGGAAGGGGTATTGTGGAACCAGTGCGCATTGAGGTTGTGCTGGAGGATTGCTCATTGAGGGGTGTGGGAGTCCGAACGGAGTGTGAAGTGCTAGGAGTGGCTACAGGAGGAATTGTCCCATCCCCAGCTGCCTGACAAGTGGCCAACACTGGCATTACCCTCCCACTACCACAACCTGCAGTGGCAGGTGAGTGAGATGTTTGGGAGGGCTCTGCCAATGGGGCATCTTCAGATCCAAACAGGCATTGGCGTGTGGCCAGCACCTGAGTGTCAACACTTTGCCGATCCCGTTGATGCTGGTCTGCTAAACTTACCAAGCTGTTACGCATATCCTGTTGAACCTGTACCATTGTTGCTACAGATTCCTGTATGAGCCCGAGCAGATGTACTACCTCAGTAGATTGCTGAGCATGCCTCCTTAACTCATTTTGGATCTGATACTCATCAAGCAGCCTCTCGGCTACATCCAGCATAGATGGACGAGGTTGGGTAGGTGACAATCCCTCTGCATCGAAGGCTACCTGAAAGCAGAAGAAATAGACCAAATCATTATCAAACATCATGACTAAATATTTCAGATTAGTTTGACAACTTAACACCCCAAGCAGAACGTTGAAAAGTTTGATGTGCTTCTAATAAGTACTTGTTCATTGTAATATTATCCAAGCTAGCAACACTTCTGATAATGGGTACATATTATATTGGTAGGACTAATATGACAAAGGCACAAACGTTTCGACATGAAGGTGTTCCCAATTAACCCTGGTGTGGTAGGTTGTTTATGCTTTTGGTAAATCTGTTACTACACCAATGACTTTCTACATCTACGTATGTTGTCTAAAATCTTGCCATCAATCGGCTACAGGACAACCCAACCAAACGATACACATGAATTTGGACCTGGAAAATCAAAGACTGGCCGGACTTTAAAGGTCCTGGATGTTTTTGGAACTTTAGTGGCACACCAAATTATAACATAATTCCCTGATGGTCAAGATAGAACTCTTGTTGTGCTGGTGCATCGCCAGAATGTCATAGCACTAATTTAACACACACAATGTAAGCCACATCTAGCCCAAAATCATTACTACCATTGAAATGTTACATGTGCACCTTGTTCCCTTATATCACATACCACAGCACTGGATGCAGAATCGTCGCCAGCTCCTGATCCAACTCCAGCTGCTACGTCAAGAGGGGCCTGATGTTCTTTGAAAAAAAAAAAAACATGTTTAGTACATAACCTTAGGCAGTAATGATTATGGCCAGATTGCCCTCCTAGCTTCAGGAATGAAGCATTGAGGCCAAACATTCAAAAGTGCTTTCCTGGGCTCATAGGACACTTGCTAAACCCTCCCAAAGGTTAAGAAGGCTTGGTCTGCCTACTAATGACGGCACCCATTAATGCTGTCAACGGTGTTTTGCAGGGTAAACATCTAAAAGGCAACACTCTTTCATAAGAAAAAACATTCCAAAAAACATTATTTTGCTAGACATACCAACACCTTCCTCCAGGCCTTGCTGCACTGGGTGTGTTCCCTGCTGCGGATCTTCTGTAAAGGACATAGCAATATGAGCTATCTTGTAAAGAATAAAATATACATCTACATTGTTTGGCACAGTATGATATGGAACCTACCAGGAGGAGGGTCAGCACTGATGTCAACACCTGTGAGTCCGTCTGGGTCGCCAAGCTGCATGGGCTGTGGAGGGGCTGAGATCCGTGCTACAGATGAACAAATTGCAGGTTGGGGAAAACCAAAAAAGGACAATTGGAAGGGCAAGTATCAAATTCTATTCATGTCACACATAGGATAGTAGTTCATCTTTTCAAAACAACTCACACAATTGACATCCAAGATAATATCCTACCTCGGTGCAAAGCATCCGAATCTAAGTCCTCTCTGGGAAAGATGGTATCGGGTCCTATGATCTGCAAGAAAGGTAATTGATAATCCCAGAGAGAACTTCGTGCACGTTCATCCAGCCGACCTTGTCGGTCATAAAGACCCTCCGCAGCCCATGCAATTAGCTTCCTCCGAACGGACACACAGATGTCGCTGACCTTCTTCCGCACACTGTCACGGTGGCGAGGTGCTTCACCCAGTGCATTTACAGCATCCCGGATTTCATCCCACAATCTGTGCTTATCTGTTACCGAGTGAGCCGCGGCCCTGGTCCCATGTATCGCCTGATATCTGGCCATATAGGCGTGAACCAGGGCACAGCACTGATTGTGGGTGAAACGGGGAAGCCGGGATAATGTGGACAAGCTGACTCTGGTGGACGGACCCTCTCCAGGACTACTGTCAGAAGAGCCAGCTTGTCCACTTGGTGTGTTACCACCTCCCCCGGCTTCCTCCTCCGGGATGGGGATGGTGGACTCCCTCATGGATACAGCTGGAGCCTCCCTCACACCAGAGCCAGACGATCTGCCCACCCTGCCCCCCCTGGCCACCCTGCCCCCCCGGCCACCATGGCCACCCTGGCCACCCTGCCCCCCCTGGCCACCCTGCCCCTTCTCCTCAGCCTTCCAGTGGGTGGGGCCATGGGAGCACGAGGTGGGCAGAGAATCTGGCTGTCCAGCAGCAGCAAAGAGCCCCAAACTCCTAAATCTGAAATGACAAAAGAGAAAACAGAAAAAAACATGATTTGCAGATTGCTCTTCATATACAGTATAATTAGTGAACAGTTACAGAACACACTTACCTAATGGCACAAACAGACTTGGTGGTGGTGGTGGTGGTGGTGGTGGTGGTGGCACAAAAAGCAGAAGAGGCTGCAAAGAAATGGGAAAAAAACACATCAGAAAACGCATATGGGCACAAATCACACGAGGCCCTCCAAACACTTACCTAATGGCACAAACAGACTTGGTGGAGGTGGTGGTGGTGGTGGCACAAAAAGCAGAAGAGGCTGCAAAGAAATGGGAAAAAAACACATCAGAAAACGCATATGGGCACAAATCACACGAGGCCCTCCAAACACTTACCTAATGGCACAAACAGACTTGGTGGAGGTGGTGGTGGTGGTGGTGGTGGCACAAAAAGCAGAAGAGGCTGCAAAGAAATGGGAAAAAACACATCAGAAAACGCATATGGGCACAAATCACACGAGGCCCTCCAAACACTTACCTAATGGCACAAACAGACTTGGTGGAGGTGGTGGTGGTGGTGGCACAAAAAGCAGAAGAGGCTGCAAAGAAATGGGAAAAAACACATCAGAAAACGCATATGGGCACAAATCACACAAGGCCCTCCAAACACTTACCTAATGGCACAAACAGACTTGGTGGAGGTGGTGGTGGTGGCACAAAAAGCAGAAGAGGCTGCAAAGAAATGGGAAAAAACACATCAGAAAACGCATATGGGCACAAATCACACGAGGCCCTCTAAACACTTACCTAATGGCACAAACAGACTTGGTGGAGGTGGTGGTGGTGGTGGTGGCACAAAAAGCAGAAGAGGCTGCAAAGAAATGGGAAAAAACACATCAGAAAACGCATATGGGCACAAATCACACGAGGCCCTCCAAACACTTACCTAATGGCACAAACAGACTTGGTGGAGGTGGTGGTGGTGTTGGTGGTGGCACAAAAAGCAGAAGAGGCTGCAAAGAAATGGGAAAAAACACATCAGAAAACGCATATGGGCACAAATCACACGAGGCCCTCCAAACACTTACCTAATGGCACAAACAGACTTGGTGGTGGTGGAGGTGGTGGTGGTGGTGGCACAAAAAGCAGAAGAGGCTGCAAAGAAATGGGAAAAAACACATCAGAAAACGCATATGGGCACGAATCACACGAGGCCCTCCAAACACTTACCTAATGGCACAAACAGACTTGGTGGAGGTGGTGGTGGTGGTGGCACAAAAAGCAGAAGAGGCTGCAAAGAAATGGGAAAAAAACACATCAGAAAACGCATATGGGCACAAATCACACGAAGTCCTCCAAACACTTACCTAATGGCACAAACAGACTTGGTGGAGGTGGTGGTGGTGGTGGTGGTGGCACAAAAAGCAGAAGAGGCTGCAAAGAAATGGGAAAAAAACACATCAGAAAACGCATATGGGCACAAATCACAAGAGGCCCTCCAAACACTTACCTAATGGCACAAACAGACTTGGTGGGGGTGGTGGTGTAATATTTTATAGGCCAAAGGAGGCTGCAAACATTAAACATACATGAGAAATCGTATGACCTACATACGTGCACATAATAAATTACAGTTATCAGGAAAGCAAAAATGGTGTATTTGGAAGCTGGGAAGGTAAGGGGGCAGGTTTAGATGCCAAATCTAGACTGCACACCTTTAACAAACATGAGAAAACACATGTCAAAACCACATGCACATGGGGCCAACTGCCAATGATTAAAAGACACTTGAGGGGTTCTCAAGCTATTGTGGGTTGGAGGGGATTCACCATAGACAACTTAAGCACACCCAAGATAAGTACAAATTCTCTCCTTCAGTAAACAATAAAGGTGAGCAAGAACACACAAACAGACAGATCTAGATCTAGATATATATATCTATATATATATATATATCTATATATATATATATATATATATATATAGATATAGATATATATATATATATATATATAGAGAGAGAGAGAGAGAGAAACATTTTTTTGGTTTTTTTTGTGAGAGAGAGATACAATTGTCTTACCTCCAGATAATGTACGTTGTGGGTCGCAGGGTCTTGCTAGCACATAAGAAACATCGATCTATAACATCCAGCAGCCATATTGGCCATGTGCTCCTTTTATAGCTGGCTCACAGGTGTGATAATTAGCGGCCGTTTCTATATATATCTGCGCATTCGCGAATTTGCGCGTTCAAAATGGAGGACGATATCCCAGACGCATTAGATGGTGCAATGTTGGCTTTCATCGGTGCCTTATTTGAGGAGGCCCTAGCACAGGAGGCAGCAGAAGGTGGGGAAGCAGCAGCAGCAGCAGCACCTCCAGCAGCAGCATCAGCACCTCCAGCAGCACCACCTCCAGCAGCACCTCCAGTCCGTGTGCCCTTACCTCGCCAGCCACGCATTTTTGCTCCAAGGATCTATTTGGACAAGCTGCGGGATTCTGATGTCAGGAGGAAATTCCGGCTCGAGCGAGGAACTATTCTCCACCTCTACCAGCTCATAGCAGACAAAATTGACCCGGACACACAGCGCGGCCATGCGGTGCCCGGCATGGCCAGATTGCTGGCCACTTTGTATATTTTAGGGCGTGGCACCTTCCAAGCCACTTCGGGAAGTATCATGGGCATTAGCCAGCCCACAGTTTCAAGGGTGTTCATGTTGGTCATTAATGCCCTAGTCGATATACTGCCCAATTTTATCCACTGGCCACAGAATGAAAATGAGAGGAATGACGTCAAGTTGGGTTTCTACCTGCGGGCAAACATGCCGCAAATCCTAGGGGCAATGGATGGCACCCACATAGCCATTAGGCCACCAAGGAGCCACGAAGTGGAGTACCGCAACCGCAAGCAGTACCACTCCGTGAACGTCCAATTAGTTTGTGACGCCAAACAGCGCATCATGAGTGTCAACACTGGTCACCCAGGGTCGTGCCATGATTCCAGTATGTTAAGAACAAGTACTCTGTACGAAGCGTTTGAAAGTGGCCAAATGCCCCAAGGGTGGCTTATTGGTAAAGTATTTTGTCTTAACAACATAAACTGTAAGATTACATAGACATAGGAATAAGCTACATCGGTGTACACCCTGATTTAAGCATCATCTAAAGTCACATGATATGAAGAACTAATTTATATTTTTCTTATTTTTCAGGGGATGCTGGTTACCCGCAGCTGACGTGGCTGATGGCTCCAATCAGGTACCCCCAGGGCCGAGCAGAAATGAATTACAACAGGGCCTTGCGGAGAAGCCGGAGTATCATCGAGTTGACCATAGGTCTTCTCAAATCCCGGTTTCTCTGCTTGGCCCGGCCTGGGGGTGAACTCCTGTACTCTCCTACAAAGGCTTCCAAGATCATCCTGGCGTGCTGCGTGTTGCACAACATGTGCGTTGCCCGGGATGAATCTTGGGAGCTGACGGAGGAGAGGGAGCCAGAGGTCCGTCAGCCGGCGGCCCCCAGGCGGCGGAGCACCGCTGCAGGTATGGCCACCCGGAATACCCTGGTTGCTAGCCACTTTACATGTAAGTACTGTAACCGGTCAAGATAGGGCATGTGTATTAATTTGCTAGTTAGCAGAGGTGCCACTCACAGGGAGACAGAGGGTAATTCTCATCTGCCAATGACACTTGCCATTGTAGATAAAGTGTAGTCAACCTTGGTAAAATTGTGTTACTGGAGGAAAAACATGCACCTCTAACCATAAACATGTTGGTATTGTGAATAGTGGAAAGGGCTGAGAAGAGCTGGCAGGTGTTTATTTGTGTCTATGCCACCTGTGTAGTTATTGATAACATGAACGGCTGCTTGGTATCTTATGGTGTTCTAATTTTCCAGAACGTGAACATCTTGGAATCATGGCACGTACCATGAGAAGCCTGTGGTGATGGGCTGTCTGGCGGCACAGGTGTGTATTCAAATGTTTACATTAATGATTTCTGGTTTGTGTAAGTTGGCAGAAAATGTGTTATTTCACTCATGATGTCGAAATTAAATGAAGTTCAGAATAAAGCAAAAAGGCATTAAAATGTGATTTTCATAATGAAATGTGTTATCCTTTGTTTTATTTTTCCAGGAGTGGTACTGCTTGCGGTTGTAGGTGGTAGAAACCCACCTTGATGGACTCCACTCATCTTCTTTTGTGGTCAGTGGATATTTGGTAAGGCACATGGCCAAAAGCAGCATTGATGACCAACATGAACACCCTGGAACTTCCAAAGTGGCTTGGAAGCTGACCAGCAACCTGGCCATGCCTGTCCCCTATGAGCTGGTAGAGGTGCAGAATGGATTCTGAACTCTGCCTGAAGTTGTGGAAGACATCAGAATCCCGTAGCCATGGAGCAAAGATCGTGGGCTGGCGCTGTAAAGGCACACGGACTGGAGAGTGACAATATTATCTTGCTGCCTTATGCTGTCATTCTATAATAAATAAAGACTTTAGAATTGAGCATGTGTTTGTTGTTTTGTGTGGGTGCCTACAGACAAAAGGGCCATACACACTGTAAGATTTAGAGAAGACTTTATCCTTCATATTGACATTTTCTATGTAGTGCAAGGGCCTGCCTGATTGCATACAAATTGAAAGTGTTGAGGTTTGACCTCATATTATATGGTTTGGTTAAGTCTACAGGAAAAAGTCTTGAAAAATTCTTAGTGTATGGCCCATTAAGCTGCCAAGGCCGGAGCTTTGCACTTTGCATGCTGCTTGTACTGGTGATGTGAGGGGTTGTAATGTAGAGTAGGGATGTGACAGTGTTGTGTTGAGGTGTGAGGCAAATGTAGTGTTGGACTATGAGGGTCTGTGTTGTTGAAATATGGAGAGAGTCCAATATCAGACACCTATGTTTATTGGTCAAAAAATTGTAAGAACCATGGTAAATATGTAAAGAATTGCATCTCAAGAAAACTAGGACCACACTCATAAAATCAAAATTGTGTTGGTTCCATTCATGTGCTTGAAATTTGGGTAGGACACCCCCCCCCTCCACCCCCCACCCCCCCAAATTCAAGATAATTTAAAAAAACTGTAAAAAAAATGAGAGTGAAAAGAGATCCCAAGTGTAGTGATTGTTGGAATTTGAACCCATGACGTTGTTAACTGCAGTGAAGTTGCAAAGCACTTAGCTATTGTGCAGAATAAAGCTGTATGGAGGGAAAAAAAGGAGTGTGTTAAGGCTAAAAAGCACATATAGCTAAAGTACTAAACATTGTATGGAATCTGGGAAAAAGACCATGGTAAAATTGTGAGGTTTCATCTTGACCTGAAGTAGTGTAGGGGTTTGGTCACTTGCCTTTGCTATTTTCAATCATAAGATCGATTCGACACACAGACAAGATCATAAAACCACTTAAAATGCTGTAAGTTTGCAAGCGCTTCTGAGTGTAACATTATTTAGCAATATATATGATGTAATCCGTTACATTTTTGAAATATAAACAAAAAAATAAAATAAAAAAGTTAGGTGGAGATGGTAAGCCTCGAACCTACAGCAGAGGGAGATGAATTACAGACGTGATGTGTGCACTAATCCACTAGCCCACATCGCTATGTGAAACTGCTATAAGCACGAAGACATAAGTTTGCGAATTTGCGAAGCCGCGATCGTAAGTGAATACCGCTGATGGCGGGA
Source organism: Pelophylax lessonae (assembly GCF_965119305.1). Classification (NCBI taxonomy): domain Eukaryota; kingdom Metazoa; phylum Chordata; class Amphibia; order Anura; family Ranidae; genus Pelophylax; species Pelophylax lessonae. The sequence goes on from NC_138775.1 coordinate 154,954,613, forward strand.
TTCATTATTGCTGTTTCACTAGCCAATTCGCCGCAGCGCCAGTTAATTGATTTCAAAGCGGCGAAACTGAAACACGTCATGGATGTCTGAAGCTGCAGTTTCTTTAAATCCGGCCCTGTATGTCAGACGGACATTGCTTTTCTAAATTGTTCTTCAAAAAGCATCTATGTGAGGGGAAAATAATTATTTTACAGTATTTAAGATAAAAAAAATGATTTCCTTACAGACTCCATGGCAGCATACGTTCGGGTAGGCCCCGCCTCCTCTCCTACCCTATAGGATCCCACTCCCATAAATCTTTGCTCCCATTCAGCATCTGTGTGCGTATGAAGTACGAATCAATGAAAAAGGCAATCTCACAAAAGTACAAATTACAACAATTACAAAATGCGTTCTGAATCAATTAAAAAATAAATCTCACGAAAGTACGAATTTGGAGTCAATGAAAAATATACCTTGCGGAATTATGAATCATTCTGATTCAACCAAAAATGATCCTTGCGTAAATAGGAATTATTCTGAATAGAAAAACACAGGTTTTACAAAATTACGAATCATTACAAATCAACGGAAATTGAAACAAAACTAATTTTCCAGCTGTGCACATGTCTAACTGAGAGCACTATTTTGGTATTTTTTATGTCCTTTTCTGAGCTGAATTTTCCCACCTTGGAGTTGATCATAAAGGAAGAGGAATTTAACTATAGAATCCCATGTGCCCTAAACTGAACCTGACTGTTAAAGGGGAACATGCACAAAGAGAACTTTTATTATTTAAAGGTCTACAATAAAAGGTGAGCAGCCATCCTTTGCCTTCAGTTGGTGGAAGTTTGAATGAAGAATAACAACTTTGTTTATTTTGCCATGTTTGATACATAAGGACTGGCACTTGGAAGGACTTAATATTGGTTCTCAGTGTATGATAAAAAGCCAATTTGTGATATTTGATCTCAATTACTAAAAAATAAAAATCACACATATTATTTTTAATTGCACTTTTTGGTATTGTAACATTTAGCACTGGCATTTTAAACCTAATCTACTGATTGAATTAACAACTATTATGTACCTTTAACAGTTGTAATACATAAATAGAAGCCTGTCTATTTTTGGAGAAATATAATTTACAACATTGCCAAAGTGATGCGTTTCACTAACCCAAAAATTGAACATACGTTATATGATAAATTAAACATAACTTTTGTTAATATTGTTTTAAAATGTTTTGTTTCATGTTTTTTCTGATATTTCTATACACCGCTTTGTATCCTTCTGAAAGCATTTCCAAATGATATCTCTATATTTCTGAGGATATATTATAGGATAGAATTCTCTAATCATGTCTACACATCAACTCTCTAATCTCAAGAAGAAAATTCAATCTGATTATCTTCTATATATTTTATACTTATTCCTCTATCTGGATATGATATTCTTGTCTTTTTTTTTCCTCTTTCCAGTTACTATTTATTTTAGTAACTTTATCTCCACTGTCACTGTTAAGATTATTATCTTCTACAAATAAAAATGCTCATCCCAGCACTCTTGTTTAAACACTCTTTGGCTGGGTTCACACTTATGTGATTAAAGACATTTCATGTGATTCGCACCGCTTTGCTGTGCAGACCACATGTGATGTCTGTGCAAAGCTAATTCAGCTGTACAAACTGTATGGCTGAAATCGTAATGCATTCGCACCAAAATAATGTAGTACCCTTTTTTGGTCTGCACTAGAATCAGAACGCACTGCAATCTGCAAAACGATTTGAGGGTGTCACTACCTTTACATTGACACCCCCCTCGCAGATGTCAGTGTGAACCAGTGTGCGATTCAAGTATAATGTGGGATCCGGCACTAAATCACAGGGTTTCCTGCATAGCACCAGCGTGAATCGGGACTTAAGCTTGGGTACACACACACAGTTTCTGGTTTTTCAACTAGCAGGTTGAATAAATAAAAATAAATAAAAATGACTTACATCCATGCAAGCAGTATGGAGGCAGGGATCTCCCCTGCTGTGCTATTGTATTCTGGCAGAGGGCACTCTCCTCCTCTACCAGAATACACAAATTAGCACTGCAAGTGTTGATTGAATAATGCTGGTTTTCCAGTGTTAGACTTGCATCTGATGAACAGAAAACATTACACACATTAGTAAACTCGGCTGTTTCCTGCTAAACTTGCCAACTTTGGGAACATGTGTGCCCAGCTTTAGTTTGCCAGAGCTGCTTACCTCCAGCTTTCTGCTTGGTGCATCCCTTCCAAGCAGGAATAGCTCTGGCAAATGAAAAGCATTGAAATTTGAGTGCACAAATGGCACCTTACTGTAGGAGAATCTCTGTTGGAACCATAAGGCCATTAAATGTACATGCTTATATTTCTGAGCAAAGGCTCAATACAGAAAGGGCATTAGCACACATGGGTAAATGTATTAGCATTTGCACAAGATCGAATGTGCATATGTCCATGCGCACGGGAACACGCATAAGTGCGTGCATGCGTACATGCACTGGCGCCAAATTACCTATTTAATTTGGACTATGGTATGAGCAGATTGCTAACTGGTCTTCAGCTAGTTCCTGTTTAACCTGCACCTTGACCTGCTCTACCTGCCTACCCGTGCTTGACCTGGCCGGCCCTTGACCAAAATCTGGATTCCTGCCTGCCTATTGTAACCTCGGCTTGTACTCTGACTCTGCTCCTGTCTTGTGCTTCTGTGCCTCACTGCCCGATTGTGTTCTGACCCTGGCCTGTATCCTGACCCTGCCTCTGTCTTTGGCAGTCTACATATTTATTTAATTATGCAATATATTTATTTTCAAAAAGTTTATTGAATATCGTAATAAAAAGGACATACAGATAATAAATTAGCCTGCAAGGCCCAAAGGTGTAAATGAACATGTACAATACAAATAATCAAAACCCTTTAGAGCGGTTTGTGTAATCATATGGAGACAGAGAGAGTATAATTCAAACTAAACATATGACCACAACAAGTAGCAAAAGCTTATTACACCCTCTAAGCCTTTTGTCATAGAAGGTCCAGGAGATCCCGGGCTAGGGGAAGGGAGCATCACCAGGGCTCCTCCAACCCAGTGGTAGATGAGCACGCCACCCCAATGGGGTCAAACTGTGGATGTGGAGACCCCATTAAGGGAGTCTGGAGACCAGGAAGGCTTCCCCCCTCCAGTCATTGGTCTAGAGCCACTGGTCTAGCTAATGTCAAAGCCAGGGCCGCTTGTATCGTACAGAGAGCGAGAAGAGAATTCAAAGAACAACTCTTGTGTTTAAAAAAACCTCATGTCTGGCTATCAAAATATAAGAAAATGAGAGTGAAAAAAAAAAAAAAAAATTCCCCTTTGGAAACACGTGTTCAACCTTCTGAGCACTCCATATGGTAGCATGGGGAGCAGAAAAAGGATTTTACAATTGGAGAAAAAAGAATAGATGAAGTGTGAAGAGAGAGATGAAAGGGGGGAAAAGCCAAATGGCTTTTAGAGAAAGAAAAGTCAAAGAGCAAGAGGAGGGGAAGTAGGTCTGCCGGGAATTTTGGGGAATGTCATGCCCGGGTACAGGGGTTCTCCAACATAAAGCGACTACGATTCCCAGACTGCGTAAAACCTTTGCACCCTTTCCTGAAGTTTAGCAACAAGTTATTCCTGGGACATGATCGAAGAGACTTTCCACTTTGTTGCCGATATTGAAACCGAGGGCTTCTTCTAAGCTCCAGCTATTATAATTTTAGCTCCCAAAAAAATAAACAAGATCAAGGTCTGAGTATGTTTAGGGGTTTTTATCTACTCTGTAGTTCAATAGGGCTATAGTGGGATCCTTTGGAACAACAACCCCAGTTATTTTCCGTATTAGGTGGAGATATTTGTTCCAATAGCCTCCAATACGGGGCAAGACCACACATGTGTGAAACATTGAGCCAACTAGATTACACCCTCTGAAGCACAGGGGAGAAGAATCTAGATAGATCCTGGCTAATTTGACTGGGACATAATACCATCTAGTGAGTATTTTAACATTCTCTTATATTAAAAATATGCTTATGATACCTTTTGTAGGAACGTTGGAGTGACTGGAACCACTCGACCGGGTCCCACTGTATATTGAAATCAGATTCCCAGGACTGAGCATACAATGGTTTATCTGCCTTGTTAGCCAGGGCAGAATAGATAGTAGAGATGCCTCCCCTATGACCCATAAGTTTGGAACACCAATGTTCATAGGTTGTAAGTTTGGGGGGGTCAGATTTGTCTTGCCAGAAAGAGTGTAGGAGATGAAAAATCTGGGATAGTCTAAATTTCTCAATGGGAGGCATTTCAAGTTTACTCAAACAGTATCCGAGAGAAATGGGACCCATTGAGTTAAAGAAGTGTGCTATTCTGAAGAGTCCTTTGTTGAGCCACCAACAAAAGGCTTGTATATTCAAACTAGGGGGAAAGGAAGGGATATTGAACAGGTGGTAGATTGGTTTGGTACTAGAGATTAAAGAAGCTTGTTTATATAGAGCATCACACAATGCCAGGGAATAAAAGAGGGTGGGGGCGAGGACTATGGGTTTCCGTTTGGGAGGACTCCAGAGCAGAAAGTTTACAGTGTGCAGGGGAACTGTCTGTCTTTCTATAGCAATCCAATCAAGTTTGGGACCCCTTGATTATACTTTGGAGATTTGAGCTAACTGCACAGCCTGATACTACCACCATAAATTAGGTAGACCCAGCCCCCCATGACTTTTCAGTTGGTAGAGGACTTCTTTAGGGCAGTGGAAACCCTTCCTCCCCAAAGACAAAGTGGATGATTTTCAATTGAAATTTGAGAAGTAGTGTTTTCTTTATCGGGATAAGGAGGGACCCGAAGAGGTAAAAAAGACGTGGTAGAAAAGTCATTTTGATAGAGTTGATCCTTCCCAGCCAGGATAGAACACATTTTGCCCATTGTTTAAATTTCTCCTCTGGTTTACGGAACATGGGGGATAATTAACAAAGAACAGTTTGTCAATTTTGTGGGGTAGATTAATTCCCAAATAGGGAATGGAGTCAGAGGGCCAGGAGAAGTGGTATCGGACGATAGTTACTAACATCACTTACATCTTTACCAGGTATGGGAATAACAGAGATATATATGGTGAGTTTAAATCACTGTCCAAGGGGTTTCCATCTCAAAGGGAGTTACAAAAATTGAGCCATATAGGGGGACAAGGAGGGGCCCCTTCTTCAGCAAGGGGCCTTGCTGAAGAAGTGGATAGCCCTGAGCGCTGACGTAACGCGTACAGGGGGGTGGAGCCGTGCTGCTGACGTCACACCCTTCCATGGAAACATTGCTGTATCGCACTTGTATACTACAGCGTTTTGTGAGTACCCTGATTTTCAATTAAACTTCTGCTTGATCAAGTTATACAGAGAGCACTAGATTTCTTTGCTTTGTTCCCCTTTTTTGATCTATGACCCTGTGATATGGATGGATGAGGTGTGCTGATCCGGGACCCTCTTGCTCATACCTTGTTGCTGATAACTGATTACCCCTGTTAGGGGACTGCTTTGTCTGACTCTGGGTGGCACCTGGGTAAGACATTAAGGTGAGAGGCTTGCACATCTGGTGGTGGATTTTCTCACAGTCACTGAGAAGTTTTGGTCACCTTTGTGTTGGAGGAGTTTTTTATCTAGAGATCACAGCACTTTATATACACCTGGATTTTTATATCTTGTTTCCGAAAGGACTTATTCAATATTCATGTCACGTATTTAATCACATGGACTTTTGTTGCAATATTTTGAGATTGAATATCTTTAATATTTTTCATATGCGCTTTGTTTGATTTAGCGCAACACACATCTGTATGTTATGTCCTTTTGAGCCAGAACTTGAAGGAGGGGTTTCAGAGAGCAACATCTTTGTACGGTAAAGGGGGAGAGGGCCTCAAAGACCTGGACCCGATGTCCCTGAATAGTGAGCCCTACTGAATTCCTGGACAATTTCATCACCTCTTCCTTGACAGAGTAAAAGTGGGGTTTAACTATAATGCCTCCCAGTAGACCATCGGATCGCATTAGTTGCAAAGCTCTGTGCACTCTGTCCAATTCCAAACAGTGTTCTGGGATGTCTAGGATTAAGTCCTCGATAAAGGATTAAATTGCATGATTAACTTCTTTCACTGATTCAGGGAGTCCTCTGACTCTGAAGTGAGAACGGTTTTAAAGCTCATCGTATTTGAACAATGCAGTTTCCAACTGATCCTGGATATCCTATATTCATTAAGTGTTTTGGGTTATTCTGGCTACAGATTGATCAGCCTTCTTTTCCATTACTTCCATCCGTAATCCCAAATGCTGCAGTTCAGCATGGATGGAGGAGGGGATCTATGCAGCTTTTTGGGCCAGACCCCTAGACAGCATTGTGGAAAAAGCAGCTATCATGGAAGGGAAATCAGTAGGAGAGATATGAGGATTGTGGGCCCCTTTCTCACATGCATCTGGGGTGGCCAGAAAGTCACTCATGGGTGTCAGGATAAGGTCTTCACATGTCCTCCCAATCAGTGATTCAGTAGATGCTGGGGAAGGAGCAGCATGGGGCTGATTGCTCACTGTGACATGTACTATAGTAGGTCTTGCAGGGCTTGAGGTGTCTTGGTCAGCTATGGATTCCTCTGTATCACAGTCTGTGCCTCATTTGGTAGGGGCCGCCATCTTGGATAAACCAGCCTGCCGCTGACTGGATAGGTTCCTCCTAGCAGAGCCTACGGACATCAGATTATTCCCTGGGTGTTCCCAGGTCGATCGCTGGTGGAGCAGGACAGGAAAGAGTGTTCTGAAGGCTGTGGCAGGGATCAGAAGACCGGAGCGGTGCAGAGCTCTAAGGCTAAGCGGCCATCTTGGAGTCCTCCACGCATGCGCCTTCCCCCTGCCTCTGTCTCATGTTCCTGTTCCATTCCTGACAGGCTGTTAATGACCTTTTGGCTTTTGTCCTTGCTACTCTCCCTCCCACTGATCAAGCTTCACTGTGTTCCAGTTCCTGGTTCCTGTCTGGTGATCCACAGTCATCTGCTTCCTGCAAACCTCAGCTAGTGATGCCTGTTATACCAGCTTTTATACCACTCTGTGTCCTCACACATCACAGTCATCACTACCAGGGGTGTTGGACAAGAGGTGTAAGAGAAGCCCCCTCTACAGCGTTGGACCTTTATGTATTTACAAATGTACTGTAGTGTAATAGTTAAAGCTGTTGGGCTATAAACTTGTACACGTTTTTATGTCTTAAACGTAGACCTTTTTTAACCTTCCTGGCAGTATTCCCAAGTGTGGCTCGGGGTGGAATTTCACACTCGGGGTACAACCAGGGAGCATGGCTGGATCCTGAAAGAGAGGTTACTTACCTTGTCCCCGGGATCCCGCAATGTATTTCGGCAGCATCTGGTGGCCGGATCTTCCGCCTGATGCTGTGAGCCCCGGCTTCCGTCTCCCGTGAGCATCGCGTTGCAGGGGGGTGGAACCGGCAGCAAATTCAAAAAAGTTAAAAACACAAACACATTAAAATATTGTAATCCTATTGGATTACATTACTAAAATAAAATAAATTGACCCTAGTATGCCCCCCAGTGCTTTCTCCAGTGCCCTTCCTGCATTTTTCCTGTACTTTGTGTCTGGAAACTGCAGAACGACCATGGCATCAAAAAAAGCGCGCCGCCACCTCAAAAGCAGTATATGACCTGTTGGAAAACAGTGACAGCGATACAGAATCGCTTGCAGAATTGAGTGATAGCGATTCGTGGGGAAGTTTGTCATCGGACACAGAAAGCGATTTTAGCGATGATCCTACGACTGTGCCCAGCGATGTGCGGACTTGGTGCTCGATTAACTGCCATATGGAGCACGTAGCACCCCCAAGATTCCCGTTTACTGGAGCACCTGGCATCAAAGTGGATGTTGAGGATGACAACCCCTTGGCATACCTCCAACTCTTTTTGACCGATGAGGTTATTGAAAAGATTGTTATGGAAACAAATTGGTACCAGGAGCAACAAGCTGCTGCGCATCAGAGGTTTTCAAGGAGCAGAATGTGGGAACCAGTGACCAAAGAGGACATCTGGAAGTTTCTGGGCCTAATTATTCTGCAGGGAGTGGTGGGGAAACCCCTGCAGAAGTTGTATTGGACCACAAACAAATTATTAGCCACTCCTTTTTTTGGCACAGTCGTGTCGGAATACAATTTTTCACTCATTATGAAATATTTGCACTTTGCAAAAAATGAAGCATTTGATGAGACTTTTCATCCAGCTCCAAAACTCAAAAAGATTTGGGAGGTTTATCAAATTATTCTGAAAAATTTCCAGCAGACCTATGTACCAGATAGAGACATTTGTATTGACGAAAGTCTAATGGCCTACAAATGAAGAATCAGCTGGATACATTATATAGCGTCAAAGAGAGCATCATTTGGCATAAAATCATTCATGCTATGTGAATCCAGCACTGGTTACATATGGAATTCGGTCCTATGCACTGGGAAAGGAACCAAATTCAATGAACAATTTAGTAGTTATGGAATGGCAACCGCTTTGGTTCTTACTTTAATTGAGCCATTGATGAATCAGGGGTACTGTGTAACCACAGACAATTTTTACACTTCTCCAGAACTCTATGAGTTTCTTCTACATAACAAGACGGATGCATATGGGACCATTAGGGCTAACCGGCATGACATGCCGCCAACCTTTGCCAATAAAAAGCTCAAGGCAGGAGAAATAGTTGCCTGGCAGAAAGGCAAAATTATGTCACTGAGATGGCGCGACAAAAAAGATGTGTGCTAATGAGTACCATTCACAACACCTCTACTGTCATGGTACACACAAAATGTGGAAATGACGTAATGAAACCACAACTCGTGATGGATTACAATAACACCATGGGAGGTGTGGACAGAGCTGACCAGGCCATGACATTTTATCCGGCAATGAGAAAACAACAAAATAAATTACAAAAAAATCTTCAGGCATCTTCTTGAACAGTGTTTGTGGAACGCATTCATTCTGCTAAAAAAAAAGAGTGACAGGCCTGTGGTTCATGCAGACTTTTTTTGGAAAATTCCCGAACTTATATTTCTCAATCACCAAACACCAATGATTGTAAATAGATCCGGAAACCGTGCTGCTGGTGTTGTGAACCCCGAACGCCTGACTGGTCATCACTTTATGGACCACATTCCACCAACGGAAAAGAGGTCTGCACCCACAAGGATGTGTGTGGTTTGCTGCTCTAAACGTGACAACACTGGAAGGAAAATCCGAAAAGAAACGCAGTACTATTATCCTGATTGTGATGTCGGACTTTGTGCTGTACCATGTTTTAAAATTTTCCATACCCGGGATGTTTACTGAGGCAATATGACTACTAATATTGCATCCTTGTTTTGGCCAAAAAAAAGTCAGTGTTATTTACTAATATTTATTGAATAAAAAGTATTATTATATTATTATTTGTTATTATTTATAGTTATTTATTATATTATAATTCATGATTTTGTGTTTCAAAATTTATCATACCCGAGATGGTATAAAGAAGAACGCACAGTAAAAAAAAAAATCATATGTAAATAGTTGGTTTGGGCTGCTCCTCCTTAAGAATTACATGCAAAATAATGGTACCGCTTTCAGCACCTAAAATCTGAAATAATCATACTGCCAGGGAGGTCAATCATGTTTACACAATAAATTTCTCTATTTTTAAATTTACGTGTATGTGCTCATCTCAGTGGCAACACCGCTTCCTCTAAAGTCCTGTTTTTTTATGGGAGAGATACATACTGTTCCTTCCTTCTCTTTTCTTTGTGATACACTTTGGAATTTATTTTGATACAATGTAGAGCACAAATGTTATGAAGAATATGCATCATTACTATTTATGCAAGCTCTAAATATTGTTAGAATTTACTGCAAGTTTTTAGTTATATTGATACAGCAGCTGGAATAGTGTATTATGAATCATCGAAATGAAGGCAATGCAGATTTGTAAAAAATCTTCTCTACATGTTACAGCTGAAAAGCCACATACAAAAAAGAGGAACATCAACATCATCCAATCATCAAAAAATATACTGTATGAAATTATCCAGATCACCTTTTCTTGGGCTCAAACTCTTGTCCTCTGTTACCCCAAATATTAGACATTCAGGTTTTTTTTATTACGTTTTGCCTAGACATGTCTGTCAATTGTGTTTTCTTTTTTAATGAAATGTCATTGACATGTCCAAGAAATATTCTTCTTAGTTCTCTAACCATTTCCCTATATACAGTAGGGAACAAGGACATCTGGTTATATAGACTACTTTATTGGAACAGCAAGGATCAAACAATCTAATCTTAATTAACTCTCCATTCTTAGGATTAATTATTTAATTTATCACTGGTACATAAAGCATGCTTTGCATTGCCCAAAATGAAAATATCCTATTGGTTATAGAAGTAACAAAGATTTTTGTTTCCTGTGTCCTTATTCCTTTCTAGATGGATGTGGACTAAAATGTCCTTTAAATGTTTAGTTCTCTTATAGTTCACTCTGGAATTCTTTGATAAGCCATCCTTGAAGAATCTGTCCTCTAATAGGTCTGACCAATATATTTTTTAAATCTTGAAAATATCACCGGACTGAAAGGAATAAATCCATAATAGGCATCTCATAGAGGAATATTTTTTTGTTTTTCAAAAAAATTACCAAATTCCCCAATCCACATATTTGAGGTGGATGGAGGAATCCTCTCCTCTGAGCTACTGTATTCTAATAGCGGGGAGATTTCCTGCTATAGTAGGTGGTCAGTAGATTGACATCTGTACAACCAGTCTGCCCATACATAGATCAAAATTCAGCCAGTTCCTGCAATTTTGATCCATGTATGGCTGGCCTTATTGATATAACTTTAATTTTATTTACATTTTTCTTTTGGATAACACCAGTGATTCTTGAGTCCTAACCTTTTTTTAAAAGATTTTTAAGATCATATTTAGGATATCTGCTCTCTTTGCAAAAATTTTAGGAAGTATCCGGAGGTGAACAATTTTGCTTGGCATGCATAAACTGTACTGTGGGTATTCACCTTTTAAGAGACTTTGTATGAAGACTGGTCCAGTGTAGGTGGCTTTTGGAGGATGTTCATTTTCTGAAGATTGTAATATGTACTTATGTCTAGAAAGTTTATGAGATTTTCATGAATCTTCCATTTAATTTTAATTCAAAATCTGGACACATTCCTGATATTCTATTTCTATTACACTCCACCAGATGAATGCGTCTTCAAAAATATAGTCTACAATAGAATTTTTAGGGTGTATGTCTGCATTTCTTCAGTAAAAACAAACAAATCTTCCCTCCAACCAAGGAAGAGATTGCATATTTGGAGCACATGCTTTCGTTGGTAAAAATAATTGATATCCTTCACCCATTCAAACACATCAAAAGCTAGAGCAGGGTGAAGTGATAATCCTCTCAGTTTCTTTGGGCATTACCTCTTCTTCTGATGTACAATTAAAAGTTAAACACAATAATAAGGAGGCCTTTGTGATCCAGCCTAAAAGTCTTAAATGTTTAATTTCCCCTTTGAGCAGCTGACCACAAATCCTCATGAAGAAATATATACTAGAAAACAAAACAAATGCAAAGGGCATCTAAGTATACCAGCAGATCAACAAATAAATTGGAATCAATGTATGTAGCTCACCATGGTAATTGGCTAAGAAATCAATACAATGTGTCCCAGCTGACAAGCTTAACCACTTCAATACAGAACACTTTCACCCCCTTCCTGACCAGGCCAATTTTTAGCTTTTGGCGTGTCACGCCTTTCATGATAATTGCGCGGTCATGCAACGCTGTACCCAAACAAAATCTTTATCATTTTTTTTCCTACAAAAAGAGCTTTCTTTTGGTGGTATTTAATCACCTCTGGGTTTTTTCTTTTTTGATAAACAAATAAAAAAAGACCAAACATTTTGAAAAAAAAAAGGTTTTTCTTTATTTATGTAAAAATTGTGTAAATAAGTAAGTTTTCTCCTGCACTGATAAGCACTGATCAGGCTTCACTGAGGGGCACTGATGAGGTGCCACTGATAGTCACTGATGAGGTGGCACTGATGGGCACTGATGATGAGGCACTAATATGTAACACCGATGGGCACTGATAGGCGGCACTGATATACAGCAATGATGGGCACTCATAGGCGGCACTGATGGGCACTCATAGGCACCACTAATGGGCACTGTTGGTGGCACTGATAGGCACTGATGGGTAGCACTGATAGGCACTTATAGGTGGCACTGATGGACACTGATAGGCAGCACTGATGGGCACTGCTATGCAGCACTGATGGGCAATGATGGGAACTGATGGGTGGCACTGATGGGCACTGATAGATGGCACTAATAGGCAGCACTGATGAGACACTGACAGGCATTACTAATGGGCACTGATTGGAATCCCTAATAGGCACTGATTGGCACCTTTAATTAGCACTGATTGGCATCCTTGGTGGCCATGGGTTGGCATCCCTGGTGGGCTCTAGTGGGCATCCCTGGTGGTCTCTAATGGGCATCCCTGGTGGGCTCTAGCGGGCATATCTGATGGGTCTTCACAGATAATCAATGCATTGATTTTCAGTGCAGATCCCCCCCCCCATCATGAGAGCCCTTGATCAGCTCTCCTCTACTCGCGCCTTGTCAGCGCAAATTAAGGAAAGCTGATAAATGGCACTTCCTGGTTATGATGTGACCAGCTGTGATTGGTCACAGCTGATCACATGGTAAAGAGCCTATATCATAGGCTCTTTACCGGGACCAGAGACGCGGTGTGTCAGAGTGACACCACCGATCGCCAGTCTGCGCACCCTCGCGGGTGCGCATGAGCGGCTTATCCTGCTATTTGTCATATGACGCCCAGTCAGTATAACTTAACCACTTTCCGGCCGTCATTTTGCTATATGACGGGCAGGAAGTGGGTAAAAAGCAGGAATCCACAATAAATTTCCAAGAGATATTCAAAAACACATTCTAAGATTGGGTATACCACACGCAACATCAACATTATCAACATTTTTATATCGGCTTCTGTTGATCAATGATACAGGCATATCAAAAGTCTGCCAGCTACAGTTGAACTGACTGAATTTTGGTAAGTATATACCTAGCTCTGCTTATACCTTCAGCTAAAAGTACCTGTTGAGTGGCTTGGGGTAACCTAAACTCCCATGAAAGAATCGCAGGTGAAACACCAGCTCCCACTTAAGCCTTGTGCACATGGGCCAAAATTGGCCGGTTTCTGCCGAATCTTTCAGCCTGCGTGTACAACTGTCTGTTCTATGGAAGCCGGCTTCTGTTGAATAGGCATGCCAGAAAACCAACATCTGATCCGCATCCGATCAGCATTGGAAGCCAATAGCTGGAAGGGTGGAGTCCCTCTGTCTGAGCACACTGTTAGCATGGGGATCTCTCAGTTTTTTTTTTTTTTTTTCGCCTAGCCTGCTGGGTTGAAAAAAGAAAAAAGAAAAAACTTCTAGTGTGTACCAGGCATAAGACTCCATTCAGAAAGAAAATTGTCACACAGAGGAGCAGGGTCTACATCCCAGAAATAATAGGTATTGAAATAAAAAGTAATTGCAGAGAAAAAGCAAGAATATCAGATCCAGATAGAGGATTATTTATATAATATATAGAGGATAAGAAGATAAAGTCTTCTACTCGAGATTAGAGAATTATATATATTCTCAGAAATATAGATGTAGAATGGGGATGCCAAAGACTTCAAAAAAGGAAACACAAAATGGTGTATTTTAAAAAAAAAAAAAAAACATGAGCTGCATAACATTTTACTAGAAAACTAATAAAAGTTGAGATTAAATTTATGTATATGTTAGATGCAACAGTTAGTGCAGCTCATTCCTTCAACAACATTATCAATTATATTGCCAAATGACCATAAACTCAGTGAAATGGCGGTCACAGAAATTGTCAACTACATATGTATATATGTTGTGTTACTTGTCCAAGTAGTTTACAGTCTATTGCAATGTTAAAGCCTGATTCAATTTTCATAATAACCAGAAAAATACAATTTTTTGATAGTAGCCACATCCTGAATAGAAAAGCTTGTCCCCTGCAACATCCTGAGTAGAAAAGCTTGTCCCCTGCCAACATGCTATAAGGAAAGACCTTTGCTCTATGTGTGGAAGCAGTGGTCTCTCTGGAGTGGTCCAACATGCTATCTGTTGGATTTTACTTATAGCACTGTAGCTAGCGAAAAACTCATGCGCCCTGCTGATTGGAAAGCAAAGGTCCCTCACTACAGCACACTGGCAGTAGACAAGCTTTTCTTCCTGGATTGTGGCTGCTTTCTAAAGAAAATGAACTGTTTGGGTGCACTTAAGTATAGTATACACTTTCACTTTATGAAAACACTAATAATAATAATATAATAACATTACCCTTGTAATAGCATTACGATCATTTATTTTTGACAATCCAATATACGCTTACTTATACGCTTACTTAGAAAATCTCCTTTCGTGTTGTGAGCGCTGCCTATCTGCTGGTCATCTCTTTCCACTAGACATGTGTGTTTTTTTTTTCCTTCCGAATAAATATCTGGACACATTTTTCATTACTCGAAGATTCGGATACATCCGAATACCCAAATTGCAGTATAAACAAACTGTACAGAATGCTCCGAATAACTCAATGAAATCCGTCCGAATTTCGGAAATTCTAATTAAAATTTGAATCAAATTTTGCAGCGAATTCCAGTCGAATTTGAACTGTAAACATATTTCTGAAATCAAAGATTGTGTGTGTTATTACAGCACTATAACAAAATAATGCTGTTTTTGTTAAGCCAAAGACGATTTAAAGAGTCATTGTAATCATTTGATGAAGTTTTTTTTTTTTTATTTGTTCACTTGGCCAAATTTGAATTAAAAAAATATCTAATTTACTAAATAATCTATTCACAAATACTTCAAATTGAAAAAAAATCAGTAAATTTGAAGAAAATTAAAAAAAAAGACATAAAAACAAATTCCGAATATGAATTCCGAATACGAATCCCAACTATGAATTGAACAGATTTTATTTTTGATTTGTTCACTTGGCCAAATTTAAATAAAAAAAAAAAATGAATTGACTAAATAATCTATTCACAATGTATTGATTCAAATGCTTCAAACTGAAAAAAATCAAAAAATTAAAAAAAAAAGACATAAAACAAATTTCAAATATGAATTCCAAATGCGAATCCCAACTATGAAGTGAACAAATCAACCGAATTTAACAAAACAAAATAACTAGATTAATGAATCTAAACAAAACAGAACTAATTTTTTCGCCATGCACGCGTCTACTTTCCACAAACTCTTGGATTCCCTGCAGGCTTGAAGCTTCTCCTCTGCTGATTCAGTTGATTTACTTGAAAGTTCTAAGAACTACATATCTCATGGTACCTTGCTGCCTACAAGCTGTGCTTGCTGAAACTCCTCTTCTCAGCACCTCTATTCAGAAGGCAGGCTCTGTGACATATGTGACACCAGCAGTGCCTATTCACAAGCATTGTGAATACATGTCAAATAATTCAAAGAATTTAATGTGTGGGACTTCTCACACTTCAGCTTTACAGACTTCAAGATCATTCACGATAACAGGAGTACACCATAAATAATTGAAATACAAAGTGGAAATGCATATAATCATTTTACATACATAACTAAAACCATAGATATGCTTTAAACTAAAAAAAATATAATCCCTCACTATGAGAATAGTGCACTATTTTTTTTTTTTTAATGTAAATGTGTCCTTTTTTTTTAATTTTGTTATTTGACCAAAGGGATTTTATTGGTGAGCTATTCAAATGTTGAGGTTCAGAAAACATCATCATTACAACAGGTGTACCAGTTTGTTTATGCTGAATTTATTCAGTAGGCTGAAAGACTGACCTAAAATTATTGTCATTTTGTTTCTGTAATTCCATGTAATTCTGGAAAAACTGCTAAATGCATTCTAAATTGCCAACTAACACACTCTATTGTAAACAATATTTTTTTTTTTTTTTAAATCAGAGAAATTTCATACATTTAAAAAATATTTTGTGATAATACAATATTACCAGTACCCGCTCGTTATTTGTGTCGTTTTGTTACTTGACTAAGAAATCTATTCTGTTATTTTTGTTGACTGTAGATTAAAGTGTTTTTTTTTTTTTTGCACCAAGGGTCTTGCTTCACTTAAAGCATCGAGGAATATTCAACATTATACAAGCAAATGTCCCATGTTCTCAACACATCAAATCATCATGTAAGAGAAATAAATCTAGTTAAAACCATCATCTTTACTACCTACTAGCTATTCACATTGTGATCAGTTACTTGGAGTCAATTTAAACAATTTGAGCCTATGCTCAGTTCTGATAAGATAATTGTAATGCATATATTTTAGGTCTGGCTATATTTATCTCCCTGAATGTAGGTACTAGTTGGCAGGAGGAGTGCAGTTCCCTGCATTGTGTTTTTTTTTAATAGATATTGAATTTAGATGGTTTAATCCTAAATTTACATAGAAGAAAATGTGTTGTTTTTTAATCGTATTAGTATTTGTTTAGCTAGCCACTTCAGCTTCAGGAGATTTTACCCCTTTCACGACCAGGCCATTTTTTGCTATTCGGCACTGCACTACTTTACCTTGATCCCCTGAAGTAATCACGTGGGCGTGACGTAACGCGTAGGGCACGAGCGGAGGTTACCGGAAGTGACGTAGACATGGAAACGAGCACGGCACTCGAGAACAGTTGCCAGATGCATGATTTTTATATGTGAGTCAAAGCTGCTTTATTTCAATAAATCTTTTTAACATACTATACCATGAGAATATCCTGTGTATATCCCCACTTTGCACTACATGGCGAGAGGACCTCTAGATGCTCCTGAGAGCACCCATTACCCACATAGCAAATAGAGCATTGGGGAAAAGCACAAAGGACAACGAGTGGCGAACAGGATATATAGCAACTCGGATGGGGATATAATACTACAGGCTTATTTCAAGCAATATTCAGATGAGAGGCTAGAGAGCATATACTAATGGTGAAGGGATACACCTCAGATACATACTAAGGACTTTTTTGTATATGTTGTTACTATTATTAGACAACATATGGATGTGTCTGTGCTTATTTTGTATCTATTAGCATTTACACTTTTGTGATTGCCTAACTGCACGGTGCACTTTGGCAGATTTTATATGTGATTTTTATGCACTTTTAGTGAATTTCTACAAGATGTATTATTATTATTATTATTTTATATAGGAATGTGAGCAAAAAACAACACATTGCTGCTGTCAGAAGAGAGCTCTGTGTTGTTTACATACACAAAAGCTCTACCTGCCACTCGCTCTAGGTTCCGGCCATAAATCATTGGCCATGAATCGGTGATCTACATCTACTGGAGCCAGGGACAACATAAGCAGGTGAGCAGGCGTGTGAATGCTTGCCCCCTGCCCGGTTATACAAAATTTTGTGTGTATATATATATATATATATATATATATATATATATATATATATATACACACACACAACCAGCCCGCACTGTAGCAGTAAACCTATAGTGCACAGTTGGCAAGTGGATAGTATGCCCAGTCCACTACAAGCAAAAAACCTCTTTATTGTGCATATATGATCGCTGGACTGCTACTTATAAAGCAAGTCTGTCATTTGTATAAAAATTGCTCTCTCTTAGAAAGTGCAGGCACCTCTGGTTGTCTATACATGTCTAAATAAACCTCAAGCACAATGGTTATTCATCACTCATCTGGCAGCGGGAGCTGCTGTTCTCTCCAATGCTTCAAAATGGGGGTGAAACCTTGCTGCCCTCACTTATAATTCCAGACCTCGACAGTTCAGGACAAGTTAGGTGGCTTTGGGAAACCCATCACACAGAATGGTGCAAGACTGTGGGAGGGAGGACTAGGGTAACTATTACAGCTTATTCCTCTACCCCTAGATTCAAATCGGGGTTCAGCCTAATTCCTTAAATTCTCCCCTGCAATCATTATTGTGAGCGGAGTTCAGCCTTATGTGGCAAAATGAAAAAATCCCAGTTTTTCTGCCTTTATTGTGCAGTTTTCAGTGCTGTCACATGACTTAAATCCCTCTTCCTGCTGAGTCCAAAAGCAGCAAGTAGGTGTGGTTACTGAAAGCTAGTGACATCACTTCCAGGGAGGGACACTGTTCCTGTGTAGCCAGTGGGCGTATACAGGATGGAAGGAGCTGATCATAGGTTCCCGCCCAGTCTTCTCTCATCAGTAAGGATGCATTGTACATCCTAATTCATGAGAAAATGAAAAATAAAAAGAGCCAATCCCACAGGACACAGTGGGGCACATATACAGTATAGCGGTGCTGGGGGGGGGGGGCACATATACAGTATACAGTATAGCTGTGCTGGGCTTTGAATGAAGACAACCATAGGAGAAGAAAACTGGACACAGGGGCGAGGGGGAACTGTCATTGTAGCTGGAAGTGCTCTGGGGTCTCAGCTCACAGTCTACAATGACCATTGTACAGGCAACCACACTAAGTCTTCCACTAGTGTGACTAATAAATGGCACCTGTTCCCATCTATGCAACTTTGAAAATCAGCGACCTTGAAAAGACTTTGAGAGAGTGAAGTTGGATCAAAGTTGCACTCTAAATTGTAATAGTGGAAACATAGACTAAAGCTCCGTTTCCACTAGTGTGACTTTTCATGCGACTTTGGACACACAAAGTCACATGAAAATTCACAGCCAATTGATTTCAATGGCACCCATTCCCATCTATGTGTCTTTGAAAATCAGCGACTTTGAAAAGGTACCTGCACTACTTTGCTGCAATTTTTGATGCGACTTTGATCCAGATAGTGTAAAGTTGGACCAAAGTCGCATCAAAAATGTATAAAATGTGTTGCGCATAATAAAAATCTATAAAATATGATGAATATCTTCAATAAATACCTGGTGCATATAAAGTTCAATTGGGTAAACCCCTAATAATCTTCATTAATATAAATATAAATGTCCAATATAACTAAAAAAAAATGTGAAAAATGATCCAGTGAATATTTGAAAAAATCAATAATACAAACATATACTTTCAATGAATCCAATAAAATTCTCATATAAGTGCAGGGTGCAAATGCTAGACAAAGTGCATCAATAAGTAAACTAAAGTGCCAAACCAATCTTAATAGAGTACTACACAAATTGATCCGATCATAAAGTGCAAAGTGAATAGATAAAGGACGTGATAAAAATTGAATGAATGTCCAAAAAATGAAAAATAAATATATAGTCTTTGTGAATCAGTGCAAATAACAATATCTTGCAGTGCTTAAAACCACCAAAAGGTGGCAGGTGCTCCCCAGAGTAGTGAGTGACCAGAGTGTCACGGATCTTTGAATCACTCTGCACCCCCTTGTGAATGGGCGCTCACCTTAAGGATGATTAAATCAAGCTCATCAATAGGGGCTCCTGCTCAGGGATGACCCTTCCAATGATCCTTGGCTCACACCACGATATAAATGAACTTATATAACGGGAATCAGATGAATCTCTCCATCACAACCTCTGCCATTCCAGTACCGAAGTATCTCTCAGATCCAGAGTTAGGGAGTGTCCGAATTCATCCAGCAGAATCTGATCCACCAGACACTTTCCTGCTTCAAAGTCCTCCAAAGGCAACCATGCAAATGCTTATGTGCCAGGGCTAACACAAAGAGGGAATAGCAGCACCTGATCATCATCAACTTTACTGTTTCTTCTTTTTACATTTTGTGAAGTTAATTTTTTCCCAAAAAATTATATTTAAAAGACCGCTGCGCAAATACCGAATGACAAAAAATATTGCAATAACCACTATTTTATTCTCCAGTCTTTGCTAAAAAAATATTTAGAATTTTTGGAGATTCTAAGTAATTTTCTAGCAAAAAATACAGATTTTAACTTGAAAACAACATGTGTCAGAAATGGGCTTTGTCCTTAACCGCTTGCCGACCGCCGCAAGCACATATACTGCGGCGGTCAGCCCCGTGTAGGCAAAGTGGCATATGGGTACGTCACTCATCTGCGAGCCAATGGGGGGCGAGCGCACGCCACCGGAGGCGCGCTCCAGCCCCCGCTCGCTCACTGTGATCCCTGCGCATGTGACCGGCGGACCCGATGTCCGCTGGTCACTCGTGATCGTCCGTTACAGAGGGAGAAAGGCAGGCGGCTAATGTAAACAAAGCCGCCTGTCATTCTCCCTTGTGTAACAACAGAGATCATACGGTCCTGCTATGTAGGATCTCTGCTATTACATGAAAAGCCACATCCTTGCACAGTAAGAATCACGCCCCTAGGGACACACTTAACCCCTCCTTCTCCAATAAAGTTAACCCCTTCCCTGCCAGTGTCATTTTTACAGTAACAGTGCATATTTATACAACTGATTACTGTAGTAATGTCACTGGTACCCCCAAAAGTGTCACAAATGTCAGTCAAGGGTCCGATCTGTCCACCGCAATGTCGCAGTACCGAAAAAAAAATCGCAGATCACCGCCATTACTCATTAAAAAAAAAAACAATAAAAATGACAAAAATCTTTCCCTTAGTTAGTAAACGCAATAACTTTTGCGCAAACCAATCAAAATACGCTTATTGTGATTTTTTTTTAACCAAATATATGTAGCAGGAAACAAATTGGCCTAAAATGTTAAATTGGGAATTTAAATTGGGGAATTTCATATAAAAAAATGTGAAGCATATTTTTTTGGGGGAATTTCATATAAAAAATTTGAAAAATATTTAGTTTATTTGTTTATAGCGCATGATCAAAAAATCGCACAGGTTATTAAATACCCCCAAAAGAAAGCTCTATTTATGGGGAAAAAAGGACGTCAATTTCATTTGGGTACAGCATCGCACGACCGCACAATTATCCGTTAAATTCACACAGTGCCAAATCGCAAAATACCCCCTGGTCAGGAAGGGGTTAAAATCTTCCGGGGCTTAAGTGGTTAAAGCGGAGTTCCGGCCTCAAAATCGAAAAAATCGATTTTGGGCCATCCGCTTGCTGAGTGTCACCTAAAAAAGAAATGGATGCTCCTGATTTTTTTTTTTTGTTCACTTACCTTGTTATAGAAGAAAATATACTCACCTTCCTTCCACTACCTCCCTCTGCGGCCGCGGCCCGCACCGTCACTTCCGGCTTGCGATGACTCCTGGGAGCTGAACGTCATCGCTCCCAGGAGTCAATGTGCCTGCCCCACTTGTCACTTCTGGTGCAGGTGCGGCATTCCCTGCTAAACAGCTTCTGGGCATGCAGGGCATTCTGGGATTCCGACGTCACTGAAGAGGACGCAGAAGAGGACGCACTGGCTTCAGCTGCCCGCACCTGAGATGGCAGCGCTGGAGAAGAAATTTTCAAGGTAAGTATTTCTTCTAAAAGGTAAATGCGACCTGGGACACTTCAGAGGCTATCCATTGTGGAATGTACTAGCCCTGACGGTCCCGGGATTTTTTAAATCTAAATTTCACCCCCGAGGCCGAAACTCCACTTTAAGTGGTTAAACCCATTCCCATTGGTTCATCACTATAATGGGCTATCTCCGCAGCCATTATGAAAGTGTCAGATTAGAAGGGGGTGGGCACTACCAGGAAGTGTCAGAGCTTTGCTTGTCAGAACTTTGCTGTAAGAATGTGCAAACACCTTTACTTTAAAATCCTCCTGTCCTATTGCAAATGCTCTTGTTCTGTAAAGTAGAACTGATAACAAAATGTTATTTTTAATTTAGACTATGGGAGGGTTATAACTCCTGTCAGAGTTTTTTTGCCATTTGTGTCCTATTGGGGGGATTTCCCTTAATTTCTTTTCTTGTCCCCTGCCACAACAAGAGGTGAACATCCATCCAAGGTGAGGGAAATTTTCAAATGGGGATACTAGTTCTTGTGACCCTGATGACCCCCCAGGATTCCCTCACTCAGGAGAGATTTCCTTCCATTTCCTGTTTTGTCTATTGGAGAGGAAGTGAAGGTAAATCTCCCCAACAGAACAGAGATGACAAGCAAAAATGACAGGGGTTATAACCCTCCCTCCTCACCCTATCCAAAATGAAAAAAAAAATGTTGTCTTTAATTATAGTTTTGAAGGGTAACTACACTTTCATAGGGAAAAAATAGTAAATAAAAAAAATATAGCATACATAATTGCAACACAAGTCATATTGTAACTGAATATTATTAAAAATGACCTTTGCATTTCAATCTGCAGCTCTGTAATTTGGAATCTGCAATATGGCTATCTGTAGGTGTTCTGTGCACAGAATGTGTACAGAACCCCCCCAAAAAAATAATTTCCTACTTGTGTGATTAGCTCACTGATTTTCCCATAATTCTGCACTAAGATACAAGTCAGATATCAGGCACCCCCTTCAAGAAAAATGTAATTTTTGGTGAGATACTCCCATTGGGAAAACACATCTAAAGGGATGCACATCCTGAAGTTTTCCTCATTAGAGCCCTGCAGGTGCAGCAGCTGTTTGATAATTATGAAACCACTGCCATTAGATTCACTTATCACATGGACACAGACAAGCATACAGAGATTTCTTCAGAATAAAAAAAGGTAGAAATCTGGAGCAAAGTTTGTTAAAATCTTTGCAATGTACATTGAACACCCAGAGGGGAATGTTTTTTTCTCAACAAAAGTGGATTTACTGTTAAAGATTTCCTATAGAATTTGATCTGCTGTGCATCTCCTTTACAATAATTTTCTCTAACATTATTAGATTGTAAGCTCACAGGGCCCTCCTAACCCTCTTGTATTAAATTGTATTGTTGCTGTATTGTCTCCCTTTATATTGTAAAGCGCTGTGCAAACTGTTGGTGCTATATAAATCCTGTATAATAATAACAATAATAATAATTCCATTGGCCTACTCTATTCCATATGCTAATAGGTCCAACATACACTGAAAAAATTGTAAACGCAAAACTTTTGTTTCTGACAATTTGTGCAGAAAATCTTTGGTTGAGAAAACCAATTGTGGCAGCAGCTGCCCGGGTGGTTGGTCTCAGACGATCTTGGAGGTGAAGATGCTGGATGTTGAGGTCCTGGGCTGGTGTGGTTACACGTGGTCTGCGGTTGTGAGGCCAGTTGGATGTACTGCCAAACTCTCTGAAAAGTCTTTGGAGATGGCTTATGGTAGAGAAATGAACATTCAGTTCACAGGCAACAGCTCTGGTGGACATTCCTGCAGTCACCATGCCAATTGCACGCTCCCTCAAAACTTGCGACATCTGTGGCATTGTGCTGATAAAACTTCACATAAAACTGCACTGTGTCACCGGTGCTATTCCTTCCGCATCAGCAGTGGTTTTCCTTTTTTTTTGTGGCCCAGCAGCACTAATAATATTTAGGGCATAATTGCTGTCCCCCTTCTGCATCACAGGTGTTCCTCTCTCTGTGTCAGCGGGGATTTTCTTGTTTTAGCAGCACTAAAAATATTTAGGGCATAATTGCTGTTCCTCCATTCTGCATTGCAGGCATTTCTCCTTTGCGTCAGCAGTGGTTTCCTTTTTTTTTTGGCTTTCTTTTTTAACCACTTCAGCCCTGGAAGATTTTACCCCCTTCCTGACCAGGCCCTATTTTGCGATTCGGCACTGCATGACTTTAACGGCCAATTGAGCGGTCGCGCGACGCTGTACCCAAATGAAATTGACGTCCTTTTTTTCCCCACAAACAGAGCTTTCTTTGGTGCTATTTGATCACCTGTGCGATTTTTACTTTTTACACTATAAACAAAAAAAGAGCGAAAATTTTGAAAAAAATAACAATATTTTTCAAATTTTTTTATATGAAATTCCCCCCCCCCCCCCCAAAAAATGTAAAAATCAAAATGTTTTAACATTTTAGGCCAATTTGTTTTCTGCTTCATATTTTTGGTAAAAAAAATCGCAATAAGCCTATTTTGATTGGTTTGCGCAAAAGTTATTGCGTTTACTAACTAAGGGAAATATTTATGTCATTTTTATTGTTTTTTTTTTAATGAGTAATGGCGGCGATCTGCGATTTTTTTTTTGCGGGACTGCGACATTGCGGCGGACAGATCGGACCCTTGACTGACATTTTTGACACTTTTGGGGGTACCAGTGACATTACTACAGTAATCAGTGCTATACATATGCACTGTTACTGTAAAAATGACACTGGCAGGGAAGGGGTTAACTTTATTAGAGATGCAGGGGTTAAATGTGTCCCTAGGGGCGTGCTTCTAACTGTAAAGGGGTGTGGCTTTTCATGTAACCACAGAGACATACGATCCTACATAGCAGGATCGTATGATCTCTGCTATTACACCAGGGAGAATGACAGGCGGCTTTGTTTACATTAGCCGCCTGCCTTTCTCCCTCTCCACCGGGAGATCGCGAGTGACCAGCGGACATCGGACCCGCCGGTCACATGCGCGGGGATGCAGGGGAACGAGCGGGGGCAGGAGCGCGCCTCCGGCGGCACGCGCTCGCCCCCTACAGGCTCCTGGGCTAGCGACGTAGTACTATGTCACTTTGACCAGGAGGGGCTGACTGCCACAGTAAATGTACTTGCGGCAGTCGGCAAGTGGTTAAAAAAAAAAAAAAATTATAATAAAACGATTTATAGTATACCAAGCTCAAAAGTATTGCACCCAAGCACCATATTCCCTTCCCACATCTTATACTAAAAAGTTATAAAATCCCCCCCAAAAAGTAAAAAACAATGATGTGAAAAGAGTGGAATAAATTGCGCTCAACACTTAACACAACCAAAAAGTGCTTGTGTGCATAAATATGTGAATAAATGATTATAAATAAATAAATATATACAAAATCCTAAATGTGAAAGGTCCTTGGTAAATAAATATCAACAGTCTTTAAAGTGCCCAGTGCAATACAGAACTCTCAGCAATGACTGAAAATCACTCCAACTTCAAGTGAGGGACCTCCACCTTAAGAAACTTTTCTCCACCCAGTGCTCGGGGTAAATACTTCTTACCAAAGCTGATGGACCCCTTAATTACAGGGGGTCTAAAACAGCGTAGATGGTCCACAAATGCCTCCAAGCTATCCTTCAGGTCCCTTGATATAAGACTCAGCTCGCATAAGGAACTCCAAGTATTTCAGGATATTTTTGTGGGGAGAAAGATAAGGAAACTCCGATAGTGTAGTATGTTCTGGTAATTAGGGTTTATTAATGAAATTGCACTTACTCAAAACATTAGAATCAAACGCCTTCATGCAGTAAATGCAGCATGGGTTCGGTGTACGGGACGCTCCTAAGCTTCTGCGTATCACCAACCCGAAACTCCACGGTCTCACGTGTGGAGACCGTGGAGTTTCGGGTTGGTGATACGCAGAAGCTTAGGAGCGTCCCGTACACCGAACCCATGCTGCATTTACTGCATGAAGGCGTTTGATTCTAATGTTTTGAGTAAGTGCAATTTCATTAATAAACCCTAATTACCAGAACATACTACACTATCGGAGTTTCCTTATCTTTCTCCCCACAAAAATATCCTGAAATACTTGGAGTTCCTTATGCGAGCTGAGTCTTATATCAAGGGACCTGAAGGATAGCTTGGAGGCATTTGTGGACCATCTACGCTGTTTTAGACCCCCTGTAATTAAGGGGTCCATCAGCTTTGGTAAGAAGTATTTACCCCGAGCACTGGGTGGAGAAAAGTTTCTTAAGGTGGAGGTCCCTCACTTGAAGTTGGAGTGATTTTCAGTCATTGCTGAGAGTTCTGTATTGCACTGGGCACTTTAAAGACTGTTGATATTTATTTACCAAGGACCTTTCACATTTAGGATTTTGTATATATTTATTTATTTATAATCATTTATTCACATATTTATGCACACAAGCACTTTTTGGTTGTGTTAAGTGTTGAGCGCAATTTATTCCACTCTTTTCACATTTATGCGTTTTATACGTTTTTATTGCAGCTTGCACTATGGAAGCAATTCCTCTTATATAAATTTAATTAATTTATGACAATTTGATTGATTAATTTAGTATCGAATATCACCAATTTTGCGCAGTTTCTTTTGGGCCACCAAAATTCTTTTCAAAAAACAATGATGAAACGGTTTATAGTGCACCAAGCACAAAAGTATTGCACCCAAGCACCATATTTCTATCCCACACTCTAAAAAGTTGTAAAAATCTCCCCCCAAAAAATAAAAACAATAATAAAAACAGGTTACAGTGCTCAGGCTTCACCAACACATAAGGCCCAATTTTTTTGCACCTGTTTGACAGGTGCATATAATTTAAATTTTTGTTTTCTAATATTTAACAGCAGGGTCCGTTACTGCGGGCAGCAAGAATACCTGTGAGGGGTTAAAGTGTACAGGCACCACTAGGGATGAGCGAACGGTTTGGGCCTAGCATAAGTTTGGCCTTAACATTGCCCATTTAGGTATTCACCTAACACCTGAAATTTTGCAAGACTTAATGGGATGTTCACCCACCAAGCACGCAGTCAATAGGTTGTTAAGGCTTCCCTGCTGCGAGATGAATTTAAAAAATAATTGTAAAAAAAAAAAAAATGTAAATTAAAAAATAAATGGGGTAAAAACTGCTTGGTGGGACCCTTTGGGTCTGGTATAGATTTAAAGGGGAACTCAATGCCAAAATTAAAAAAAAAATGGCGTGGGTTCCCCTCCAAAATCCATACCAGATCCTTATCCGAGCATGCAGCCTGGCAGGCCAGGAAAGGGGGGGAGAGGGATGAGCAATCGCCCCCCCCCCTCCTCCTGAACTATACTGGAGCCGGCAATACATTACAGCCGTGAGCAAGTTTAAATGACAGTTTTTCCTTGGGAAATGTCAGTATTGCTGCAGCAGGCTCCATACATCGTACAGATGTGCCACTTTACAGGCAGACTAGGGGAACCCCCCCAGGCACTATATTTAAAGGAATTTTTCATTTTTATTGTTTTATTTTAAGCATCAACCATCCCTAATGAACAGTAAGAAGAGGATCTTTCCATGCAGTTTCAAGGGAAATATTGAAAATGTACACATTTTTAAATATCATGCTTAGTGAAAGTTCTTAAAGCTTTATGTAGTAGAGCAGCACAATTTTAATGGACAGTCTCAGCAATGGTGTACACTAAAATAACATATTTGCTATGGTATTATTTTTCTATTTGTCTTACTGTTGGCGAATTTCTATCAAGCTTGCATAGAGAATTAAAAGACTTCAGATAACACAGCAGTGTAAAATTGGCCAGAAACTGAAGATTTTTAATAGGCGTAGCTTTACTTACCAACATTCGTGCCCCAATCCTCAGGACACTTTTACTCCTGCCCATGGCCAAAACTTGATATGTCCAAATTTCATGCAATACCTCCTAGATCCTGCCCAGTTTTCTGCAGTCCCACCCAGATCACTCCCACTTTCTGGGATAACTTCCCCTATTTATGGGAGAACCACCTATTGGTGGCCACTGACCCCTCAGCTTTTGAGTAAAGGTATACAGCAGTGCAAAATTGCCTACTAGCAGATCGGTAGTAGAACAGTTTAAATCAGACATAATTGGCCAAAATACACAAAAAAAAAAAGAATAAAGACAGGTGTTTTACTACAAGAAATAAAAGAGGCCAGTTTTTTTATTTATTTTTTTTGAACAATATATTTTTATTGGGTTTTCAACATAATATTAACTGGAATACAAAAGACAAGGTAAGGTACACAGAAGTACATAGAGATTCAAATAGCAAGTCTAATGAAAAAGAGACAGGTATTGTACATTTAATACACAGATGGTCATTAATTATGCAAAGACAAGACAAGATTGAGGTGACAAATCTGATGTATTATAGTAAGCATTAGCAGTAAAAATTAACAGTAAACATAAACCATACATGTAAGTTCAAAAAGGACTAGGTAGAGAATTGAATCCACATTTCACATTTTTTTATTAAGCATAGAGCTAGTAAGGGAATTTATTGCTAAGTGGCGTTCATAGGTGTAATTTTGTTGGACTAGAGATTTCACCTCAGAGATGTTTGGAGAACTGTCTCCCCTCCATTTCCTAAGCATCACCAAGTGGGCTGGTAGGAGAATGTGGGTAACCACTGTCTTGTAGGATTGTGGGTACAAGTCTATACCTATATTAAGTAGCGCTAAACTAAGATGTGGCATGGATTCCCGTGATTAATGCTTTAAGTTTAAAGACTTGTGACCAAAAGCTAGTCAGGCTGGGGCATTCCCAGAGAGTATGGAGGAGGTGGGATGAGGTGGATGGGGAGAATTTGGCTATTCTGTATGGGGTATAGTACCACCTATGAGTAATTTTGAGAGTCATTTCCCAGTGAGTCATACAATGTGATGCTCGGTGGATCGCCCTAAAGACTGTCGGCCATTGATTGGTGGTAAAGCAGGGGCAGAGGTCATATTCCCATTTTAACATAGTATTTGCTTTGTTAAATGTATTTCTATTTTGCAAAGTATTATAGAAGAGAGAGATTCCTCTGTCCCTCACTTTGCATGAAGAGTAAAACTCCCACAGACTAGATGGGACTTGGATAGTTGGTATAGGGTGCTTACTTAAGAAATTTGTAATACAGGTGCATGTGAAATTGGTTTCTTTAAAGAGCCCAGATTATTTTATGATGGTTTCTGTGGGTTTTGGTTTAGTGCCTTGCATGAGGTCTTGCATTGATTTCACTCCATTACATGAGAGGATCTTAGTGGGGAGCATGGGTATGATGCCCTCAAGGATGTGCATGGGATAATTTGTGGATTCAGTATATACGCTACTGGAGGCTAGGCTGTTTAAAGTCCTCCAGGCTGTGATTGATGCTTGGTGGGGTAGAGTCAGTTTAGAGGTATCCCAGGGCTTCCAAAGATCACATATAAGGAAGGAGAATAGATTAGGTGTTGGTGTAAGGTCGGTTTCTATTTCTGTCCATAGTGGGATGTCGGTATCTCATAACCAATATTTGAGTTGGTCCATAAGGACTGCTCTGTAGTAGTCTCTTATGTCCACTAGTCCTGCTCCTCCTACTGATCTGTGAGAGGTTATGTATGACTGGGAACAATGGGCTCTTTTACCTTGCCATACATAATTCCAAAGGAGACTAGACATGGTTTTGAGGTAGTGATCCGGGATGGGGATCGGTAGAGTTCTAAACAAGTATAGGATTTGGGGTAATATCATCATTTTGAAAGAGGCTATCCTACCGGCCCAAGAAAGCTCCTGTTTTGAGAATTGCCTCAATTGGTCTTTAACTTTGTTGATCGGGGGGGGGGGGGAGATTGGCCGAAGAAAGTTCAGAGAGGTTTTGCTGGTCAGGGTGATCCCCAAATATGGGATCCCTTGGGTGCTCCACTTAAATAGGAGAGTGCTTTCTAGAGCTCCTCTGGTTTGTTCACTTATACCTAGGCCAAGAATTAGAGACTTTGTGAAGTTAACTTTGTAGTGGGAGATTTCATTGAATCTCGATAGGACTTGGTGTGCATTGGGTAGGGATTGCAATGGGTCGGTCAGTAACAGTATTACATAGTCTGCAAAGAGGTTGATGGTATGCTGGCGAGTACTGAATTGGAAACTGGTAATAGAGGGGTGGGATATAATTGCCTTTTCTTGCCTTTTCCAAGGGGTTCTATCATTTTATTAAATATGGTAGGGGATGGGCCCCCCCCCCCCCCCTGTCTAGTTCCGCTGGAAATCTGGAATGGTTTGGATAAGAGACCCGATGTATACACCTGTGCCATGGTTTGGGAGTTTAATGTGAGAATTGAAGAAAGGATGGAATCTACAAAACCAAACCTGGAGAGCACTATTTACATGTATTGCCTGTGTACTCTGTTGAAAGCCCTCTCTGCATCAATTGAAGTAGCAGAGAAGTGCATAATGTTTAATATTCTCCTCGTGGAGTCAGAAGTCTGTCTCCCCCTAATGAACACCATCTGGTCTTTTTGTACTAGGGAAGGAAGAACTTTTTCCAGGGGTTTGGTGATTAGTTTTGCATAAATGTTAACATCTGAGTTCAGTAACGAGAAATTGGCTGGTGTGGTAGGGTCTTTGCCAGGTTTAGGTAGTGTGATGAATTTGTGTAGAAACTGCTGAATGCTTTCTACTGTGAGTTGTAGAGTATAGGGGTCATCTCGAAGATTGTAAAGGGCACTATAGTATTCCGCAAATTGGTTCGCAATTTCCTGGGGGTTAGTGATTCTGTGCTTTAGAGCTGGACGAATTAGGTGGGCTATTTTAGATTTATATTTGTGCTGCCTTCCCTCTATTGGCTAGATATTTACCTGCCCTGTTTGCGTTGAAGTCTTTGCTTTTAAGTGGCGTAGTAGTTTGTCATATTGTTGTGATAGTAAGATTCTTAGGTGGTCCCTAAGTTTGTGGAAGGTTTCAGACAAGGTGGGTGAAGGTTGTTGTTTATTTAGTAATTCTATCCTTTGGATTTCAGAGGTGAGTGTGAGGTTGTATCGATTTTTTTACTCTAGCCCCTTGCTGGATAAGAATGCCTCTAATATATGCCTTGTGGGCATTCCATAATGTAAAAGGGTCATTTACTCAGGGAGCATTCATTAAGGAAAATTATTTCACTATCGTGTTCCTGTATGGTTTTGATGTTACAACGCCAGATGGGGGGGGGGGGGGTGAGGGAATTTCCTCTCCTCTATCACAATGGAGATGGCTGCATGGTCCGACCACGTAGTGTCATGAATTTTGGAGGTAGAGACGTGCTGTAGTAGCCACTTGTCAGTTTCAAACATGTTTATACGTGAGTATATGCAATGTCTGGCAGATAAATATGTGTAGTC
Organism: Pelophylax lessonae; assembly: GCF_965119305.1. Lineage (NCBI taxonomy): Eukaryota > Metazoa > Chordata > Amphibia > Anura > Ranidae > Pelophylax > Pelophylax lessonae. The sequence goes on from NC_138775.1 coordinate 154,985,485, forward strand.
TCTTTCAGATGCGTGTTGGCATCTCCACACATCATCTACGTCTTCAGCATGGAACAGCTTATGCAGAGATACGTTGCGACCTGTGGCTCGGGAGGTGGAATCTAGGTGAGGGTCCACCGTAAGGTTAAAGTCTCCACACATCAGAATATGGCCATATTTAATTGAAGATATGCATTTGAAAAGTCTGCGAAGGAAGTGGAGCTGGCGTGAGTGTGGTGCGTACAGGGCCACTAGTGTGTAAGGTTATGCATTGAGGTCACAAGTGATGATAATGTATCTTCCTTCAGCGTCAATGATAGATTCCTTAAGTTGGAAGATAATTGAAAGACATTGGGATATTCTTTGTGGGTGCATTTAGGTATTGCGGTGTATTAGAAGTGGGTTTCCACCTACAGGACATTTTTAATGATTAATACTAGGCCCAGGTAGGGACAAATAGCACAGGCTGCTGTTTTTAAATACTGCAAAGGATACAGCAGTGTAAAATTGACCAGAAGTGAGACAGCTTAATCAGCTATAACTAGCCTAATGTATGCAGGCCTTTTGTTTTATCTATAGGGATAAGGCATACAATGAATGTAAATGGTATAATGTGAGATGGTTTAGGTGTACACTTTTCTGCTGCATCTTGCTCCAAAAACAGATAGCAAGTAACAAAAGCATGCTTGCATTGGGCACCTCAAACCTAAAAAAGCTTTATCAACATAAAAAAAGAAATTAATAAAAATACTTCCTGGAATAAAAGCTGCTAACAGTTCAATCTAAAATAAAGGCCCTATCAACATCAAAAGTAAACAATATATCCCTATAATGATAATCCCAAAATACTACCTTTTTTGTACCAAGAAACTTGCTATGGGTGAGGCAGAATGTCAGGGATGTTCTGGTCATAGCACAGCTGAAGCTCAAAGGCAAAAGCAAATGCACAGGCACGGTGCTGTAGGTGCCTATCTTGCTGGGCACAGGCTCACGAATATGTGCTTGTGCACAAATATTGGCACGCAGATGCGAATGCCTATGCGCATGCGCCCGCATGTTAACCATTAACGCTGGTGTCAAATGACCTACAGTATATAAGTGCATCACCTGCACTTGTACATTGCGGTCTGATCTGCAGCTTTACCCCTGTTCCTGTTCCTGTGATCAGTGTTTGACCCGGCCTATCCTGACCATGCTTTCACTCCACCTGTCTTGACCTTGGCTTGTCTTAAGACTTTGTTTACTCGTCTGCCTACTCATCTGCCTGTTATCCTGTTGCCAACATCTGCTTGCATCTTGACCATTCTCTGCCTGCTGTTTATGCTTTTACCTAATGTCTTTTACCAACCTGACTTGCCTGAACTGCATTCAGTCATCTGTCTGTCCTGCTCGGCATTGTGCCTGGTGACGCTGGTCCTCCATCTGCTGTGTTCTTCCGGTCTTCCTTCATCTGCTACCAACTGCTGCCTACCCAGCCTGGGGTCTGCTGTTCCTGTTGCCATCTGCTGCTGCAGCTATCCAGCCCAACTCTGGTGACGCACCTGCCACACACCTCTGTAAACAACGAAAGATCTTACAGACACTCAGGGCGGCTCGGCTGCGCATAATCACATGGCTTCGCGATTAGTCACAGCAGAAAGCAGACAGAGGGAGGAGCGGGCTCGATTTCCGCCTGCCTCCCGCGATCTTCGACAATACTGACAGTAGAGCCGTCTGGTATGTAAACAATAAAAAAAAAGACGGCTCTCCTGTCAGAGAGGCAGGGAAAGATTGCGTGATTCAGCTAAGCTGATCACTCTCCGCCTCTGATAAATCCACCCCCTCACACACACACAGTTAGTAAGCACAAATAGGAAACACATTTAACCTTTTTCTCTCCCCCAGTGGTAACCCCTTCCCTGCCAGTGTAATTTATACAGTAACAGTGCATATTATTTAGCACTGATTACTGTATTAATAAAAATCGCTGATCTCTGCCATTACTATTAAAAAATAAAAATGAAAAAAAAATAGAAAGTCCATAAATCTATCCTCTAGTTTGTCAACGCTATAACTTTTGCGTAAACCAATTATTATACACTTTTTGGAAGGGTTGTTACCAAAAATATGTGGCAGAATACAAATTAGCCTATGCTGATTTTTTATGTTCATTGGTTTTTATTAAATTTTCTTAAGATAACAGGACAAAATCGTGTAAACAGATTACAAATCGTAACAAATTATAAATTGAGAAGAAATTACTGCATCGAACCACAGTATAAATAACATCGTACATGAATGAACAGCATGGTGGGGTAGCGTAAAGGAAGAACAGTGAAAAAGAAGCAATTATGGTTCCCCCCGCAGCAATGAATTGATTTATGGATAGAATGTCGTGGAGGTGACCCCCCAGGTCCCGGCACCCCAAATGGGACCAGTCTGTGCCGTAGGGTCCAGGGGGTAACCCCCATATACAGCAAATGAAAATCAACAGAGGTAGGTAACTCAACATGTTAATGCGAAACATCAGCACTTGAAAGAGAACGACTGTTATACCATTCAAACCAAGAGGACCAGAGAGCATGACATTGAGGGCCCCTGCCTTGAGTATATGCAAACATGCGTTCATAGGATCCATGTGTATGAACCAACGTGATCACACCGGTAATGGAAATGTGTGCATCAGATTTCCAGTTGCGGGCGATCAGTAGTTTAGTGGCTAGCAAGATGTGGATGATTAAGATACGATGACGTTTGGGGACTCTATGTATCCCTATATGTAGAAGGGCTAACTCCGGTGTGAGTGTACAAGGGGTGTTAGTGACTGTTTCAATTAGCGATGCAACCTCCATCCAAAGTGAGGTCAAGCATGGACAACCCCAAAGGATGTGAAGTAAGGTGCCCGAACCCCCACAGTTTCTCCAACACAGGGGGGAATTCACTGGGTTGAATTTGTTGGCCAAATATGGTGTGATGTGCCATCTGAGATTGATTTTCCATATCAGTTCCCATATATTAGCTGAGCGAGTAGCTTGATAGCTCATAGAAAGGGCTGTTTGCCATTGATAATCTGTGAAGGATGTGTTTAGATCTCTCTCCCATTTCAACATTTGCGGACTTTTATGAAAGGAGTTTTTGTTCTGCAGAAGTTGATAAAATAAGGTAATACCCTTGTGTGTGTGTTATGTACATTCATATAGAATTGCCACGCTTTTTCAGGGATGGTGACAGAAACCCTCGGGATGCTCAGTAAGCAGTGAGATATGCGAAAGTACTTGAAGTACTCCGATTTAGGGAGCGAAAATTCCGTCTGCAAGGAAGAGAAGGGTTTCAGCAGGTTTCCAACATAGAGGTCAGAAATCCGCTCAATACCAAGGGATTGCCAGGATTGCACAGATAAATCCGGGATCAGCACAGAGAGAATGGAAAGTGGCGTAGGGATAGTGCGAAATGTATGGTCTGACTGTGGTAGAGACCGGAGATGACGGAACGCGAGCGCCGTGGCTACTATAGTGGGGGACAATTCTTGGTCTTTGAGTGCAACGCACGGCGCACTATATAGCCAAGCCAGAAGATCATGCCCATGTACCTGAAGGGATTCAAGAGGATGCCATAGGCATGTTGGGTCCATATAGAACCAGCTCTTGAGTTGTGATAGAAGGGAGGCAAGATAATAATCCCTGCAATCTACATATCCTGATCCACCGACCGACCGATGTCTTATCAGTACAGAGTGTGCACATCTAGGCCTAGTGTTCTTCCATACAAAGTCGCGTATGATCTTGTGCAGTGAGGCAAAAAAGGAGTTCGGCAGGGGAATGGGGATAGTCCTGAAAAGATAAAGGAGTTGCGGGAGCTTAAGCATTTTAAATGCCGCGAGTCTCCCTGACCAGGTAAGATACAATTTTGAAATGTTGGATAGTTCCATAGGTAGGGACTGCAGGATCAGGGAATAGTTAGCTTGATATAAGGAGGGTGTAGATGCAGTAAGCTGAATCCCTAAATAGGGGATAGAATCCTTGGCCCAGGAAAATGGGTGCAGCGCATTCAACCTATGTTGTAGAGAGGGAGATATATTCAAAGCCAATATAGAAGATTTTGCTGTGTTAACCTTATAATAGGATACACCATTAAAGTTATGCAGTAAGTTAGTTACCGAAGCCAGGGAAGAGTTGGGATTAGATAGAATGAGGATAATGTCATCCGCAAATAGGCTTATTTTATGCTCCATTTGACCCAATGTGACACCTGTAATGCTCGTGTCGGCTCTAATACATTCCGCTAGGGCAGGGGTAATGAATTAAAATTCAAGGAGGTCCGGTCGCTAAAATTTTCTTTGGGCCGAGGTCCGGATCTGAAGTCTGTGCTATGACTCAGAAAGATGGGCAAAACAAAACGTGTTCATCAGCGTTGTTCTTAACATAAAATATGCCCATTTGAGTGCCCCTTAACATAAAATGTGTCCGAGAGCGTGACCCTTAGCATAAAATTTGCCCATCAGCGTGACCCTTAACATAAAATAAGGGGCACGCTGATGGGCACATTTTATGTTAGGGGGCACTCTGATGGGCACATTTTATGTTAGGGGGCACGCTGATGGGCACATTTTATGTTAGGGGGCACTCTGATGGGCACATTTTGTTAGGGGGCACGCTGATGGGCAAAACAAAACGTGTAAATCAGCGTTGCTCTTAACATAAAATATGCCTATTAGAGTGCCCCTTAACATAAAAAATGCCCATCAGTGTGCCCCATAGCATAAATATGTCCATCAGAGTGTACCACAGCATAAATATGCACATCAGCATGCCCCTTAACATAAAATATGCCCATCAGCATGACCCTTAACATAAAATAAGGGGCAAGCTGATGGGCACATTTTATGTTAGGGGCACTCTGATGGGCAGAACAAAATGTGCCCACCAGCGTGACCCTTAACATAAAATATGCCCATCAGCGTGCCCCTTAGCATAACATTTGCCCATCAGCGTGACCCTTAACATAAAATAAGGGGCACGCTGATGGGCATATTTTATGTTAAGGGTCACGCTGATGGGCACATTTTATGTTAGGGGCACTCTGATGGGCAGAACAAAATGTGCCCACCAGCGTGACCCTTAACATAAAATATGCCCATCAGCGTGCCCCTTAGCATAACATTTGCCCATCAGCGTGACCCTTAACATAAAATAAGGGGCACGCTGATGGGCATATTTTATGTTAAGGGTCATGCTGATGGGCACATTTTATGTTAGGGGGCACCCTGATGGGCATATTTTATGATGGTGGGATCGCTGATGGGCAAAAGAAAACGTGTAAATCAGCGTTGCTCTTAACATAAAATATGCCCATTAGAGTTCCCCATAGCATAAATATGTCCATCAGAGTGCCCCTTAACATAAAATATGCCCATCAGTGTGTACCACAGCATAAATATGCACATCAGAGTGCCCCTTAACATAAAATATTCCCATCAGCGTGACCATTAACATAAAATAAGGTACACTCTGATGGGCACATTTTATGTTAGGGGGCATTCTGATGGGCAAAACAAAACGTGTAAATCAGCGTTGCGCTCAACATAAAATATGCCCATTAGCGTGCCCCTTAACATAAAATATGCCCATTAACATGCCCCTTAACATAAAATATGCCCATCAGCTTGTCCCTTAGCATAAAATATGGGGCACATTTTATGTCAAGGGAGTACTCTGATGGGCATATTTTGTTTCTTTTATGGGGCACTCTAATGAGCACAACAAAATATGCCACTTGTCTGCACACTTGTTAAAGCTTGAGAGGTTTTTTTTTAAATGCAGATATTCCCCTCTAAAAATGTGCTCCACATACCTGGAGCCAGGAGCTGTCCAAAAGCCGCGAACAGGGGGGCGGGGCGTGCACATAGTGTCACACCCTAGCTCGCTGCCCTGCTTAGAGGAAGCCGCAGTCAGGAGCAGGGGGCGGGACGCGCGAGTGACGTCACGCCCCTACTCGCGGCCCGACAGGACACCGCAATGTCTATCAGTCAGGAGCAGGGGGCAGGGCGCGCGCGTGACGTCACGCCCCTACTCGCGGCTCGCGGCCTGACAGGACACCGGCTGCAAGTGAGCCGGGAGCCGCAGTGAGGAGGGGGCAGAATACAGGTGGCGGTCCGGGCGGAAGCATCGCGCGGGCCGCCAATGGACCGCGGGCCGCCATTTAGTGACCGCTGCGCTAGGGGTTCAATCATTAAGTTAAATATAAGCGGTGACAGGGGGCATCCCTGCCGTGTGCCATTAGAGATACAGAAGGGTTCCGACAGCATAGAGGAACAATACACGCGAGCCGAGGGATTCGAATAAAGTGCTAGTATCGCCGACAATATGTGGCCATGAAACCCAAACTTATGGAGAGTCTTTTGAAGGTAGAGCCAATGGACTCTATTGAATGCCTTCTCTGCATCTAAAGATAGAAGCAGAGAAGGCACTCTCCGACGTCCTATGCAGTGAATGACATTAATCATCCGGCGGGTCGCGTCCGAAGTTTGACGGCCCTTAACAAAACCCGTTTGGTCGGGATGAATCAAGGAGGGGAGCATATGTACCAGTCTGTTCGCGATGATCTTTGCATAAATTTTTGTGTCATGGTTGAGTAGGGAGATAGGTCTAAAATTTTGTGGATAACATGGTTCCTTCCCTGGCTTTGGCAATGCAATAACTAACGCAGATAGCATCTCGGATGGAAGTGAGGCAGCGGAGGCAGCGGCGTTAAAGATCGTGACCATATTAGGTGCTAAAACTGTTTGGAAATGTTTGTAATATTCTCCAACAAACCCATCTGGGCCAGGGGCTTTGTTATTAGGTAGTGCATTTATGACGGTGAGAATTTCGTCAACAGTAAAAGGGGAATTGAGCACAGTCAGTTGTGCAGGAGATAGAGAGGGTAATTGTACCGTATCTAAGAAATCTTGTATGGATTGGTCAGTAGGTTGGACTTGAGCAGGATCATCCTTCAGATTATAGAGGGAGCTATAGTAGGTGCTAAACGCATTGGCAATGGCCTGGGGGTCTATCAATTTTTGCTTGGACGTGGGGTGGTAAAGATGTGGGATAGTCGTTTTGGTCCTATTTCCTTTGATATAGTTCGCTAACAATCTACCTGCTTTATTACCGTGTACATAGAAGTGCATTTTAAGTTTTTTCTGGGTTTGTTCAAATTTGTCCAGAAGGGCCAACCTGAGACCTAATCTCAATTTCAAAAGTTTGGATTTGAGGTCTGCACTGGGATTACTTTTGTTTAAGGAATCCGTCAACTGGATAGCTTCTAGAATGCTCGTAAGCTGCTGCCTTCGCTGCCTATTAATTCTGGCCCCCAGCTGTATCAGGAGTCCCCGCATATAGGCTTTGTGAGATGCCCATACATGGAATGGGTCAGGAACTGAGTTCTTGTTCAGTTGAAAGTATTCCTCTAGTTTAGAGCTCAGGAGTTTCAGGTCAGACTCCTGGCGTAGGATGGTCGTATTCAATCTCCATAGAGAAACCGGAGAGGATAAAGGGTCAGTCTCAATACTGAGGCAAATTGGAGCGTGGTCTGACCATGTGCAAGGAAGAATAGATGATGACGAAACTGACTGTAGGGTCCACTGGTCTGTCAAGAAGAGGTCAATCCGTGAATAGGAGTTGTGGCAAGGGGAGAAGAATGTAAAGTCTCTTTCTTCCACATGGTGACATCTCCAAACGTCATAGAATTGGGTAGATTGCAAGAAAGGGTTAAGTGCAAGCTTCCTCATAGTGCTCTGGGTCGTAGAGTCTAGACGTGGGTCTGGGGTGACATTGAAGTCGCCACACCATATTATAGATCCTCGGCGAGTACGGTCCAGTCGTTTGTGCAGCTTCCGCAGGAATTTCAATTGATGATTGTTGGGAGCATACACCGTGACTATGGTGTAAGGTTTGTTGTTGATGGAGCATAGTAGTATGATGAAGCGACCATCAGGGTCCGCAGTGCAGGAGTCAAGTTGAAAGTTGAGTGAGTTTTTAATGGCAATAAGCACGCCGTTTTTCTTCCTAGGTCCATTTGCAGAGTAGATCTGGGAAAAATTTTTGTGAGAGCATGTGGGCGGGTTAGATGCCGGGAAGTGAGTCTCTTGTACACACAAGATATCACATTGCGATTCAATCGCTAGCTTCCATAAGGAAGAACGTTTTGCAGGATGGTTCAAACCGTTAGCATTCAGGGAAAGAAAGTTGATAGTCATGGCCAGGGTTGTGATAACAAGTGCTAGAAGGGTCAGAGATACTAGCGTTCCGTTAGGATCTCTTGGTAGCCCTTAGATTGCAGAGGGGAACTGATCCAAAACAACTGGAATACTGTGGACGATGCGCCGCTGTGGCAGTATCGGCGGTGCTGAGTTGATGAAGTAGCTGAAAAACAGCGACGTGAGAGCCACCAAGGTAAAAACACAAAATAAGGAACAAAAACAAAATACGTATCCTGCCGGAGCACAACTGTGCGCAGGAAAAATGCGGGGTAAAGAGTTTGTACGGCCGAGGGCCATCAGGTGAGAGAACGGGCGAAGTAGTTGGAGGACTCCACAGGTATCAATTATTTGACATTGGGTTTACGGTTGGTACGTTGTGGCAATTGGAGAGTTGTAGTGGGCTGTCTGGGTCCCGCAGGAATCTCAAAAGGAGAAGTGAATTCTGGGATAATTCCCCAACTGCGTAGACGTTGCAACCCCTCGTCAGCAGAGGATATCATGAATTTGGTGTTTTGGTAGGTGATTAAAAGTTTGGCCGGATTGATCCATTGATATACAATCTTGTGATTCCTGAGGGCTTTGGTGACATTATTCAGCTGTCTGCGTTTTTGTAAAGTGTGCTGTGACAGGTCAGCGTAAATTTGTAGGTGGGCGTATGGGTCAGGCAGGGATCCTAAAGCTCTCGCCTTTTGCATTAATTGATTTTTAACATGAAAAAAATGAATTCGGAGGATAACATCTCTAGGAACAGTGTCAGACAGGTGTGAGGGCTTAGGCAGCCTATGAATCCTGTCAATGACAAGCTCAATACTCTTAAGCTCAGGCAAAAGTGATTTAATCATGTTCCTGACATAAGTGGAAAGATCTGGGGGGAGTACATCTTCAGGGATCCCCCTGATTTTCACATTGTTCCGACGAGATCTATCCTCTAAGTCGGCAATCTTATCCTTAAGCCATGTATGTTCCTTGTCATGTTCTGCATGCGTTTGCTTTACTTCATGGACGGCTACAGCACAGGCATCCATTTTAGATTCGACTAGTGTTATCCTCTCTCCCATGTTAGTGACCTCATGCTTGATTTGCTGCATAAAAGATAGCATATCTGACTGCAGAGTGTTCCTCAGTGATAACATCATATCCTTGAGTGTGGTATCCATGACCGGTTGATTAACAGTCGGATACATGGCAATATAATCAGGGTAAAGAGATTGCAGCCCATTGTACTGTGTCATCTGGCTCACCTCACAGTGTCCAGGCAGGGAGGGATCCATCCTCATCCGTGTCTGAGCCGGGCTCCCTGTAGTAGGAGTATGAGGTGGTGAGACTTCATTGATATTTGCCATCTCTATGGAAATCCCGGGCTGCGAGTTGGCATTCTCTGTGAGGGAAGGCTGAGGGGGATCAGAGCCGTGAGGGGAGGCTGCGGCGCCGGCGCCATCTTGGCTCCGCCGATCCGCAGGCTGAAACATATAGGCAGTTAATTTGTGAGATGTCCTGTCTTCCTTTCGCTTCACTGACATGCCCCGGGGGATCGGAGAGACCGGCGCTGTCACACAGATTACCCGCAAGTAGTGAAGTCGGCTGTATCGTCGCTTTTGCCCGCTCTCTACCTCAGAGCCTTAGAACAGAGCGTCCATCTCTGTCTCCAGCCGGCCACGCCCCCCCCCATGCTGATTTTTTATTGGGAATGTTTTATAGCAGAAAGTAGAAAATATTGGTGTTTTTTCAAAATTTACGCTCTTTTTTTTTTTTTTACATAGCGCAAAAACGAAAAACCACAGAGGTGATCACATACCACCAAAAGAAAGCTCTATTTGTGGGGGAAAAAAGGACATCAATTGTATTTGGGTACAGTGTCACACAACTGCACAATTGTCAGTTAAATCAATGCAGTGCCAAATCACAAAAAATGGCCTGGTCATTAGGGGGTAAAACCTTCCGGGGTTGAAGTGGTTAAAAACCAACAATGGCTATTTTCTAGGCTAATCAGCAATGTATTGTCAACCACACATGGCATGGGGGGCTGGGCACTGCCCTGGGGAAAATGTACCAAGACAAAAAAAATATATATATATATTTGGGTACAGTGCCACACAACTGCACAATTGTCAGTTAAATCAATGCAGTGCCGAATCACAAAAAATGGCAGCCCGAGCTGAAGTGGGAGTGGGTACCTGCCAAATCTAAGTACCCCCCCGACAAAAAAAATGACATGCCAAATGTGGCATGTCAGGGGGTCAGGAGGTCTTAAAGTGGAAGTTCCATTTTTGGATGGAACTCTGCTTTAACCTTGTTAGGTTTTCTGTGGCCTCTTTTATGTCAGATCCAATTACAACCTGACTTGTTGCAAAGGAGGAAACGTTACCAAGATAGAAATGACATAGTCAGACCAAACACAGGCATCCAAAAGAATATGAGTAGATCAGTTGCTGAAGTCAGAGCTAGCAAAGGTCTACCAAAGCAGCTCATCAGAGTATTCACTGGGTAATCTTCAGACTGCTAAGGCCTCTTCATCATGGATAATTAGGTGTGGGCGGAGGGCACAAGTGCTCTGTTCAGCTCTGCTGCTTGCAGCCTGTCAAAGTCTATGAGAGGCTAACAGCTCCTGTGGCTGGACGGTGCTCCTAGTGATGCTACAGTTTAAGGCAGCGTGTTCTCAGGGATGAATGCCTTAAATGCTTGTATTTTGGGCATTCATACCCAGGCGCAAACTGACCTAAAGAATAGTACCACTAGGTGCACCATCCAGCCAATCTAGCCAAAGTAGTGACTCTCATAGAGTTTGACAGGCTGCTGGCATCAGGGTGGGCTGGTGTACCTGTTCTCTATGCCGAAACATAAACACTGGAGCCTTATGCACTGTGACTAAACATCCAGTGTGTATAACTAGAAAAGGCAAACAATTCTGATCAGCCACTAGCCTAAATCCAGTACTTGATTGAAATCAGGTGTGTGCTACAAAATGACCATGCTGCATTTCTCCTGCAGGTTATGCTTGAAGGTGATACATGCAATTACCTAAGCTTACCATCTTAATCCAAGAAGGAAACATATAAGTGGGAAGTTTAACTAACAATTTTAGTAAAACTGAGAGAAGTGGACAACCACCAATGGTTCCTTACAACATTAAATTTGATGTAAACCCCAATCAAATAACTAAATACATATCATTTGCTAAAATACTGTGTATTATAAACACAGTTACCATTTTTAATAGATACTGGGGTTGATTTACTAAATCTGAAGAGTGCAAAATCTTGTGCAGCTGGTAGCAAATCAGCTTCTAACTTTAGCTTGTTCAGCTGATTGGTTTACATGCAGATCTGCACCAGATTATTCACGCTCCAGTTTTAGTAAATCAACCCCACAGTTTTCCCCTTTTTCATATAAGCACAGCTGATCTCTTCAATACTTTTTTGGCGCTTTTCCACTGCATGGAACCGAGCGGTTCGGCTCGCTTTTGTGCTTTTCCACTGCTGGTACCACATGGTATGGTGTAGGAACGGTTCGGTACGGTACAGTACAGCGGCGCTTTTCCACTGCAAGGAACCGAATGGTACGGCTCTTAAAAACAGTACCACCTCGATTGTGGTTCCAAGAGGTACCATACCCAGTACCATATCCCACAATCCTTTGCATGCAGTCACTACTAGCCACTGATTGGTCAGAGAATCGTTGTTATCCCACCCACTTAACTTTAGTACTACTTTAGTGGAAAAGCAAACCATACCGTACCGTACCGAACCGTTCCAACACCGTACCATGCGGTACCAGCAGTGGAAAAGCAAACCGGGCCAAGAAGGGCCAAGCAGGGCCGAGTAGAGCCGAGCCAGTACTTGCAGTGGAAAAGTGCCATATGTAACCATGTCCACTCCAGCAACCGTAGCACATCATTTCTCGGGGTGGGTTTCCTGACAGCAGTAATAATGCCTGCATAGTATGCATTGTTACAGCAACTTGTAGTTTCCATCAGAAGCTCATAGGACACAGTGACAATGCAGTAGCACTGTTGGGGGACAGGGACAGATAGTTGTCACCCTATAACAAGAAGAACTTAAACATAAACTTTCATGGCAGTATAACCTGGTGGGATTTTAATGAAAGCTGCAGATCTAATACGATTGAAAAGTACTTTTGAAATTCCCTTAGCATTTTAAAGAATTGATAGGATTTAGTGATTAGGTTTACATGTACTTTAATTAAGCTAAAGATCATTGAAACTGTCGTTGATGCTGCAATAATTATTACAACATAATACTTTAATCTGTTACTATAAAACATTTACGAACATATTTTTTGTTAAGGAAAGAATCAGAAAAAGAAAAATGTAATACCCTCATCATAGAAAAAAAAAATGTTTCCATTGTGTTCCACATCTTGCTACCAGTAAAAATGTTTCACACCTTCAGTAAAAAACAATGTAAAACATAATTGTCTCTACTTCTGCTATTTTGACAGGATGCCATTCCCATTAAAGTAGAAATGTACATGTCGTTATTGACAGAATCTGTGATAAAAATGAAATACACTGATCTTCTGCCCTAAAACAAAACATATTACAGCTCTAGAAGAAACGTTGCTGTTCGGAGTATTCATATACTGTACAATTATATGTTTGATGTTAAAAAGTGTTTTTTTTTTGTTTTTCTTTTATAATTTAGGTTATTGAATGTCAGACAGACCTAAAGTATCTATATTTACTGTTATAATATTGTATTTTCCATCCATAAGAGTATAACAAGGAGAGATAGGGCCTTAATAGATGGGCTTTGGGCCTATGTTCATGGCATCAGTTTGACATGAGTTTCAGATAGTTCTAAGATTGTTCAGAATTCAGTGACAGGTGCTTTTGACCTGCAATAACCTTTCTTCTGATTTGCATTTGAATTGCTCAAAGCAAATTCTTTAGGCTTATAGATTTGTACAGCAATGCAAAATCCATCTGAAGCATACAAATGTACCAAAAACAGCCCCAACCCCCTCACTCCCCCAATAAAACATGGCCAAGCAAATGGTGTGTTCTGCAGAGTGATATTCCTTTTCTTCTGCTTTGTAGTGTCATCATAGGGCTTCAAAAATCCTTGTAGCAGCAGCCTGGGTGAAGGACTTACAGGCCAATCTATGTCATTTCCTGAGTGATGCACACTGCCCTGCAATATTACATATCCCAAAGGGTGTCTAAAATAAAAACATCCATAGACAGACTCTTGAAAGTAGAGGAGCTTCTGTGGGTGAGTATGCATGAGATGACAGGGGAGCAGAGAAATCTCCTGTCAACCTCTACACGCACTTGCCAACAATCTCCCTTATCCCTGTGCATAGATAAAAAATAAACCTACGACTCCCTCTTGTATCATGGAGCTGCACACAATATAATTATTTGCTTCTATGTGCCCTATCTCTGTGAAGAGTTAACCTGAGCTGCATACAGAAATTCTTCCAACCACTTTACTCAGAAGCTGTATTTGAGTGAAGTGGCAGGAAGAATAGGTAGATAGGATACAAAGAAGTCACATTGATATGACCAGGTGCCCAGCACACAGAAAGCTGCTGGGATGACCAGTCATCTAACTAGGAAGTTACAATGTAGAATACTAGGACCCTGCTGATGCAAACGTTGGAAAAAAAAACTAGACCTTAAAGTAGAACTATAGGAAAAACATTTTTTTTCAATTTTGATTGAGTAAGGGAGAGGTGAAACCCCTGTCAGATTTTTTTCCCCATCTGTGTCCCATTTTAGAAATTTCCCTTCACTTCCTGTCCCATAGTCAAACAGGAAGTTAGAGGAAATCCTTTCAAACTAAAGGAACTTCTTGGGGACCCCCAGGTCACCAGAACTAGTGTTCCCATTGAAAGATTTCCCAGCTATTTCTTTTCTGGGGACAACCTAAAATTTTGGATTTTCTTTCACTTTCAATGATAACGGTAAATAGGACAAATTTGATAGAGTGAATCTCCTTAAAGCAGAGCTCCACCCTAAAAAATTTTTTAACAAAAAATACCCCTAGGCCAGTCAGGGCTAGTGCATTTAAGCAACAATAGCCTCTGAACTGTCCCCTGTTTAGCTTACCTATAAGAAGAAAAACTTACCTTGAAAATGTCTTGTCCAGCGCTGCCATCTCCTGTGTGGGCAGCTGAAGCCGGAGCCTCCCTCTTCGTGTCCTCTTCCGTGACTTCGGAGTCCCAGAATGCCCTGCTCGTCACTTCCGGGGCAGGAGCATCATCCCGCAGCTGATTCTGTGCATGCCCAGAAGCTGTTCTAATCCATCGGCAGAGAATGATGCGCCTGCACCGGAAGTGACGAGGGACACCGCTGAAGGCGCATTGACTCCTGGGATTGATGATGCTTATCTCCCAGGAGTCAATGCAAAGGAGGAAGTGACATTGGGGGTCACGGCCACAGTAGGAGGAAGTGGAAGAAAGGTAAGTTAATTTCCTTAAAAATAAGGTAAGTGAGACAAAAAAATATATAACTATCAAATTCTTTTTCAGAATCGTTTAATTTTAACGGAAGGTGCAAAGTTAAAAAAAAGGGGGAAACTCCGCTTTAACAGGAGGGGGGGAGGGGGGCAGCACAGATAGCAATAAAAACTGACAGTTGTTCTAATCCCTCTCTACTTTGTACACAACTAAAAAAAAGTTTTGCCTTTAGTTATACTTTAATGGAACAGACTAGAGAGGAAAAGAGGAAGATAAGGTAAGCCTATTGCTGCATGTATGCATTTTTTTTCCAGCAGCGATGGCAAACCTAGGCACCCCAGATGTTTTGGAACTATATTTTCCATGATGCTCATTCACTCTGCAGTGTAGCTGAGCATCATTAGAAATGTAGTTCCAAAACATCTGGGGTGCCAAGGTTTGCCATCCCTCTCCTAGAGGAACCACTAACGGTAACAAGAGTTGTGAGATTTCTGATGCTCCATCTGGTGTTTCTTAAATAGATAATAGGGATGACCGAACATTGACTGTTCGGAATTCGGCAACCAGAACCGACCAAAATGCAATGGGACAGGAAATGGGCTTTAAAAGCCTGTAATTGGACCAGAACCATCAATAAAAGCCAATTGAGGGGGCAGGAGGATGCTAGGAATGTGATTGGAGTGACTAGGGGGTCCAGAGGCCAATCAGTAGTGAATACGCCCCCCAGTATATAACATAGCCCCGCCAAATCTTTAGCACTGTAATACAGGGGCTGTGGAAGAGAGTGGAAGCAGTTCTGTTACTCCTGCTTCAAAAGTGTCATTTAGAAATTATTAGTGTGAGGAAAGGGATATCTAGTGTAGTTAGGGTACTATTTTCCACTATAGTTAGATTCAATAATCTAGTTTCTGTAGGGAAAGTGTTAAGTGTCAGGGTGATTGTAGTGTAGTGTAGTGTAGGGTGAACTGACTCTGACTGCTATGGCAGGGTGACCAAACTCTTCCATGTCAGGGTGACCGCCATAGAAAAAAGATAGTTTGTATTAGAATGGCAGTAGAGCAGGGTAGTGGCTCCTCTACTTTCACACCTGGCCGTTTTTGTTGCAGGCGTTTTTTGGGCTTTTTTGTGGACGTCTTTGGAGGCAGGCATGACATCTGAACTTCTGTGTAGGGGTATATATACACACACACATATATGAAATTATTTGCAGGCATAGGACTCCGCTCCTATCACACCTATATGTGTGTATGTGTATATATACATATATGTGTGTGTGTATATATACCCCTATACAGAAGTTCAGATGTTATGCCTGCCTCCAAAGACACCCAAAAAATGCCCAAAAAAACGCCTGCAACAAAAACGCCCAGGTGTGTTGTTGCAGGCGTTTTTTTTAGGGCATTTTTTGTCTGGAAGCTCAACTAATGGTATCTGTAGTCCATCATAGAAGTCTGCCAGGTCTTTTGGGGACCTCAGCACATGTTGTTTCCAATTAAAGGATATAATGAGCACAAAGGGGAAGTGCCATTGATATTTCAGATTCCTCTCCCTGAGAGCGGTCAGTAGTGGGCGTAGAGCCCTTCTGTTTTTTAGGGTTGTGATGTTACTCACTGTCACTGGGAGTGTAAGACAGATACTTAATGGTTTGGATTACTCAAATGGGACAGTAATATTTGTCAACAATAAATCTCAAATAATATTTGAAGACTCTGGGATTCTAGGCCTAGCTGCCTATTGTCAATTAGAGATGTCGCGAACATAAAATGTAATGTTCGCGAACGGCAAACGTGAACTTCCGCAAATGTTGGCGAACCGGGCGAACCGCCATAGACTTCAATAGGCAGGCGAATTTTAAAACCCACAGGGACTCTTTTTGGCCACAATAGTGATGGAAAATTTGTTTCAAGGGGACTAACACCTGGACTGTGGCATGCCGGAGGGGGATCCATGGCAAAACTCCCATGGAAAATGACGTAGTTGACGCAGAGTCGGGTTTTAATCCATAAAGGGCATAAATCACCTAACATTCCTAAATTGTTTGGAATAACGTGCTTTAAATCATCCAGTGTGTGAATACGATCAGGTATGATGTTGTATCGATCAGGTAGTGTAAGGGTTACGCCCGCTTCACAGTGACAGACCAAACTCTGACAGACCAAACTCCCCATTTAACGCACCGCAAACAACCGCAAACAGACCAGAACCGACCAAAATGGGACAGGAACTGGGCTTTAAGGGTTAGGGTTAGGGTTTTGGCTTAGGGTTTAACATTAAGGTTAGGGTCAGACCTAGGGCTAGGGTTAGAGTTAGGGTTCAAATTAGGGTTAGGGCTAGGGTTAGGGCTAGGGTTAGGGTTATTTTTAGTGCTTAGGGTTAGAGGGTTAGGGTTAGAGGGTTAGGGGTAGGGGTAGGGTTAGAATTTAGGGTTAGGAATTTAGGGTTAGAGTTAGGGGGGGTTAGGGTTAGATAGAGTTTGTTTTAAGGTTGGATAGGGTTTGGGGTTAGGGTTAGAGTTTAGGGTTTGGCTTAAAGGTTAGGGTTAAGGGTTAGGGTTAGGGTTATGGCTTAGGGTTAGCGTTAGGGTTAGGGTCAGGCCTAGAGCTAGGGTTAGAGTTAGGATTAGCAATAGGGTTAGGGCTATGGTTTCGGCTAGGGTTAGGGTTTTTTAGTGCTAGGTTTAGAGGGTTAGGGTTAGGGTTAGAGGGTTAGGGTTAGAATTAGGGCTAGGGTTATTTTTAGGGCTAGGGTTAGGGTTAGAGGGTTAGGGTTAAGGTTAGATACTTAGGGTTAGAGCATTAGGATTAGGGTTAGGTTTAGGGTAAGGGTTAGGGTTATGGTTCGAGGGTTAGGGTTATGGTTAGAGGGTTAGGGCTTAGGGTTAGGGATAGATACTTATGGTTAGGGTTCGGGTTAGATACTTACGGTTAGAGTTAGGGTTAGATTTAGATACTTAGGGTTAGGGTTAGAGTGTTAGGATTAGGGTAAGGGTTAGGGTTAGAGGGTTAGGGTGTTACAGTTAGGTTTATGGTTATAGTTAGAGGGTTAGGGTTGGAGTTAGAGGGTGAGGGTTATAGTTTAGGGTTAGGGTTAGGGTTAGAGTTAGGGTTAGGGTTGGGGTTAAGGTTAAGGTTAGTGGTTAGGATTACGGGTTAAGGTTAGGGGTTAGTGGTTAGGGTTAGGGTTAGGGTTGGGTGAGGTTTGGGTTAGGGTTAGGGCTTGTCTAGGGCTAGGATTGGGGGTTAGGGTTAGATACTTAGGGTTAGGGTTAGATACATAGGGTTAGGGTTAGATATCTAGGGTTAGCATTAGGGGGTTAGGTTAGGGTTAGGGTTAGGGTTAGATATAGAGGGTTAGGGTTATATACATAGGGTTAGGGTTCGGATTTGATACATAGTATTAGGGTTACAGTTAGGGATGATTGAACTTTTGAAAAGTTCGGTTCGACCAGAACACCCGAACCTCCCGAAAGTTCGGCCCGGATTTCAGAACCCCATTGGGACCCGAACTTCGGTAATCAAAAAACACCATTTTGAAGCCCTAAAACCCAATAAATGCCCCTAAAAAGTGCCTAGGGTTCTGGGTCATGCCTCAGGGACTATCAATCACACAAGAAAAGTTCTTAAAAATTGTCATTTTTAATACAGAGCCAATTATTGGAAAAATTAAAAAAAAATTAAAAAAAAAAAAAAAATTCTTTGGATTTAGTGTCTGAGGGGTCTAAAAAGTGTACCCGTGAAGTTTCAGCTCTGTAGCATGTCCAGAACCAGAAAAAAAGATCATATAGGTGTAAAAGGAGGGTTCCCACCATCCCTGCTCTACTGAAAAATGATCTTTTTTTTCTGGTTCTGGACATGCTACAGAGTCACAGGTACACTTTTTAGACCCCCCAGACACTAAATCACACAAAAAAAGTTCTTAAAAATTGTCATTTTTGATAGAGAGACAATTGAAAAAATTATAAAAAAAAAAAAAATTAAAAAAAAAAACATTTCTTTGGATTTAGTGTCTTGGGGGTCTAAAAAGTGTACCTGTGAAGTTTCAGCTCTGTAGCATGTCCAGAACCCCAAAGAATTTGCATTTTTCTTATAATTTTTATTAGAACAGGAATACAGCTTCCCTACGGCGTTTTTTCTTGCAGGCATTTATCAGGCATTTTTTGGAGGCAGGCATGACTTTTTTTGGATCAGTGTCTGGGGGGGGGGGGGTCTAAAAAGTGTACCTTTTGATAATCTCTATCAAAAATGATCATTTTTAAGAACTTTTTTTGTGTGGTTTAGTGTCTGGGGGTCTAAAAGGTGTACCTGTGAAGTTCCAGCTCTGTAGCATGTCCAGAACCAGAAAAAAAGATAATTTTTCAGTAGAGCAGGGATGGTGGGAACCCTCCTTTTACACCTATATGATCTTTCTTTTCTCGTTCTGGACATGCTACAGAGCTGAAACTTCACAGGTACACTTTTTAGACCCCCGACACTAATCCAAAAAAAGTCATGCCTGCCTCCAAAAATGCCTGATAAATATATAGAAAAAAAATAAATAAAAGCAGACTGATATACCAGCCCTAAAAAGGGCTTTTTGGGGTGCTGTCAGGATGCTGTCCTTACAGCAGGAGTGGACACAGAACACTGGCCTAGCTAATGATTTCCCTATCAATTCAGCAGCAGCACTTTCCCTGCTCTAACTAACACTGCAGCTTCAGAATGAATCTAAGATGGATGCTGCCCTTGCTTTTCTATAGGAGGTGGGAGGGTCTGGGAGGGAGGGTATGCTGATTGGCTGGAATGTGCCTGCTGACTGTGAGGTACAGGGTCAAAGTTTGCTCAGTGATGATGTATAGGAGGCAGACCGAACATCGCATATGTTCGCCCGCCGAGGCGAACGCGAACATGCGAAGTTCGCCGGGAACTGTTCGCCGGCGAACAGTTCGGGGCATCTCTATTGTCAATAAGGCTTCACACAGTAAGACTCCTAGCAGATGCAAATATCATAAGCTCAACCACCTGTCTTACACACATTGTGAATTATGCTGATTTTCTCACCCATTGTTTATTGTGGGCTCTCAGTGTTTACATCAATGATAATGTGTATTGTATTGCAGGAGCTCGAGGACAGAAAGTCTGCTAGTAATTGGCTCAGGTTGATTGAATCACTGTCATCTATTAGTTGCCGAGTGGAAATAGTATACTGTTTGTGTTGGTTTGTCCTTAGATTTGTTAATTATAATTCTGTATACAATTTCATCTGCATATCATAATGTAAACAGGCAAACCCTGACCTGTGTGTGGTAATCTGATCAGGAGGGGGATGTGTTCATGTATGTATAAATTGAGTGTGAAGCTGTTCAATAAAGGAGAAGATTCCAGTACAAGCTAAGTTGTCAGCTAGCTTTGTATGGGGGTGGCTGGAAAATCTGATATCTATGTTTACGACTGGGAGGAAGCCGCATACTGAAGGAAGTTCACAAGTACAGTGTGGGTTGAGGTTTTGTTACAAGGGTTATCTGAGATAGGTCCTGAAAAATTGGGCTGTCGTTGAAAGTTATATATTATTTTTGTCTGGCCTTGGACACTATTTATTCGTTCAGCGCAAAGTTCTGGAAAACACAGATAATGTCCCGTGGGGGTCCAGAGTCAGGGTCCTTAGCTCTAAGGGCCCTACGTGCATGAACAAAGTCAATTATTGCATCTACATGGCACTCTAGGATGTTGTTAAATATTTTTTGCAGGACTTGCGGGACCTGGTCTGTTGTTATCGATTCTGGGACTCCCCGCACCTGTAGATTTTTGCTTCTCCCTCGGTTATCGAAGTCCTCTAAATATCTGCTGACATCAATGAAATGTTGGGAGTGTGTAATGGTGATTTGTTCCAGTCTTTTTATGGCCCTATCCCTTTGGCTCCCTGCTTTTTCAGCAGAAGATATTTGTTCTGTCAGCACCAATATTTCAGTCTGTGATTGCTGCCGAAAATGTTGATTTGATATCTGCAGCAATCATTGTCATTGCTGCTATGGTTAAGGGGGATCTCTGCTTACCAGGCCCTCTGATGCTGAGAGAGATTTCTTACTATTCTCCTCGTCTCTGCGGGTCAGCACCATCTTGCCCCCTGACACGCTGCTTTGTGAGGGGATTTGCATTTTTAAGATGCCTGAGATGTATCTCACCACTGCCGATGAAGAGGAATGTTGCTGGTGGTTGTGTGGAGTGTCCCGGGTCAGTCTGCCCATCATGTGCTGCCCGCAAGGCCGGGGAAATGAGCAAAAGAGCCGCTAAAGCCGAGGAGCTCCTCAATTGGGTTCCATCCTCATTGCGTGCCAAGCCACACCCCTTCTTGTGCTCTTCTTTTGTTCTCTACTGTAGTAAATGTGTACATATGCAAAAAAATGTCTTTATATCTAAAAATGTATATTATAATATATTATGAATAACATTTATTTTACAATGTACATTGTTTCTCAATAATATACTTCTTTCTGCAAGGGTTATACTTTCAAAATGCAATGTTTATATTTTTCACTATTTTAAAAACAGCATAAATATCATTGTCAATACAAAAAGTAAATAAATGAAATCAATGTGATATATTCTGCATTTTTATAATTGGTTAAGCTATACCTCTTTACACTGCGCACAGCAGGAAGCTGTACATTTCAAACAGTGAACATCTGTTACTTCACTACACATGGAAAATTTAAGACTACTAATTGGTGTGAGGAAAATGGTAAACAAGTTCTGGCAGCAATTCAATGAGCAGATATTAACAGGTGTCTCAAGAAATAATTAAATGTCCCTTGTACATTAAGTGCTTGTACATTAATGTTGTGATAACATTAGAAATTATTAGAATTTTACTTTTCCATTACTTAATTGGAGTTATAATATGCCCATGGACTTTTGCAAATGACTGCTATAAAGTTTAATAGTATAATATTTTCCCTAGACAGATAGGACCAGTGATATTCCAGCAACTTCGGGAACTTGCTGGCCTGTTCGCTCTTCTGCTGCCTCCTATGACCACAGCTATTTGTGTCTATGCAATTTTATTTATTCTGCCATTGATACATTCTTGTATTACACATATGACAAAATGTTAATTGTTTCAATGAACATATGTAAAAAAATAAAAGTGCAATAAAACAAGTTTTTTTTTTTTTACCCGCACACATTTTTTTCAGTTCACCCTAAACTACACTACGGTCACCCTGACACCAAAACTTTCCCTACAGAAACTGAATTATTTAATCTAACTATAGTGGTATATAGTACCCTAACTACACTGCATATCCCTTTCCTCACACTAATAATTGCAAAATGACACTGGAGCAGCAGGAGTAACAGAAATGCTTCCACTCTATTGCACAGCCTCTCTATTACAATGCTAGAGATTTGGCGGTGCTATGTTATATACTGGGGGGCGTATGGGGGGCGTATTCACTCCTGATTGGCCTCTGGACCCCCTAGTCACTCCAATCTGCTTTTACTGATGTTTCTGGGCCAATCACAGGCTTTTAAAGCCCAGTTCCTGTCCCATTGCATTTTGGGCAGTTCTGGTGGCCGAATTCCAAACTTTTACCGCAAAAAGTTCGGAATTCGGCCGAATTTCGAACAGCCAATGTTCGGGTCGAACCGATGGTCGACCTGAACCGATCGATCATCCCTACTAAGGAAGATATCCCCCCCACACACCGACACACTTCTTTAGTTGAAACATCCCCCACACACATCCAACAAATACAAGCATTTATCAATCGCAGAATAAAAAAAATAACTAATCTCTTTCTGTAGCTATTTATATCAAACAACCAAAGTATTTAGCGTATGTCTACTAAAATATCCAGTATACTGATCTCTTTAAAAATCATTGTCAATGACTTAAATTGCAATTGGCCCCTACAAGGAAATGTTCCTTACACTGTGGATATGATTGCCAGTAATAGTTTGAATTTATAAAGCATGGTATTGAGTGAACAACTGACAGTAATAAAATGCTTTGGGTATATGGTTCTCAGGTATCATTTGACTTTAGATGTTAGGCCATAGATGTTAGATTAGATGTTAGGCCATATCATGTAAAACTTTTTTCAGTGTATGGAAAGATACTGTTGCTTGGATGAGAAAAGAATGTTACTGGTAGAGATCGACCGATTATCAGCAAAGCCGATATGTCGAGGGTTGATCTGCACTTTCCTCGATACATTGGAATCGGCCACCAAGGTCGGCTCATATTACCGATATTTCGGAAAGTGCTTGTACTGGAGTGATGCCTGCAGCTAGAGGCATCACCCCGGTACTAGCGTCCATAGCCAACTGTCTTGTAATGACAACCGATGCCGCTGAGAAGCTGCTCAGCTGTCATTACAAGGATCGGGAGGAGGGGACGCCCCCCCCCTCCCGCCGCCTTCCGTGGCTCACCCGAGTCTCCCGTCCCACCGGGAGACCCGGGCAACCAGCCTGCATTCGGCTCTGATCGGGTCTCCATGCAAAAACCCGGAAGTGATGTCATGACATCACTTCCGAGTACTGGCGCCAGATTCAATAAAATTACAGCATTCAAAACAGCCAAACTTGGCATTTTAAATGCTTTTAAGTGCAGAGGAGGGGTTTGGGGTCTTGTAAACCCCCAGATCCCTGCACAAGAGTACCTGTCAAAAAAATAAAAAATTTAAATGTACGAAAATTTCGGCGCATATCAGCCGATACCGATATGCATTGGCCAAAATATCGGTATTGGCAACGGCAACGAAAAACCAATATCGTTCAATCACTAGTTACTGGTGTACAGCAATATTTTCACAGCAAGAAGCAGCACAGGCAGAGTCACCGAATATTAGTAAGGTAAGTGAAAATGGGAACGAGCCATGTGCTGTGTCAGAATCCAAGTACAGGCGGTCCCCGGATTACAAACATCTAACCTACAAACAAATCCTACTTACAAACAACAGGAAGTAAGAGGAAATCTACCCCTAGGAAGGAAAATGTACTCCTGTAAGAGTTATCATATGAAAAAGGAGTCTTCCTTGAAGCTTTGTCCTCAATCCTTGTCTCCACAACAACCCAAAAGTTTTAAAATGCAATTGTCATAGGGCCAGAAAGTAAGGTGAAATCAGGGGTGCTACATTTTGCTGCACAGACAGAAAAATAAATGTAACAGGGGTGTTAACTCTTCCCTATGCTATGAAAAAAAATACGTAAACCTAATAAATTTACCTGTTCTGATTTACATACAAATTCTACTTGGGGAAAAAAAACTTAAAGACCCTATCTTGTTTGTAACCCAGGGACTGCCTGTACCTTGGAACGCTGTGGCTGATGTCAAGTACCTTGGAGAGTGGACAATTGCTGTACCATATTCTTCAAGTAAATAACAGTAGCTTTTGTAGGCAATTAGAATTATTGAAGCTACAACATATGCACAAAATAAAGTGTACTTTCCATTTTATAACCAAGATTTGGACCCTGTCTTGAAATCCTACCTTTTAAAAAAGAAGCCTCCTATTGTTGCTTGCAAAGAACTTCAGATATTGTCCAGTGCCACGAGTTAACCCTTGGATGATGGAAGGTAAAACAAATTCTAATGTCACAATTTTTACAACTTTGACATGTGTTACAACTGTATATATTATCAATACTACTTAGTGTATCCAGGTGAATTATGCCTTGTTTTTTCAAGACAAGTTGGGCTTTCATTTGTTGGTAAATTATTATGTTTTGTTTTATTATAAAATAAAAACTGGCACAAAATAAAAAAAAAGTATATTTTTAAAAAAATGTAGATGTATATTTCTTGCAGTTACCATAACCTACCACTAAAAAACATCCCAAAATAAATTCTCCTGCTCCTGATGATCTCAGTGATACCACAAATGTGTATGTTATTTGTTGTTTGTACCCAAAGTAGGGCCCAGAAACAATAGTGCACATTTGATTTTTTATCCTAAAAAAGCACACTGACAATAATTGACACTGATGCTAATTTAAAAAAAAATGCTACCTATAATACACTGTGTCACTATCAGGGGTCAGGCTCAAAGACCAGTGGCTATAGCAGTGGAAGCTCACACAGGAACCTGCAGGATAGGAACACAGGCAGGTCACCCAGGCAGATGACGCAGGCTCACCTGAGGTGCGGAATCTAAGTACTTAACCGGTGTTCACCAGAGCTCCTGATGGTGCAGATGGATTTTGCTGCATGTTAGCACCAGGTTGCAGTCCTCACCAGGAAGTGAGCGAGCCAATAGCAGATATAGCAGGTAGGGATCAAGCAGAAGCATAGTCAAAGAATAGTCAAGGTCAGTAACGAGTAGTTGTAGGATGGGATTAAGTAGAAGCGAAGTTGAGGAACAAGCCAAATGTCGATAACGAATGGTAGCGAAGATACGGACGGTAGCAGGAAAGACAAGCGAGATAATGGCTGGAAAAGGCACAATATTCTGGCAACCAGGAAGTGAAGAGACATGGTTTAAATCAGGAAGTTCATGGGAGGAGCAAAGGGGTCAAGGTTCATGGCAATTAAGATTAACGACAGGATCATTTAAGGATTCATCCAGGGAACTGTCCAGCATTCCAGGTGGCTCAGCAAACAGAGTCATTGCTAGACACAGTTTAGGTCCCAGGTTCAAGCCCAGGTCCTAACACACTGACCTTTAAACCTAATATTTGACTCTGACATAATGCTTGACCCTAGTCCTGACCTAGATCAAATCATGATCTAGCTATTTTTTTCTTTTTTTTCACATATAGTAATTTTGCTTGTTTATACTGTTCTCCTCTAGCAAGGGGAAAAAGATAAAATGTTTCTTTCTCTCCATTCAAGAGGAGGAAAAATACAGGGGTGAGCTGTAAAGTGGCAGATCACTGTGATATATATTCAATCAGAGGTTATCACAGCGTTCAAGAGATCAGGAAGTTACTGATCGTTAGTAGGGACCTGAGGATCTCAATAAGAGCCCAGGCTTTGTGCTGGGAGCGTGCTGTGCAGCGCACTCACAACACAAACCTAAGTAGGCTGCACAATAAAGACCCACTTCTTTGAAACCACATATATGTGCACAGTTGGTGAGAATGGGTTAAAGAATAACAGCATCACTACCAATTCCTACAGTTACTCTGGGACATGTGAGCACAGTATATTGTAGAATTTCAGACTTCATGATAACACTGACCTGGGGGGAGTCATTTACATTCTGGGCTGCCAGGAAATACTTTGATGACACTAAGAATCATTTAACCTGGAAGAGCCACTCTGCTGGATACAGCAAAAATATCTCTGTAGAGTAGGGCCAAAGGGAAGGGAAGTATTATAGTGAAATCTATTTTTTTCACAGGTATTAGGGAGCATCATTAGGTAAATAATACTTTTTGAAGCTTGAGTTGGACTTTAGACACTTTTCTGAAGCAAAAGTGTGTCTATCAAGAGACAGAAAGAGAGACTTTGATGTTGTGTATGACAGTATCAGTGTGGATACAAAATAAAATATCCCTGATTAGGAAAGGGTTGTGATATGAAAAAACATTTATGGACTTAGACTGTTTTTACTTGTTTGAGTGACAGAGTTTTAAAGAGTCTTGAAGAAAATGCCAACACAGAAGTTTGTAATGCTCCTTGTCTATTTGTATGCATGGATCTGAAATCCTCTGGGTTTACAAAGCTGTGTTAAAGGAACTGGAACAAGTTATGTGGCCTAGTTTATATGCAGATACATAGTATAAAGATAAAACATGTACCGTGAAGGTTATATTTTTAGAAAGCTTTCTTTCATTATCATGTGGAGCCTACCTGGAGAATGGATTATACTAATTTTATGGTTGGATTTTTTCATATATTCTTGGAATAAATATGTTTGTGGAAAATTAAAGATGCAGTTACTATATAATATATCCTTTTATTTTGTTTAGAGTAGTTAAAACTTAGAGGTATATTTTGCTGTGGGTTAATGCAATTGTTGTGCCTTATATTTCTGTTTTTGCCCTCATAAATTGCCACTACAAGTGATGAGCGAACTGGCCTGGCTTTGGTTCGCTGGACTTTCACTGAACTCATTGAAGCCATTGGAGTCATTGAGCTCTCTATGTCTGTGAATGCTCTGCCTGCTTTTCTTTGGCAGGTCTAATAAATATGTAGCTAGCACTCAAGAAGAGCACTAGACTCAGAGACCCAGGGATTGTGGAATTTGTCGTTTTTGTTCACAAGAAAATGCAGTTCTCTGGACTGCAGACAGAGGTCATGCATTAACCTGTCCAGTGTCAATGTCAATGTCTGCAGATATTCTTACCTCCTTGCTGCAATGGTTCTGCTAGATCAGTGATTCAATTTACCTGTGCTGCTGGCTTCTGTTCACTTATGAGCGTCTCCTGCTCTACTGTGAGTTTATAGTCTTTTACCGTCTATCACTTCCTGGGTAGCCTCCAAGTCTGCTTCCCTATATATAGACATGCTCAGGGCCTGAGCAACTTCCTAGTTTTCTGAGCTCCAGTTTGCCTTGTGTTTCATGTATTCAGTCCTAGACTTCCTAAATACCGACCCAGCTTCCTCTTTCATTTGTGCTTGTCTGCCACCCGCTATGACCTTGGCTTTTTGTCTCCTGACCATGGCTTGTTTCTCTTTTGTCTTCTGACATCTGTATTCTGCATAAGCAAGTGGTCTCCGTATCATCTGCTGGGTATACCTGGGGGCTGTGACCTGGTTCCAGCTTGCTTCAATTCCATCAAGGGCCCTGGTGAAGAAGCAGGCTGGAGCTTAGACTCTGCACCCTGGAGAACCCCCAGGCATTCTACAAGATTTCACTACCACTGAAAACTGACAGCCAAGCCAAATGCCTCACGTTTCTACACAAACAAAAATTGCTGACAAAGGAATGTGATGATTTACTATGCTAAAGACTGTGCATACAAAGCAATACATTACACCACAAAACTATATAATCAATGCACATTTATTGCAGCTGAAAAACACAAGTTGCTGGTAGGAAGGTTTATAATGCCTTTAACCGTTTGCCGACCGCCGCAAGTACATATACTGCGGGGGTCAGCCCCGGCCAGGCAAAGTGACGTACCTTTACGTCACTAGCCTGTCACTTCCTTGTGAGCCAATAGCGGGCGAGCATGCTCCCGCTCGTTCCCTGGGAAGTCCGTGCGTGTGACCGGCAGACCCATGTCCGCCGGTCACTCGCGATCGTCTGCCGTGAAGGGAGAAAGGCAGGCGGCTGATGTAAACAAGCCGCCTGTCATGCTCCCCTGTGTAGGAATGGTGATCATACGGTTCTACTATGTAGGACCATTGATCGCTGTTCCTACACCAGTAGCCATGTCCAATCACAGTAAGAAGCATGCCCCTAGGGACACACTTAATCCCTCCTTCCCCAATAAAGTTAACCCCTTCCCTGCCAGTGTCATTTTGCAGTAACAGTGCATATGTATAGCACTGATTACTGCAGTAATGTCACTGGTAACCCCAAAAGTGTCAAAAATGTCAGTCAAGGGTCCGATCTGTCTGCCGCAATGTCGCAGTACCAAAAAAAAATCGCAGATCGCCGCCATTACGCGTTAAAAAAAAAACACCAAAAATGACAGAAATCTTTCCCTTAGTTAGTAAACGCAATAACTTTTGCGCAAACCAATCAAAATACGCTTTTTGGGATTTTTTTTTACCAAACATATGTAGCAGAAAACAAATTGGCCAAAAATGTTAAAAAATTTTGATTTTTACTTTTTTTTTGGGGAATTTCATATAAAAAAATTTGAAAAATATTGTTATTTTTGCAAAATTGACGCTCTTTTTTTGTTTATAGCGCAAAAAGTAAAAATCGCACAGGTGATCAAATACCACCAAAAGAAAGCTCTGTTTGTGGGAAAAAAAGGACGTCAAATTCGTTTAGGTACAGCATCGTACGACCGCGCAATTGTCCGTTAAAGTCACGCAGTGCCGAATCGCAAAAAAAGCCCTGGTCAGGAAGGGGGTAAAATCTTCTGGTGCTTAAGTGGTTAAAGAAACTTTGGGAAAGTGTGACTAGGACACAGAGGTAGGCAGACATACTTTTGCTAATTCCAGCCAGTCATCTACACTAATATCAGTACACAGGGATGTCAGGACAGGCTTCTCACTCCTAATTTCTACTGCTGACATGGGCAGGGACATAAATTTCATCTAGGAAAAGAAGAGATGAATAAGTGCAAAAAGGATGAGCAGAGCAGCATGGACCAGACTTTCAAAGATTCTCAAAGATTTTGCTGGAAATCAGCCACAACCACAACTACTCCCTTTGGACAATTCCAAGGACTTAGCAGATAAGCTAGACAAGTTTGCACTTAGTGAGCCAAAACCAGGTCTGCAGTCAGTTAATTGTGCAGTGGGTAAGACACAGAACCCCAGACTGAGCAGGCAGGGGAAGAGGAAGTAGACACAGTGCCATTATTCACATAGACTGAGGATGTGCAACAACGAGCTATAACTGAGCCTACTCTGGAGGTCTTCACAATCATACAACCCTGTAATGTTTCCCTGCAGATACTGGGTATCAGCGAGGACATTGCTATAGTAAGACAGTCTGAGGTGTAGAAGAAATGTGCAAAATTTGTAGATGTTAAACACAGACTGTAGTCACTTCAATTACATTATGCCATGCTATACCCAGCCAGAGTTTGCATAGCAGATGGTGACACCACACAACTCTTTCTGCATAAAGCAAAATTGTGTCCTATGGTTATACAGTGTATCAAAATATTTCCATGGTAAACATTGTCAAACTGGCTCTTAATCTAAAGTTGTGCTCAAAGGTTTGCATTCCTTTGGAGAATTGGTAATATACAGGTTGTACCATTTTTAAAGAAACATGAGCAAGCAGGCAAAACACATTACTTTTACTTATCACGGGATTCATATTCAACTGTAGGTCAAAATAGAATGGCACAATCATAAAAACAAAACATGGAAACAAGTAAACAAATGAAATGACCCTTGTTCAAAAGTCTGCAAACCCTTAGTTCTCAATACTGTGTGTTGTCCCCTTTAGCATTAATGACTGTATGCAGTCTTTTGTAATAGTTGTCTATGAAGTGGTATATCTTCTTATTCGACGAAAATTCCTCCAGGTCATGGAAAGTCTTTGGTCATCTTGCATGAGCTGGACATTTGAGATCTCCCCAGAGTGGCTTGATAATATTGAGGTCAGGAGACTGTGATGGCCACTTCAGAACCTTCATCTTTTTCAGCTATAACTGGTGGATCAACTTGGCCTTATGCTTAGGGTCATTGTCATGCTGGAGAGTCCAAGAACGTCCCATGCGCAGCTTTCCTGCAGAAAATTTTGAATTGTCTGCCAGTATTTTCTGATAACATGCTGCATTTAGGTTGCCATCAATTTTTACAAGATTCCCCGTGCCTTTAGAGCTCACACACATCCAAAACATCAGTGAGCTATGGGGATGGTATTCTTGCTGCTGTAGGCCTTGTTGACTTCTCTACAAACATAGCGCTTATGGTTGTGACCATAGAGCTCTATGTTGGTCTCATCACTCCAGATTACAGTGTGCCAGAAGCTGTAAAGCGTGTCAAGGTATTGCTGGGCATATTAAAATTGGGCTTTTTTTGTGGCATTGGTGCAGGAAAGGTTTCCTTTTGGAAATTTGACCATGTAGCTCATATTTGTTCAAGTATCCTGGTATTGTACTCTTTGAAACAACCACATTGTCTTTTTCCAGAGCAGCCTGTATTTCTCCTGAGATTTCCTGTGGATTTTTTTTGTGTCCTGAACAATTCTTCTGGCAGTTGTGGCTGCAATCTTTCTTGGACTACCTGACCTTGGCTTGCTATCAAGAGATCCCTGAATTTTCCACTTCCTAATAAGTGATTGAACAATACTGACTGGCATATTCCATGCTTTGGATATCTTTTTAGATCTTTTTCCATCTTTATAAAGTTCCATTACCTTTTTATGTTGGTCTTTTAACAGTTCTTTTCTGATTCAGTATCTAGCATGCAAAGAGCATCCATGTGAGAGTTAACAAACTCATTGACTATTTATACACAGACACTAGTTGCAATTCAAAAAGCCACAGATGTAGGAAATTAACCTTTAATTTGCATTTTAACCCGTGTGTGCCACCTTGTGTGTCTATACCAAGGCAAAACATTACAGGGCAGTATTTATCAACCTTTTTTCAGTCAAGGGACCCTTTAAAATTATAGACAATCTTAAGGCACCCTTTAAAATTATAGAAACTCTCGAAGCACCCCATTCTAAAATGTAAAAAACGATTCCAATAGTTTTACATAATGCAGCAACAGCCACATGTAGACACCCAATATTAGAGGGGATTTATTCTTCCAAAGCAAATACATTCTTGCACACTGGTACTGACTAGTATTCCTATGTTTCTCTTCTCCTTCAATTCTCTCCATCAGTCAGCTAATGTGACCCCAGTGCTGAAGGAGAGGGTCACAGGAGGGTCAAGCAAGGATGCTGTGGAGGCAACAGTCATTCTTCTTATCAACTGATGATGTCATTGGTTGTTAGGATGCCAGTATCTAGAAAGTTGTAATAGCGCATAATGAAAACCCGTGGCTTTGTCTAATTAAAATGCAGGCTTGATCCACCGGCTGGCTTGTATACAATTTTTAATCAATTTTGAGGCATTTTGCCATGGCAACCCAGGGTGCCTAGGCACCCTGGTTGAAAAAGGCTGTTCCAGGATATGTAAACTTTTGATTAGGACCTTTTAGGCTCCGTTCACATCTAGGCGTTTTGGGGCGTTTTTGGGGCGTTTTTCTGCTCTAGGATCAGCTCTCAAAACGCCCAACAAGACAAATCCTATTCATTTCAATGGCCCCTGTTCACATCTGAGCGTTTTGAGGCTGTATACAAAACGCCCAACGCTCAAAAAAGTACATGAGCTTCTTTTTGGGCAGATTACAGGCGTTTTCCATTGATCTCTATTCAATCTAAAAACGCCTGCACAAAAATCGCGGTAAAAATCGCGGTAAAATCGCGGTAAAAAACGCCGCAAAAATCGCGGTAAAATCGCGGTAAAAAAACGCGCGAAAAACGCTACGCTCAGGTGTGAATGTAGCCTTAGGTGATTTCTGTTATTATTATGATTTTAAAACTATGATTTATTCACAACTATGTTATAATAAAGGCCTTTACTTGATCACTAGCCTTAAGCATGATCAGTCAAATTTTCAATATCAATGCCAAAATGTAATGATTTTTGCCAGGGTATGCCAACTTTTGAGCACAGCTGTAAGTGAAGCTATTGGAATGCCCCCCAAAAATTCTTCCAATTGGAACTGCTGATGGGTGTTCTATACATGTGTGACTGTTTTTTTAATGTTGATGCTTTCTCCTGCAGACAGGTTGTCCTGGACCCTGAAGGTCAATTTATCTTTCTATTATGTACACTAATTAATATTTTGAAAAAGAATATAAAACACACCCTCACCTGTCCCACCATCCAGCAATGTGGCCGCCCGAAGTCTCGCTCACCTCTCCCTGGCACCGGCATCACAAGTGTGGGCACCCAGCTGTGATAACTTGTGGCTTCACAGCTGGGTTCACATTGCGCATGCGCAAATCGGGCTGCTCTTTCTCATTGACCGGGCAATCTTCTGGGACCTGTGACGTGTCCCAGAAGGTTGCAGGGAGGGAGGGGGAGAGGAGAATTTCCGCTTGAGTCGCCTAGGCATCCCTAGCAGAAGTGGGAGCTGGGTACCTGTCGAAACTAGGCACCCCCCCCCCCAAAAAAAAAATAACATGCCAAATGAGGCATGTAAGAGGATGACAAGTGCTTAAAGCAGAAGTTCCACTTTTGGGTTGAACTCCACTTTAAGATACTTATATCCCCCCCCCCCCCCAATAAGGGCTTTCCTATTTGCCAGGAGGGCTCTACACTTCTGCTCTCACTCAAACCGTTTTGATGTTCAGGTGAACAATACATTACAGCTTTCCACTCACTACCGCATATCACCCTCCAAACATGGGTCACTAAGGGCATCCAAGTTCTAGATTATTTATTGTGCAATCGTTCAAGTAGAAGTCCAGCCAAAAAAATAACTAACTCTAAATCTACTGGCAGCCACATTCTAAGACTAATCTATCTAACCCTGTAAAGCAAAAGTTGCTATACATACTTTATCTGAAACTGCTCTGGTCCTGTCTCACGCTGAGCTGTCAGTGGTGACTTCTCTGTGTAGGTGTGTGCAGAAGAGGCAGCTGACAATGTAAGCCCCAATACCCCAATAGTGGGTGACGTCACTTCCCAGGCATTTCCCAGCCATTAACGTACAAAGAGCAAATTACTCCTGTGCTTGAGAGGTGGCCTTGCGGCTGGTATCCCGAAAATGCGATTCAGGTTGAATTGTAGTAAATTCAGGCTGTGCTGCCACTCTCAACGGGTCGTGGTAGCCCAAATCAGATACTGGAAAAGAGAAATGGACAGAGGGCGCACCAGCCTAGCGCATTATCTTTAAAACAATTTATTGTAATAGACATGTATACACATTATACTCACAAAACGATTATGAAACACGAGCAATAAGCAACGAGGGACCACCAGGGGTCTCCACTGGGCATCCTCAGCTGCCGCAGGCCGTGGAAGGATGTAGACCTGTAGAGATGAGCTCTGATGAAGGGGGAACAACCCGAAACCCGAGTATAATGTTTGTACATGTCTATTACAATAAATTGTTTTAAAGATAATGCGCTAGGCTGGTGTGCCCTCTGTCCATTTCTCTTTTCCAGTATTTCCCAGCCATTGTTGGATGTCTCCTGCACACAGAATCTGTCGCTGGAGACCAGACCGGATCAGTTTCAGAAAAGGTATGTCTAGAGATTTTTGCTTTACATGGTTAGATAGATTAGGCTGCCAATAGATTTAGAGTTATTTTTTTTTTTTGGCTGAACTTCCACTTTCACTCCATAGTTTTGAGACCTTGCGGCAGAAACCTGGGCTGATGACAGCAGATCCCTATACATACTGTAGACTATGGCATCTTATGTCGAAATCCCCACCTCGTGAGGTACAACTCCCCATACAGTTATTGCACTTCTACCTCTCACCAACCACCAAGCGCAAGGGCATATCTCTTATTTATAATACTCTCCACGAAAAGCGGGCCTTTGTTAAATCCAAACCCTTCCTACAATGGGAGGAGGACTTCACCTTTACCATCTCACAGTGGAGTAATACCCTTCAGGCAGTTTACACAGCCACACATTGTGTCCAACACTGGGCGCTGAACCAAAAAAGTTTCACTTCACTGATATCTTACTCCCTACCATCTAGCCCAGATTTCTTGTCCTCAGTCACCTCTCTGTTGGCGTGGTTACAGTCAAATAAGAAACCTATTGCACATCTTCTGGTCCTGTAACTGCATTGCTAACTACTGGAAGAAAATATTCCAAATAATTTCAGGTGTGACAGGTGTACTGTTATTCAGCCTTGGCCATCTTGAATCTGGAAATTGACAACATACCCGGGTCTTTTCACGCGGTAGTTGCGCACATAATTATCACTGCCAGACTCACAATTGCCAAGCAATGTAAAGCCCAAAATACCCCCAACCCATTCAGAAGTCATTATACTCATTAAGCTTCACCATTCTTATGAACTCACTCTTGCATTGTGGAATGGCAGGGTATCAGTCTTTGACTCTGTATGGGACTCTGGACCACTTGGATTAATAAATGACCTATGTTGTCTCACATCATATTGTAAGCTTGACTATTGCTGAATATGTTGAATTCTGTGATTTGTGGATTATCAGTGCACCAACAGCTGTGATTTTCTGCTTTGTGCTCTCTCTTTTTCAATATTTTATGTTAATTATGGTATCTTTCCCGTGCACCCGCTGTCAGCGGAATATTTTGTATGCTTTCTAAAAGTGTATGAAAATCTATTGACAAACAAAAAACCCAATACATTTGATCCCACACTTGACAATTTGTGCACTACTGGTAATTCAATGGTACAGAGAGAAATGGTGTTTGCCAGGCAGTTAATAGAGCTGGGTTTGTTTGATACTGTATATGGAGGCTGAGATATCAAGACACACTCAAGTATTCATGCTGTTCCAGTACATATCAATCTCTGTCATGTATTCACCTGCCTCTGAGTACCACTTTCATTCTTACATGAGTTTATTCTGTCGTATTTGGGTCTAGAAGTCTCTCAGATTACTCTCCTCTGATATAGGGTTTAACCAAATCCAGACTGCCGTGACCTGTAATGGTCATCATTTTCAGCCTAATCCATCAAATCCATCAGCAGGTAGCCACAATATATGAAAGGAAGCTCAAAACGTATATAAACAAATCTCTTTATATCATGCTTACCACAAAATGATTCTTTACAAAACAAAAATATTTTCAGGAAAGAGAACAAATAGGGCATTTTTTAGTGGTAACTGCTCAATCTCTGCAGGAACCAATGGTTATTAGTTCCTTAAAGACTAGAGACAATAAAATCACCAACACCAAAGAGGAAGGCCTGGAAAGCTTTAGTGAATTTTACAGAGAACTATACAAAACAAGGGTGATGTGCCGCTATACTACTGCACCACCATTTCCAACTAACACCTAAAGAGAAGTGAGAATTGCAAAAGGGTTAATAGCGCAAATGGGACAAGCACTCAAGCCATAAAAGTCCAACATAAAACCAATATAGTCCTGCTGGCAATCTCTAAAGGCACTTGTGGCAGCTAACTCAACGTTAGAAGCAGCCTCTGTAGTGATAAACAGAAAGAAAGAAAGGTAAAACCAGTAAAGTACAGCATTAAAGAACATACACTTTATTAAAAGACAATTCACAACTCACTCAGTGTAATATATCACAGGCATAGCTCAATTGGGAACCACTGCCTCTCCAATTCATGCATCATCTTAATGTTCCAGCTCTGTGTGGTGAGCTGATGGACACTGTGGGACGAGACTAGAAGTGCCGGTAACCACCTTGAAATGCAAGGGGGCTCATGCACAGAAGTGATATCACATTAAGGTGTTCCTGTGGGTGTGGTTATGCATTTCAGAGCTTCCTGCTCCTTTTTAGGCCAATAGGGACAAAGGGGTGGAATTGCCATTTATGTACAGCAGCTGCCATGGTATAGCCTCTGGGGGAATGCCCCGTCTGTATTGTAATTCACTAAAGCGCACTGTGGGAATTTTTGGTGTTGAAATGAACATGCTTTGTGCTTTGTAATACTGTATATGTAATTATAAAGTATGCATTTTAGGCACTGTCTTGAATGCAATGATAAATAAAAACTTAAAAAAACTGTACAGACTGTGCAGTAGAACATTTACCTCTACAGACTACAATTTATGCAAAAAGCTGGATAACCTGTTATGCTCAATGCTTCTGGGATCCAGCAACATGTCTTCCTTCTGAAGCATAGCTATCAGCCCTTTCAGGTTTCTCACAGAGTGTTGGTACTGGGACCAAGCAAATTTCAGTAGCAGCCTTACAGGTCTAGGTGATGCTATGCATAAGCAAAGCTTCCCAGTGCCTCCAGAGTCTGCTTGTGTATCCTGAATTCCCCTACTTCCCATGACTGTGACCCCTGTATCTCAAGAGACCCCTGCGCTCATGTGCCCTAATAGATCTCTGCAGTTCTGTGCCTCCACAGACTCTGCACTCCTGTACAATTCAGTGCTTCTATGTCACCTACATCACCCACTAACCCCAGAGCTTACAAACTAATGCAGTGACCCTAGACCATCCAGTCTCATTCAGGGACCCAAGAGCCCTCTGTGTAATCCTGTGTCTCCACTCAACAGTGGGTACACTCCTGTATTTCCTGGACTTTTTCTCTGCTGATGGATATGGACCCCTCTCTGGTCAAGTCCAGGATGATTTGACATCTTCACAACCTCTCCACCTGCATGGATTAGTTACAGGCCACTTCAGCTCTAGATACTGAACCTTTGGCCTTGCCACAGGCCACTTCAGTGCAGCCATCTGTCTTGCCTGTGTTCACTTGCTTCACTTGATGACTCTTCCTTGCTTCTCTGAGGATCCCATGGGTTGTCATGAGTTTGTAAAGCAGTGTAATATTTACTTTGAGTTGGGCATCCCCTCTTTAGGAAAAATCAATCCTGTGAGCAACAACATTTTTAGCATTTTGGCTCTCATCCTAAGAAACGTCCATGAGTCTGCTCAATAATCTTCTGCATTAAGGGCCATTCTACACCTCCATCAAGGTTTACTCATGGTAGGACAGTATGCTATCCAGTTTTGAACTCTCATGTGTGAGCTCATCTGTAATAATGAGACCCTAGAACGCTTAGAGGGGGCCAAGCTGGACCTTTATTCCCACCCCTCTTACCAAAAAACTATAATTCCTGTGCAGCTGCATCTCAATAACACTACGTGTCATTGGAAACCTTTCTAGATTCAGGAGCAGCTGCTTCTATGTCCCTCAGAAAAACATTTGCCTGGCCGGTGCCACTTCTCCAATTCCTTTGAGTCCCTGTAGTCAATAGCACTATTATTTCATTTATTTCATGTGGACTTATCTGCTTTTGAATTATACCTATTAAGATGTATATTGGTGTGTTCTACCACAAAGTCATTCCCAAAGTTGTTCTTCCTCAGGCAATGTCTACACTCATTACGGGCATTCTCTGGCTCCAACGACACTCTCCAGTGTTAGACTGGTTCTTATCCCAGTTACTCACCAGGGGGGGGGGTCTACCTGTTATTCCACATGCCTCATAAAGGTATT
Organism: Pelophylax lessonae; assembly: GCF_965119305.1. Taxonomy (NCBI): domain Eukaryota; kingdom Metazoa; phylum Chordata; class Amphibia; order Anura; family Ranidae; genus Pelophylax; species Pelophylax lessonae. The sequence goes on from NC_138775.1 coordinate 155,022,809, forward strand.
GCCAGCCAAGCCTCTCCCTTTGGCTCTGGATTGAGGTTACCTTCTCCATTCTGGTTCAATATGCAGATGATCAATATATATTTTTCATGCACAATGCAGATCAATTGCCACTCCATTATACTAATGATTGCATGATCAATCTAATTCAGGGCACTACTTTTCCTGGAGGTCGGATATATCCTCCAGTCTCCCTAAAACTAATGTCATGTTGGAATAAACCTCCAAGAGTTTCCAGTAGGTCTGTATCATTTTAATTCATCTTCTTCTCCAGCTGTGGCAGGATTCTTGTTTTATAGAGAAAAAGTAAGGGTGCTTTCTATCCTTGTATTGATTATCATGGACTTATAGCCGCCACTGAACTGCTACCTACTTTTCACAAAACCTTAGAAGCATATAATATGATTTGCATTAAAAAGTAAGATGAGTGGAAGACTGCATTTACTGTAATACCAGAGGTGGTCACTGTGATTACTTAAAAAAGCCATTGGCTTCTGTAAAGCCCCTGAAATTTTCCAGAACTTTGCCAATTAAACCTTCAGAGATTCCCTCTATGAGTATTTTGCTGTCTGCCTGAATAATTTATTGATTTTCTCCCATTGTTTTCCCACTCACAGTTGTCACTCATGTCTGCTCCATTCTGCAATGCTTTGGTGAAAATGAAACATATGTAGCAATAGGTTATGATCTGCTAGACCTCCATCCCTTATATCTGCATTCACAAACCTGATCAAATGCCCATGGGACTTGAAATGATGCATTCAATTAAATAAATTATATATAAAACTTAAATTTTAAACATTACACATTGCATGAAAATCTCACAGATTAAAACAACAAGCTGGTTAATTATATTCAACATACAGCAGCCTAGAGTACACATTTTGTTGACAGAATAAATCCATACATACAGTATATTGCCACATAGTCAAATTACTAAAAAGGAGTGCATCATAAAAATATGATGCATTTTGTTAATAACCTTGACTTCTTCAGGAGTAGATGCCCCTCATAAATCTGTAAGATAGAGAACAAAGTTTCAAAATGTATTTAAACGCTGCCTAAATAAGAGGAGACATTTATAATATGGCTCAACTGTTGTCACTGATTGATAAAGAAGAATACTTACAAAGCAGCTAGATAATAAAATGGTTGTTGTTACAGCTCCAGATGGTGGCTGCCACATAGTGTCTAGGCCGGGAATGGTGGGTTCCAGGACACCTCTCCAGGACAATCAAAGAGCAGCATAGGGAAGTATAAGGATGGATTGTAAAGCTCAAAGTCCCAACCGTGAAACAGAAAGATCAAATAGAACAGGATGTTAACTTCTATGTACAGAAACCTCATCCCCGAGTGGTACCAAGAGGGAAAGTGTTGGAATATCTTGAACATATCTCTGAACAAATAAAGTAGTTCCATGATGGGGGAATAATGGTGTTAGGTACAGTGATTTGGCAAAAAAATCACCAGGGTAATAACAATGCAAAGAACAAACAAGAATCCTGACAAAAGAAAGGAAGACAAAATAAGAGAAACCAAAACATTGCAAAGCCATAACCACCAATAAGAGGTTACAACTTACTACAAACAACAGGATGTTAACTTCTATGTGCAGAAACCTCACCCCTGAGTGGTACTCAGAGGGAAAGTGTTGGAATATCTTGAACATATCTCTGAACAAATTAAGTAGTTCCATGATGGGAGTAATAATGGTGTTAGGTACAGTGATTTGCCAAAAATCAACAGGGTAAATAAAATGCAAAGAAAAAGCAAGAATCCTAACAAAAGAAAGGAGGACAAAATAAGAGAAACCAAAACATTGCAGAGCCATAACCACCAAAAATAGGCTACTACAAAGTGAGATTCCCAACATGAGCATATAGAAAATATGTACACAGAAACTTATTTTCACCTTTAGAACCCTCCTGGGTAGGTGCTAGAAGAGAGAAGATCATTTTTGGATATTTTCTGCTTATCAGAGAGATTGCAAGGTACTTTTATATTGCTCTGTGCCTACCAGAGAGCAGGATCTGCTAGTGAGGTCTGCTCATGGTACTCAGGTACAGCTCAGTTTGTCTGAAGTGTTTCACACTGATCCATTAGGGAGGCATATTGGACAGTGGGGGGAAACCTGACAAAAAAGTGCTCAGGCATTTAGTACAGCCCTGGTGATTGGCAGGGGAAAGTGCATCGGTGCATGCTGTGATACTGTATAAATGCCAATGGCACATGTGCTCAGGGTCTTTCAGCTGGAGAGCAGGGTCCCAGAGGAAGGTGGTGGCTGCCCCTCCTCTATAGAAGCTGCCATGTGGCCTCAGGTGGTTGACCTGAGAGTCAGAGAGTAAGAGAGGAGCTGAACCCAGATGTCCTGGAGAGATGACTGGAAGGGAGACACTGGAGAGGATCTAATTCTGCCTACAGTGAGTACAGATCTGTTATGTGAGGCCTGTTCTGAGAGGGCTACCCCTTCCATGGAAAAGTCAGTGGATGGGTGTCAGTCAAGGGGATACTAGAGAGTGGCCTGAAGAGAAAGCAATTGCAACAAGTCTGCTGCTAGAAAGATCAAGAAGACCTAAATCTTCCATACAAGTGGCAGTATGGTTAAAGCAGTGAGTCTGCTTTCACAAATAACCTAGTGAGACCAATTGAGAGCTGTCCTTATCAACTGTAAATAGTTCAAGTTGGAGTATCCCACTATTCCCTTTTCCCATCCTAGTTCCACAATAAATATAACACCAAAACCCCTGGACTGTTTATTGAGTAACAAGCAACTGGGAGTAAGGTTGGATGAGTGAACTGTCCCTAAGTGACTGTTTGCAGGTAATCAGAGGAGGCCCAAGAAGTCATCACACAGCCAACTCTACGGGGACAGTGCTACACACCATACGCTGTGATGTTTAAACTGAGGATCTCCAGCATAAAGAACACCAATCTTGGGTGAACAGAAACCTCACTAAAATGTCCCCATTAATTTCAAATGGAACCTATGCTAAAATCAAAAGATGTCTCTTTTAACTCAGGTGCTATTCCTGGGCTTTTTCGTCTCTAAAGATGGTCTTTCCATGGACTGTGAGAAAGTTGCTGCTATTCCTAATTGGTCCCTGCTCAGCAGTCCAAAAGTTATGCAGAGCTTCCTAGAATTCTCTAGCTACTACCAGCAGCTCATCAACAACTATTCAGTTCTTGTTGCTCCCATTATTACATTCACCCTGAAAGATTCCAACCTCAAGCACTGTCCTCCTGACCAGATTTTACTAAACCCTTTTCCATTGAGGTTGGTACCTTAAAAGGTTCTTCCCAGTAGAGAAGAGTGTGATTGCTGAGAACTGCTCTCCATAAAACTTTTTCTTGAAGAGTGTTAATGCTTCCTGGAAGGATTGCCTTATCACATCACCAAAAAACTCCGGTGCTGAAACTGCCCATTGCTTCAATCCCAGGAAAGCCATTTGGTCCTTATTCTTATTTCAGTTTGACTTTGTGAGCACTTTAACGCCCGGGACTGACACTCTCATGATCCTTCAATTCTCAATATTCCATAACTCCAGCTGACCCGAAATGCATTTTTTCTACAACATGCATCCTGGCTCTCACTTCAATCCAGCAAACAGCTATTCCCCCAGTAATGCCCCTGGAGCCAAGAAATAAACCATGTAATACTCTGTGCACTCCTGTGCCCCTAGTGTCCACAAGATTCCTGTGGTTTCAATGATCTTGTGGCCCTATGCACTCTAGTGACCCCTGTGCCTCAGTCTCTCCTACGCTCCCCGACTCCAACTCCAGTATCTCTAGTAACCCTAGCCTCCCCAGTGACCCATGCAGTCTTGTGTTTCCAGGGACCCATTCTCTCCAGTACCATATGCATCTCCAGTGACTTGTGCACTTATGTGTACAGCATGTCTTTTGGGCTTCCTGAAGTAGACAGTGACCCATGAGCAGCCAGTCTCATGCAGATCATCCTGTGATTCCAATGTGCCCTTAATGCCTCAGTGACAACTGCATCTCCAACCAGTCTCAGTATGCTCCTGTATTTCCTTGACTGTCACTTTTTCTGTGAATAAGGACCCCTGTTCATGATAAAACATATCCCTTCCACTGCACACTTACTTAGAAAGAAGATAACGTTTCTCAGTCAGAACTAGACAAATGTGCGTTCCTTTGACTGTCTTCCCGTTTATTACTGATGACTCCACAGACTAAGGGGTATATTTCTAAAGCAGTGAATGTAACATTCACTGAGCCTTCACTACAGGTAAATCACTGTAATTTACATCACATGCACTAGAAAAATATACCTGCAGTGAAATGTTTGGTGAATTTCACATTCCCTGCTTTGTAAATATACCATACCCTTTGATCTATCTGTTATACCAATTACTGAACCATTGCATATACATACAGTATGAAGTATCATAACAGATGCATTGCCTTTTTGTGTGTATATTTATTTATTTTTTATCTTTGCTTTCATTAACCACTTTAGGGCCGGCTACCGTAGATATACTGTGGCAGGGTGGCTGTATGTGATCTGGCACTTTAGGGTCTGGGGTGCGCACTGCACTTGCGGATTGTTCAGCACAGAGGCAGAATGGCGATCTGCCTATGTAAACAAAGGTCAGTAGGAAATGCATTGATCTTGTGTTCCTGTAAAGCAGGAACATGGATCAATGCCTTCCCCTAGTACAAGCACCTCCCACACAGTAACCAAGCACAGGCAAGGCACACAGTTAACCCTTTGATCTCCCAGATGTTAACCCCTTTCCAGCCAGTGTCATTAGTAAGTGACAGTGCATATTGTTTAGCACTGATCACTGTATTAGTGTCACTGGTCCCCAAAAAGTCAAAAGTGTTAGTTAGTGTCCGATTTGTCCACCGCAATATCGCAGTCCCGCTATAAATCGCTGATTACTAATACATTTTTTTAAAAAAAAAAATACAAAATATCCCATAGTTTGTAGACGCTATAACTTTTGCGCAAACCAATCTATATACACTTACTGGGATTGTTTTTACCAAAAATATGTAGCAGAATACATATTGGCCTACACTGATACAGAAATTAGATTTTTTTACATTTTTTTATTGGATTTGTTTCATAGCAGTATGTAAAAAATATTGTTTTTTTTTTTTTTTTCCAAAATTGTCAGTATTTTTTTTTTTATAGCGCAAAAAATAAAAACTGCAGAGGGGATCAAATACCACCAAAGGAAAGCTCTATTTGCGGGGAAAAAGTACTTACATTTTATTAAGATACAGTATCGCGCAACTGCGCAATTGTCAGTTAAAGTAACGCAATGCCTTATCTCAAAAAATGGCCTGGTCAAGTAAATCTTCCGGAGCTGAAGTGAAAAGCATTTTAGTGAATAAACTTAACTTATCCTCTCCTGGTTAAATGAAAGGATAAAAGTTAGAGAGAAAAAAACATGCATGTGTGTATTACACTGAGAACTATCCACACATTATGCTGTTTTGTAGGCAAAACAACTACTATATCAACAGAAGCACTGAAAGAAGCAGATATATTTTTTGTGTGTACATAATTTAGATCTCAGTCATGAACCTGCTGCACTTTCTGAACTTCTGATTATTTAATATATTAAATTCATGAAAAGTCCATCAGAAAAGCAATAACAGCAGACTAAAATCTGAATGTGATTACGTTTTCAAACCAATGTGGCTTTTCTTCTTAAGCTGGAATTAGGCCCACAATCCCCACAATCCCACTGATGTTTAAACAGCGGCATTAATCTTTTTTTTTTTTTATGTATACATACTTTAATACTAAAATTGCAACTAAACAACAGTGTTCATCTGCACTGTCCCAACAGTCACACTATAACAAAATAGATCTGATCTGGTTCAGAAGTGGTAGAGCTTCTAGGCACCTCTATAACCTGTGTCTTTAACCTCTTCAGCTACGGAAGGTTTTACCCCCAGGCCATTTTTTGTAATAATGCACTGCAATACCTTAACTGACAATTGCGCGGTCGAGCGACGCTGTACCCAAATAAAATTGATGTACTCCCCCCCCCCCCCCCCCACACACAAATAAAGCTTTCTTTTGATGGTATTTAATCACCTATGAAGTTTTTATTTTTTGCTATAAAACATATCCAATTAAAAAAGAAATGTAAAAAATCAAATTTATTCATCAATTTAGGCCAATATGTATTCTGCTACATACTTTTGGTAAAAAAAAATCCCAATAAGCATATATTGATTGATTTGTGCAAAAGTTATAGCATCTACAAACTATGGGATAGATTTAGGGACTTTTTATATTTTTAACCACTTTACCCCCAGCCACTGAGCTGCTACTGCGGCACAGTGGCTCGTTCCCGTCCAGCGACGTAGACCTACGTCGCTGGACTCCTCCCCCTGTAGGCGGCGCTCGCGCGCCGCCGGAGGCGCGTTCCCACTGTTTTCAGTCACAGCGGGAGTGGGGCCAGGGGAGGAGCAGCGGCGATCGCCGCCGCTCTTCCCCGATCTTCGGGGAATCGAGTGAGGAGATCCGCCCGCTCTGTTTACACAGGCGGGTAGATCTCCTCACTCGATTCCCCGACGATCTCCTAAGTGACAGGGACTGACAGATCGGAGTGTTCAGCATAGCTGAACATCCGATCTGTCCTTCTGTCACTCAGTCACCTCCCCCCCCCACACGTCAGTAAGCACCAGGCATACATTAACCCCTCCCTCTCAATAAAATTAACCCCTTCACTGCCAGTGTCATTTTTACAGTAACAGTGCATATTTATAGCACTGATTACTGTAGTAATGTCACTGGTACCCCCAAAAGTGTCAAAAATGTCAGTCAAGGGTCCGATCTGTCCGCCGCAATGTCGCAGTCCCGCAAAAAAAAATCGCAGATCGCCGCCATTACGCGTTAAAAAAAAACACCAAAAATGACAGAAATCTTTCCCGTAGTTAGTAAACGCAATAACTTTTGCGCAAACAAATCAAAATACGCTTATCGTGATTTTTTTTTTCAAATTCTTTATTAAAACAGAGAATATAAAACTTGAAACTCAGTCAAAATGTACACACAGTACAGCAATGCAATCCTTGAGGTACATAAGGCAACATTAGTGCAAAATCCAAAATACGCATAGTAGTGGTCAACATTTAGGACACTTATATCTTTAGATATAAGTTCGTGAAAAGATCTTCGAGCATGAACATGTCCCATAGGTCCGCACCTGAGTATACAATCCGACATGACGGATATCGCATTATGTACGCTGGCATGAAAAATGTAGTATACAAAAGAACAACTGTACTGGGGAAAAGTAAAAAGAGAAACAGAGATTCCGAGTATTCTAAGAAATGGGGGGTAGGGAGGGGGGAGGGGCCAGTAAAAGGCTAGGGGGGGATCTGAAAAGAGAGGAAGGGGGGTAGGGGGGGCAGGAGGGGGGAGGGGGGAAAGGAGGATTGGAAAGGGGAGGAAGAGGATGGGCAAGCACAAGGGGGGGGTGGATCCCATGCGGGCAAGTTATCCCCATAACCCTTAAGAGCCAGCATTCACACTCAGAGCCTGGCCCTCAACCCGAGAAAATAAACACGTTCCAGCAGTTCGAAGTTGCAGAGTAACGTTCCCTTCTACCCTGAGAAGTCAGCACCAGGTCCTCCAAGTCATTGATCAATTTTACTTTCCGCAACCAGAGCGAGATGGAGGGCTGAGTAGACTCCTTCCAGCAAAGACTGATACAGGATACAGGAGCTGCATTCAGCAGGTGGCGTAACACCGAATGTTTATATTGTTTTGGTGGCATGGCAGAGCAGTGTAACAGAAAAAAGGCAGGGTCGTCCGGTAAGGTAAACTCTGTCATCAGTTGGGTTATCCGTCTAACCTCGCTCCAAAAGCTGTGTAGGGCAGGGCAACTCCAAAAAATATGGAGCATGGTGCCCTGCGATTGATTGCAACGCCAACATCTATCTGGAGTCTCCGGGAAGATGCGTCGGAGACGTACAGGAGTATAATACAAGTGGGAAAGTAGTTTATAATTGGATTCTTGGATACGGGTACAAATGGATGATTTTAACGCAAATCAGATGATGTTCCGCCTTTGGGTGATGGAAAACGTCCTGTGAAATTCCCTTTCCAAATTTAGAATGCCCGGCAGGACAAACTCCGGCTCCGGCAGGGAGAGCATGGCGTATATCTGCGAGAGGGCATGGGGAAGGGGTCCCGGTCCCACAAGTAGGTCTTCAAAGGGTGTACGGTCTCGTATAAATCGGGAGGGGGGACCCAGGCCCCTCAGGAAATGCAGGAGTTGCAGAGCTTGCCAACGTGTAAGAGCGAAACGGCCACCAGAGTCCGTTAACTGAGTCAGGGACGGCCAAGAACCATTGATCAGGAAATGATCCGCTCGGGCGCAACCCGCTTCCAGCAACTCCCGGAACCTCTTCCGTTCGCAGCCTGGGGGGAACGCTGGGTTCCCTAGAATCGGGAACAGGGGGGAGTGCAGATCCGAAAGGCCCCTCCTGAGGACGGCCTGCTCGCAGACTCGGAGGGTCGGTTCTATAAGAGGGTGTGGGCGCACAGAGTCGGGAAAGGCTCCTCGAAACCAAGGAGCCCCCGGGAGGTAGGTCGGGAACAGAGCCCCTTCCAGGGATGACCACAGCTTCAGGTGGGAATGCCTGAACCAGTCCACCCAGCGGTTCAGATGTGCGGCCTGGTAATATCGTCTAGAGTCCGGCACTGCTACACCGCCACAAGCTTTAGGCAGGGTAAGGGTTCGTTTTGGGAGCCTGGGCCGTTTCCCAGCCCAGATAAAGTTAGAGAACACTGAGTCAACCATCCGGAAAAATGCCGCTGGGATAAAAACCGGTAGTGTTTGGAACAGATAAAGGAATTTAGGTAAAATGGACATTTTCAGGATATTGCAGCGCCCAAACCACGAATGAAGCCCTCCTGTCCACTTTGCGAGTAGAACTCGTACCGAGCTCAGAAGGGGGGGAAAATTCAGTCGGAACACATCCGCCGGATTCGGAGGGAGTAAGGTGCCCAGGTATTTTAACGCCACCGGGGCCCATCTAAAGGGGAAATTGCTGGTTAACAGGTCACGAAGTGCTGGGCGTAGAGAGACACCCATAATCTCTGACTTGCTATAGTTAATTTTCATATTGGAAACCACCCCATACAGTTCGAATTCCTTCAGAAGATTAGGGATAGAGATCATGGGTTGAGACATAGAGAAGAGGAGGTCTTAGGCGTAAGCCGATATCTTATAGCTGACGGAGTCTAGTTGGACACCAGAAATGTCCGGGTTTAAACAAACCTTGATCAGGAAGGGTTCCAGGGAGAGGGCAAAGAGTAGAGGGGAAAGGGGGCATCCCTGACGGGTGCCATTGGAAATCTGGAATGGGTCAGAGAGTACTCCGTTTGCTTTGACGGATGCTCTTGGGTTCACATACGCACTGGCTATCCACCCCAGCATTCTCGGACCAAGTCCCAGACGTCTCATCACGGCCATCATGTAGTCCCAATTGACACGATTGAACGCCTTTTCGGCGTCCGTACTCAGAAAAACCGTCGGCGTGTTAGTACTCCTGGCCAGATGTATCAGGTTCAGGACCTTGGTGGTGTTGTCCCTAGCTTCTCTGGTAGGAATGAAACCGACCTGGTCAAGATGAACCAGGTCAGGCAGGTAAGGTTGGAGTCGGGACGCAAGAATTTTGGTGAAAAGTTTCAAGTCTGCATTAAGCAGAGAAATCGGGCGATAGCTGCTGCAGGCAGACGGATCCTTCCCTTCTTTGGGAATCACCGAGATGTGGGCCAACAACGTTGAGTCGTGAAAGGAGGCATTGTGGCCTAGGTCGTTAAACAACTTCAACATATGTGGTATCAATAGAGTTGGAAGTTGTCGATAGTAAAGGGCCGTGAAACCGTCCGGGCCTGGAGCCTTGCCCGACTTCGCCGCCCTTATGGCTTGTGAAATTTCTTCTGGGGTAAACGGGGAGTCCAGCGATTCACGAGCAGGCGACGGAAGGCGCGGTAGGGGTACAGAGTCCAGATAGGACGAAACAGTCGAGGAATGGGAAGGTGTCTGCGGTAGGTGATATAGGCGTGAATGAAAGGACACAAAGCTGCGAAAAATGTCCTTGGGAAGGTGCAGTTTCTTGCCTTCCTCTCCAACTATATACGGGATATAGGATGCCGCTCTCTGATCACGGAGGGAGTTTACCAGAAGCCGTCCACATTTATCTCCTGATTCGTAGGAGAGCCCCTTACAACGCTGAAGAGCTGCCTTGGCCCGATAGCGTAGGAGGTCTGCTACCTGACCCCGCAAGCGTAGCAATTCAGCTCCATCCGAGGCATCGTGGGTTCGTTTGTGTCTATTTTCAATCGTAGCAATCTCAGCCAGAAGCTTAGTCAGTTGGGCTTCCCTTTTGCGTTTAATACGGGCTCCATGGCACATGAGAACCCCTCGAATCACGGCCTTGTGAGCTTCCCAGACCACCCCTGGGTTACTCCCTGGGGTATCGTTCAGCTGAAAGTAGGTTTGAAGTTGCTGGGAAACATCCGCTAAAACCTCCGGGTCCTGGAGGAGGCTTTCGTTAAGTCTCCACTGCCAATCAGTTTCGCGTTCCCCAATTTGACAGTCAGAGTAACCGGAGCATGGTCCGACCACGTAATATGGTCAATGTCAACGTCTAAGACAGAGGAGAGTAACCGATGTGGGATTAAGAACATGTCAATCCGAGAGTAATAGTGAAAAGGGTAAAATATTGCGCTTAAACACTTAAAACACAACCAAAAAAGTGCTTGTGTGCATAAACATATAAATAATAAATATATATACTGGTGAATAAATAAATAAATATATATGTTGTGAAAAAGTCCTTAGTGAAATATATCAACAATCCTTAAAGTGCCCAGTGCAATACGGATCTCTCAGCAATGACTGAAAATCACTTTAGCTTCAAGTGAGGGACCTCCACCATAGGGACTTTCTCCACCCAGTGCTCAGGGTAAATACTTCTTACCGAAGCTGGTGGACCCCTTAATTACAGGGGGTCTAAAACAGCATATAAGGTCCACAAATGCCTCCAAGCTATCCTTCAGGTCCCTTAATAAGGCTCAGCTCGCACAAGGAACTCCAAGTATTTCCAGGGTGGTATGGTATGGAGAAAAAGATAAGGAAACTCCGATAGTGTAGTATGTTCTATTATTGGGGTTTATTAATAGAAATGCACTTACTCAAACATCATATACAGAATGCCTTCATGGGGTAAATGCAGCATGGGTTCGGTGTACGGGACGCTCCTCTGTTCCTGCGTATCACCAACCCGGAACTCCACGGTCTCACGTTCCCGACGCACGTTTCGTCAGACGCGCTGATGTCATCAGGGGATCATGTGACCGTACGTTTCCATTCACAATAAATAGAAAAATCGGACTGACAACATCCAATCGCTGGCCAGCGGTTACTGAACCGCCTATTCCGCCCCCAAGGCTTCCAACCATTGTTTGGAAGTTTTTAAGAGCATGGTAGAAGATGATGTGCGGAAAATTAAATTAAAACACCACTATACTACCAAAGAATTAGAAAAAGGTCTCAAGGAACTAGAGAATCGTAAAGACATAGTCATACGAGGAGCAGACAAAGGGGGGGGAATAGTGGTTCTCAACAAAAGTGATTACAAACTAGAACTGGATAGACTAGTGGGGGACCAAGTCACCTATCAAAAGTTGAGAACCAACCCAACCCAGAGTCTAAAATCAAAACTTGAGAAAATTGTAAAAAAGGCTAAAGAAAGAGGTATATTAACCAAAAAAGAGGCACAATATCTTGTGCCCAAAGCTCCACGTTTACCCACAATTTATCAGTTGCCAAAAGTCCACAAAAACAAGACCAAGCCCCCTGGGAGGCCTATTATTAGTGGCATTGAATCGATTTTCTCCCGGATAGGGGAATACGTGGACCATTTCTTGCAACCGATTGTACCACTTTACCCTTCTCACCTTAAAGACAGCAAACACTTGATTAACTTACTGGAGCAAGTGGAAGTACAGCCAAATACCTTCTTGGTGACAGTTGACATCGAATCTCTGTACACCAGTTTGAAGCAAGACGATGTACTTAACACCACCATAGCTGCTTTAAATACCAAAACCAATATAAGACCTCAACAGAAAAAGTTTATTTGTGATGCCCTGAGTCTAGCCATGGGAAATAATTATTTTTGGCACGATGGAGGTTATTATAACCAAATAAGAGGCGTGGCAATGGGTGCTAAATATGCCCCTAGTGTGGCGAATATCCTTCTTGGGCAATGGGAAGAAAAAGAGATTTTTGCCAATCTGAATCCGTCACTCATTCTATACAAAAGATTCATTGACGATCTACTACTAGTATGGAATGGGTCAGAGGAATCTCTAAAAACATTCCTTGACGACATGAATAGGAATCAGTATGGCCTTGTATTTACAGCCACATGGGACAAAGTATCCGTAAATTTTTTAGATTTAACATTGGTAAAGCAGGGTTGTTCTATCGCCACAAAAAGTTTCTTTAAAGAAACAGATAGAAACAGTTACATCCCTACCCGCAGTTGCCACCACCCCAAATGGCTGGGTGCCATCCCAAAAGGACAATACATGCGCATTAAGCGAAATTGTAAAAATGACGAAGACTTTTTAGCCCAATCAAATCTATTGACAAAAAGATTTGTAGAAAAGGGCTACAAACAAGAAGAGGTTACTAAAATCAGAGATCAGGTACATCGGATGCCTAGGAGTGAGTTACTAAAAACTAAAAAGAAGGAAATAGAAACTAAAGGGGAACTGGCGTTTTTAACAGATTTTAACAGAAATTATAAGCAGGTGGAAGCAATTGTGCGTAAGCATTGGTCTATTTTATTGAAGGACAAAACTTTGAATAAGGTCCTTCCGGAAAGACCACATTTCATTTACAGGAAGGCCCCAAACCTGAGACATATGCTGGCACCAAACATACCTGACCCCCCAAAAAACAAACCGACTTTTTTGGATGTTAAAGGTTTTTTTCCTTGTGGTAAATGCAATGCCTGCCTAATGACAAAGAAAAATCCTAGGAAAATCACCAGCTTTCAGTCAAAAGTTACAGGACAACAATATGCGATCAAAAAACTAATCTCATGCAGATCCACACATGTGACTTATTTGATAAGTTGTCCATGTGGATTACAATATATAGGCAGGACCACACGAGAACTTTCTATCCGGATCAATGAACATGTGGGAAATGTAAGGAGAGGATTTCCCAAGCATAGCCTTTCCAATCATTTCCGTCTATACCACAATAAGGACCCTTCTCAGATGACCTTTTGTGGTATTGATAGAGTAGATCGTCATTGGAGAGGGGGAAATATGACTAAAAAGATCTCCATGAATGAAACCCAATGGATCTACAAAATGCAAACTTTACAGCCTTCGGGTATGAATATTGATATCGACCTTAATTGTTACATCTCGAATTTTTAAAATTTAAAATTAAAATCAACCTCTTATTATATCCTTTTAATCTGTAATTTTATCTGCAAATATACCTTTGAGAATTTTATTCATTTCCCATTTAGCGCACTTCATCTTTTATTTTTTAGCACTAATTTTAATAAATGTTATTAACAACAATGAATTTAACAATATTTTTTAACATTAGATCTACTATATTAATAAATTTAATTTTTAGGGATATGGTTAAAAATAATATAATACATGTTTTAATAATTGTAATAAAGTGTATGTAGTTTGGTCTATAAATTGTATTGAGGGTAATATATATATATTTAAACTGTTTATATCATTCACTGTAAACAGCATCCCATCGCTCTATTTGGTATACATTGATTGGCATTTGAATACATTTTTAGGATGACAATCGGATCTCTTTTAATATTGGCGATTGTCTATTCAGGTTTAATATAGCAAAGTATTGGCGAGTTGCCCAAATAAGATATGGCCGCGGAGTACTTCCTGGTAGGAGGAGAGAACCTAACATCCCGGAAGGAATAGGCGGTTCAGTAACCGCTGGCCAGCGATTGGATGTTGTCAGTCCGATTTTTCTATTTATTGTGAATGGAAACGTACGGTCACATGATCCCCTGATGACGTCAGCGCGTCTGACGAAACGTGCGTCGGGAACGTGAGACCGTGGAGTTCCGGGTTGGTGATACGCAGGAACAGAGGAGCGTCCCGTACACCGAACCCATGCTGCATTTACCCCATGAAGGCATTCTGTATATGATGTTTGAGTAAGTGCATTTCTATTAATAAACCCCAATAATAGAACATACTACACTATCTGAGTTTCCTTATCTTTTTCTCCATACCATACCACCCTGGAAATACTTGGAGTTCCTTGTGCGAGCTGAGCCTTATTAAGGGACCTGAAGGATAGCTTGGAGGCATTTGTGGACCTTATATGCTGTTTTAGACCCCCTGTAATTAAGGGGTCCACCAGCTTCGGTAAGAAGTATTTACCCTGAGCACTGGGTGGAGAAAGTCCCTATGGTGGAGGTCCCTCACTTGAAGCTAAAGTGATTTTCAGTCATTGCTGAGAGATCCGTATTGCACTGGGCACTTTAAGGATTGTTGATATATTTCACTAAGGACTTTTTCACAACATATATATTTATTTATTTATTCACCAGTATATATATTTATTATTTATATGTTTATGCACACAAGCACTTTTTTGGTTGTGTTTTAAGTGTTTAAGCGCAATATTTTACCCTTTTCACTATTTATGCGTATACACGTTTTTATTGCAGCTTGCACTATGGAAGCAATTCCTCACATATAATCAACATTTGACTAATAATTTATTATCGAATATCACCATTTGCGCAGTTTCTTTTGGGTTACCAATTCGTTTTTTTAATCCGAGAGTAAGCCTGATGGGGGTGAGAGAAGAAGGTGTAATCGTGTTCCCCCGGGTGTAAAATACGCCACGCGTCCACCAGCTGCAGGTCATGGAGGAGCGATAGGATGCGCTTTCTCGTACTTCGCGGAACCGATGAGGAACCCGTTGAGGTGTCTAGAGCCGGATCCAGAGGCAGGTTACAATCACCTCCCAGGATTAAGCGACCCTCTGCAAACTCCACAAGAGTAGAGAGGGTTTTCTGTAGGAATGTCTCCTGATGCGCGTTAGGGACATAAACGGTAGCCAAGGTAACCTTGGTATTTCCTATGCGGCCCTTAAGAAAGAGGAAGCGGCCAGTCGGGTCAGTACATTGATCCAGAAGGGACCAGGGTAGTCTATTTGAGATCAGGATCGAAACCCCTTTAGATTTCACCTCCGGATTGGGCGCGTGATATGCACAGGGGTAGAATCTGTTCTGAAGGAGGGGCAGAGTACCTGTTCGAAAGTGCATTTCTTGGATGAAGGCCACATCCGTCCTGGAGCGTCGCGGGTCTTGGAGAAGCATTCGCCTTTTTTCGGGGACATTCAGCCCGCGGGCATTTAGGGAGGTCACCCGCACAGGATCCATAGTGGGGAGACAAACAGAGACCGGGGAGAGAAGGAAAGGGACCAGGTGGTCGGGGAGCGGAAAAATGGAGGGGGGGTGTGGGCGTAGAGTGTGGGGAAAAAGGAGGGAAGAGAGGAAGAGGAGGGACCAAGAGGAGAGATGGGGATAAGAGGATGAAGAGGATGGGCGGAAAGAAGTGAAGAAGGTGTAGGGGGGGGTCCTAGAGGAGGGGGGAAAATAAATTCAGAGACACCAACCTGTGGAACAAAAAGTCCCAGGGGTGTAGACCTAGTGGGGGGTAGAACCTAGAACGGCAGAGGAGACGAGCACCGAGGCCAGAGCTCCCCATTGTAGAGAAAAAATAAATAAATAAATGTATATATATATATATATATATATATATATATATATATATATATATATATATATATATATATATAAAGGAGGAGTAAACATAGAAATATAACAAGAGCTTATACAGCCTAAAATCAACGTAATGCATGTAAAGAGGCCATCTGCACTGCTATGTCGGGCGTACGGACTCCCAGAACACAGGGGGTCCGAACCCGATCAGAACAGTAATCCTGAGGAGGGCCCGGCAACATCAAAGTGATCTGCTCCCCGAAGGGAGGCAAACCCCCCCCCCCCCCCAGTTCGCATATCCACCTAAACAAAAGGGAAATAGAGGAGGCTTTGCACTGGGGGGCGTATACAGGCCAAAACAAGTAGACACTATCAGAAAACCCAGCAACGTACTCTAAAACCAGGTGTGTCCAAGTTAAACTGGAGAGCCCAGGGTCCCGACCCGTCCGATCCAGGCCTGCCACTGACCACACCAGCAGGATCGGGACCCTCAGGGGTCCAGAGGGACAAGGTGCAGCTCAGCATCCCCACCTACCCCTCCCATCACAACAGCATCCCACCCAACCGACTCAAGGGACACCCACCCCCGTCCCCAGCTCCGGGCCGGCCACCCGCGTCCCCCGGGCAGAGGGGCCAAGGGCACTCCTCCCCCACCGCGGGACAGACAATAGGGGGTCCACCACATTCCGCCGTAATGACGTCAGAGGGCCCGCCCCCCGCCAGGGCGCCGCGCATAGCCAGCCCGGGAATCCGCTGAAGCAAAAGACAAATGTACAGTAAGCATGAACAGACATCCCTCCCCAGTCTCCCACCCACCGACCAAAAAAAAAAGAGGGAAAGGTCGGCTGCTAGGCGTGATCATGTCTCCTACGAGGAAATAAACAACTGGAGGGAGGGGGAGCTGGAGCCGAGCAGAACAAATGAAGGCGGAATTGGCCAGGTTGCAGTCAATGGGAGCAGGATGCAGGGGCGGGGGGTAGTCACAACATGCGGTCCTCAAACGGCTCAGGGGGCCGGGTGGGATAGAACAGACCACCGCAGGGGCCAGAGTCAAAGCACAGGGGAAGCTCTCAGCCACCCCCAGTCTGGGAAAAAAGGGCAAAGGCCGCCTCAAGGAACAGGTCTACTTGGGGAGAGGTGCAACCGCCTCCAGAGCAGGACACGGCCATTCTGGGTAGAAGCAGGAGTCTGATCAGACTTGCGCCGGGGGCACTCCTCTACATTGTAGGGAACAGATGATCAAACAAAAAATAACGTTACCGAGACCTCTTCCTCAGGGTGTGTGCAGCGGCATCAGTCCTCTCGAACCGGGGTGGGGGGTTCCGGGTTCAGCCGGCGCCGGCCACGGGGGGGGGGGGGTCCGTGGCGGCCGACCCCTCTCTCTTCCTGGGGTGGCAGGATGCCGCCGGGCCTGTCCCGGCAGATGTTGAAGCCAGTTCGGCACTGTGAGCGGCTCAGTCTCCAGGAAGGCGAATAGGGCTGGCAGATCCTCCGGGTGATGTAGGGCAAAAGAGGACGATCCTTTGCGCACCGTGAGGGAGATGGGGAACCCCCACCGGTACGTGCATCCCAGGTGTCTGATCCTCTCCAGAAGCGGTCAAAGCAGGGCCCGTCGTTGGAGGGTGGCCCTGGACAGGTCCGGTAGGATGTGCACCCCAGCTCCGTCAAAGTCCACCTCTCCCGTCTCCCAGGCTTGGCGGGGGATGAGTTCCTTGTGGGTGTATCGGTGCAACCGGACGATCACATCTCGGGGCCTCTCTAGATCTGAGGAGCGGGGACCCAGCGCCCTATGGACCCTGTCAAATTCAAGATCCGCGGGGGGAAACCGGGGGCCAGGCGCTGGCAGATAGAGAGAACCGAAGGTTGCAGAGATTCCTGTCCCGTCGCCTCCGGCAGGCCCCAGGTCTTCCATCTCCTCCAGGCGGAGTTGCAGGGAGGTTACACAGTCCGCCTGCGTAGCCTGCACATTCTCAAGGCGGGAGATCCTGGCCTCGAGAGTAGACAAAGAGGTTTCTCCCACGGTGACTCTGGTGGCGAGTTGCTGGAGGTCAGTTTTCACTGCTTGGATGTCACGCTTATGGGCCTCCTCCAGCCGAGACGCCAGCGCTTCAAAGTCCTTCTTGGTGAGGAGAGCCTGGATCAGTGCCCGGAGGTCGGAGTCTCCACCATAGGACGGTGCAGGCTGGAATGGGTCCGGCAGGGAGCAAGCAGGAGAGTGTGAAGCGTGTGCAGTTGCAGATTCCGAGGGGACCGGAGAGGCAGCCAAGTCCGCCATTGGCAGGGCGGGAGATGGGATCGCACGTGGGTTGGAGGTGCTAGCCCGGGAGGCAGAGGAACGGGTCCCCATGAAGAAGCGGCGAAGCTCAGAACCCGGTGGGGTCTTCGGGAGTTTCCTCTGTCTTTTCCTCCTGCCCGTGCTCATTCCGTAGCTAGACAGGCAGAGTAAAAAGGTGAAAGATCAGGGGAGATGGCCGGAGCTCTTTCGGTGTAGGTCTTCACTCCGCCATGACCAGGACACGCCTATCATGATTTTTTTTACCAAACATAGGTAGCAGAAAACAAATTAGCCAAAAATTTTTTTGGGGGGGAATTTCATATTAAAAAAATGTTAAAAATATTGTTATTTTTTCAAAATAAACACTCTTTTTTTGTTTATAGCGCAAAAAGTAAAAAGTGCACAGGTGATCAAATACCACCAAAAGAAAGCTCTGTTTGTGCGGAAAAAAAGGACGTAAATTTCGTTTGGGTACGGCGTCGCACGACCGCGCAATTGTCAGTTAAAGTCGCACAGTGCCGAATCGCAAAAAGTGGCCTGGACGTAAGACAGCAAAATCCTCCGATGGTAAAGTGGTTAACTAGTAAGGAAGGCGATCAGCGATTTTTTAGCACGACTTCAACATTGCGGAGGACAAATTTGACACGAATGGGCCATACACACTATAAGATTTTCTGAAGACTTTTTCCTTTAGATTTACCAAAACCAGATAGTATGAGGTTAAGCCTAAACACTTTCAATTTGTATGCAATCTGGCAGGCCCTTGCACTACATAGAAAAGGTAAATCTGAAGGAAAAAGTCTTCAGAAAATCTTATAGTGTGTATGGCCCTTAAGGGGTTGATTTACTAAACTGGAGAGTGCAAAATCTGGTGCAGCTCTGCATAGAAACCAATCAGCTTTCAGGTTTTATTCCCAAATCTTAATTGAACAAGCTGAAGTTAGAAGCTGATTGGCTACCATGCACAGCTGCACCAGATTCTGAGTTCTCCAGTTTTAGTAAATCTCCCCCTAAGTGACACTTTTTGGGGACGGGTGACACCAATAAAATAAATAAAAAAACGTCACTGTCACAGTAGAAATGACACTTGCAGGAAGGAGTTAACATCAGGGGCAATCAAAGGATTTTATGTGTTTTTGTAAAACTATACTCTCACAAAATCTTATGGCTCAAAAATGCTAATAAACGCTGAATAGCCAAGTATATTGGCATTTATCAGATTTAGAGAGTTTTTACAGTAGAAAAACTCCTCTCAAAACTCACTAGTTTTGGGGGGTTTTTTTTCAGCCAGAAAACGCCCCTGCCAAAAACTGATGATAACAGCCTATGTGTGCATGGATGCATAGGATAACATGCTGGGGAGTATATTGGCTGCAGAAAAAAAAACAGTTGAAGCCAAAATCAGCAGCTGTAAAAATGTCCAGTGTGCATGAGGCCTAAGTGGTATTGAAGAGTTGTGATCTTTAGTTAAGAGATTGTCAGCAGACAAACACCTTATTTGTGAATATCTGATAGCCTTTCTCCACAGACCACTTTGAAGGAAGTACTTGAGCACATAAGTGATTATAGCGTTCCTGTTATTTTTTTTTCCAGTAAAAAGATGGGTTTTTTTTATGTTCAATCTGTTTTTCTTTTCAGTTCTCCAAACAAAACCATGAACAATACATGGAGGACAGTAATATATCCTGTGTGTTTATTAAGCTAAGTGTCGAGGGCGCAGGGAAGCACACTGCGCCCCTAGACTTCATCTAGCCACTTTACCACCGGAGGATTTTGCTGTCTTCCGTCCAGGCCACTTTTTGCGATTCGGCACTGTGCGACTTTAACTGACAATTGCGCGGTCGTGCGACGCCGTACCCAAACAAAATTTACGTCCTTTTTTTCCCACAAACAGAGCTTTCTTTTGGTGGTATTTGATCACCTGTATGCTTTTTTACTTTTTGCGCTATAAACAAAAAAAAGAGCGTAAATTTTGAAAAAATAACAATATTTTTCAATTTTTTTTATATGAAATTCCCCCCCCAAAAAATTAAAAAATCAAAATTTGTTTACATTTTTGGCCAATTTGTTTTCTGCTACCTATGTTTGGTAAAAAAAATCGCAATAAGTGTATTTTGATTGGTTTGCACAAAAGTTATTGCGTTTACTAACTAAGGGAAAGATTTCTGCCATTTTTGGTGGTTTTTTTTTCAACGAGTAATGGCAGCGATCTGCGATTTTTTTTTGCGGGACTGTGACATTGCGGCGCACAGATCGGACCCTTGACTGAGATTTTTGACACTTTTGGGGGTACCAGTGACATTACTACAGTAATCAGTGCTATACATATGCACTGTTACTGTAAAAATGACACTGGCAGGGAAGGGGTTAATTTTATTGGAGAGGGAGGGGTTACTGTATGCCTGGTGCTTACTAACGTGTGTGGGGGGAGGTGACTGAGTGACACAGGGACAGATCGCAGGTTCAGCTATGCTGAACCCTGCAATCTGACCCTGTCTGTCACTGAGGAGTTTACACAAGCGGGCGGATCTCCAAACTCGATTCCCCGACGATCGGGGAAGAGCAGCGGCGATCGCCGCCGCTCCTCCCCTGGCCCGACTCCCGCTGTGACTGAATACAGCGGGAGCGAGCCTCCGGCGGCCCGCGCGCCGCCCACAAAGGGAGGAGTCCAGCAACGTAGGTCTACGTCGCTGGACGGGAACGGGCCACTGTGCCGCAGTAGAGGCACAGTGAGCGGGAGTAAATGGGCTAGATCATAGAGCTACTGGCACACAGGGGAAACCATCAATAGTAATATAGTATTCGGTAAGCTGAGAAATCAGAGTCTGAATCAGAGCAATGAGTACATAAAGCAAACTAGGTATGGAAGAAGTAGGTATGGAAATCAGGTTTTATTTATATAGAGTAAAGTTAAGATAAAGATAATATGATTAGGAAAGAGACAGAGAAGGGAAAAAAAAAAAAAAAAACACTAAAGGGGACGAGGTTAAAGGAAAACTCTACCCTTGAGACTGGTCCGGGCCCTCTGCTACAAAAAGTCAGTGAAGGCTGAGGAGAATTGGAAGTTAAGCCATACAGTCCACATAATGGAGTGGGCTTCGTCGGTACCTGTGTCCCATAAGATCATGAGTTCCATGTGTTAGATCCTATCCATTTCAATCCAATCTGCCATTGAGGGTACCAGCGGATGCCTCCAACGTTTAGCAATCACAGAGCGGGCAGCTATCAGGAAATGCCGATTTAGGCTTTTTTAAATTTGTTTATAGGAGCTGAGCAACATGGACAGTATGGTTATACGAGGATCCTTCGGGAATTTGTCCCCTGTGAGTTTTTCGTAAAAGATGATTTTGTGAAGATCAGAGTGCAATTTTCTCCTTGGGTTTACATACAATTTTGTTGTGAACAAGATGGATTGGCATCTGAGTAGATGTTGGGGTTGAGTGCAATTTCTCTTGGAGGGGTGATTTTGTTACTTAGAATGTATTTACATTACTGCGCAGATGGGTGTCTTATATGATTAGAATATCATGTTTAAAGCAAGGTCTACTTTACCTTTCCAGCATACAGCACTTAAAGGGATTATGAGAAAAATGTCCCATGTTAAGAGTGATGATGCACCCCTATAAGAGCCAGGGGGTCACAGAAAGTGGGTCAAATAACACTGGATGTCATTCAGCTTGGAAAAGAGCAGTGAGTATTGCAGTCAAAATTGCAGTTGCATTCTTTAAGCAGCATGAGAATTTAAATCTGAAATCCTGGATAACCAAATACTGTCCAAATACAAGAGTCCTGTGTATCCTTTAGTTGGATCATGGTGTAATTTGTGTATTGCTTCCAGATCTGTGCACTAATTCAGTGTGAAACTTTGCCTTTTTACAGTAGCTTTCTGTTAAAGACCGGTCACTTTTGCTCTGTTGCAGGGTGATTGGTCTTGTCACTGCCCCCTTCTGTAGTTATCTGCACGCAGCCTGTAGTGGGTGGTCCTTCTAAGTCCCTCCCACTGCTCTGCTTAGTCCAGGCTATGTACAGCACATTGATAATATCACTGCTACTTTTTTTTTTTTACTGCTACTTTAACAAGGTATTAGTTGTGGTTATTGAAGAATATATTTCAATTAAAAAATGTGCTCAGAGTTCGGCTCCTTTCACATGGGCAATGCACCCGACGGAATCCGTTCTGCTCAGCGTGGGATCAATCCGCCGATCCCCGCTGAGCAGGCAGATGACAGCTCCATCCCTGGTCTGTGTGCAGAGACTGAGCTGTCAGAGCCCCGCTCTCCTCTGTGGGGAGATTGGATGAGAATGGACCGCATGTCTGTTCTAATCTGATTCGATCCTCTAGAGCAGTGATCCTCAACTCCGGTCCTCGGGGCCTACTAACAGGCCAGGTTTGCAAGATAACTAAATTACATCACAGTTGATCTCATTTGCTGTTCAGTGCAGTATTCTGGTCTGCATCTCCCCAAGGTAATACTTAAAATCTGGCCTGTTAGTGGGCCTTGAGGACCACTGCTCTAGATGGATGGAAAATAGGGTTTTCCATCTGTCCGGATTTCACGGACAGGATCGGATAGCAGCAGGTGTCAGCGGAGATGTCTCAGCTGACACCCGCCGCTCCATAGGGCTGCATGGAGCATCCAATCCAGTCCGCCTGAAAAACTGACAGGCAGATCGGATCGGAAAGCCCGTGTGAAAGGGGCCTTCATCATCAATTTTTCCATATTCTCTAAAACTAGTGTTATGCTTTAAAAACCTCCAAAAACCTTGTTGTTGCGTTTTTGGGGTGATTTTTTTTTTATCAAACATTTGTCATTGGGGAATCAATGACTGTAATTTAAAATACATGCACCAGGTAGGGTTGCCACATCATCCCTTTAAACCAGGTAACACATTAATTACACTGGTTCTGTGGCTGATTAAGGTGGTAATTAAACTCACTTAGTGCCTTATCTGCATTATATTAGCCTCAGAATCTGTGTAATTAATGTGTCCTGGTTTAAAGGGACGAGGTGGCAACCCTAGCACCTGCAATAAATGGTTGACTTAAGAGAGGTTTTGTTTTTTTTGTTCAAGAATCATACTTACCTAGGTGGATGCAGCATCGGTCCGATGCCTCATCTCTCCCCCGCCGGCTCTAAAGATGAGAATTAAGCGATTAAACACTGCTGATCACACGGTTCTCAGTGCTCCATGAGCAGAGAGCTGGTTACTGTCAGTCACTGCTCTCTGCTCTGCCCCCTCCTCCCTTACTGGAGTACTGGGCTGTGGAGGGGGCGGGAGCGGCTGGCTTAGGCTCTCAGCGACTCACTGAGAGGCTGAGCCAGGTGTCGGTCCAGGGTTGTGGGCAGATCCCGACCATATTATCGCAATCTTTTCCCAGCCTAGACTGGCTCTGTGATGACAGCCGACAGCAGGCTGTCTGCAGAAAATGGGTCACAGGAGTGCAAAATTAACTGCACCCCTGTGATCCACAGGAGAAGTATAGCCAAACAAGCTTTGGCTGTACTTCTCCTTTAAGGATCAAATGCTTTATAGATATACTTTTTAGTGTTTCATGGTAGCATATCTATGGATTGGAGGTAACAAACTTGAAGCTGATAACTAATGAGAGAAATTTATATCTGTAACAATGGCAGGGTGGTATTGTGTGCCATTCAAAAGCTCACGTTACATGATATTGATGAAAAAAGCTAATGTGATTCGCCGGATATTAATTGAGCTGTAAATGCAAAAACAGAGATATATATAAAAA
The DNA here is from genome assembly GCF_965119305.1 of Pelophylax lessonae. Taxonomy (NCBI): domain Eukaryota; kingdom Metazoa; phylum Chordata; class Amphibia; order Anura; family Ranidae; genus Pelophylax; species Pelophylax lessonae. The sequence continues at coordinate 155,046,646 of NC_138775.1, forward strand.
AAAAAAAAAAGAATAAGCAATTTCTGAGCATTTAATACAATTTTCTCATGAAAATATATCTTTTCAGAAGGGTTTATGAACCCCATATGTGTCACTACCAACAGAAGAAAATAAAGCACACATTAAACATTGAGGCCGAGGCCCATTATACATGTTTTTCAATATTTCCACGTATTTAATTGAAAATGTTGTTCTGTACTTGTGAAATACTGTGAGTGTTTTAATTACAGAAACCAGTTTTAATTGCTGAAAGCAACAAGTAATTGTGTACTATCCTATTCATCAATGCCATGTAACAGCAGTACAAAGAGCAAATTAACTATAATGGATAAAGAAGAGTATAGTGATGCATTTAGGTGCTGAATATATAAAATTCAACAATTCATCTTGTGAAAGTTGGGAAATGTTATGGCTAAGAATTAAGTTTAGTATCAAATGTATTATCTTGACAAGGCAAACCTTGTTTTTTGCAAGCAATATTTAAGACTAACGTTAAAGTCAGGCCATTTGAAAGATACCAAAAGTGATGCTTTTCAAGAAGGACTTCTGGCTGTCTTTCACCAGGTGCAGATGCAGTCCAAATATATTTTATAGAAACAGTACAAAAATCCACCCATCTGAATACTGTTTATTTTTTATGTTATTCTTCAATAGTTTTTTTGGGCTGTATGATACACCCAGCCTGCTGCCTCACAAAAAAGACCCTCCGCCTATGTGTTTTACCCCCATTAGGAGCTAAATAATAGAAGTTGGAATATGGTGCGCATACTAATTACCCATGAGTCAGGTTCTTAAAACAATATTTTATTCTTTGTAACATTTTTCAATGTCTATTATTAACAATGTCACTTAAATAGTCATCATTATTAAAAAAGAATAGTGCACACATGCAAAAGAAATGACTATCAAATATGAAGATAATCCATAAATAAAAATGGGGATTTGGTCCCACCATATGGCCATATCGTGCTCAAGCCCACCACTACGTCAAAGTACCCCATTGTCATTGGGTCCTACTCTATCCATAAAAAAGGGGTGAATCCAGCCTCTCTAACCCTTGGAGATAACACTCCTTGCTGGGAGAGATATGCAACTGCACTACAAGGGACTCCTTCTATATCTACTTAATAGTGGACAAAGATAGAGTACAGGTGTGTGTAGGGGGTGGGGTGCTCAACCTCAGAAGTCTGGTCAGACCGAATACATAATAAACAAGCAAAAAATTGGGGGAACACACCCTGAACATGTATTTCTAAAGCTGGTGCAGCTATGAACCAAGCGACATGCATGTTAAAAAAGAATAGCGCACACATGGAAAATACATGTTTGCTGTTATATGTGAAAGATCAGGAGTTAAATCTTTATGTGGAGGCTCCCTAATCTCACCAGATTGAGTTATGACAGCAGCGCATTGCATCGAACAACGATTTGGCGTCTAATAAAAGTGGTCACTTTTATGGGTCTCCCCTTCCCGCAAATTCCTGGACGTGTCCCTGCTTACTGGAGAGATTGGTAGCAGACACAATCCAATCCCCTGGAGCGATGGTTTTCATACGGTTGCACCTGTGAGCCCTGCATCATTGGAAGGAGGATCGCTTTTTGCTCCTACACATTAGGCCATATCGGAATCTCTGTAATAGGGGTCATTATTATTTGGTAAGAGGCGGTGTGATTAGTGTGCTTGGTGGCGGTTCTCCGGGCCTGCATTTTTCCACACTTTCCTCTTTTGAAGTGGACACTGAAGGACTGCTTTGTCCATCTGTAGATTGGACAACTAACTGACATTTTTGACACTTCTGGGGGTACCACTGACATTACTACAATAATCAGTGCTAAAAATATGCACTGTTACTGTAAAAATGACACTGTCAGGGAAGGGATTAACTGTACTGGTGATCAAGGGGTTAAATGTGACCCAGGGGCGTGATTCTAGGGGCGTGGCTTGTGCGATCATCACAGAGACATGCGATCCTATATAGCAGGATCACATAGCCTTTGTGATCATCTAAGGGAGAATGACAGACGGTTGTGTTTACATCAGCCGTCTGTCCTTCTCTGTCAGCGGCGGGAGATCGCCCCCTAGAGTCTCCTGAGCGAGCGACGTAGTACTACATCGCTTTGCCCAGGAGCGGCTGCCTGCCGCAGTAAAACTGCAGTGGGCGGTCGCTAAGTGGTTAAGCAAAGTAGGATTTATTGGTCAGTAAAGTGGATGTGCTTTGATGACAAAACAATTTAGTGCAGGTTTATTTTCTATGATTTGCAATAGATATTTAAAATGTGGAATAAAAAGCTTAAATATGGCTTTTCTATTTATCCTGGATTACCTGAGGAAAAGTTAAAATTTCTGTCAAGTTTTTACTTCTGTCACTCATGCTAAGGCAGTTCATAACATGAAACTTGCAGACCCCCAACCCTCCCCCCCTTCCCCCATTGCAAGGGTTAATTTCCCAATATGTCTGGGGGAATTTAAATAAGCAAAACAAAAAAGGACCTAGATTCATGATCCCACAGGTTTTTTTTTTTCCCCTCTGTGCTGCCAGGCCCAAAAGCAGCTCCTTTTGCTGTTTGTCCATTTGCAGCTACATGTACAGCTCTGGCCTAAAGAAATGAATGGGAAGGCACCTTTTAAAAAAAATGTTTACGGGTTTTCCCTTACATGGTCACTCTGGGGTTGATTTACTAACGGCAAATAGGCTGTGCACTTTGCAAAGTGCAGTTGCACTCTGCAATTGCAGTTGCTCCGGAGTTTAATAAATGAGGTAAAGCTTCACTTTACAAAAAATACCCAGTCCTGTGAAAAAAAAAACAGCATTTTTGCTTGCACATGATTGGATGATGGAAGGAAGCAGAGCTTCTGCTCATTTGCTAATCTCAGGAGCAAGTACTCTTGCAGAGTGCAACTGTCTGTTTGCCTTTAGTAAATAAACCCCTGTGTCTCAAAGGTAGAGTAGGGTGTTTTATATAAAATGTATTTCTTTCTTTATTATGATCAGGAGTAATATATATATATATATATATATATATATATATATATATATATATATATATATATATATATATATATATATATATATACTTACTGCCCACTTTATAAGGTACACATTGCTAGTACAGGGCTTAATTGTTCATGGCATAGATTTAACAAGGTATTGGAGACATTCCTCGGAGATGTTGGTCCATACTGATACCGACATGATAGCATCACGCAATTGTTGCAGATTTGTCAGCTGCACATATATGATGCAAATCTTCCTTTCCACCACATCCCAAAGGTGTTCTATTAGATGGAAATCAGGTGACTTTGGAGGCCATTGGAGTACAGTGAACTCATTGTCATGTTCAAGAAACCAGTTTGAGAGGATTTGAGTTTTGTGACACGGTGCATTTTTCCTGCTGGAAGTAGCCATTCGAAGATGGGTATATTGTAGTCATAAAGGGATGGACATGATCAGCCACAATAATCTGGTAAGGCATAGCATTTAAACAATGCTCAATTGGTACTAAGGTGGGGGGCAAAGTGTGGCAAGAAAATATCCCTGACACCCTTACACCACCACCACCAGCCTGAACTGTTGATACAAGGCAGGATGGATCCATGCTTTCATGTTGATTTCAAATTCTGACCCTTCCATTTAAATGTCACAGCTGAAATTGAGACTCATCAGACCAAGCAACATTTTTTCCAATCTTCTATTGTCCAATTTTGGTGAGCCTGTGCGAATTGTAGCCTCAGTTTCCTGCTCCTAGCTGACACTTAGCTGGAGTGGCACCCGGTGTGATCTTCTACTGCTGTAGCCCATTTGCATCAAGGTTCAATATGTTGTGTTCAGAGATGATATTCTGCATACCTTGATTGTAACAAGTGGTTATTTGAGTTACTATTGCCTTACTATCATCTCAAACCAGTCCGGCCATTCTTCCCTGATCTCTGACATCAGCAAGGCATTTTCGTCCACACAACTGCTGATCATTGAATATTTTCTCTTTTTTTAACCATTCTCTGTAAATCCTAGAGATGGTTGTGCCTCCCAGTAGATCAGCAGTTTTTGAAATACTCATACCAGCCCATATGGCACCAACAGCTATGCCACATTTAAAGTCACTTAAATTCCCTTTCTTCTCTGTTGTGATGCTCGGTTTGAACTTCAGCAAGTCATCTTCACCATGTCTTAAATGCCTAAATGCATTGAGTTGCTTCCATGTGACTGGCTAATTAGCAATTTGTGTTACCCAGCAATTGAACAGGTGTACCTAATAAAGTGGCTGGCAAGTGTATGTGTATAAACACACAGTATCTCACAAAAGTGAGTACACCCCTCAAATTTTTGTAAATATTTTATTATATCTTTTCATGTGACAACACTGAAGAAATTACACTTTGCTACAATGTAAAGTAGTGAGTGTACAGCTTGTATAACAGTGTAAATTTGCTGTCCCCCTCAAAATAACCCAACAAACAGCCAATAATGTCTAAACCACTGGCAACAAAAGTGAGTACACCCCTGTTAAACTTGGTGTTTTCGCTCTCACTCTCTCATACTGGCCACTGGAAGTTCCTCATGGCAAAAAACTCTCTGAGGATCTGAAAAATAGAATTGTTGCTCTACATAAAGATGGCCTAGGCTATAAGAAGATTGCCAAGACCCTGAAATTGATCATGGTGGCCAAGACCCAGTGGCGTACCTACGGGGGGGGGCGGGGGGGGCGGCCCGCCCCGGGTGCCACGCACTGGGGGGGTGTCAGGCTGCTCGGAATATCAGTCAGTGTGAAGGAGCTGCAGTTTCTAAAGTCTGCGCTGCTCGCGGGGGCGGCGGCCGGCGGGAAGAAGGTGAGCACTGAGCAGCCTCCTCCTGTGTGTCTGTGTGACTGTCTGGACTGGAGAGGAGATGGGACAGCTGGATATAGAAGGATTCATCTTTCCGTATTTCTCCTGCTGCCGTTGAATGGCCGATTCTCCTCTCCCTCCTGCAGTTAGCGGCAGCAGAAGGAATATGTAAAGATCAAATCATCTATATGCAGCTGTCCCATCCCCTCTCCTATACAACTTGCTGGCCCCCTAGTGCTCTCCAGCCCCCCCTCCCCTTGCTCTTAACACCCCCTTCTCTTAACACCCCCCCTGCTCTTAACACCCCCCCTGCTCTTAACACCCCCCTGCTCTAAACACCCCCCTGCTCTTAACACCCCCCCCTGCTCTTAACACCCCCCCTGCTCTTAACACCCCCCCTGTTCTAAACACCCCCCCTGCTCTAAACACCCCCCCTGCTCTAAACACCCCCCCTGCTCTTAACACCCCCCCTGCTCTTAACACCCCCCCTGTTCTAAACACCCCCCCTGCTCTAAACACCCCCCCTGCTCTTAACACCCCCCCCTGCTCTTAACACCCCCCCTGCTCTTAACACCCCCCCTGTTCTAAACACCCCCCCTGCTCTAAACACCCCCCCTGCTCTAAACACCCCCCCTGCTCTTAACACCCCCCCCTGCTCTTAACACCCCCCCTGCTCTTAACACCCCCCCTGTTCTAAACACCCCCCCTGCTCTAAACACCCCCCCCTGCTCTAAACACCCCCCCTGCTCTTAACACACCCCCTGCTCTTAACACCCCCTTCTCTTAACACCCCCCTGTTCTAAACACCCCCCTGCTCTAAACACCCCCCCTGCTCTAAACACCCCCCCCTGCTCTTAACACCCCCCCCCCCTGCTCTTAACACCCCCTTCTCTTAACACCCCCCCTGTTCTAAACACCCCCCTGCTCCAAACACCCCCCCTGCTCTAAACACCCCCCTGCTCTAAACACCCCCCTGCTCTTAACACCCCCCTGCTCTTAACACCCCCTTCTCTTAACACCCCCTGCTCTTAACACCCCCCCTGCTCTAAACACCCCCCCCCCTGCTCTTAACACCCCCCCTGCTCTTAACACACCCCCTTCTCTTAACACCCCCCCCTGCTCTTAACACCCCCCCTGCTCTTAACACCCCCCTGCTCTAAACACCCCCCTGCTCTTAACACCCCCCCCTGCTCTTAACACCCCCCCTGCTCTTAACACCCCCCCTGTTCTAAACACCCCCCTGCTCTAAACACCCCCCCTGCTCTAAACACCCCCCCCTGCTCTTAACACCCCCCCTGCTCTTAACACCCCCTTCTCTTAACACCCCCCCTGTTCTAAACACCCCCCTGCTCTAAACACCCCCCCTGCTCTAAACACCCCCCCCCTGCTCTTAACACCCCCCCCCCTGCTCTTAACACCCCCTTCTCTTAACACCCCCCCTGTTCTAAACACCCCCCCTGCTCTAAACACCCCCCCTGCTCTAAACACCCCCCCTGCTCTAAACACCCCCCTGCTCTTAACACCCCCCTGCTCTTAACACCCCCCTGCTCTTAACACCCCCTTCTCTTAACACCCCCTGCTCTTAACACCCCCCCCTGCTCTAAACACCCCCCTGCTCTAAACACCCCCCTGCTCTTAACACCCCCCTGCTCTTAACACCCCCTGCTCTTAACACCCCCCCTGTTCTAAACACCCCCCCTGCTCTTAACACCCCCCTGCTCTTAACACCCCCCTGCTCTTAACACCCCCCTGCTTTTAACACCCCCCTGCTCTTAACACCCCCCCTGCTCTTAACACCCCCCCCTGCTCTTAACACCCCCCCTGCTCTTAACACCCCCCCCTGCTCTAAACACCCCCCCCTGCTCTTAACACCCCCCCCCTGCTCTTAACACCCCCCCTGCTCTTAACACCCCCCCTGCTCTTAACACACCCCCTGCTCTTAACACCCCCTTGCTCTTAACACCCCCTTGCTCTTAACACCCCCTTGCTCTTAACACCCCCCTTGCTCTTAACACCCCCCTTGCTCTTAACACCCCCCTTGCTCTTAACACCCTCAGTGCTCTTAACCCCTCAGTGCTCTTGCCCCCCAGCGCTCCTTAGCCCCCCAGTGCTCTTCAGCTCCCCGCAGTGCTTTTCATCTCCCCCCTATGCTCTCTGGCTCCCCCAGTGCTCTCCACCCCCCTGTGCTCCCTGCCTCCCCCCTCAGTGAGTTCCACCCCTGTGCCTTCCAACCCCCCTACAATGCTTTTCAAACCCCTCTTAATTCTCTCCAGTCCCCCCCCCCCACGCCCTTCAGCTCCTCCAGTGCTCTCTGCTTGCCCTGTGCTCTCCGGCCCCCCTAATTCTCTTCTCAGTCTCTGACCATCTCTTGGATCATGTCCTCAGTCTCTGACTATCTCTTGGATCATGTCCTCAGTCTCTGACCATCTCTTGGATCATGTCCTCAGTCTCTGACCATTTCTTGGATCATGTCCTCAGTCTCTGACCATCTCTTGGATCATGTCCTCAGTCTCTGACCAACCATCTCTTGGATCATGTCCACAGTCTCTGATCATCTCCTGTATCATGTCCTCAGTCTCTGACCATCTCCTGTGTGTTTTCTGCAGTCTCTGACCATCTCTAGTATCCCGTCCGTAGTCTCTGACCATCTCTTGTATCATATCCTCAGTATCAGATTTCTCTTGTATTAGGTCCGTAGTCTCTGACCATCTCTTGTATCATGTCCTCAGTCTCTGACCATCTCTTGTATCATGTCCTCAGTCTCTGACCATCTCTTGTATCATGTCCTCAGTATCTGATTTCTTTTGTTTTAGGTCCGTAGTCTCTTACCATCTCTTGCATCATGTCCTCAGTCTCTGACTATCTCCTTTAGCATGTCTCCAATCTCCTACTCAAACCTAAACACATTGATAATAGTATTAGCTATCTGTCTATGCCAAAGGTAGGGAGGCAGAGAGTGCAAAAGGGGGAACTGTGATTAGAGAGACAGGGGGGGGGGCAGACTGCAAAGGGCACTGTGATAGGGGGGCTGGGAAATTTGTGCAATAAATATTCTTGGAGACATTACAATTTTTTGCGGGTGTTTTTACATTTTAAAGTGGGGGGGGGGTGCCAGATATAGGATCCGCCCCGGGTGCCAAATGCTCTAGGTACGCCACTGCCAAGACCATACAGCGGTTTAACAGGACAGGTTCCACTCAGAACAGGCCTCGCCATGGTCGACCAAAGAAGTTTGTTTTTATTACTAACGTTTTGATGGAATTCAGTCTATCTTTCTCAAGACGTCAAGAGCTCCATTGAAATGTTAGCAGTAAAATGCTGTTGCTTTGATTTATCTCGAAAATGTAAATACATGTGAAAAAGTGTTGCAGTGTTAATCTATTCATGCATAAATTGATATATAAACTGTGCATTATAACAGTAAACATTCTTTTAATACACGGTTGTATCAAATCAATTCCTTAAATGCATAATATGTTTTCAATCCACAAAATAGTGTAACAAAAAAAAGCCCTTTAGGCTCCCAGAACTCTCACCATCAATCTATAGAAGCATAATATATAACGCTCAGACACTGTAGTCTCCCTGTTTCTCTGGTGTGGACCACTTTAACCTCCCATCCACAGGGGTCTCACTTCATGCACTTCCCACTGACTCCCAGAATTAGAGAGGTGCGGCTCCTTTAGGTTCCCTTAATTATTCATGCAGCTATTCTGCATAGCTCTTAATGAAAGAAGCATATATAGAAGGCTCCCATAGTGCAGTAAGGTTAAAAGCAACCAGTTTTATTGAATAAAATTACAATCACATTTTAAACAACAAATTGCACTTTGTAACCAGGTAAAAATGAGTACAGGAATTCCTAATGCATCACTTCCGGTTCATGTCCGCCTAAGCTCATGCCCTACGCATTACATCATGATCACGTGAATTCCTAAGGGGGAGGAGGCAGGCAGACATTATGTGTATACATACATACATACAGTGTTCATTCTTAATGGAACAGCAGCCATTTTCTTGAAGCCAATGGAAAACTATACTTTGGTGGGCTTTTTCCTAAAGATTTTCCTAATAAATGCTAGCGGGCATACTTTTGTATCCAGTTACTAGTGAAATTAAGCGGCAATATTCCTGAAGATTACTTTCTTTATTGCATAATGGGCCAATTTAGTATAGTTATGGCAAGAGGAATATATTGAGTGGCCTTACTATTAAATTATTGCCAGACCTTAATATCCAAACAGTAACATGGTTTAACCAAGGTAGTTCCATGAGCCTATTGATAATAAAAGAAAATTAAATGGTTGCCAACACTGGTATGACACAGCATACAACTAAACATACACTTTAAAATATATTATTAAACAAATAATGAAATACTGGACCCCTAAAAGGATATAATCCCTGAATGTATCGACAATAGCGTGATATATATATATATTTCAAATGAGACCCACATTCTAAGATTAATGAGTGTATGAATTAAAATATATGTAAGTAAAAATCAGAAGTATAAAAAAAATATAGTAAAATTATAAAGACAAACAAAATACCCCGTGGTTTAATAAAACCTAAAAATCACTAATAAAGCAATTCAGGTCAAATTCACCAAGGTGTAGAGAGTGAATACGCTTAAAGCGTAACTCCAATTTTGTTGAGAAAAAACATTCCCCTCTGGGTGATCTATGTACATTGCAAGGATTTTAACAAACTTTGTTGCAGATTCCTACCTTTTGTTATTCTGAAGGAATCATTGTTTGTTCCTCTGTGCCTCTGTGCTGAGTGGGTCAAATGTGTGTGGTTTCATAATTATCTATAAGCTGTGGCAGCTGAAGGGCTCTAATGAGGAAAGCTGCTGGGCCTGCATCCCTTTAGACGTGTTCCTATTGGGAGTATCTCACCAAAAATGTGGTGCCGGAGATGCCTGAAATCTGACTTCTGGGAAAATTGGTGAGTCAATCACGCAAGCAGGAAATATGGTTTCTGGGATGTGGTCAGTACACATTTGGTATACAGAACATCTCCAGGTAGCCATATTGCATTGCATTTTCAGAAAATTACACCAGCTGCAGATTGAAAAGGAAAGGTAATTTTTAATAACATTCAATTACATTATGATTTGTGTCGCAGTTGTATACACTATATTATTTTTTCTTAATTTGCTATTTTTTTCCCCACGAAAGTGGAGTTACCCTTTATTTATTTTTTTTCAAAAATTTTTTATTGAATATTCAAAAAGTACAGAAAATACATACAGCCTCATGGGCACTATAAGAAATAAAACAAGGGTTCAATAACAAGGTAACAATGTAAACATGGCATATTATGTGCCTGAGGAAATTCAAGAAAATGATATAACAACAAATTAAAATTTCTATCATTGAGAGAGTATCTTCTAATTTATTCCATGTGAAGATAACATTCTGGAGATATTGATAGGATCGTGTTGCAAATAAAGGGTTAGGAATATATGACATCTTAGGGTCATTACGTTGTTAAAGCAAGAGATTCATAACGTTCTTTTAACCTAAGTGAGGTCATCTGATTATGAATAGGGATGATCGAACTTTTCAATAGTTCGGTTCGGCCAGAACATCCCAACTACCCGAAAGTTCGGCCCGGATTTCAGAACCCCATTGAAATCAATGGGACCCGAACTTCGGTAATCAAAAAACACCATTTTGAAGCCCTAAAACCCAATAAATGCCCCTAAAAAGTGCCTAGGGTTCTGGGTCATACCCCAGGGACTATTAATCACACAAAAAAAAGTTCTTAAAAATTGTCATTTTTGATAGAGAGCCAATTATTGGAAAAAAAAAAAAATTTGGATTTAGTATCTGGGGGGTCTAAAAAGTGTACCTGTGAAGTTTCAGCTCTGTAGCATGTCCAGAACCTCCCAAAAAAGATCATATAGGTGTAAAAGGAGGGTCCCACCATCCCTGCTCTACTGAAAAATTATCTTTTTTTTCTGGTTCTGGACATGCTACAGAGATGAAACTTCACAGGTACACTTTTTAGACCCCCCAGATACTAAATCCAAAGAAAGAAATTTTTTTTTTTAATTTTTTCAATAATTGGCTCTCTATCAAAAATGACAATTTTTAAGAACTTTTTTTGTGTGATTTTGTGTCTGGGGGGGTCTAAAAGGTGTACCTGTGACGTTTCAGCTCTGTAGCATGTCCAGAACCAGAAAAAAAGATCATTTGTATTAGAACACTTACAGCACAGGATGTTGGCTTCTCGCTTTTCACACCTTGCCGGTTTAATAGCAGGCGTTTTCTTGGGCATTTTTTTGGGTTCTTTAGAGGCAGGCAAACCATATATACCACTATACACAAGTTCAGATGTTTTGCCTGCCTCCAAAAACCCCCAAAAAATGCCTGCAACAACACACCTGGGCGTTTTTTTTTTTGACGCTTGCGTTTTTTTGGGCATTTTTTTGGGTTCTTTGGAGGCAGGCAAAACATCTGAACTTGTGTATAGTGGTGTATATACACACATACTTATATGTATATACACACCTAGACATATATAGGTGTGATAGGAGCGTAACTATATTGGTGTTAATTATTTCATTAGTGCAAGTAGTTTTTTCTGCTCCTTTCACACCTATATATGTGCAGGTGTATATATACAGACATGGATGTGTATATATACCCCCTATACACATGTTCAGATGTCATGCCTGACTCCAAACATGTGCTCAAAAAATGACTATAGACGCCTGCAGCCAAAAAGAATGCTGACGGGTGAGAAGCCATATTCCTGCAGCGAAAGTGACTTGAGAGAAACTAGCTTTTCTCTATAGTAGTCACCCTGATATGGAAGGGTTTGGTCACCCTGCCATAGCAGTCACTGTCAGTTCACCCTACACTACATTACGGTCACCCTGATATGGAAGGGTTCGGTCACCCTGCCATAGCAGTCAGTTAACCCTACACTACATTACGGTCACCCTGACACTTTACACTTTCCCTACAGAAACTACATTTTTGAAGCTAACTAAAGTGTAAAGGAGCACTCTAACTACACTAGATATCCCTTTCTTCACACTAATAAATGCTAAATGACACTTTTAAAGTAAAATTAGCAGAACTGCTTCCACTCTCCTCCATGTCCTGTATAACAATGCTAGGAATTTGGCGGGGGCTATCTTATATACTGGGGGGGCGTATTCACTAATGATTGGACTATGGACCCCCTAGTCACTCCAATCACATTCCTAGCATTCTTCTGCCCCCTCAATTGGCTTTTGCTAATGGTTCTGGTCCAATCACGGGCTTTTAAAGCCCATTTCCTGAACCATTGCATTTTGGTCGGTTCTGGTTGCCGAATTCCAAACTTTTTGGGCAAAAAGTTCTAAATTCGGCCGAACCTCGAACACCCAATGTTCGGGCCGAACCGATGGTCGACCCGAACCGTTCGATCATCCCTAATTATGAATATATGATGTAGATGGAAAAAAAAAGCAAAGATTTAAGCAACTTATTGTATGTCATAAATTACAACTTCAAGTTTTAACAGTTCTAAGTTTAAACACATAGGTATAAGGCTGTATGTTGAATTGGAAGTGAGAAAGGGAGAGATCCCACCTAGAGAGAGGATGTGAACCCTCCCTTGTCATCATGTTAGGGAAGGTAGGGGGCATGGGGGGCGGGGGGGTAGAAGGGAAGGAAGTAAAGGGGGTGAAGGGAAGGAAGTAAAGGGGGTGGGGAGGGGAGTGGGGAAATCCTTTGGTTTCTGTCCCCAGGCGATATGATAGCAGTCAAATGGAGGGAGGAAGCGGGCGCGCCTTAGTTAAGGGGGCATTGTGAATGAGAAGGGGGTAGGGGTGGAACGGGGATGAGCTAAGGCTAACTCCCACTGTCATCCCTTGTTTAGGAGTGGGAGGAGCCAGACTCTGTTCTCTAATGTGGAGTATCAATTTCCGTTCAATAAGTGATAAATATCTATAGAATATGTATTGTATGTAAACTGGGATAAGAAAATAGGAGAGGGTATCGGAGGATCGGGGCTTAAGGGCCATGTGCAGTTGAACTATTTTCGTATGTGGATGTGGTGGATAATTGGGAGTAGGACCGTGAGTTTATGAAAGAGACCCAAGGGGCCCATATACGTGCGTGTGTGTCAGTTCTATCTCAAGCTATTGCAACCAGTTCTTCTAGTTTGGCTATTTTGTCCATCTTTCATAGCCATTCTTGTATTGAGGGTATCTTATCAGACTTCCAATGTATTGGGATGCATGATTTGGCTGCATTAATCAAGTGTGGTGTTAGTGGTTTGCAGTATGTGTGCGGGGGGGGGTGGCTTATAGTTTAACAGGTATTGAGCAGGGGAGAAATTATATTGATATTAATATTCAGGCCCTTCGTGATGATGTCGTGGATTGCTTTCCAAAATGGTTGTATTTGTGGGCAGGTCCAAAACATGTGGAGGAGTGTACCTGTGTCTTTGTGGCATCTCCAACAAATGTTGGTGATATCCGAGTTATATTTGCGTAGGATTGATGGTGTCCTATACCATCTGATCATTATCTTATAGCAATTTTCTTGTGTTGAAACGTTAAGCAAACTTTTATGTGTTATAAAACACATGTTTTCCCAATCCCTGTCTGAAAGAGATAAAATCAGATCTGATTCCTATGCAGGTTTTGCTTTATTTGCATATTCTTGAGAGTCTGATAGGAGAGGGTGATATGTAATTGAGATGAGATGGCGTTTGGGAGAGGAGCTTATGCAGAGTTTCTCAAATGGCGCGGGGTCTCTGGAGAGTGTGTTATTGAGGTTTAAAGAATTTAAGTGAAAGTATGTCCTATTGGGAATGGGGTTAGAAGAGGTGGGTGATTTGAGTTGCATGCGGTCTATAATGGAGCCTTTGTTATAAAAACGGTGTGCTCTGATTGTGTCATCATTCCAGATTTCACGCAAGAAGGAAGGTGTCATGCCTGAAGCGAAGTCAGGGTTGAATTTGATTGGGGTCATAGGGCCTAGGTTAGAAGAGATAGACATTAGTTTACAGGTGTCTGTGAAAGAAGTGAGGGTGGCACTTATAAGTGGGTGTTTTTTAAGAGGTTTGGGAATTTTCTCATTTACTAACCAAGGTATTGTTTGAAGTGGAAGTGAACTGAAAGTGTTTTCAAGTGGGATCCAGGCTTTATTTTTAACATGAATAGACCAGTCTATAATTCCCGTCAGGTGGCATGCCCAATAGTATTTTTTTAGATCAGGCAACCCAATGCCTCCCATTAGTTTAGATTTGGTTAGTAATGAGAATTAGAGTCTGGGTTTCTTTTTATTCCAGAGGAATTTGCTGCAGAGGCTTTTAAAAGAAACAAAAAAGGAGTTAGGGATTTTAATGGGAACCGCTTGAAGGAGAAGGAGGAGGTGAGGTAGGATATTCATTTTTATTATAGAAAGTATGTAAATCAGCGCTCACAAGGGGTGCGACTCTCTGTTATGGCTGCTAATGGGGGCTGGCAGTCAGGTGGAAGTCGATCAAAATACTGGCACATCAAAGGGCTGCAAGCTGGAGGAGCCTTAGAGGGGGGATGGGGTAAAAGGTTCCAGTGCCTGTAATGTATACTGTTGGGCTGACCTCGGTGCAGAGGGGGGAGGGGTGGGGAGTAAAAATCCACTGGTCCAGGTGGATGGGGGGGGGAATACAGGGCTGGGCAGCACTCTGGGCTGCTATCCGGGTGAGCGAAGCGGCTCGAAGTGTACCATAAAAGATGAGGGGAGAAGCGCCACTGGAGTGCAGTAAAAAAAGTTTTATTAATTAAGAACAAGCAGGATATGGTGACTCACATCTGGGATCAAATCTGATCAATCACTGTGGTGCCCTCCGTGTGGTAGTCAGGTGGCGGCCGGCAGCGTCTGATGTCACGGCAGTCTGGGCTTAGTGGGCGTATCCGGGCATCACTACATGTTTTTGGAGCATGCGCAACATGCCGTGGTCGGGCATGCGCACTCCTTTGTCAAGTGTCAATGTTGCGCATGCTCCGAAACATGTAGTGATGCCCGGATACGCCCACTAAGCCCAGACTGCCCGTGACGTCAGACGCTGCCGGCCGCCACTACTACAGCTCTCTGCATCTCCTCCGCTGTCCCGACTCGGAAGCCGCCTGAGATCACCCTCGGACCTCTCCCGGACGATCGGACTGCACCAGGACACAGAGAAGGCAACCAGCCACCTGACTACCACACGGAGGGCACCACAGTGATTGATCAGATTTGATCCCAGATGTGAGTCACCATATCCTGCTTGTTCTTAATTAATAAAACTTTTTTTTACTGCACTCCAGTGGCGCTTCTCCCCTCATCATTCATTTTTCTTATAGCTGCTTGTCCAAACCAAGAGAAGTGGGGCTTGTTCCATTTTTTTTATGCCGTCTTTAATTACATGTAATACTGGGAGAAAGTTTGTGATGAAGAGGTCCGGAAGGTTTTTGGTGAGATGGATGCCCAGGTATTTTATGGAATCTTGTTTCCATTGGAACGGGAGGTTAGATTTGCATTGTTTTACTAGTTTGTCAGTGAGGGAGATATTAAAACAGCTTAAATTCTTTCAGAAGGGACGGAATGGAGAGTAAAGGTTTGCTGAGGAATAGTAAAATGTCATCGGCGAATGCCGCTATTTTAAAAGTACGGCAATGGATAGGTACACCATGTATGTTCTGGTTTTGTGCTAGGGATCGTAGGAATGGTTCTAGGGTAAGGACGAATAAAATGGGGGATAAAGGGCATCCCTGTCTCGTCCCTTTACTGATAGAGAAGGCGTTCGACAGGTATCCATTGACTCCCACATGGGCTGTTGGAGTGGAGTACAGGGAGAGGATGAGACTGAGCATACGATTGGGAAGGCCTATTTGACGAAGAACGCTCTCCATGTAGGTCCAGTCTAGTCTGTCGAACGCCTTTTCAGCATCAAGGGAAAGCATGAAGCCTTTAAAGTTATTGGAAGTCATCCAGTGATGTATATTGATAGCTTTGATCGTGTTGTCACGGGCTTCTCGGCCTGGAACAAAGCCGACTTAGTCTTTATCGATCAGGTGTGGGATAAGGGGAAGAAGTCTATTGGCAATAATTTTGGCAAATAGTTTGATGTCTACATTCAATAATGAAATTGGTCTGTAGTTTGATACAGAGGTCGGATCTTTGCCCTCCTTTGGAATCACTGAAATATGGGAGTCTAGAAGTCTGTGATGAGTGTAGGGTGGTGTTGCTAGTGAATTGAAGGTGTTAATCAGGGGAGTTGAAATGAGATCAATAAAGGTCTTATAATAGGGAGCTGTAAAGCCGTCAGGACCTGGGCTTTTACCTGATTTGAATTGGGAGATTGCCAGTAGGAGTTCTTCTTTTGAAAGGGGGTTCGCTAGGTCTTGTGATTGTGTGTGTGTGAGTAGTTTGGGGCAGTTTTTCTGAAGGAAATTGTGAATTAGCGTTCTCTTATCACGTTCTGTTGAGATGAGACCTAAGTTATAGAGACCAGAGTAATATTTTTCAAACTGGGCAGCTGTGTCAGGGGTTTTGGCTATGGTTTTCTCTTGGTCATCTCTGATTGTGTGAATAGATATTTTGGCTTTTTTTGCTTGAATGGCTTTGGCTAGGAACTTACTGCTTTTGTTGCCGAACTCGTAAAATAGATTTTGTTGCAGAATAAATTTATGTTTAGTTTTGATATGTAGTTTGTCTAAAAGTAATTGTCTATTGTAAAGAAGCTCTTGGTATGTGTGCTGTGCTTGGGGTTTTTTTTTTGTGCTTTTTCAAGTTCTTGAATTTTGTGAATTATTGCTTGGGTTTTTGCTTGATATGCTTTCTTTTTAGTAGATTTAAGTGAAATCAAAGTACCTCTCATGGTACATTTATGCGCTTCCCAAAATTTGATAGGTGAAATATCTGTCGTATTGTTGTCAGAGAAAAAATCAGAAATTATTTTTCGGAGGTATTGAATGTCAGATTCTAGTGTTAAGAGAGAGGCGTCCAGTCTCCAATATTTGTTGCGGGGAGAGTCTGTGGGAAGTGCGATTGTCAAAGAGATGGGATGATGATCAGAGATTAACATTGTTTCGATTGTTGCCTTTTTGATTAGTGAAAGATCTTTTTGAGATAGGAAAATGTAATCAAGCCTTGAATATTTTTGGTGTGGGGGGGAGAAAAAGGTGAAGTTTTCGGATGAAGGGTTTAAAGTACGCCATGTGTCGTGCAGGAGGAGTTCTTGGAGAGATTGTCTGATCTGTTTAAGGGCTCTGTAAGGGAGGGAGGAGGTGCCCGACGAGGTATCCAAAATTGGGTACAATGCCACGTTGAAATCACCTCCCAAAATAGTGATACCATGTTAAAATTCAGCCAATATATTTGAAATTTTTCTAAAGAAGGGAACTTGTGCTGAGTCAGGGCTATATATGTTGGCTAGAGTAACTGGTTTATGCGCTAGTTGTCCCTTTAGGAAGATGAATCTTCCCTCTGGGTCGATAATGGAGTCAATTAGGTTCCAATCAAGGTTTTTGGAGATGAGAATAGCTACGCCCTTCGTTTTCCCTAGCGGGTTGGTAGCTACATATGAAGTGGGATAGTAAAGTTTTTTCAATTTTGGGGTATTTTGGGAATGAAAGTGGGTTTCTTGCAAGTATACAATATCTGCTTTTAGTTTCTGCATAAGGTCATGGACTTGACTTATTTTTTCGGGAATATTTAGACCTTTTACATTTAGCGATACAACTTTGAGTGGGGTGGAATCTGTGGTTTGTTGTGAAGGGTTCATCTTGTGTGAGGAACTAATCCTGTTGGTAAAAATGTGGTAATTGTGTGGCTGCTTGGGCAAATTGGGTTTATGCCTAGGGACAGAGACCGAGGAATAAGGTAAGGGGGTCCGTGAGGGAAGGGGAAGTGATTGTAAAGATTACCTTGTAAAACAACCCATTCAGTTTAATATAGGATTGAAAGGCAGAACATTTAAAAAACCATTATAAATACCTTTTTTTCCCTTTTTTTTAAGTGATCACATTCCCTCTGATCTTTCCAGTAAATGGCTATGCAGAGGGGGGGGGGGGGCGTGTCAGGACAAGTCTGATCATTGGAGGAGAGCATACTGTGTTCCCAGAATAGCTAGAGAACTGACCACAGTGTGCTCTCTTGCTTAGTGTGGTCAGTTTTTAATAGGAAAGCAAGGGGACTAGTGGGAAAATCAGGGATTTTACACTAAGGAAGCAAATCAAAGAAAACAGGATAATTATTCATACAAATGCACGGTACAGAAAGCACATATCAGGAATATAAAGTGTTGGGGTAACAAACGATTTAAATGTTTAGATTTACATTAACTTTAACAGACTATGCTTGTGTTATTTAAATGTCAGTGATGCAAATTGCAGTGATGGGGGTACATTTTCCAATGCACCCTTCCTGTATGCACTGATCTGTACATCCAAAAATCCTTTAAGGACCAATATCTGTCCGCAACATTTTATTTATCAATAGCTAGCTCTTCAATTGTTAAGACCTTAGCTACATTTTCCATTAAGCTGGGTCTTTTTCTTAATTCTTTTTTTGGTTTATAACTTTAAGAACTGTATAGTCATCATGTTCCCCAAACAAAGTGCATGTAACAATTTACACTTTTGCTATGTTTTGTGGATTCTGAGCTAGTGCGGTTGACAGTGCACTCTCCCTTCCCCCACAGTTGTCTGACCACACTGCTCTGAAGGAAATGAATAACCAATTACTTGTGACTAGCAGCACTAATCCCCAGGCATAAGCCCCTTGCCAAAAACCAGAGCTGTTGCTAATTGCCAAGGGTGGAGCGGGCATATCAGCATGACTGTCTGTAACAAATAAACAGTACTGAACTCAGGCATGTTCATAATCTCTTTGTTGTAGTGAAAGGGAAACGCATGCCTGATTGACAACAGCCTAGGACTTTATCATCATAGGTTCAGTGTCCAGTGAGCAGCTTCCAGGAGGCTTCTGCTTGACCAATCATGGAGAGTGGCTCACAACAGGAATTAATGCAAACAGAGGAAGCATGTCAGTGCAAGTCTCCTGTTCACACTAAAGGAGGTACAAATGCTGTAAAGAAGTACAAGGCTTTATCATAACAGTGATGTATCCTGTGGGCAGCTTCCATGAATCTTCTTCTGAGTGAAGAAGGTGAATGATGTCAGTACACTCAACAGGCAGGCTTACAGAATGGGGAGCAGCTCCAGGGGTGTCCTGCTTCATTTTCGCATTAGAAACACCTACCATTCAGGCTTCTTGAATTGCAAACACAGTTATAGTGGATGTAAACATGCTATCTTCTATAGATTCCTTCACAGCCAAAGATAACTAAGCATGGTGCAATAAACCATAGATCCTGACATTATTGTCAGGATCCTTGCAGAGCCTGTACTGGCTCTGTGACATCAGCCATCATCAGACATTAGCCTGCTGTCAGCTGAATCTGTTTCACAGGAGTGCAGAAGAAATTGAACTCCTGTCACCCACGTGAGAAGTATGACCAAGAGAGCTTTGGCCATGCTTCTCCTTCAACCACTTTACCACCGGAGGTTTTTGCTGTCTTACGTCTGGGCCACTTTTTGCGATTCGGCACTGTGTGACTTTAACTGAAAATTGCACGGTCATGCAATGCCGTACCCAAACAGTTTACGTCCTTTTTTTCCCCACAAACAGAGCTTTCTTTTGGTGGTATTTGATTACCTGTGCGATTTTTACTTTTTGCGCTATAAACAAAAAAAGAGCGACAATTTTGAAAAAATAACAATATTTTTCACATTTTTTTTATATGAAATTCCCCCCCAACAAAATGAAAAAATCAAAATTTTTTAACATTTTAGGCCAATTTGTTTTCTGCTACTTATTTTAGGTAAAAAAAATTGCAATAAGCGTATTTTGATTGGTTTGCGCAAAAGTTATTGCGTTTACTAACTAAGGGAAAGATTTCTGTCATTTTTGGTGTTTTTTTTTTTTAACGAGTAATGGCGGCGATCTGCGATTTTTTTTTGTGGGACTGCGACATTGCAGCAGACAGATCGGACCCTTGACTGACATTTTTGACAATTTTGGGAGTACCAGTGACATTACTACAGTAATCAGTGCTATACATATGCACTGTTACTGTAAAAATGACACTGGCAAGGAAGGGGTTAATTTGTATTGGTGATCAAGGGGTTAATGTATGCCTGGTTCTTACTAACGTGTGTGGGGGGAGGTGACTGAGTGACACAAGGACAGATCGCAGGTTCAGCTATGCTGAACCCTGCAATCTGACCCTGCCTGTCACTTAGGAGATCCGCCCGCTTTGTTTACACAAGCAGGCGGATCTCCACACTCGATTCCCCGACGATCCTCCCCTGGCCCGACTCCCACTGTGACTGAATACAGCGGGAGCGAGCCTCCGGCGGCATGTGCGCACGCGCCGCCGAGAGAGGGGAATGTCTGGCGACGTAGGTCTACGTCGTCAGACGTTATCGAGCCACTTTGCCGCAGTAGCAGCACAGTGAGCAGCGGTAAAGTGGTTAAAACAGGGTCCATCTTGTGTGCTGAAGGAATTTTTCTGTGGGTGTTTTGGCGTTTGGACACCACCAACACCCAAAGCCAATTTTTTTTTTTTTTTCCACAACTGTGTGATGGTATCACAAAATTTACATTTTGGTCAGGGCCAATCCTTTCCTCTCCAAGAATATTTATGTTGGGTTATGTTGATATTAGTACCTGAAACCTCATTTTTGCAAAAGTATCTTTTATTGATATAGAAACAATATAGAAATATAAAACATTCTCAGTTTTGAAATTTGAAATACACACTCTTTAAAGCAGAATGGCCTACCAGTGATTTCTCAGTCTTACCTCCGAAATTCTGGCCTATAAATGTGCTTTTGAAATAAAGCATATTACAGATAATTCCTCACAACATTTTTCTTCTTTGCCCCAGGGAGCTTACTTTCTCTTTCACACTCAAATTGCATTTGATGAGAACTATTCTTTTCAGAAAATCAGCATTATTTCTGGATTATGCAGTAGAAAAATATCAGTCTGATTGATTATTGCTGGCTGAAATATAACACCTCCCTGTGTATTACAATGCCTTATTTTAGTGTGCATCAAATCTGTGATATAATTATACAGTGTGTTCTCTTCCTTAGACTTGTGCCTAATCTCAAAGAGCATTTGAATATGTTCTAAAAATGTGTACACGTTCCATTTACAGTCTGCACCTAAATACAGTTTTATTCACAATCTCAGGCTAAAATAAGTTAATTCTCTGTCGCCAAATTGGTCTTCCATTAATAACCGTGAGTCTGTCTGAAATCTATTCAATATTTATATCATATCTGCAAATATACAGTCCAATTTAGATAGTTGAAGTTAAATCTGCTCGCTGTGTCCTTTACAAACAGTGGCCTATAAAAGCTGTGTGTAACAAAAATCTTAATAAAAATTGAAAAGTGCAATTTGCTTTTTCTCTTTCTCACAAATAGTGGACTGTTTATAAATGTTTAAAAATCTATACATTAAATCTGTAAAACTTGTCCTTCCTCATTGTATAAAAAAGTAAGCCCATTTTTGGGGGCAAATTGCATTCTTATTACTATCTGCTTCATAAATTGCAGAGTTGACAATGAAGACTTCAAAGTTGTTTTGCAAAGATGTATGCAATTTCCACCTTATGTGTTCAAAACAATGTAACTGATATACAATTTCCTTGTATAAACTGTCTCTCTGTTCTTTCCCTCCAAAGTTATGGACTGTTAGTTGTGTTGCTTAGGCTGCCCATACATGTTCAATTCTCTTGTACAATTTTCTTTTAGATTTACCAAAAACCATATAATATGAGGTCAAAACTAAGCAACTTTTAATTGTCTCCAATTAGGCAGGCCCTTGCCCTTATATACTCTGAAGGAAGCTCATGCGAGCGAAGGAGGATCGGCGGGAATGCTAGGCCGGGCTGCATCTCCCGCTCATCTGTTGTCTACTCCCGCAACGTCCGCCAACAAGCATGCTTAACTGCCAGGTGGCCACCGCAATTTGAGGTACTGTGTCTACAGCCTGAACCAACTCAGCCTGCTACTGCCAATCCTGTCCCCTGCATTTGGAGTCATTTCTCCTGTAAGCCCTGCTTGGCTTCTCCCCTACAGCACCATCACCTGTCAAGGACAGCAGTCACAGACACGCATACTGGCCAGCTCATTTACCCCGAGCACTGTCTCGCTCTATCCAACTTCTTGTGCCTTCAATTTGTTTGAATATGTTCCCCCTTTGAGTTAACCACCTGCTTTTGCAATCGCTGTTTTGAGTACCTTTGCTGCTTTTGGGACTGTGTTTTTCATGCATTGAGCAAGGATTCCTTGCCCCCCCTGCCATAGTTCACCCCACCCCCTTCAGCGTGTACCTGATTTACTATCCGGGTTGTTGCAATCTGTCCCATTTCTTTGCCTTGTTTTTAACCACTTTACCACCGGAGGATTTTGCTGTCTTCCGTCCAGGCCACTTTTTGCGATTCGGCGCTGTGCGACTTCAACTGACAATTGCGTGGTCGTGCGACGCCGTACCCAAACAAAATTTACGTCCTTTTTTTCCCACAAACAGAGCTTTCTTTTGGTGGTATTTGATCACCTGTGCGATTTTTACTTTTTGCGCTATAAACAAAAAAAGAGCGTTTATTTTGAAAAAATAACAATATTTTTAACATTTTTTTATATGAAATTCCCCCCAAAAAAGATGTAAAAACCAATTTTTTTAAAAAAATTTTGGCCAATTTGTTTTCTGCTACCTATGTTTGGTAAAAAAAATCGCAATAAGCGTATTTTGATTGGTTTGCGCAAAAGTTATTGCATTTACTAACAAAGGGAAAGATTTCTGTCATTTTTGGTGTTTTTTTTTAACGCGTAATGGCGGCGATCTGCAATTTTTTTTGCGGGACTGCGACATTGCGGCGGACAGATCGGACCCTTGACTGACATTTTTGACACTTTTGGGGGTACCAGTGACATTACTGCAGTAATCAGTGCTATATATATGCACTGTTACCGTAAAAATGACACTGGCAGGGAAGGGGTTAATTTTATTGGAGAGGGAGGGGTTAATGTATGCCTGGTGCTTACTGACGTGTAGGGGGGGAGGTGACTGAGTGAGTCATGGACAGATCGGATGTCCAGCTATGCTGAACAGTCCGATCTGTCACTCCCTGTTCTCATAGTTAGTGAGGTTGAAAAAAGACACAAGTCCATCCAGTTCAACCCATGATGCGTGTGTGTGTTTGCTTTTAACCGTACATTGTGTACCCCTGTATGTTGTGGTCTTTAAGGTGTACATCTAATAGTTTTTTGAAACTATCTATGCTCCCCGCTGATACGACTGCTTGTGGAAGAGAATTCCACATCCTTACCGCTCTTACAGTGAAGAACCCCTTACGCACTTTAAGGTTAAACCGCCTTTCCTCAAGTTTTAGTGAGTGGCCACGTGTCTTATTGTATTCCCTTTCTCTGAATAGTTTGTTCCTTATGCTAGGGTCGCCAGTACAGTATTTGTACATTGATATCATATCCCCCCTCAATCGTCTCTTCTCCAGAGAGAATAGGTTCAGTGCTTGTAGTCTTTCCTCATAGCCGATGTCCTCCATTCCCCTAATTATTTTTGTTGCCCTCCTCTGGACTTTCTCCAGTTCCAGCACATCCTTCCTGCGGACCGGTGCCCAGAACTGGACAGCATACTCCAGATGTGGCCGGACCAGAGTCTTGTAGAGCGGGAGAATAATCTCTTTATTTCTGGAGTGAATCCCCTTTTTTATACATCCCAGTATTCTGTTGGCTTTGCTTGCGGCGGCTTGGCATTGCATGCCACTGCCAAGCCTGTTGTCTACCAGTACCCCCAAGTCCTTTTCCATCCTAGACTCACCCAGAGGTTCACCCCCTAGTGAATAGCTTGCTTTCTGGTTTCTGGCACCCAAGTGCATTACTTTACATTTTTCTACATTAAACCTCATCTGCCATGTGGTTGCCCACCCCGTTATTTTGTTCAGGTCTGCTTGCAAGATTTCCACATCCTGCATAGAAGATATTGGCATGCCTAATTTAGTATCATCTGCAAATACTGAGATTGTACTAGATATCCCCTCCTCTAGATCATTTATGAATAAATTAAACAGGATTGGTCCCAGGACAGAACCCTGGGGGACCCCACTTTCCACACCCGCCCAATCCGAGTACTCCCCATTAATCACCACCCTCTGTACTCTCCCCTGGAGCCAGGTCTCTATCCAGGTACTCACCTTATGATCCATACCTACCTTCCTTAGTTTGTACAGTAAGCGTTTGTGAGGAACGGTGTCAAAGGCCTTTGCGAAGTCCAGATACACCACATCCACAGGCTTACCTTTATCTAGGTGGCAGCTCACTTCATCGTAGAAGGTTAACAGATTGGTTTGGCACGAACGATTTTTCATGAATCCATGCTGATTTCTACTTATAATACCATTTTCATTACTAAAGTCTTGTATGTGGTCCCTTATCATCCCCTCCAAAATTTTGCAGACTACTGATGTTAGGCTGACCGGCCTATAGTTACCCGGGATATATCTCGGCCCCTTTTTAAATATTGGTACCACGTTGGCTTTTTTCCAATCAGCTGGCACCATACCCGTCTGTAAACTATCCTTAAAGATCAAGAATAATGGTCTGGCAATCACCTGGCTGAGCTCATTAAGAACCCTCGGGTGCAAGCCATCCGGTCCCGGGGATTTATTTATGTTAAGTTTCTCTAGTTTAGCTCTAAGTCTATCCTCTGTTAGCCATGGCGGCACTTCCTGAGGTGTATTATTTAGTTCGGCCTTACAAGCGGGTTTCGTGTAGCCCCCCGATTCCTTTGTGAAGACTGAAGAAAAGAAATTATTTAACACTTCCGCCTTTTCTCTGTCCTCAGTGGCCATTTTTCCTTTATCATCTTTTATGGGGCCAATGTGCTCTGGCCTGGCTTTCTTACTGTTTATATACTTAAAGAACTTCTTGGGGTTCTTTTTGCTCTCCTCCGCTATATGTCTCTCGTGTTCTATTTTAGCCGCTCTGATTTCATCTTTACATTTCTTATTACACTCTTTGTAGTGCTTAAATGCTGCCAATGACCCCTCAGTCTTGTATTTTTTGAAGGCCTTTTCTTTAGCTCTAATATACATTTTAATGTTGGAGTTTAGCCACCCAGGGTTTAGTTTTGCTCTTTTAAATTTATTTCCCTGTGGAATGCACTGGCCCACTCCCTTGTTAAGTATGCTCTTGAAGCACTCCCATTTTTCCTCCGTGTTCTTTGTTCCCAGGGTTCTATCCCATTTGATATTTTCTAGCAGCGAGCGCAGTTTAGGGAAATTGGCTCTTGTGAAATTCAGCGTCCTTATATTACCCTTGTGTTTCCTATTACTGTAATTAATACTGAAACCAATTGACCTATGGTCACTGTTCCCTAAGTTGTCCCGTATTTCTATATCCGTGATCAGGTCTGTATTGTTGGTAATCAGTAGGTCAAGTACCGCATCGCTTCTTGTCGGTGCATTCACCATCTGACCCATGAAATTGTCCTGCAAAACATTTAGGAACTGCCGAGCCTTGGCTGAGTGTGCGGTTCCTTCTGCCCAGTCTATATCCGGATAATTAAAGTCCCCCATTATAATGACATTTCCCATCCTTGCTGCCAATCCTATCTGTAACATGAGGTCCGCCTCACCCTCCTCCCTCTGGTTGGGGGGCCTATATGTCACTATGGAGATCCGCCCGCTGTGTTTACACACAGCGGGCGGATCTCCAGACTCGATCCCCGACGATCGGGTAAGAGCAGCGGCAATCGCCGCTGCTCCTCCCCTGGCCCGACTCCCGCTGTGAATGAAAACAGCGGGAGCGAGCCTCCGGCGGCGCGCAAGCGCCGCCCAGAAGGGGGAGTGTCTGACGACGTAGTACTACGTCGTCAGACGATAACGAGCCACTCTGCCGCAGTAATATTACTGTGAGCAGTCGTAAAGTGGTTAATTGATCTGTGTATTTTATCAGTGTTATGTGCAATGCCTTGTATCCTCCATGTGTGAATTGTTTGCTACAATATAGTTATAATTTTTTAATCTATCCATGGGTGCCCTTAGTTGATTCTTTAGGAGAATTTCTTTGTCTCCTGCCCCCTTTAGTACCTTGCCCTTATATAGTTTAAGGTAAATCTAAAGGAAAATTGTACAAGAAAATTGAACATGTATGACCAGCCTAAGTTGTATGATTTTTTTTCCCTTTAAACACACTATTTATGTATTTCCTGATGCTAAATGCCTGTGCAATCTTTCAGAAATCACAGTCTATCAAAAAAAGCTTTCTTGACATGGTGCAAACCTGTATCCATTTCCCATAATCGGTGTCCAAAAAATACATTTTGTTTTCTTTCCAGATGCTGAATGCCTCTTTAGTCTCTCAGAAAGGGTGTCCTGTTAAAACAGACTTCCCAGCTGTGATGCAAACATGCATAATATTTCCATCACCAGTGTCCAAAAAAACACTTCTTTTTTTTTTTTTTTGGATATTAAATGCCTGCTGAGTTTCTCAGAAATTGCAAAACTTTTTCAAAACATCTTTCCAGCTGTGGTGCAAACCTGTTTGCTATTTCCATCGTCAGAGTCCTAAAAAAGACATTCTTTTTTTTTTTACAGATAGTAAATCCCTGTTCTAGGAAATTGTGCCCTGTTCCTAGCTGTGGTACAAGCCTGTATGATATTTTCATAATCAGTTTATCAGTGTGCAAAAAGAGACACTTTTTTTTTTTTTTTTACTGATAGTAAATGCCTGCTCAATCTCTTAGAAATTACAGCCAGTTTAAAGCAGGCTTCCTAGCTGTGGTGCAAATCTGTACACTATTTCTATCATCAGTGTCCAAAAAAAAAAAAACACTTTTTCTTTAGTGATACTACTATAAAAGCCTGCTCAATCTCTCAGAAATTGCAGCCAGTTCAAGCAGGCTTTCTATAAATTATGTGAAAGTGAACTAAATGATTAGACAGGCAATTAAAGCATCCCCCAAGAATGTTTGCAGAAATTATTTTTTTTATTTTGTCCTTTTATTACTCTAAAATGGCTTTTTCCCTTTGGTTACTTATTTTTAAAATTCTCATATTTCTTTTCTTTTTCAATTCCCTGACTTTTAGCCCAGAAATTGGCCCTTACTGAAAATTAAAATTAATTTTCCATTGATTTCAGTTAGGTTCAAATGTAAGATCCAAACTTTTATTACGATTGTCAAACATTTACTAAACTCAGGTATGTTTGTCTCATCCATATTTTTGACTCCAGCTTGTTCTTTAATCATAGTTTGGTACTTCTATCAGAGACCTACTGCTTCATTAGCCTGCCTTCGCCTCCTTTTCCTCTTTCGTCTTCTATGGCAAATTTCGGACTCCATAATTGAAGGTCCTAAAAGTCCAATTCTATTTATTCCATAAATAGGAATAATTCCATAGGATTTGTTTATTCCTATTTATTTCATAGGATCAGTTTAGGACCAGGTTATGTTGGTCAATTAACTTCAGGAAGGTCTGAACCTACTGCTGGTGTTTTTTGGTACCTGTCTGTTCATGTCGACTCATCCATCAGTTTCATCTTTAGTCAAGTACCAAACTGGAGTTGTTTAATTTTTGCTGCCTCTTTTTAGGAAAGCTCTGCTGACTTCCATCATCCAATCATGTGAAAGCAAAAAATATTGTTTATTCTTCTTTCCCTTGCACGTGATTGGGTATGCTTTACAAAGTGAATTTCATTACATTCACTAAGCTAAGGAGAATTTCTTTGCAAAGTCAAAGACCTATTTGCCCTAAGTAAAAAAACAAAAAAAAAAAACAAAAAAAAAACAAATGTGTATGCTCGTTGCAAAGGCATGTCTCATGAATGCCACCATGAGAAAATTTGCCCTGAACTGCAGGTGTTCCTGGAGGACATACATGTAAATAAAGTATCTGCAAGAGGAAGAAAACAAGGGGAAATAAGTGTTTTCAAATAAAAAAAGAAATGCTATTTTTCATCATACACAATAATGTCATTATACTGGGATTTAATTTTTTATTTATTTTTTTATTTTGTGGACAACAAAAAAATAGGCAGGGCAATAACTTCACATCAGGATATAGAAATCCTACAGAATGACCTGAACAAAATAATGGAGTGGGTAACTATATGATTATTTCAGATTTTAGGTGCTGAAATCCGTACCATTATTTTACATGAAATTCTTAAGGACGAGCAGCCCAAACAAACTATTTACATATGATTTTTTTATAACATCTCGGGTAGGATAAAGTTTGAAACAAAAAATCATAAATTATAATATAATGAATAACTATAAATACGTTTTTTTGTATATACATTTTATTGGTTTTCAGAAAAAAAAAAATAACAAACAGCTAAATAATGAGGTAGTTCCGTCACAGACGGGAATAGCAATGAGAGTAGTACAGTTATGAATAGGGTAATAAACAAAACAAAGCTAATCAAATAGTGTTCCTGTAAGTGAAAGTGAGCATTCGAGTGAAGTTGAACAATCAAGTGAAGTTGAACAATCAAGTGAATGTGAACAATCAAGTGAAGTTGAACAATCCACCGAATATACTTGACATATAAGTTCCATACTTTTGACAATTGAGGTTTACCTGTACACGCAAATATTCATTTATATATTTGTGTATTTATTTATTTATTTGTTTGGCCCCGCGCTCGGGCACCCCATCAGGGATCTACAGCTGTGCCCCAGCGTGGGGCGGTAGAAGGTATGAATATGAATGTATCATGTCTGAAAGAGGCAGAATGACCAATTAGTTTGCATTCCATAAGGACAAATGTTTCCACAATTAATTCACACAAACCTTGTTGTGGTTTTTAAGTGCTAATGTACATTCGTAGGTATAATGTGTGTTGGTGAGATCTATGACCTCCTGAATGGTTGGTACGGTACTTGTTTCTACTTCCTCATTATGGTAAGTCTGGCAGCTAAGAGGATATGTGTCATGGTGTGTCTCGAGCTTTTGGGGAAATCCCCTATTTCAAGGGATAGAAGTGCCAATCCCGGGGTTGGTTCAATGTGTGTGTTTAAAGCATTGGACAGGAGTTGAAAAATTTACCTCCAGAAGGAGTGTATTACAACAACGAGTCTTGAATGAGGTCATTGAACGAAGTGAGTGAGTGTAGTGCTGTTATTGGGATTTTTAGATCTATTAGATCAGGAAAGGATAAGTTTTGTTCAGATAGTATTTTTCAGGCCTTAGCCGTGGCGTGCATGGTTGGGGAGAAATTATTTGGGGTCTTAGCCCCCAGAGTGGTGGCTAACAACCATGCTAAAAGATTGTTTCTGTTACAATAAGTGTATTCTATGTTGCTCCATAGCGTGGATGGAGAGGTTTTAAAACAGTCCCTGAGTTGGGTAAGGATGGAGGCTAGGTAGTAGTCATAGATATCCACATAGCTAGTTCCCCTTACTCTTCGGTGTTTGATCAGTTTAATGTGCGCACATCTGGATTTATTGCCCTGCCAAACAAAAGTAGATAAGATGGATTGCAAGGATCTAAAATATTGTTTCGGGACGGGGATCGGCAGCGTTCTGAACAAATATAGTAGTTGCAGAAGATACATCATTTTGAACGCTGCCAATGTCCCTAACCACGAAAACTCGGAGGATGCTAATTTTATAAGATCAGATGGGAGTTTGGTGCATGCAGGGATATAATTAGATCGATATAGCATTTTTGGGATGCGGTTAGTTGTATGCCTAAATAGATTAAGCTGTGATCCGCCCATGCATAGGGGAGTCTTTGTTGGAGGAGGTTACTGATGGTGGCGTCTACTCCAATGTTTAAAATATGTGATTTAGTTTCAATAACCTTATAAAAGGATACTTCACCAAACCATTTCAGCGTCCTCTGAATTTCCGGGAGTGAGTTTATTGGGTCTGTGATCATGAGAATTACGTTGTCCGCGAAGAGGCTGATCTTGTGTTGTTGATCTGCTATGTGAATCCCAGAGATTTTGGTATTAGAGCGAATGTGTTCAGCCAGGGGTTTATGATCATATTAAAAATTATGGGCAAGAGGGGGCACCCTTGTCGTGTTCCATTTTATATAGTAAATGGAGAAAATATTGCTTCCGTTGTACGGACTTTCGCAGAGGGAAATAAGTAAAGGGCCATGATAGCGTTGTAAATGAAGCCATTGATCCCGAATTTGTGGAGAACAGAGGCTAAAAATCCCCAGTGTACCCTGTCGAATGCCTTCTCTGCATCCAAAGAGAGGAGCAGAGAAGGCGTTCCAGTTGAGTTCACAAAGTGAGTGGCGTCTATGACACATCTAGTAGTGTCTGATGCCTGTCGACCTTTCGTAAATCCTGATTATCAAGTAGTCTAATAGCTATTAATTTAGCATATATCTTCACGTCTATGTTCAAAAGTGAAATGGGCCTAAAGTTTTGAGGGTGTGAGGGGTCCTTTCCTGGTTTCGGTAGAGTCACAATCATAGCACTCAACATTTCAGTAGGAAGAGAAGAGGAGGAGGCAGCAGAGTTGAAGACTTGACTTAGAGTATGAATTAAGAAGTGGGAGAATTTTTTATAGTATTCACCAGTGAAGCCGTCTGGGCCCGGTGATTTCAGGTTAGGGAGTTTGTGAATAGCTCAAGCTATTTCCTGAGCAGTAAAGGGTTGGTTAAGTTCCTCTAATTGTTGGTGGGGTATGGAGGGTAGTTTGATGTGGTCTAAAAACGCCTGTATTTTTGAGGGCGAGGGATGGTGGATCAGTGGATCATCTTTAATATTATAAAGTGATTCATAATATGAGCTGAACGAATTTGCTATCAGGTTGGGTTTAAGAAGTTTTTCTTTTTCGACTTGGGATGGTAGATATATGGAATTTTGGCTTTAAGGCGGTGGCCTTTAATGCGTAGGGCCATGGCTTTGTTAGCTCTATTGCTCGTGGAATAGGTGTTTGCTTTCCATTTTTTATAGCTATCACTATATTTTTCTAGCAGTATAGCCCTGAGTTCCTGTCGCAAGGCGAAAATTTGTGAGTGGAGGTGTTGAGAGGGGTGTTGTTTGTTTTGGGATTCAATGGTTGAGAGATGTTTAGTCATTTCGTCTATATGCTGCATCCAACTTTTCCTCTCCTTGGAGCCTAATTGTATAAACACCCCTCACAGTACAGCTTTATGGGCTTTCCACACGACCAGTGAGTCAGAGTCTCACTGTGTATTAAATGAGAAAAATTAATCTAATTGTTTTTGGATAACTGCCTCATAGTGTGGGTTGTTTAGAAGGTGGTTATGCAATCGCCACACATATGCGGATTCGCTAGGCGGGCCTGTAGCTATGGTGACACTAAGTGGAGAGTGATCTGACCAAGTGGCCCTGTGGATTTCCGTTTCCATAACTCATTCTAGAAGCCATTTATCGGATATGCAGAGGTCGACAGTAGGTGCCGTGATGCAAGGAGAGAAAGGTATAGTTCCTCTCGGTCACATGACAGCACCTCCACACGTCAAATAAATCATTTGTCCATAGATATTTTGAGAGAGGCGACTCACGTCGTTTAGGAGCGGCAGTTGAGTCCATACCATTGTCCGGTACTAATTTGAAGTCTCCACATATTAATAGATGACCAAATTGCAATTGTTTCGCCTTGTGAAGGATTTTTCTGATGAACGCCATCTGGCGTTGATCGGGTGCATAGAGGTTGACAATAGTATAATGCATATTGTCTATAGAGCACTTAAGAATAATGTAACAGCCTTTAGGGTCAAGGATATCCTTGTGTAGTTGGAAAGCTAAAGTGTCCCTGATAGCTATGAGCACACCCTTACGTTTCTTCTCCCCAGATGCTTGGTAGACAAAGGGAAATTGTGTCCACATCGTGGTGGTGAGCTTTGGGCAAAGTGTGTTTCCTGAATACACATTATGTCCCCCTTTAGTGAGATGGTGGTGTTCTACATGGAGGCTCTCTTGGCCGGGTGATTTAATCCTCTTGAATTTAGAGATATGATTTTAAAGGACATGGTGATGCTTGATGTGTTAGGAAGAGAAGAGAGTACTTACAAATTCCGCAGTTGTGGGTAAGAATGTTCCGGAAGACGATCAGTGTAGAAGTAAATTCAGGAGTAGTAATGCAGCTTTAGGATGGTCTGTCCTCCAGTTGTCAGCAGGAAAAAGTAGTGCAGTGGGATAAAGGCATTGCTACTCAGAAGAAAGAAAAATAAAAACAAACAAGAACTGAGATGAGCAGTAAATGGTGCGAATCACTGTGATATCAACAGGTGTGAACCAATCAGCAAGGAGTCACCTATGTAGGCTTGCTAATAAGAGGGTGGGGATAGTCCATGAGAGGTAAGAGTAGTAGATTACCAATAGGTAGAGCGTTAAAGTAGTAGTCCGGCCGGACTTCTGGTTGCTTTGTGAGGGGAGCAGATGTATTTCATGAGTGGTGTTTGGGTTTAATAGGCCCATGGTGCTGTCTCGGGTGTGAGGAGGGTGATTTCTGTCGGTGGTTCTGATAACCCCGTGGGGGGTCAGGTATTATGCCCCATGATTGGAGGAGTTTAATGCCTCCCTCGATAGTGGATATCGCTTGAGGAATGCCATTATGTGTGACCAACAGTGTTGCTGGGTGATGCCACTTGTAAGTAATTTTATGATTGGACAGAGCCTTAGTGAGAGTTTTCAGTTGCCTTCTTTGTTGTAGCATATGTTGGGAGAGATCAGCAAACAGTTGGACATTAGAGTAGGGAGCTGCTGATTACCCAGGGTTCTGGATGCTAGCAGAATTTTCTCTTTTGCTGGATAGAAATGTATGCGCAGTAGCACATCCCTAGGGATGGCATCTTCCAGGTGCCGTGGCTTGGGGAGTCTGTGGATCCTATCAATAGTGAGTTCTATAGGAGATAATTCTGGCTCTAATGAGGAGAACATAGTGGATGCAAAGCTGTGTAAATCAGAGGGTTGGGTAGACTCAGGAATACCCCTTATTTTAATATTATTGCGGCGGGAGAGATCCTCTAAATCCGCAAATTAATTTTTTATACAATCTGTATCCGCTTGCTGTTCAATGTAAGCATCTACTAAATCATTAATACTATCAGTGCATTCCTCCATTTTATGCTCCATATAGGAAATTCTGGATCCCATGTGTTTTATGTCACAAGTACATTTTTGAATAAGAGAGGAAAAGTTAGCCATCAGGGAGGACTGCAGTGGTATTAACATGTCTTTCATTGTTGTGTCGAGAACAGGTTGCCCTGTAGTAGGGAATACAGAGATAGAAGATTGCAGGGTTATCATGGATTTCAGAGAGTATTTATCATTTACATTGGACGTGGCCTGCTCCGGGGAATTAATCCGCATCCTTGCCTTGGCGGGGCTTCTGGAGACCGGCGTTGAAGGAACTGAGTCGGGGGGGGGGGGAGAAAGAGGATAGTAATCCCCTCTCTATTTCCCTGGAATCTGCGTCTGGTAGGTCGGTACAAGCCACGGGATCACTCCGGGCCGTGGGCAGGGCGGCGCCATCTTGGTTCCCTCCCGCTTGTGAGATCAGCCTGGTAAAGAAGGCCGTGAGCTTCTTGGGGCTACGTTCCTTTTTCTTCTTGCGGGAAGACATCTCCCGGTGCTCTGGGAGGTAGATGGAAGTGATCGGCGGTGTCGATGTAGCTTCCCCGATGCTGCGGGATAATCCGTCCAGCTACAGAGTGTGTGTATATATATATATATATATATATATACATATATATATATATATATATATATATATATATAGTAATGTAATCCTATTGGATTACATTACTACATAAAATAAATTTACCTTAGTTTGCCCCCCAGTGCCCTTGCCTGCAGTTTTACTGTACTTTATACATATATATACTGTATATATATATATATATATATATATATATATATATATATGTGTGTGTGTGTACATGTGTGTATGTGTATATGTGTATGTATGTATGTATGTATGTATGTATGTATATATATATATATATATATATATATATATATATATATATATTATACTGTGTGTATATATATATATACACAGTGCCTTGCGAAAGTATTCGGCCCCCTTGAACTTTGCGACCTTTTGCCACATTTCAGGCTTCAATCATAAAGATGTAAAACTGTAATGTTTTGTGAACAATCAACAACAAATGGGACACAATCATGAAGTGGAACGAAATTTATTGGACATTTCAAAACTTTGTTAACAAATAAAAAACTGAAAAATTGGGCGTGCAAAATTATTCAGCCCCTTTACTTTCAGTGCAGCAAACTCTCTCCAGAAGTTCAGTGAGGATCTCTGAATGATCCAATATTGACTTAAATGACTAATGATGATAAATAGAATCCACCTGTGTGTAATCAATCTCTGTATAAATGCACCTGCACCGTGATAGTCTCAGAGGTCCGTTTAAAGCGCAGAGAGCATCATGAAGAACAAGGAACACACCAGGCAGGTCCGAGATACTGTTGTGGAGAAGTTTAAAGCCGGATTTGGATACAAAAAGATTTCCCAAGCTTTAAACATCCCAAGGAGCACTGTGCAAGTGATAATATTGAAATTGAAGGAGTATCAGACCACTGCAAATCTACGAAGACCTGGCCATCCCTCTAAACTTTCACCTCATACAAGGAGAAGACTGATCAGAGATGCAGCCAAGAGGCCCATGATCACTCTGGATGAACTACAAAGATCTACAGCTGAGGTGGGAGACTCTGTCCATAGGACAACAATCGTAAACAGCACAAATCTGGCCTTTATGGAAGAGTGGCAAGAAGAAAGCCATTTCTTAAAGATATCCATAAAAAGTGTAGTTTAAAGTTTGCCACAAGCCACCTGGGAGGCACACCAAACAAGTGGAAGAAGGTGCTCTGGTCAGATGAAACCAAAATCTAACTTTTTGGCAACAATGCAAAATGTTATGTTTAGCATAAAAGCAAAACAGTTCATCACCCTGAACACACCATCCCCACTGTCAAACATGGTGGTGGCAGCATCATGGTTTGGGCCTGCTTTTCTTCAGCAGGGACAGGGAAGATGGTTAAAATTGATGGGAAGATGGATGGAGCCAAATACAGGACCATTCTGGAAGAAAACCTGATTGAGTCTGCAAAAGACCTGAGACTGGGACGGAGATTTGTCTTCCAACAAGACAATGATCCAAAACATAAAGCAAAATCTACAATGGAATGGTTCACAAATAAACATATCCAGGTGTTAGAATGGCCAAGTCAAAGTCCAGACCTGAATCCAATTGAGAATCTGTGGAAAGAACTGAAAACTGCTGTTCACAAACGCTCTCCATCCAACCTCACTGAGCTCGAGCTGTTTTGCAAGGAGGAATGGGCAAAAATTTCAGTCTCTCGATGTGCAAAACTGATAGACATACCCCAACTTTCCAGTTTTTTATTTGTTAAAAAAGTTTGAACTATCCAATAAATTTTGTTCCACTTCATGATTGTGTCCCACTTGTTGTTGATTCTTCACAAAAAACAAAAAAATTACAGTTTTATATCTTTATGTTTGAAGCCTGAAATGTGGCAAAAGGTCGCAAAGTTCAAGGGGGCCGAATACTTTCGCAAGGCACTGTATATATATATATATACACACACATGTATACACTCACACACACATATATATATATATATATACATATATATATATATATATATATATATATATATATATATATATATATATATATATGAAGAACAGTAAAACTGCTGGCGAGGGCACTAGGGGGCAAACTAAGGTCAATTTATTTTATTTAGTATCGTAATCCAATAGGATAATATATCAGTGTGTTTGTGTGTTTTACTTTTTGAATTTGCATTGTGACTGATGTAGGCATGAGAGATGAAACAAGTGAGCTGATTACTTACTGTTGGAAGCAGATATGTGTCTGTATTGGTTGAGGTATTCTCTAGATGGCACTGTAGTAGCTGGGATTACTGCAGTGATGATATCACACTGGGTCTGGCTGGATGCTCTTTGCTCATTTTCGAAGATGTTGAGTAGGTAAAGAGACAAACAAGAAGGATTTAGTCACAAATTAATTATATATAAGTACTGTTGTAGCTCACCTGTGGGAAACAAAAGTAGAACAGGGTTGTAATATGCAACAACAACAAAAAGAAGAGAAGGAAAACAAAAAAAAAATCAGCAGGTGCTTTTATCAGATTCTGCTGATAAGTAAAGGGGTGGGACTAGTTGCAACAAGCAAGGCGCTGTAACAGGATGAGGAACTATGATGATCATCAATGTAGCAACACTCATTTGGAAGCACGTGTATTGAAGATGATATGGCGGCTCCCAGATGAAGACGGGTTGTTTCCCCCGCGTTTAGGTTGTGCTGGTGCAGATAGATTAGGGATGAACCCCTTCTTCCGCCCTGTGAATGTTGTGCTTTACTCCATTTTTGGTGACTATTATTTTAGTAGGAAACCCCCACTGAAAAGGGATATTGTGGTTATTAAGAGGTCTGGTGATGGTGTCCAGTTGTCGTCTTATTTGGCGGGTGTGCCGAGAGAGGTCTACATAGAGTTGGAGATTTGCGTAAGGCACTGGGAGCGGACCTAGTTGTCATGCCTTTGTCAGTAGTTTGTCTTTGGCGTGAAAAAAATGTACTCTCATCAGGACATGGCGGGGTACCTCCTCAGGGAGTTAAGGGGGCTTAGATAAGCATTGTATGTGGTCAATAATGGTTTCCAGTGAAGAAAGCTCTGGTAGTAGTGTGGAGATTTGTTTCCTGGTGTAGCCATTTAGATCTGGTGGGAGAATATTTTCAGGTATATAGTTAGTCAGGTTGAAATAGTTAGTCAGGTTGAAAAAAGACACAAGTCCATCTGGTTCAACCAATAAAAAAAAAAAAAGTAAAGAAAACCCAACCATACAATCCCATATACACAATCATATACCCGCAGTTGATCAAGAGGAAGGCAAAAAAAAACCCCTTATTTTCACATTGTTGCAGTGAAACCTGTCTTCTATGTCCACCATCTTAGCTCTCATCCAGTGATGTTAATCTCGTGTGTGCTCATGTGAATCCACTAAATCGTTAACTGTCTCTGTCATCTCGCTTATTTGGCTTTCCATATGATGTACCCTTTTTCTCATGGAATGCATTTCTGAGGAAAATTTAGTAACGATAGAGGAGATGGCATCTAGAAGGGAACTTTGGAGGGAGATGAGCATCACTTTCATTGTGGTATCTAGCACTGGTTGATTTGAAGTAGGGAAAAATGCAATCGGTGATGGTTGTGTTGCCTGTGCATATGTAAAATCTAAGGCAGGGCTCACCTTGTTTCCCTGAGTATCAGAATCCAGGCGCATCCACGACTTGATAGGGCTGTTGCTGGGTGAGAAGGTCCGGGAGGAAGGTGAGGCGTTAGATGCACCTTTTAGAGTAGTTATTTTGAGGGTTTCAGCATCTGGAAGATCTGTGTATTAATTATCCGTGTGATGTGCAGGGCCGTGGGCACCATCTTAGCTTCTTTCCCTTGGCAGCTGTGAGAAGATCGCTGTCAGCTTCTACGACTGGCGATATTCTTTTAGTTTGCGCGACATTCTGGAACGATTGTCCTGGGTGTTGGTGTCCTTGGATAATGAAGGAGCCGTTCAGATAAATGACGATTTGTTAAAAGTCCCTGGTCGGTGCTGGAGCCGAGGGATAAGATGTCCATGTTGCTCGGTGGTTAGCCACGCCCCCCCTTGCACTTCACTTTTTAATCACACCAATACAGTTCTCAAAAATATCTAACTAGCAGATTGTGCTTCCCTTAGCATAATAAATGAACTATGCATCATACAAGTATTTATTTTTCCTTGTTTCTGCTTCCCAAGTGACGAACACTACTCTGATGAGGATACGTTTTTGCATGGAGTCCAGTAAAAAAATCAACTATTCTTGTGTAGTGGAGTTTCAATATGTGGGGGAATGTCAATATGCCCTGTCCTCTGCAGAGCTCTTGCTAATCTTGACATCAGAACATGACAATATTGTGATTTGGAAGTTGGAAAGGATACAGGTGATTACCACTTCTGGAAGTGTTGTTTTCTAAGCAAATTTTGTAGGATGGTTTCTCCCTAGAGTAGTGATAACGAATGGGTGTAGCTAAAGAAGTTTGCATTTACACTCTTTTTTGCAAGTAATTCTTCTGTATGGACTATTATGTAAGATACAGAGTCACTTTAAAATGTCCACAACATTTTATGCCTTCCTTAATGTATATTTGTTTGAAATTCCTAATAAAATAAGCACTGATAGATAAAAAAACACGCTTAACAATTATTTCTATACATTATTTTAAAACATGTTGAAACCTTATCTCTTTTAAACCTTGCACTTTCTTAAATAAAACAGGCACAACAACGCGTTCCCAATACTTTACATATTTCTATAGTGCTGCACTGGCTGTAGAAATTGCTTGCTAAATAAAGTAAGACGTTCATGTTCTGATTATATATCCCTATAATTCAGATTTGACTTTGCAGATTCCTTCAGAACTCATATTTGAAGAAATGCACACTCTTTTGTTGCACAGTTCAGAGCAATCTTCTCTGTGGTCAACTGTCAGTACAGTCTACAGTAATTTCAATCCTTTCTAAAATGTGACAATACAAAATGTTATATAAAGACTTTTGAAGTCTCAGAGTACTTGTTATCTTCAAAAAAAGCAACACAGAAGTTGTGGAGTTTCATAAAAACAAAGTTTAATATTACAGCAAAATTATAATATATACATTTGTATGATAGTAGTAGTAATGGTAGTAGCAATGGTATCAAATTATTTTACACATTTTTGTATGAAAAATCTGAGTTTCTTCTGGTTTAATTTTACTGCAAACAAGTGAAGGGATGAAACAAGAATGTTATACTTAATATACTGTACATTATGTATGGTTGATTTGTGACCAAGGGAAGTATAGTTGTCTAGTGGAATATTTTGCAGAACTGAAATCATTATTCAACAGAGTCATTTTAAATAAAGCATGGGTCTGATGCATTAGACACAGTCTCCATCAACTCTTTTCTACCTTAACTCTCTTCCTCCACTGCCTCCACCCACTAGCTAGCTGACTGCCCAGGAGATTGCAAATCACTTCAAAAATAAGATTGCTACAATTCAAATTAGGCATAGGCCGAATGATTCACTGTTTAGTTCGAACCAGAGATTTTGATTATTGTGAAAGTTCGGAACCGAACAATGAACCCCATTCAAGTCTATCGGACCTGAACTGAAAAAAAAAAAGTGCTCATTTTTGAAGGCTCATATGCAAGTAATTGGGCATGCAATGGTTATGGGGGTCTGGGCACTGCCCTGGGGGACATGAATTAAATAAAACAGTTTGTAAGTTCACTTTTAAATGAGCAATGATTTTCTGATGCTTAAAGGGAAAGCATCAAAATGAGAAATAACAATAAAAATGAAAAATTCCTTTCAATATAGTGCCTGGGGGTCCCCTTAGTCTGCCTGTAAAGTGGTACATCTGTATTATGTAAAAAAAAAGCTGCTGCAGAATTAATTGCATTTATAAAGCCAAAAACATTAAGTTTTCCCTGCAAGCTTTCTTTATTTTGTAAACAACAGCTTGGGGAGCCAGTTTGTATGATGAGTAGAGATGTATAGAACTGTTCGCCGGCGAACAGTTCCCGGCGAACTTAGCATGTTCGCGTTCGCCGCTGCCGGCGAACATATGCGATGTTCGGTCCGCCCCCCATAAGACATCATTGAGGCAAACTTTGACCCTGAACTTTACAGTCAGCAGACACATTTCCAGCCAATCAGCATACCTCCCTCCCACACCCTCCCACCTCCTATAAATAAGCAAGGGCAGCATCCATCTTAGATCATTCTGAAGCAGTGTGTGTAGTGAGAGTAGGGAGAGAGCTGCTGCTGCTGCTGCTGCTGCTGCTGCTGCTGTTAAGCTAGGGACAGTTAGTCAGTGTTCCTGGTCTTGCAGTGTTCTTGGTCCACTACTGCTGTAATATCAGCACCCCAAAAAGCCCTTCTAAGGGCTGGTCATTGTGTTTTTTTTTTTTTATATATATATATATATATATATATATATATATATATATATATACCTAGCGTCCCCAAAAGCCCTTTTAAGGGCTGGTAATTGAGTTGTTTCTTCTTATATATATATATATATCTATATCTATCTAGTGTCCCCAAAAGCCCTTTTAAGGGCTGGTAATTGAGGATTTTTTTTATTTATATATATACATATATATATATATATATAGTGTCCCCAAAAGCCCTTTTAAGGGCTGGTAAGGTAATAGAGTTTTTTCTTTATATATATATCTATATATATC
This sequence comes from Pelophylax lessonae, assembly GCF_965119305.1. Taxonomy (NCBI): domain Eukaryota; kingdom Metazoa; phylum Chordata; class Amphibia; order Anura; family Ranidae; genus Pelophylax; species Pelophylax lessonae. Next base: position 155,086,817 of record NC_138775.1, read on the forward strand.
TATTGTACACTGCAGTTGCCTGCCCGCTGTGTGTGAGAGGCCACAGACCTACCACAGACTGTACTGTGTGCACACCACACTCATTTCGGGTGGCACAGGCACAGTACCTTGCATTTTAAAAAATATTTTTTTTTTCCTCTGTCATAATTGCAGTGAGTGCTGTGTCAGGTCCACAGAGTGCACTGTACCCACTGCAGTGCACTGCCCACCACTGATATATATACGGTGGCACAGCATCTTGTTGCAATAAATTGAAAAAAAAAAATATTTTTTATTATTGCAGTTGCCTGGGCTGCCAGTTACTGTCAGGTCCACAGAGTGTACTGTGCCCACTGCAGTGCCACTGTGTGCCACTGCCCACCACTGATATATAAGGTGGCACAGCAGCTTGCAAAGTAAAAAAAAATATATATATTTTTAATTGCAGTTGCCTGGGTGCCAGTGACTGCTGTCAGGTCCACAGAGAGTGTACTGTGCCACTGCCCACCCACCACTGATATATAAGGTGGCACAGCAGCTTGCAAAGTAAAATAAAATATATTTTTTTAAAATTGCAGTTGCCTGGGTGCCAGTGACTGCTGTCAGGTCCACAGAGAGTGTACTGTGCCACTGCCCACCCACCACTGATATATAAGGTGGTACAGCAGCTTGCAAAGTAAAATAAAATATATATTTTTTAAAATTGCAGTTGCCTGGGTGCCAGTGACTGCTGTCAGGTCCACAGAGAGTGTACTGTGCCACTGCCCACCCACCACTGATATATAAGGTGGCACAGCAGCTTGCAAAGTAAAAAAAAATATATATTTTTTTAAATTGCAGTTGCCTGGGTGCCAGTGACTGCTGTCAGGTCCACAGAGAGTGTACTGTGCCACTGCCCACCCACCACTGATATATAAAGTGGCACAGCAGCTTGCAAAGTAAAAAAATATATATATATTTTTTAAATTGCAGTTGCCTGGGTGCCAGTGACTGCTGTCAGGTCCACAGAGAGTGTACTGTGCCACTGCCCACCCACCACTGATATATAAAATGGCACAGCAGCTTGCAAAGTAAAAAAAAAATATATATATTTTTTAAATTGCAGTTGCCTGGGTGCCAGTGACTGCTGTCAGGTCCACAGAGAGTGTACTGTGCCACTGCCCACCCACCACTGATATATATGCCTGCAAGAGAAAAAGCCAGCCGCAGAGAAGCCGTATTACTGAAAATATAATAAAAATGCTGTTTTTTAGGGGTTCTGGACATGCTACAGAGCTGAAACTTGACAGGTACACTTTTTAGACCCCCCAGACACTAAATACAAAAAATGACATGCCTGCCTAAAAAAATCCCCGCTAAATGCCTGCAAGAGAAAAAGCCAGCCGCAGAGAAGCCGTATTCCTGAAAATATAAGAAAAATGCTGTTTTTTAGGGGTTCTGGACATGCTACAGAGCTGAAACTTGACAGGTACACTTTATAGACCCCCCAGACACTGAATACAAAAAATGACATGCCTGCCTAAAAAAATGCCCGCTAAATGCCTGCAAGAAAAAAAGCCAGCCGCAGAGAAGCCGTATTCCTGAAAATATAAGAAAAATGCTGTTTTTTAGGGGTTCTGGACATGCTACAGAGCTGAAACTTGACAGGTACACTTTTTAGACCCCCCAGACACTAAATACAAAAAATGACATGCCTGCCTAAAAAAATGCCCGCTAAATGCCTGCAAGAAAAAAAGCCAGCCGCAGAGAAGCCGTATTCCTGAAAATATAAGAAAAATGCTGTTTTTTTAGGGGTTCTGGACATGCTACAGAGCTGAAACTTGACAGGTACACTTTTTAGACCCCCCAGACACTAAATACAAAAAATGACATGCCTGCCTAAAAAAATGCCCGCTAAATGCCTGCAAGAGAAAAAGCCAGCCGCAGAGAAGCCGTATTCCTGAAAATATAAGAAAAATGCTGTTTTTTAGGGGTTCTGGACATGCTACAGAGCTGAAACTTGACAGGTACACTTTTTAGACCCCCCAGACACTAAATACAAAAAATGACATGCCTGCCTAAAAAAATGCCCGATAAATGCCTGCAAGAGAAAAAGCCAGCCGCAGAGAAGCCGTATTACTGAAAATATAATAAAAATGCTGTTTTTTAGGGGTTCTGGACATGCTACAGAGCTGAAACTTGACAGGTACACTTTTTAGACCCCCCAGACACTAAATACAAAAAATGACATGCCTGCCTAAAAAAATGCCCGCTAAATGCCTGCAAGAGAAAAAGCCAGCCGCAGAGAAGCCATATTCCTGAAAATATAAGAAAAATGCTGTTTTTTAGGGGTTCTGGACATGCTACAGAGCTGAAACTTCACAGGTACACTTTTTAGACCCCCCAGATGCTAAATCCAAAGAAATTTTTTATTTTTATTTTTTTTTAATTTTTCCAATAATTGGCTCTCTATCAAAAAATTATAATTTTTAAGAACTTTTTTTTGCGTGATCCCTCTCCGGCATGCCACAGTCCAGGTGTTAGTCCCCTTGAAACAACTTTTCCATCACTATTGTGGCCAGAAAGAGTCCCTGTGTGTTTTAAAATTCGCCTGCCTATTGAAGTCTATGGCGGTTAGCCCGGTTCGCCGGTTCGCGAACGGCGAATTTTAGGTTCGCGACATCACTAATGATGAGGCCACAATGTAGTGCACTGGGAACAGGATTATAGATTTTTGGATAAATTCTTGTGTCTCTTCCTCAGACTTTAGATAGAAGTAACGGGTGCAAACAAATTGGTCTGCTTTCACACCTTAACTCTATAGAGATACTCTTGATGAAAGTAAGAATTGCCTTGCTGTCAAAAATTGAAATGATATGCACCTGTCAAACAGGTTTTGAAAAATTGGTCTTTGGGTGTCTTTGGCGCCTTCACACTTTAACCCTATAGAGGTACTCTTGATGAAAGCAAGAATTGGCCTTGCTGTCAAACATTTAAATGACATAGACCTGTCAAACAGTTGCGGAAAAATTGGTCTTTGGGTTTTAATTGTGCCCATGAAACCTACACCAAAAAAATTCTTCCAGATGAAATCAACACCCACAACACTAGGGAGCCTAGAAGTCCTGCAAATATTCCACATCCCAAAAACACTTAATAAGTGACATCGGCATCAGGTGCTTCCTAGCTACTGGTAATCCAGGAAGGATTAATTTTGATAAACGTCTGACGGTCCATGGAGTCTGTGAACAGACGCTTTCTTTTATCAGTAACAACACCTCCAGCAGCACTGAATGCCCATTTGGAAAGCACATTGGATAAAGGGCAGCCCAGCAGCTCAATTTCATACTGGGCAAGTTCCGACCAGTGGTCTATTCTCATAACCCAGTAATCTAGTGGATCGTCTGCTGGAAAGCTCTGCATCTCTGTTTTCACCCCTAGATAATCATCCACCATATGATGCAGATGTTGTGTATAGGATGTGGAAGCTGGGCCTGGGTGGTGAGGACTAAAAAGATTGTGAAATGCATCACTTAAGCGGCCTCCTTCTCCACCGCTCCTCTTTTGACCAACAGAAGCCTCAAAATGACGTTTTCCACAGCACTGTAACCTACCTAAGTAGGGAAAAGCATTACATAAACTTCTCTTTATAGTGTCTTCAAGAGATTTTATCGTCTGCACCCTCTGTGGGGACTAGATGAGTTCTGAGACTTTCCCCTTGTAATGGTGGTCAAGGAGGGTTGTCAACCAATAGTGATCCTTCTCCTTGATGCCACATATTCTTGGGTCCTGTCGCAGGCTTTGAAGCATGAGGGAGCCCATGCACCGCAAGTTTGTGGCGGCATGAGAAGCAGACATCTCGGTGTCACTGAGGATTACAGTGTCTGGAACCATGTGTTGAGGGTTGAGGTATGTCTACCTCTGCTTCAATGCTTCCATAACTGCCAGAATCCTCCTCCCTTTCCTCTTGTGTGTTCTGTGGCGTAGGAAGAATGGTGTCTGCATAAAACGGGCTTTGAGAGTAAAGAAAGTCCTCCTCATCCTCCCATTGCTCTGCCTCAAGTGTCCTGTCCATAATGGCACGCAAAGTCTGCTCCAGCAGGAACACAACAGGGATGTTGTCACTGATGCATGCATTGTCATGTGCCCTCCTCAAATGGTGATAGTACAGTGCATGCATCCTTTATCAGCAGCCATTGGTGTAGGGAAAAAGAGCAGAGTCGGCCTGAGGCTGTCGTTGTGTCTAAAGTGACACTAAAGTAAAAATGAATGGTCGCACTACACTCACACTGACTGAACTATCACTAGATTCACACTAAACTAATATTCTACACTAACATTAGAATCAGAATAGCACACTGTAGCACTCCAACTCTCTAGTAGCACTGAACAGAGCCTTGTTCTATCTCTCTCCATGCCGATATCACACTACAAATGGCCGCTATTGAAAGAATACTTTTATAGTGTGGGGTGGGACTAAGAACAATGAGCCATGATTGGATAGAGTCATCATTACATTTTTAAAAACCTTACTCAACAAGAGAGTTAAGTACTTCATGTTAGTAAATATTTTAGATATTAACCATGTATGTTCAATGTTGATGCTGGGTTCTACCTTGCAGCCCTATTGTATGCTGTCAGGAAGAACTCCCCCGTCCTTCAGAATACAATGCAGTTTCAGCAAATTTTCCCTAGAGGTGACCATGGAGCATCTTTGACCAGTGCTGTATTTATCCTGAACTTAGGTGAGCTTTCAAGAAAGGGAGAAGATGTGTCAACTTTGACTTAATCAGTATCTTTTCTCTTGTAGATAAACCCACACAGGAAGGAAAACTGTTTTTTTCTGAGCCAGTATATGTTCTCAGGCTAGGCTTCTCTGCATCTGAAAAGAATGACAACAATGTCAGCCAGTCTCAAGACCAGTTACCTAATGTCACTGTTGAGGTAGTCAACCTTCTGTCAGCATTCACAAGTTCTCAAAACAAAGATGACAATTTAACACAAAGTTCAGCAGATGTTAACGCCAATTTGGGTTTGCCCACTGCACCAAATGACATATGACGTGCACGTACTATATGTCACACATGAAATCTTGACTGAGAACAACTTGTTTTTGAGCAGCAGTAGAGCAAGATGTTCCAGGACTAAAAAAAAAAAAACACATTTTGTCTTCTCATCCAAACAGTAATAGAGAGTGGCTCTCAACAATGGGACAAAGATTGCAAAAACTGACATACAGGGGTTACAACACTCCATTACTGTATCCAAAATGGAAATATTACCAGTTCTGCAATAAAGACAGCTAGGTTCCAAAATTAGAAAACATAAGGGGGGTATCTAATACCAGTTCTGCCCTTTGTTACCCTTTTAAGTCATTTTGAATGTTCTATTTGGCAAAGTAATTGCTATATCTTGACACGTGTGCTTTTTGAATATGGAGAATAGGCATTGGGTGTTTTGTACAAAAACTGAAGTCCAAAGAGTCAGGTGCAGCTGGTCATACTAACCAATCAGCTTCTAAATTCAGCTTCTATGCTTGATCCAGCATTGTGCATGAGAGCTGTGGCTCTCTTTTCTTTGCCCTTCCTCCCTTGGCAGATCAACAGCAGCAGAAGCCATTGGCTCCCACTCCTGTCAATCAATTCCAGTGATGAGGGGGGGGGCAGGTCCTGCTGTCTGTGTCATTGGACACAGCAGCAGGACTAGGGAGCAAGCCGGCATGAGTGCCCCCATGGCAATACATTTCTTATTGGGGCACCAGCAAAAGAAGGAGGAGCCAGGAGCATCAGAAGTGGACCTAAGAAGAGGGGGATAGGGCCTGCTCTGTGAAATTTTATTGCACAGAGCAGGTAAGTATAGACATGTTTGTTATTTAGAAAAAAATGCCTTTACAACCACAACCAGACGGAGCTGCGGTGCTGTCCCTCTGAAGTTTGGCCCCCTCCTCCTTCCCCCGCCACCGAGCCAAATAGAATGCACAGCGCACTTTGCACACGTGCAGTAGGGACCCACCTGTGAAGCCGCATGGCGTCACCGCCGGGTTTCCTTACCAGCAATGGCGGCAGCAGCAGCCGACAGCCGATGGAAACATTGGCTGCGGTGCTGACATTGCTGGACTCCAGGACAGGTAAGTGTCCTAATATTAAAAGTCAGCAGCTACATTATGTGTAGCTGCTGACTTTTAATTTTTGGAGGGGGAGGCTGGAACACCGCTTTAAATTGTGAACTGGCACCCTTTTTTAAACATTTCCATGCCATGCCCATTGAGGCATGGTGACCAAAGCAATCACTTACATCATAACCGCATGCCCAGACCACTACTTAATTACTGCATACATTTAATTATTTACATATCTAAAAATGGCAAAGTGAATTGGCAGTTTCAGAATCGCATGCAATATTTATGGAAAATGTGTCTGGACACCTAAATACTGCATGCAATCTGCTTTGGTGAATAGAGCCCAATGTCTTTTTAAAGCTCCCTCGCTGCTCATGTCTAACAGGAGTGGTGATACCATCTTACTGGTCACGTCACTGTGTTCTGGACTAGTGAATGGATGCTTAAACCTAACACATGGGAAGTGGTTACATACCCCTAAGCACCAAGTATCATCAACAGCTGTGACAGAGACACGAGTGCTGAAAAAGTGAAGGGTGAATTTTATGGGTTGAGGGGATGCTTTTACAAAGAAACTAAATGGGCATACTAAATTACAATGGGATTTTCAGTTAGATTTATAAATGTGATAAATATACTCTAAAAAATACCCAATTACTAGCAAGAAAAATAAAAAAAGTATGTTTGGTTCTACATGATTGGATGATGGAAGTCAGGAGAACTTCACCTCATTCACTCAGCTAAGGTAACATTTTCTTGCAAAGTGAACATTGATTTACAAAGTGAACACTTAAAGCGGTGTTCCAGCCTCACCCCCTCCCTCTCCAAAAATTAAAAGTCAGCAGCTACACATACTGTAGCTGCTGACTTTTAATATTAGGACACTTACCTGTCCAGTAGTCCAGCGATGTCGGCACCACAGCCGATGTTTCCATTGGCTGTCGGGTGCTGCCGCCGCCATTGCCGGTGAGGGAACTCGGCAGTGAAGCCTTGCAGCTTCACAGGTTGGTCCCTAATGTGCATGCGCGAAGCGCACTGCACATTTAGATTGGCTCAGCAGCGGGGGAAGGAGGAGGGGGCCAAACTTCTGAGGGACTGCGCCGCGGGGCCATCTCCCGGAAGTGGGGAAGGGTACCTGTCAAAAACAGGTACTCCTTCCCCCCCACCCCCCTGAAAGGTGCCAAATGTTGCCCCAGAGGGGGGGAGGAAGCAAATGAGTGGATCAGTATGATCAGTTCAAATAAGAGAAAACATGAAGTAGTCTGAATCATTCCATTAAAGTCATATAATGCACATAAGTCAGTAATTAGTGTTGTGTTTTATTCCACAACTGAGTTTACTTCTATCAATAGTTCTGTAAACTGCAATACAATCAGAGAGACTTAGAATTACAATATGCGTTACATGTGACACTTTGCAAATAAGTACAACATTAAACATTCCTATGCAGAAAGCTTATATTTAAATGATATATCAAACGCACAACAGTGCAGTCCAAGGGTAAAATGAACTTTGGGAAATAATAAATAGACTTACAGGCATTTGTGTATCTAGAGCAGTGGTTCTTAACCTTGTTGGAGGTACTGAACCCCACCAGCTTTATATGCGCATTCACCGAACCCTTCTTAATTGGAAAAATAAAATATGATTTTATGAGTCTAGTCTCGGGAGGGGCACTGCCAGAAAATAAGGTGTTGTTTACAGAACTGAATTAAACGTATCATACAAAGTAAAATGTACAGAGGTCAGTAGTATGTAGGGCAGCGTACAGAGGTCAGTAGGCTGTAGGGCAGCGTACAGAGGTCAGTAGGCTGTAGGGCAGCGTGCAGTAGTGAGTAGTTTGTAGGGCAGTGTGAGTGGTCAGTAGTTTGTAGGGTAGTGTACAGTTCTCAGTAGTTTGTAGGGCAGTGTAGCGAGGTCAGTAGCATGTAGGGCAGTGTATAGGGGTCAGTAGTTTTTAGGGCGTAGAAAGGTGTAGAAAGGTCAGTAGGATGTAGGGCAGTGTACTGAGGCCAGTAGCATGTAGGGCAGTGTATACGGGTCAGTTGATTGTAGGGAAGGATAGAGTGGTCAGTAGGCTGTAGGACGGTGTACAGAGAATAGGGCAGAGGACAGGAGTTGACAGGACAGGGGATAGGACAGTGTACAGGGATCAGTAAAGCCACACACCAGGGGGCTGGGAGGGCACACACCAGGGGAGGTCAGGAGGGCGCACACTGGGGGGGGGGGGTAAGGAGGGCACACACCGGGGGGGGTTATGAGGGCCCACACCAGGGGGTTGGAAGGGCATACACTGGGGGGAGGGTCAGGAGGACACACGCTGTGGGGGAGGGTAGTGAGGGCACACACCAGTGGAGAGTCAGGAGGCCACACACTGGGTGTCAGGAGGGCACACATCAGTGGTTGGGAGAGCACACACTGGGGGAGCCAGGAGGGCACACACTGGGGGGGGGGTTAGGAAGGCATACCATGGGGTATCAGGAGGGTACACACTGGGGTGGGGTGAGAGGGCATACCATGGGTGTCAGGAGGGCACACACTTGGGGGGATTGGGAGGGCATACCATGGGGTGTCAGGGCACACACTGGGGTGGGGGGTTGGGAGGGCATACCATGGGGTGTCAGGAGGGCACACACTGGGGGGAGGTGTTGGGAGGGTATACCATGGGGTATCAGGAGGGCACACACTGGGGGGGGGTTGGGAGGACATACCATGGGGTGTCAAGAGGGAACACACTGGGGGGAGGTGTTGGGAGGGCATACCATGGGGTGTGAGGGGGGCACACACTGGGGGGGGGGTTGGGAGGGCATACCATGGGGTGTCAGGAGGACACACACTGGGGGGGAGGTGTTGGGAGGGCATACCATGGGGTATCAGGAGGGCACACACCAGGTGGCATTCACAATGCTTATTGAGCTAAATGAAAAGGACATGCATTTCCATTTGTCAGCTAACAGCACCTCTATGCTAAGCTGCAGTTATTTAGCAGACTTAGCATAGAGGTGCTTGCAAACTAATCCACCATGTACAGCTAGCTGAGCCTACCTCCAGGAACATTCACTCGGCTCCCTCTGCTCAGCTGCTCACACTTCCCTCTTCCAGGCGGGCGCGATCTCCGTGGTCAGGTACATCCCCATCGCGCCCACTCAAGCAGCAAGCAGCCTGCAGGAGATAGGCTGGAAACCTGCTGGGGGAGGTACAGGGGCAGAGCGTCAAGTGTCTATGTGTAATGGCTGTGAGTCGTCCCGACCGCAGCTCTGTTTTTTCGGGGGGGGGGGGGGTTGGCCTCACAATCAGTAATATTTTCTCGGGGGGGGGCAATCGTCCTGTTGCCCCCCCCCCCCGCCGAACCCCTGAGACTGACTCACCGAACCCCTGGGGTTCGATCGAACCCAGGTTAAGAACCACTGATCTAGAGGTAAATTTGAAGATCTTAACTTGTCTGCATCAGAACTAAAATGGCTTCTGTAACTGAGGTAAAATCTTTATGTTGTAGCCAATGTAAAACTTTATGTTGTTCAATAAGAAACTTTATTAACAAAGGCAAGACTTCATGTTTCTTCCTGTGAGGAACTGAACTGCAATTGCAACAGGAAACCTCCATGTGTCCTCAAAATGAAAATCTTATAGAGCAGTGGTCCTCAACTCCGGTCCTCTGGGTCCACTAACAGGCCAGATTTTAAGTATTACCTTGGGGAGATGCAGACTAGAATATTACAATCACTGACCAGCAAATGAAATCACCTGTGATGTAATTTAGTTATCTTGCAAACCTGGCCTGTTAGTGGGCCCCGAGGACCGGGGTTGAGGACCACTGCTATAGACAATCCTATAATAGACAGCACAGCAGTCAAAATGTTTTTTTTTTTTTTTAAGTTTTAGAGTAGATCTATTTGTCCATGTGACCAATTTTACTAATATCCAACTCCTCAGGGAGGGAGGGAGGAGTGACTTTGCTTGCCGGCTGGAGCGAAGCATTGTTTAATTGGATGTGCTTTTAATTTACACTTATTTGTGAGTACTCCTACTTTATTTTAAATAAAAAGTAAATATATTACTGCACTATGGAGTTTTTTTTCTCTCTCCTCAGGTGCTTTATTGCCTGGTCCATATTACAAGGGTCACTAGATCTAGTGTCCCCATTGGAAAACGTCCTCTCTATTACTGTTCTAGGGACATCCCAAAATTCAGGGTTTTCATTTACTTTCAATTTTAATGGTAAACATGAAAAATAGAAAGGATGAATCACCCTAACAGGCCACAGACAGCAATAAAGACCTGACAGGTTTTCTAATCTTTCTTTGTTCTGTCCAAAACTAAAAAAAAGTTCTGCCTTCAGTTATGCTTTAACCTCCCTGGCGGTATGATTATGTCAGGAATTACATACCAAAAGCGGTACAATTGTTTTCACGGAAATTTGGCGTTATGTATTATAGGCCTACAATTCTTAGTAATTACTGACTTAAACCTGACCAAAACAAGACTCTAGTAGACATCCCAGATGTGATTAATTTGAAACACAAACACGTGAATTATAATCGAATCAATAATATTATTTTATTATTTAATATATAATATATATAATAAAATTATATTATTGATTAGATTATAATTCATGAATTATATGTTATATATAGATATATGTGTTGTTAGTTATATATATATATATATATATATATATATATATATATATATATAAATAAAATATATAACGCATGAATTATAATTGAATCAATAATATAATTTTATATATATATATATGTGTGTGTGTGTGCATATATATATATATATATATATATATATATATATATATATATATATATATATATATATATATATATATATATATATATATATATACACACACATATATATATATATATATATATATATATATATATATATATATATATGCATATATATATATACCGGTATATATATATATATATATATATATATATATATATGTATATATATATATATATATATATATATATATATATATATATATGCATATATGCATATATATATATGCATATATATATATATATATATATATATATATATATATATATATATATAATATAATATAAAATGTGTTATGTGTTTTGTGCAACGTTTTTTTTTTTTTTTAATTTCCCTCCCTAGTTCCGCTCCCATGCAGCATTGCTGCTGCAGGGAACGTAACTAGGAAGTCATCACACCGACGCAGGGACGGAGGAGCGGCGGGACTCTCGGCTGGCGATCTCAGCAATGAGAGATCATCGCTGGATCGCCAGGATAAGGTAAGAGATCACCGCTGCGCTCTCTGCAATCCACCCCGAGCGTGACTCGGGGTTACCGTTCCTGATATGAAAAATCAACCCCGAGTCACGCTCGGGATTACCACCAAGGAGGTTAAAGTTACTTTCTTATGCTAATATTATAACAACTGATCAATTAGCAGTTACACTTAAAGCATAAATCTGGGTATACACATTGCAGTGTTGAACAAAGAAAAAAAAAAGACAAAATCCCCACATCCCCACATGCAATATGGATGCAGAGATCTCCTCCATTGTGCTTTTGCTTTTGTATTCTGAGAACAGGGACTCCTCCCATCAGAATACTCAGATCAGCACTGCAGCAATTTGTTGCAATCTCTGATTGAATGCTGGTTTTCCAGCATGACTGTTCAACAGAAGCCAGCCATTAGACCGGTTTCTGTTGAACAGAGAAGAGTACACACTAAAGGTTTGCACTAGGCTTTATTCAAACTTAATAGTAGACTGGGTTTGATTCCAGGCAAATTTGGCATACATTACCGAAGTTTGTATACTAAATGCAAACCCCATTGAAGTCAATTTGAGAGAGTGGTAAAAATCTATTGTGTTCATTTTCTAGGTTAATAGATAAGAGTTTTCAAAAATGACATGGGGGTCACTGGGGTCAGTGGAACTGACCTGATAAAAATGCACATGTACAAACATGTACATGTTTGAAGGAGAGAAAATATGCTTAACGTGAAACTTGAGAAATGTAAAATTCCTTTACCTAACAATGCTAGCGGATGTCTTTATTCTGCCTGTGAAAACTACAGCAAAAGTGAAATTTACAAACAAAAAACATACTTTTTAGTCCCCGTTCACACTGGGGCGACCTGTCAGGCGACCTGGTCGCCTGACAGGATGCCGTAGGTCGCCTGCCATACAGAAGCTATGGACCCGTTCACAAGTCGCTCCGACTTAGAAAAAGGGTCCGGAGCTTCTTTGGGGCGACCCGGAGCGACCTGCATAGACTTCAATGTTATGAAGTCCGTGCCGGCCGATCCGAGGTCGCGGTGCGAGCAGCGCGCCGCGACCTGTGAGGTCGCCCCGGGAAGTCGGATCGCCCCAGTGTGGTTTGCTCAAAAGTTATTGCGTTTACTAACTACGGGAAAGATTTATGTCATTTTTTTTTAAACTAGTAATGGCAGCGATCTGCAATTTTTTTTGCGGGACTGTGACATTGTGGCAGACAGATTGGACCCCTAACTGACATTTATGACACTTTTGGGGGTACCAGTGACATTACTACAGTGATCAAGGGGTTAAGTGTGTCCCTAGGGGCGTGATTCTAACTGTCAGGGGGCGTGGCTTGTGAAGTAATCACAGAGACATGCGATCCTATACAGCAGGATCACATAGTCTCTGTCATTACTTCAGTGAGAATGACAGACGGATGTGTTTATATCAGCCAACTGTCCTTCTCTCACTGCTGCGGGCACACGCGGTGGCTCCCTAGCTGACGAGCGGGGTGTGAGCCCCCTAGCTCCACCCAGGTGAGCATCGTACATGTACGATGCTTTGCCTGGGAGCGCCAGACTGTCGCCGTACAACTGTGGCAGGCGGTCGGCAAGCAGTTAATGGGGTCTGGTATGGATGTCAAAGGAAATCACACAAAAAAATTGGCACAGGGTTTCCCCAAGTTCCATACCAGACCCCTCCTGTAAATTCGATGGGATGAACCCCACATCATTTTATCTTTAAACTTTTTTTTATCCTCAAATGATTTGTTTTAAATTATCAAACATTTTTGAGCAGTAATTGAATAAGGCCAGATAGTCAAAGTCTTTGACTGTTAAGGTGGGTGTACTCGCCATTCCTTAACACCCATTGACAGAGGTAGCAGAAAGCTGTCATATAAAGCAGTGGGGGAAAAAAGCCACTACCATATATGAATTTGGCTATTGGGCTAAAAGTCTTGCCAATTATACTAAAAGTCTGGCATTTGGACAAATACCTTAAGAATTTTTGTCTGAGCTCATACTGAACCAGGAGCTCATCCCTAGTAGTTAAATAATATTTCTCCTGCCTTATCCAATAGACTAGAATTATATAATAGCAAAGAATTTATTAATAAAGCGAGTAGAAGAGACATGAATACCTTCTACATTTATAAAGAATGGCTTGGCAACAATACAGTTCTTCATTTAAAATGCATTTAGAGCCAAAATATTGTTTCGTTTTAAAAAGGAAATGAAAGGTTGAAAAGCAGTGTTAAAATAGTAGTAAATTGGCAGTGGTAGTAAAAAAAAAAAAACTAGATTGGGACCCCTGCAGGTTTATGCCATAATGTGCTAATATGCACTGCATAGTAGCCCATTATGACAAGCTTACTCTTCAAACTTGTCCTGTTCTGCAGCCGGGGCTTCCATATTCACCCGGTTTCCCTTCCTGGTTCAATTAATAAATATGAGAAGAGGAGATAATAGTGGAGCACACACACACACACACTCTACCATTTCTAGTGGAAAAATTGTCCATCTGTATATTCAAATAATAAGAATTGCCAAAAAAGAACAGAACTAGTGCTGTGTACTCTTATTTAAAAGTTCAGCTTTTCCTGCAGAGTAAAATAGAAGATTATCACATGTTCAAAGTTTATTAATCACTTGCCGCCCACCGCAGATATACTGTGGCAGGCTGGCTTGGCTGCGCAAATCGCTGTACCCATACGTCGCTCGATTGCCTCCGGAAAACCACGATCACTCCCCAGGAAGACAGAACGGCAGTCTGCCGTTGTAAACACAGCATACCGTTGTTCTGTCAACAATCAACACAGGGCTCCTGTGTTCCTTCTATTTAGGAATACAGGTCCCTGTGTTGATTCCATAAGCCCATCCACCTCACAGTTAGAAAACATCCCCTAGGCATACATTTAACCCTTTGATCGCCCCTGGTGTTAACCCCTTCCCTGCCAGTGTCATTAGTACAGTAACAGTGCATATTTTTAGCACTGATTACTGTAGTAATGTCAATGGTCCCCCCCAAAACTGTCAAAAACGTCAGTTTGGTGTCTGATCTGTCCGCCGCAATGTCACAGTCCCACTAAAAATCCCTGATCACCGCCATTACTGGTAAATTAAAAAAAATTGCATTAATCTTTCCCCTAGTTTGTAGACGCGATATCTTTTGAGAGAACCAATCAATATACACTTATTGGGCTTTTTAACCAAAAATATGTGGCAGAATACAAATTGGCCTAAAATGATGAAAAGATCAGATTTATAATTTTTTATATTAGAAAAGTTAAATAGCAGAAATTAAAAAATATTAATTAATAATAAAATTGTCGCTCTTTTTTTGTTTATAGCGCAAAAAATAAAAATTGCAGAGGTGATAAAATACGACCAAAAGAAAGCTGTATTTGTGGGGAAAAAAAAGGACATTAATTTTATTTGGGTACAGTGTCCCACGACTGCGCAATTGTCAGTTAAAGTAATGCAGTGCTAAATCGCAAAAAATGGCCTGGTCATTAAGAGGGTTAAACCTTCCGGTCTTTAAGTGGTTAAAGTAAGTATTAAGTAAAATTATAATTATAGACTATTATGTCTATTTAAATATTAGCAAGTTTCATTGAATGACTCTTCAGCAATATGTCTATATTTTAAATATGTATTGTTTCAAATTAGTTAAATTTATTTTAGTATTCTCGTTGGGAAATGTATAGTATGCTGTGCATTTGTTTATATCTATTTTACGACATTAGTTCTGGTTATCTTTAAATGACAAGTAGCTAAATAAAGTCCTCGGATTGTCTATGTAATGAGCCCACTGACAGTTTTTGATCTGATTCAATCTTACAAGGTTTGTCATGCTGCCATACTATTTGTAAATTATGCCAATAAATCAATAGAATGATGCCATCCACCTGCTCCTTTCATTTAAATAAAACAACATCAAATCCTTTCCTTTCACTCTGCTGCCAACCTGTTCTCATGTTAAGAACGATAATCTGCACAGTGGATTCATTGTTCTATTCCTTCCAGAACATTTAAAAGCTGCTGCAGGTGGAAATACATCTGTTTTGTTCCCTGGTGAAAAAAAAAACACATTTTAGTCTTCAATGTTTCTGTTGGAATTTTGAATAACGATAAAACTGAAACTTTTGTTTTGCTCTTTAGTTTTCATTGATTTTGGTTTTAAGTCTATTGAAAACCCTTCCAAATTGTCAAGTATGTAATTTTTACCTGTCTATATATTAGATTGGGGTGAAAATTATTATTTTTGAAAAGCAGAAACCTTTGTTGATTGCAAAAGCGTGCTGAACATGTGCTAATTAATGCCCCTTTCCTGACGCCAACATGGCAGCATACACATGATATAGCTCCGCCCCTATATCCACCCACAGGACCTGTTTAAATCTATAAAAGTGTGACTGAGAGCAACCTCCCCATTCTCCTTTTTGTCCTCAAAAGATCAACACCTACAGACCATCACATTCAAGACAAAAGCTCTTACCTACCGACTATGTCACAGTTCCGTCTGGGTTCAGCCTCTCCCAGATGGAAGTCCTGCATCTTAGGCATGCCAATGGTGCCAACAAGGTGAGGAACCCCTTCTGGTGGTCTTCTGGGGTGAGGAGTTCTCTTGGTAGAGATAGTGTCCCTCTCGTGGCTTCCATGTTGTGGGATCTGTTTATGGCAGGAGGGGCAGCATATCTCATGGTTCTTTCCTTCCTTTCCTTGATGTTTCTCTGTTAGGGGGGGGGGGGGCAGGGGTTTGCATCAAAATGATTCCCCTATATGTATATCGATATGTAGACTGTTATATAACATTCCCTGGTGATCTAGTAGCTGGTGTGTGCAAAAACTCAGTTTTGTATTCTTACTGCTAGTTGTATAGTTGAAAAAAGTCATTTTATGTTGAAAAGGTAATTTCCTTCATCCAAATTAACTTTATTATAAAAAGCTGGGGGGGGGGGGGAGGGTCATGGCTATTTCAACAGCCTATTTAAACCCCCTCCAGCCAACAAGTAATAACATGTCCATAGGAACAGGACGTCAAGAAAGCAGCACGCCACAGACAGTCTACTAAAACAAGTAAGTGTCTTGGGGGGGGGGGGGGGGCGTTAGAGGGGGGGGAGGGGATAGGAAATAGAGAGGAGGCAGTTTTTTGTATTTTATGACTAAAAAAAAAAAAAAAGGTTTTTTTTGTGTGTGTGTGTATATATATGTGTATATGTGTGTATGTATGTATGTATGTATGTGTATATATACAGTCAGGTCCATAAATATTGGGACATCGACACAATTCTAATCTTTTTGGCTCTATACACCACCACAATGGATTTTAAATGAAACAAACAAAGCAGTGCTCTAACTGCAGACTTTCAGCTTTAATTTGAGGGTATTTACATCCAAATCAGGTGAAAGGTGTAGGAATTACAACAGTTTGTATATGTGCCTCCCACTTTTTAAGGGACCAAAAGTAATGGGACGATTGGCTGCTCAGCTGTTCCATGGCCAGGTGTGAATTATTCCCTCATTATCCCATTTACAAGGAGCAGATAAAAGGTCCAGAGTTAATTTCAAGTGTGCTATTTGCATTTGGAATCTGTTGCTGTCAACTCTCAATATGAGATCGAAAGGGTTGTCACTATCAGTGAAGCAAGCCATCATTAGGCTCAAAAAACAAAACAAACCCATCAAAGAGATAGCAAAGGAGGTGTGGCCAAATCAACTGTTTGGAACATCCTTAAAAAGAAAGAACGCACCGGTGAGCTCAGCAACACCAAAAGACCCGGAAGACCACGGAAAACAACTGTGGTGGATGACAGAAGAATTCTTTCCCTGGTGAAGAAAACACCCTTCACAACAGTTGGCCAGATCAAGAACACTTTCAAGAAGGTAGGTGTATGTGTGTCAAAGTCAACAATCAAGAGAAGACTTCACCAGAGTGAATACAGAGGGTTCACCACAAGATATAAACCATTGGTGAGCCTCAAAAACAGGAAGGCCAGATTAGAGTTTGCCAAACAACATCTAAAAAGGCCTTAACGGTTCTGGAACAACATCCTATGGACAGATGAGACCAAGATCAACTTGTGCCAGAATGATGGGAAGAGAAGAGTATGGAGAAGGAAAGGAACTGCTCATGATCCAAAGCATACCACCTCATCAGTGAAGCATGGTGGTGGTAGTGTCATGAGGCGGGCATGTATGGCTGCCAATGGAACTGGTTCTCTTGTATTTATTGATGATGTGACTGCTGACAAAAGCAGCAGTATGAATTCTGAAGTGTTTCGGGCAATATTATCTTCTCCTATTCAGCTAAATGCTTCAGAACTCATTGGACAGCGCTTCACAGTGCAGATGAACAATGACCCGAAGCATACTGCAAAAGCAACCAAAGAGTTTTTTAAGGGAAAGAAGTGGAATGTTATGCAATGTCCAAGTCAATCACGTGACCTGAATCCGATTGAGCATGCATTTCACTTGCTGAAGACAAAACTGAAGGGAAAATGCCCCAAGAACAAGCAGGAACTGAAGACAGTTGCAGTAGAGGCCTGGCAGAGAATCACCAGGGATGAAACCCAGCGTCTGGTGATGTCTATGCGTTCCAGACTTCAGGCTGTAATTGACTGCAAAGGATTTGCAACCAAGTATTAAAAATTGAAAGTTTGATTTATGATTGTTAATCCGTCCCATTACTTTTGGTCCCTTAAAAAGTGGGAGGCACATATACAAATAGTTGTAATTCCTACACCGTTCACCTGATTTGGATGTAAATAAACTCAAATAAAAGCTGAAAGTCTGCAGTTAAAGCACATCTTGTTTGTTTCATTTCAAATCCATTGTGGTGGTGTATAAAGCCAAAAAGATTAGAATTGTGTCGATGTCCCAATATTTATGGACCTGACTGTATGTGTATGTGTGTGTGTATATATATGTATATATTTATATATATATATATATATATATATATATATATATATAAAACTTTTTTTTTTCCTTTTCTAGGGGTTTTTACGAAGGGGCGGCGGGAGGGGATAGTGATAAAAATATATAAAGGTTCAGTGTGTTGGCATAGATTTAACCACTTTACCACTAGAGCATTTTGCTGTCTTACGTCTAGGCCACTTTTTGCGAATCAGCGCTGTGCGACTTTAACTGACAATTGCGCAGTCATGCGACGCCGTACCCAAACGAAATTTACGTCCTTTTTTTCCCACAGAGCTTTCTTTTGGTGGTGTTTGATCACCTGTGCAATTTTTACTTTTTGCGCTATAAACAAAAAAAGAGCGTTTATTTTGAAAAAATAACAATATTTTTAAAAATTTTTTATATGAAATTCCCCCCAAAAAAGATGTAAAAACCAATTTTTTTTTAATTTTTGGCCAATTTGTTTTCTGCTACCCATGTTTGGTAAAAAAAATCACAATAAGCATATTTTGATTGGTTTGCGCAAAAGTTATTGCGTTTACTAACTAAGGGAAAGATTTCTGTCATTTTTGGTGTTTTTTTTTTTAACGCGTAATGGCGGCGATCTGCGTTTTTTTTTTGCGGGACTGCGACATTGCGGCGGACAGATCGGACCCTTGACTGACATTTTTGACACTTTTGGGGGTACCAGTGACATTACTGCAGTAATCAGTGCTATAAATATGCACTGTTACTGTAAAAATGACACTGGCAGGGAAGGGGTTAATTTTGTTGGAGAGGGAGGGGTTAATGTATGCCTGGTGCTTACTGACGTGTGGGGGGGGAGGTGACTGTGTGAGACAGGGACAGATCGGATGTCCAGCTATGTTGAACACTCCGATCTGTCACTCCCTGTCACTGAGGAGATCCGCCCGCTCTGTTTACACAGGCGGGCGGATCTCCAAACTGGATTCCCCGACGATCGGGGCAGAGCAGCGGCGATCGCCGCCGCTCTTCCCCTGGCCCGACTCCCGCTGTGAATGAAAACAGCGGGAGCGCGCCTCCGGTGGCGCGCGAGCGCCGCCTACAGGGGAGGAGTCTAGCGACGTAGGTCTACGTCGCTAGACGATAACGAGCCGCTGTGCCGCAGTAGCAGCACAGTGGCTAGTGTTAAAGTGGTTAAATAAACATAGGTGTTCATTTCATGTCACAAGGTATCTTTACATGTATATAGATAAGAAAATTATTAGAAATCTTTCCTCTTCCTTTCCTTTCCTCTCTATGACTATGCAGCCCCCCCCCCCCCGCACCTTTCGGTATCCCATTTCAACATGAGCTTACCGCCACACACACAAGACCACCACCATATCAGGTAAAGAGCTGTCGTGGCATACCTATCTCGCATTTTCTGGATACCTTATTTACCTTTACAGGATGCCTTGACTGGCATTTAGAATGGTTATCTTAAACAAAATGTCTTTCGAGTTAATCTCATTTTACTTTGATTTCTTTACATGTGTCACTGAGCTTGCAAAGGCTAAGAATATATCAGATGAACGAAACAGTGGAAATTCCCTATCTCTCAGAATATCAACTCTGTCTGGACAGCTGACCACAAAGCCAATAATATCTTCTAAAAGCCCCTTTGGAACTTTTATTGTGTGTCACCAAGAAATTTCCCTTTATGACAGAGAATCACGATCTAGATTGACATAATGCTTACTATAATTAGTTGTTAACTTTGATTGGATAAAAGATGTTAATAACAACCCATTTCTGTACGTCAGATTGTAATGACAAACCCATATTTGAGTATATATAAACTCCAGCAATGTTGTAATAAATCAGGTCACTATGATTCAGCCATCTTGAGTCTTGTCTGATCTCATTATATATATAGCTATATATTGTCTGATTTGGTATCACTGACTAACAGGTAACAGGTATTTTGTACCTGAGGAAAAATTCCACAACAATTTGGCGAGCTTGAGCCCAGGAGAGGTGACGTCATCTGCGGACGGAGTGAGACATCTGGACTGCATTGGATACACTGAAAATATCTGGCCAGGTAAGCCCATTGTCTGCTTACAATGTTTTTCAGTCCATCCAATGACGTCCAGGTAA
Organism: Pelophylax lessonae; assembly: GCF_965119305.1. Classification (NCBI taxonomy): domain Eukaryota; kingdom Metazoa; phylum Chordata; class Amphibia; order Anura; family Ranidae; genus Pelophylax; species Pelophylax lessonae. The sequence goes on from NC_138775.1 coordinate 155,107,180, forward strand.
CTCTGTTTTATTTTTGACGTAATACCCTCTTAAAGAACCTAAACCCTTAGTCGGTGTATATATTGTTGCGAAAGGTGAGGTTGGGTCAACCCTCACCGCTGTGGGTGTCTTGGACACGCAGGAACGTGACCCCCAGTTGTGTTCTGGTAAAGCGGTCTCATTTCGGAGTGTCCATTTGAGACGTAGCAAGCATTGAATGTATATGACTGTTTTAGCCTGACATTTCATATACATGTAAAGGTTTCTATCTCTATGTTATAGTATATATGTAAACATATGCATATGGTAATAGGCTGATTTTAAGTTGGAAGTTATCCTGATATTGTGTATCGGCTAAGGGCCGAAGTCCAGGTCAGGGTAGTTAGAAGTTATCCTGATATTGTGTATCGGCTAAGGGCCGAAGTCCAGGTCAGGGTAGTTAGAAGTTATCCTGATATTGTGTATCGGCTAAGGGCCGAAGTCCAGGTCAGGGTAGTTAGAAGTTATCCTGATATTGTGTATCGGCTAAGGGCCGAAGTCCAGGTCAGGGTAGTTGGGAGTTAACCTGATATTGTGTATCGGCTAAGGGCCGAAGTCCAGGTCAGGGTAGTTGGGAGTTAACCTGATATTGTGTATCGGCTAAGGGCCGAAGTCCAGGTCAGGGTAGTTAGGAGTTATAGGTAGTTATTCTATATCTTGGATAACAGTGAAATGGGAAACTGGGTTTCCGTAGATAGCAACCAGGGGTCGATGGGAAAGGTCATTAGGACCATGGCCTTAGAGTGTATGGGTAACAGGGTTACCAGATAAATGGGGCAGACCAGGGAGTTTGCATTCGAAGATTAAATGCTCTGGGAGCATAGTTTTTGGGCTACACAGCCAATTAAAGTGTTCTGTAGTTGGACAGCTAATAATCCTAGTTGTAGGATAAGATAGGATATGACAGATTTTTGTAAAGTATATGAAACAGATTTGGCAAGAACAAACTTAAAATCAGTTGCAGAAATATGGAAGCAGGAGAGTATGAAGTTGAATGAGTATTATGATAAATGAGTTGAAACAAGTATAAACAAATAATGTGTTGAATTGTTTCATGAGAAAGCACAGCAATCTTGTATTCAATAGTAGAATGTAAGGATGCTCATTGCCCTTTAATTCTGAAAAAAAAAAAAAAAAAAAAAACAGGCTCTGTGTCTTTGATATAAAAAGAGGAAGTAGTTTATAAGCTGGGAGTTTGTAGCACGGAGGAAAAGATTGTTTCTTTATATGATAAATGAACGGCATATGATATTTTTGGGGTTATTCTGTATTAAATTAAACTAAGATGAAAAATAATAGGTTGCCCTTTAAACCAGGAATCTTTGTTTAGACATTAAGGGTTACCGCAATTAACATGACCATTGAACCCTATTGGCACTGAGCCAAAAGTTTTAAAATAGAATAACGTTTTATATTATTATGGTATATTAAGTGGTATTTCAGGGGCACCCTCCGTAACCAAAGAGGAACCTCTGATAAGATTTTTGAAATTCGAGACAAAGTTCTTAGAGGTTTTTTGTTTGAAAGACAAAAGTACATTACTTCCTGTCATTATGGGTGTATAAAAAGTGACCTACTACAAATAGTGTAAAGACAGGACATTAGAGCAAAGAATTGCAACCACCCCCTCTACCCCCAGATAGACAGTAAATAAGGTATACAGCTAACCTGTGTCCGCATGTCCCATCAGAAGCAGTCCCAAAGGTTTGCTGAATAACAGTAGCAGGGGTGAGAGTGGTTTCCTGCCTGGCTTCAAAGGAAAAGGGGAAGTCATTTAAAAAAAAAAAAAAAATGTTTGTGTTGAGTTAAAATTTCAGTGTTCAGTTTCAGATGAAGTGCCCATTAATCCAGTATGTAGCATATGTCTCTTGCCAGCTTGACCCAGTGATAAAAGGATCCTCAGCTGTGTGCGGGCCACAGCCTGCAAAAGAGCTGCTGGGTAAAACAGGTGCAATGTATTTAAGTCAGTTTACTTCCAGTACAGGAGCAGGCACTAGAGGGGGGAGGGGAAAAATGTTTGTTAAATATCCCCCATGACTGTTTTTGAGCTGATGATGGCAGAATCTGAATTGTTGAGCCCTGCCAAAAAGGCTCCTCTCTGGAGCCCTGATGAGACCCTTTATGTAGATGGATCATGTTTGTAAACAGAGGAGGGTAAGCCTGTAACTGGGTATGCAGTAGTAACAGCAATAAATAAACAAAAAGAATGCAGAGGCATTAAATTTAAAGTTCTAAGCACAAGCAGCTGATGGTTTTGGCAAAGGCCTGTGAATTTTAAAGAGTTAACATTCACATTGACATGATTTTGGTCATATTTTTGAAAGCTTGTAGCTTTTTGACCTCAGCTGATAAGCCAAGAAAAGCATGCAGATATAATAGAGACTGTTCTTAGTCTTCCAGTGTTTCACCAAGGTGGCCATTTATTAAAAAACCAAGGCACATGCAAGAGAGGACACAGAAGAAGCTGCAGGAAACGCAAGGGCCGCCAGAGCAGCGAAGAAGGCTGCACTGGAACAGGTCCCTATCCGGGTACTGACACTCGTAGGAAAGCAACCAACTCCTGTAAGTATGGCAATCTTGATATCATTGCAGAAAAAGCCCCCTCACAGGAGCGTGAGAAGTGGCGGAAGAACAGTGCAACACAGGATGTAACTGGTTGCTGGAGGATGGAGGAGCATTTCTGTCTGATCTCAGGCCCTATACCCGAGGGTGGCAGCAGCAGCTCACGGATCGTGTCATATCTCAAAGACTCTAATGACCACCTTGGTAATACAACACTGGTTAGCACCAGGTTTTCCTGGAGTAGCTGCAAAATATACTGCTTCTTGTCTTACCTGTGCTAGGTACAATGTTGGTAGAGCTGTAAGCACCCCATAAAAGCACCACCTAAGTCAGACTGTCCTTTCCAAGGAGTTCAAATAGATTACATTGATTTCCCACAGTCTGGTCCCTATGCACATGTTTTAGTTTTGTATAGACATTTTTCAGGATGGCCTAAGGCCTGGCCAGTCTCTAGGGGTAAAGTACAAACCACAGGAAAAAGGCTTTTGCCCCAGGTAATGTGCAGGTATAGAATCCCAGAAACTATGGAAAGTGACAGGGGTACTCACTTTAAAGGAAGGGTTCTACAAGAGATCCTATCCACACTAAATATAGAGAAAGCCTTTTACACTCCATATCACTCACAGAGTAGCGGAAAGGTACAAAAGGTTGTATGGTAAAAAAAAAAACAAGTTGAGTAAAATAATAGCAGAAACAGGTAGATTGTTTTACGTTTTTTCCTTTGTCAGGAACACTCCCAAGAGAGGTGTGGGTACCTGAAGCAGGTCTCTATTTACCACAGCAATTGCAAGCTGCACACTCAGATCTCACTAGATGTGTTGCAGCGCTTTAAAAGCAATTGACAAAAATGCATAATAGTGTGTTTTCATTCCTACCAGATCCAAATGAGGATACTAAGTCATAAAGTAAGGCTACTAAGAGTGCAATTGGTTACACCAACATCCCTCAAGGTAGAAGGGATACATGGATTCACGCCAGTCATTGAAAAAAGGTGGTACAATGATTTTCTTTAAATTTTTGATATGTATGGAAATGTTGGATATAATGAAGGGGCAGGACAATAAAAGAGACAGGCAACCTAAGGCCCAATGTACTGTTAAGTTTAAATACCAGGTAGCCAGGAAGTCAGGGTACTCAGGGTGCTAGATATGTCCACAATTACCCCCCAGAGTCCCAGACTATACCTGTGCTAGTAAACCCACTTGCATTAGAGGATCTAAATCAGAGTTTTCAAAATCCTATAGAAACATTACCAGTGCACAAAAGGACATGTTAATTCCCCCAAAAGTCGCAGGTTTCAAGAATCCTACAGTGTGTATAGAGTTCTATGGAAATAAAACTGATGTGGGGAGGGTGGACTGTTCCCAAGCACTGATAAACATATCCTGCCTACAGCTGACTTTGAACAGCCCATGAAATGAAACTTGCATGCATTACAGAAATAAAACTGTTAAACATAAAATATGAGCCATATTAAAAGACAATATGGACATGTCTCACCTAGGAGAAGCCCTCAGGTTTCTGTTGTTCAGACAGAAACTGGGGTATTATGCAGAAAGTTATTAATACCCATTTTCACCCCAGGGTGGTCACATTCAGGGTTGAGAATCTATTGTGTCTGTGGCAATAAGGCCCATAGTTGACTTTCTCAGTGTGTCACAGTAACAGGTACTATAGCCTCTTTATTTCCAATAGTGTCCGCCCATCTTAATGAACACAGTCTTTTGGAGGTTTTGCTTTATCTCCTAAAATAATGAAAGTGGTGTATTCATATTGATGTTTATGATAATTATGATCTCTAGTTATCTGTTGAATTAAAATAATTATGTGTTTGGTTGATAAGGTTACCAAGGCCAAGGAGACAACCTATTTCAACTTTATACGGAAATAAGAAGGGATTGATGATGCTGAGTATGCTGTAATGAGAAATCTGTCACCTCAAACCCCCATGTATGAAGTAATCTCCGCCTCAGAACCTTACCAAGACTCGGACACCCCCCCACTGAGGTTTGCCCTCTGGGCCAGTGTTCCAAGCGTAAGGGGCTGCTCCCTTGGATGAATCTGATAAGCGGAATAGGTAGTTAGTTAGCCTGATCAATAAATTCTCAAGAGGGGGGAGATGTCGTGGCATACCTATCTCGCATTTTCTGGATACCTTATTTACCTTTACAGGATGCCTTGACTGGCATTTAGAATGGTTATCTTAAACAAAATGTCTTTCGAGTTAATCTCATTTTACTTTGATTTCTTTACATGTGTCACTGAGCTTGCAAAGGCTAAGAATATATCAGATGAACGAAACAGTGGAAATTCCCTATCTCTCAGAATATCAACTCTGTCTGGACAGCTGACCACAAAGCCAATAATATCTTCTAAAAGCCCCTTTGGAACTTTTATTGTGTGTCACCAAGAAATTTCCCTTTATGACAGAGAATCACGATCTAGATTGACATAATGCTTACTATAATTAGTTGTTAACTTTGATTGGATAAAAGATGTTAATAACAACCCATTTCTGTACGTCAGATTGTAATGACAAACCCATATTTGAGTATATATAAACTCCAGCAATGTTGTAATAAATCAGGTCACTATGATTCAGCCATCTTGAGTCTTGTCTGATCTCATTATATATATAGCTATATATTGTCTGATTTGGTATCACTGACTAACAGGTAACAGGTATTTTGTACCTGAGGAAAAATTCCACAACAGAGCCAACATCGGGTAAGTAAGAAGAAGCGGTAAAAAAGAGTGCTCTATGCCCTGACGAGCGTGCCTTTTTATCTATTCAAGCCCCAGCCGCTCGCACTCCCGCTACACGAGGTCCAGAGCCTCTCTGGATCACCAAAGTGTCTCCAAAAAAAATAATAATAAAAAAAGGGCAGAAAGTGACTCTTCGAGTCCTGGCAGGCCTCAAGCATGAGGACGCAAATGCTCTCAAAAAAGAAAAAACACAGCATCGCCACAGCGGGCGCAGCGCCCGAGAGGCAAATGCTGGTCGTGCGGAGACGACCCAATGGAGGGCAAATTAATGTGCAGTCCCTGCTTCAGACAGCTAGCCAGAGACCAGGAGCTTGAAAGCCAGCAAGTCTCAACCCTGCTGAAAAGGGTAGTTCAAGACTCACTGGCGGAATTTTCGGGGTGCCTGACGCAACCAATGGCAGGTGGGCAAGTCACGGCCCCCATAATGGCTCATGAGCCTACCATCCAGGCCTCCTCGGAAGAGGACTCCGGATTCAAATTTTTCATGGTTTCCCCATTTATAAAAGCCGTAAAGGCGGTACTGGAATGGGAGGAAGACTTACTACCCCAGGCTGCAAAATCAGGTCGATACCTTCCCTCTTAAGGCAGAAATAAGAGGTCTGTTGCAGGAAGAATGGGAGAAGGGAGAAAGAAGATCCGCTTCTTCCAGTAGACTCCAGAAGCTATAACCCCTCACAGAAGAAGACGGGGCGTCATTATCCAATCCGCCTGTGGTGGACGCGGCAGTCACCAGACTGGCCAAAAATGTAACCCTCCCAATGGAGGATTCCTCCTCCTTCAGGTATGTTCCAGACAGGCGTATCGACACTGACTTAAAAGGAGCCTACCTTGCAGCAGGTAGCGCCTGTAAACCAGCATTAACATCTGTGGAAAGCACCATAAGAGTATGGACGCAGAACGCAGACGCCATCAATAGCCAACTGCCGAAAGACCAGATCATTAAAGCTCTGGATGAAATTAAACTTGTCGCAGACTTCAAGGGGGAAGCGGCGATAGACATTATTAGGTGGTCCACCAGAGAAATGCTCAGCTCGGTGACAGCCAGGAGGGCCCTATGGCTAAAGCCCTGGGCGGCAGACCCTTCGTCGAAGCAAATTTGCTGCAAGCTTCCCTTCGACGAGAAAGCCTTATTTGGCCAAAATTGGAGACGGCCATATCCAGAGTCACGGGGCGGAAGGTTGGCTCTTCTGCCCCAAGACAGAAAAACCAGGAGACAGAGGGGACGACCCTCCAGAGTGATACCGAATAATTTCGGGAAAACTGTAACTCTCGGTACAACAGAGACTCTGGAAGGAACTGGAGAGGCACTCACTCCACCTTCTTTAGAAATCAAAGAAACAAGGCCCCTACAAATCCCCCTGCCTCCCAGAAACCCTTTTGACGCCAAACCAGTCCAGAGGGAAACGGTCGGGGCGCGATTGTGCAGATTTGCCCAAATCTGGCAGGATCAGTGTCAGGACCGGCGGGTGCAGTCCACAGTTCGGCAGGGCCACTATTGGCCATTCAAGCAGCACCCCCGAGTATTCCTTTACCTGCACCAAGACATCAGTCTCCCTCGAAAATGTCAGCACTTCAGGAGTATATCAATATCCTGCTGGATCAGGAGGCGATCGTAGCAGTTTCTGCCTATCAGAGGTTTACAGGGTTCTACTCGCCTCTGTTCCTGGTCCAGACAAAAAAAAAAAAACAGGAGGTTTCAGGCCAGAAATAGACCTCAAGAGGTTGAACCAGTTCATCAGGTTGGAGAGGTTCAAAATGGAGTCCCTCAACACGATAATTTTAAATAATCCAGCCAAGGGGCTGGATGATCTCAGTGGGTCTACAGGACGCATATCTGCACGTCTCAATACACAAAGCATATCAAAAGTTCCTCAGGTTTGCATTAGGGGAAGACCACTTTCAATTTGTCTGCCTCCCCTTCGGGCTGTCAACGTCCCCGCAAACCTTTACCAAGGTACTAATTGCAGTCTTGGCCCCCCTCAGAGAGAAGGGGCTCAGGGTCCACCATTTTTTGGACAATATTATTCTTATAGCCCAAAATTTAGACCTCTTACTACAACAAATAGACTTCCTTTGGCCACCCTAAGGACATCCGGCTGGATAGTAAACTTACAGAAAAGCCAGCTGGAACCTACGCGGAATATGGTCTACCTGGGGGCCCAATTTAATACCCAAGAGGCCACAGACTTTTTACCTTTACAAAAATTCCCCAAGATAAGGGAAAAAGATACAGCAGACCCTAACAATATCGGTGATGTCAGCAGCCCAATGTATGAGCCTGTTAGGGACCAGGGCGACCTGTATTCCGATGCTTCCATGGGCACATCAGAGACTCAGAATCTTCCAGCTGGGCATCCTAGCGCAGTGGAGAAAACTGCGAGTAGCTCAACCCATCTGGGTCAGCTTCCAAATGAGCCAAAGTCTTTGTTGGTGGACACACCAAGACACTTTATTGGGACAACGGCCGTTGGGTCCACAAGATTGGATCACGGTCACTACGGACGCAAGCACAGCAGGGTGGGGAGCTACCTGTGAAACACACAAGACTCAGAGCAGATGGGAATTCCCAACACAGGGCCTAGTTTCCAACGTCCTGGAGCCCCGGCAGCCTTTATGGCTCTAACCACCCTACTACCCTACATACGTGGGCGTCCAGTCCTAATACGCATGGACAATACAGCAGCAGTGGCATATGTACAAAGGCAAGGAGGAACACACAGTCGTTCTCTCCTAGTAGAGGTAGAACCAATAATGACATTGGCACAACAACACCTGGCAGATCTAAGGGCAAGATATCTGCCAGGCAAGCAAAACATGGAAGCGGACATTCTCTCGAGGCAATTCAGGAACCCCAATGAATGGGCTCTTCACCCGGAAGTGTTCGGGCAGATCGTCCTCCAGTGAGGGCTCCTGCAAGTGGATCTCTTTGCTTCCTCAACCAACTACAAGGTAACCCGCTTCCTCTCGCGCTACCCTCACCCAATGGCGGAGGGGACCGACGCCTTGACACATGTGTGGAGGGCACAACTGGCCTACGCCTTTCCTCCAGTCTCACTAATACTGAGGTTTCTGAGGAAGGCTACTGGCAGCGAATCTGGAAGTCATTGCGATACTTCCATACTGGCCACGCAGACCATGATTTTCCCTGGCAATGGATCTGAGCATGTATCCTCCGGTCGTCATGATGCCAGAAACCCCGCTTCTCCTGGTGCAAGGAGACATCCAACAACTGAATCCATCTCGGCTGACCCAAGCGGCCTGGAGGTTGAAAGGCAAGGGTTACAAGACCTAGGATGTTCACCAGAGGTCATACGTACACTGCAAAGCTCCAGGAAGACCCCCACGAATACCATATTCACCAGAATATGGGAGAAGTTTGCAAGCTTTGCGACCAACCGGCAGTTCGAACCAAGTAACCCCAATCTTTTGCAGAGCCTTTCTTTTCTGCAAACGGGGCTGGATCTAGGATTAAGCCTAAGCTCTCTGAAGGTTCAAATTTCGGCCATCTTGGCCTTTACGCAGGAAAAATGGTCAGCAAATCCGCTAGTGGAACGGTTCATGAGAGCAGTTCTTAGGCTTCGTCCTCCAAAGAGGAATAGGTTTCCCCAATGAGACCTGGTGGTAGTCCTAAATTTCCTGACACAACCCCCTTTTGCTCCAACGTAGGACTGTTCATTAGGGAATATCACCCTGAAAACTGCCTTCCTAATTGCAATAACTTTGGGCAGGAGAGTGTCAAAGCTCCAGACCCTGGGTGCTACTGTCCTGTATACAACTTTCTTTCCGGATAGAGTGGTACTAAGACCACTGGATCACTTCGTGCCTAAAGTGTCTTCGATATTTGATCTTAATAGTGAATGGGTAGAGGCTTTTCATCATTTCTTCCGGGAAAATGAAGGGGAAGGATGCCTCAGCCAGAACAATATCAGCATGGATAGTCAAAACCATTCAAAATGCATATAGAGCGATTGGGAAGGATTCCCCGGAGGTGGTAAGGGCTCATTCGACCAGAGCAGTGTCATCATCCTGGGCAGCACGTGCAGGGGTGGCTCTGGAGACAGTGTGCAGAGCAGCCAGCTGGTCTTCCCGCCATACGTTTCTGAAAACATTACAGAGTGGATTTAGCAGCTCTCACTACGGTGGAGTTCGGGGGAAGAACTATTCAGGCATCTTTGTCTACATGTTAAAATAAAGACTGAGTTTGCAACATTAAAACCCTCCCTCTCAGAAGCTCATTAGTTATCATGTGTATGCTGCCATTTTGGCGTCAGGAAAATGGAAAATTGTATCAAATACTTACCGTAATTTTCCTTTCCTGACGCCAATACATGGCAGGATACGGACCCTCCCTCTTGATCTTTATGCTTTTTACGAAGAAAGGTTCACACTTTTATAGATTTAAACAGGTCCTGTGGGTGGATATAGGGGCGGAGCTATATCATGTGTATGCTGCCATGTATTGGCGTCAGGAAAGGAAAATTACGGTAAGTATTTGATACAATTTTCCATTTTCACACATACTGTCTGTTTGTCTGTTTTTCATCCATCTGTTGACGGATTAAAAATGGACATCAATGCATCTCTATTGAAAAACTGATGTAAATGGATGATCATCCATTTACATCAGTTTGCATCCGCATCCTTCATCATCAATTTTTTTAAACTGATCAAAGCTCTATTTTTCTTCCGTTAAAAAAAACAGATCAGACGAAAAACGGATGTAAACTGACAAAGGGTCCTTTCACACGGGCTTTCTGCCTAGTGGACTCCGTTTTGGTCAGCGGGGTAGATCCGCCGATCCCCGCTGAGCAGGCGGATGACAGCTCCATCTCCGCTTAATTTGCAGAGACGGAGCAGTCAGATCCCTGCTCTCCTCTATGCCGCTTGTCTGTTTTCATCCGATTTGATCCTCCAGACGGATGAAAAATAGGGTTTCCACAGGATCGGATCGGAGAGCAGCGGGTGTCACCAGACATGTCCCCACTGACATCCGCTGCCCCATAGGGGTACATCCGATCAGGTCTGCCTAAAAAACTGACAGGTGGACCTGATCGGAAAGCCCGTGTGAAAGGAGCCAAATGGTCAGTTTTTCATCCATTTTTGTATTGATAGTGGATGTAAAAAAAATGGATGACCACTGTTGAAAAACTGATGAAAACTGATGATCACCGATGAAAAACTGATGGAAAACTGATGACCACTGATGAAAAACTGATGAAATACTGGTGACCACCTATGAAAAACTGATGATCACTGATGAAAAACTGATGGAAAACTGATAACCACTTATGGAAAACTGATGAAAACTGATGAGCACTGATGAAAAACTGATGGAAAACTGATGACCACTGATGAAAAACTGATGAGCACTGATGAAAAACTGATGAAATACTGATTACCACGCAGGGTCCTTTCACACGGGCGGTCCATATGTCCGTTTTTCCTCCCATCCGTTTGTGGATGAAAAACGGACATAATGTATGTCTATGGGATTGCGGACGTTAGCGGATGACCATCCGCTGACATCCATTTTGTGTCCATTCCGTTCAGTTCCATTTTATGAGACGGAAGAGAACCCTATTTTTCTTCCGTTTAAAAAACGGAACGGACGCAAAAACGGATGTCAGCAGATGTCATCCGCTAATGTCCGCAATCTCATAGACATACATTATGTCCGTTTTTCATCCGCAAATGGATGGATGAAAAACGGACATACGGAACAGTCCCTACTGAAGTGTCATCCGTGTCCGTTTTAAAAAAAAAAGTCACTGAGCGGAACAAAAAACGTAGCTGACCGTGTGAAAGGACGCTTGGCCCCTTTCACACATGCTGTCCGTTTGTCCGTTTTTCATCCATCCGTTGACGGATGAAAAACGTACATCAATGTATCTCTATGTAAAAACGGATGACAATGGATGATCATCAGTTAACATCCATTTTCATCCGCTTCCGTCAATGTCCGTTTTTTTGAACGGATGAATGCCATATTTTTTATCCGTCAAAAAAATGAATTGGATGAAAAACGGATGACAACGGATGAAAAACGGATGACAACGGATGAAAACGGATGACAACGGATGAAAAACGGATGACAACGGATGACAACGGATAAAAAACAGATAACAACTGACGAAAAACGGATGAAAAACGGATAACAACTGACAAAAAACGGATGAAAAATGGATGGAAATCTGATACATTTTGACGTGACTGAACTGATGAACTGAACGGACCGTATGTGTGTAAGGGCCCTCCGTATGTCCGCAAATCATCCTATTTTTTTGCAGATGATTTATGGACATAATGTAAGTCAATGGCATTGCGGATGTCAGCGGAATACTATCCGCTGACATCCAATTTTCTTCCTTTCAGTTCTGTTCTGTTTTTTGGAACGGAACAGAACCCTATTTTTCCTCCGTTCAAAAAAGGAAAGGAAGCAAAATCGGATGTCAGCGGTGTCATTCGCTGACATCCGCAATGCCCATAGACTTACATTATGTCCGTATATCATCCGCAAACGGATGGGATGATATGCGGACATACGGAGCGGATGACACAAGTGTCATCCGCTCCGTGAAAAAAAAAAAAAAAGTCCCACAGCGGAGCAAAAAACCGGAGCGGCCGTGTGAAAGAGGCCAAAGGGGCCTTATTATGGAAAACTGATGAAAACTGATGAGCACTGATGAAAAACCTATGAATACTTCATCCATTTTGACGTGACAGGACTGATGAAATGAACGGTCTGCATGTGTGAAAGGGGCCTATCAGAACGGATGAGAGCGGACAGGCAGTCCGCTCTCATCCAATCCCCCATAGAGAGCAGCAGGGGCTGTGACACCTCCCTCTCCGCAATGCAAGCGGAGACGGAGCTGTCATCCGCCGGCTCAGCGGGGATCGGCGGATCGATCCCCGATGAGCAGCATGGATCTGCCTACGGAGGCGGACCGTGTGAAAGAGCCCTAAGGTGGGAGTTTCATTAAGACCAACTCAATTTCTGTGGAAGTATTCCCAACATGCTTCTTTGACCAAAAACCCCCACTTGATATGGATTCTGATACCACAATTTAAAGGGCTAGGAAATTCGGACACTTAAATTTTATTTATTGAATTATTGCTGTTATAAACTATGTAGCTACTAAGATTGTTTTACTAGCGCAATTAGGATCAGTGAATTATTACAAAGGAAGGGTGATTTACTAAAGAAGCAGAGGCTGGTCATTTAGAGAAGTAAATCTTTATCTTGCAATTATTTAGTAAATTAAGCCCTATCAGCTAAAACATTTTTGTTTACTTTTGCTAGAACACCAATTCTGTATAAATACTCCTCACACCTCCTTTATAAAGAAGGTGGTCAGCATTTTTTGCTGTTGTTGGAGTTGTTATTACTGCTTGTGAATGCAGCTGTTCATGTACCGTCTTCTCTGGAGTGATATAAATCTTTGCTCTGCATTGATTCACACCTCTGCCTGGTACACTTCAAATCTTCTTATGCTTTCTTGACGGCATTTACAAAGATGAGGGAAGAGAGTCAGGCTGTTCTCTCTGTGTAAACGCAATTGGCCAAAAATAACTTCATACCATTACCAAACTGCATTTTGAAAACTTTGAATGTGAGTAGCCAGCAATTGCAGTCATTCTATTCTCTTTTTTGGCAGTGAATTTACGGATTATTTGGCAAACTACAAACATTCTAACAGAATCGGATGCCTATTTCTTCAATGCGCAAAGAATTGTATTGGTAATCTGACCAATCATTTAATGAATGATGTAAATAGTGCAATAAATATTCAAATAAATGATATACACATGTCCACTTCATAATTTCAATAAGGCTCAGATTTTATTTTTGCTAAACGATTATAACTTTTTTATACAGTATAATGAGAGTGTGCAATTCTGCGCTTATCATTATTTTGTTTTCCTAAAAATGTCCAAAGACATATGCATAAAAAGAATCTGCTTTAATACCTGCCAGCACTGGCTGGGGAATTCTCCATCTTCTGTAAGGATTTTGTTCATAATTGTGTATGTGTCTTGCTTTTAAATACATTTGAGTACCTATTATTGACTTTGCACAATTCCTTCTCAGTTTGATAAGTAATATAGATTTTCCATTTTCAGTTAGTCAGCTAAATATTAAATATTGCAAATGAATTGTTTATATTTCTATATGCAGCATGCAGGTGCATATAACAATAAATGAGTATGTGGACTGACTTATCTTCCTCACTCCACATGCCTGGCTGTCTTTTTAAATGGGTGTATTAAAGTTTTGATCAGAGACATATAGGCTTTTTTGCTAAAGGGGTTGAGAATATTAAAATACTTAAAATATCCATTGTTAACCCATTTCTGGACCAGACGATTTTCCCCCTTAATGACCAGGCCACTTTTTGCGATTCGCCACTGCGTTACTTTAACGGAAAATTGCGCGGTCGTGCAACGCTGTACCTAAATAAAATTGATGTCCTTTTTTCCCACAAATAGAGCTTTCTTTTTGTGGTATTTGATCACCTGTGCAATTTTTATTTTTTTTGCGCTTTAAACAAAAAAGAGCGACAATTCTGAAAAATAAACAATATTTTTCACATTCTGCTATATAATATTCCCCCCAAAAAAATTAAAAATCAAATTTTTTCATCATTTTAGGCCAATTTGTATTTTGCTTCATATTTTTGGTATAAAAAAAATCCCAAAAGGCGTACTTTGATTGTTTTGCGCAAAATTTATTGTGTCTACAAACTAGGGGAAAGATTTATGTAATTTTATTTATTTTATATTTTTTACTAGTAATGGTGGTGATCAGCAATTTTTAGCGGGACTGCGACATTGCGGCAGACAGATCAGACCCCTAACTGACATTTTTGACACTTTTGGGGGGATCAGTGACATTACTACAGCAATCAGTGCTAAAAATATGCACTGTTACTGTAACAATGACACTGGCAGAGAAGGGGTTAACCCAGGGGCAATCAAAGGTTAAGTGTGAGCCTAGGCGGTGTTTTCTAACTGTGGGGGGGATGGTCTTGTAATATCAACACAGAGACCTAAACAGACCTAAATAGAAGGAACACAGGGGCTCTGTGTTGATACCAGAGAGAACAACGGTCTGCTGTGTTTACATCAGTAGACTGCCGTCCTCTCTTCAGAGGGAGTGATCGCGGGTGCCCGGCAGCATTCGTGACTGCTGGCCCCACGCCTTGGCTTTCCCGCTGTCAAGTGAGCGCAGGCACGTGCCTCCGACAATGTGTGCTTGCCCACGGGAGCGCTACCATGAACCGCCGTACAGGTTATATACACATTTTTTACATAATCGGATAATTGAAGTGAATAAGTGAATATACATGCAATTATGTTTCCTCCCACTGCTCCTCAGTTGTAGAATTTGGAATACATGTTCTTTAAAGCAGAGTGCCCTACCTGTGATCTCTGGCTTACCTCTGAAATTCTGGCCTATAAATGTGCTTTGAAATATGTGCAGATAATTCCTCATAACATTTTTCTCCTTTGTCCCTGGGAGCATGCTTGATCTCTCACTCTCAAATTGCCTGAGATCTACTCTCCTGATATTTTGAGTAAGGATTCCAAACACCTTTAACCCTCCTCTTGTGTTAGGGTCAAAACTGACCCGTTTTCAGGTTTTGAATGTCTATAAGTATCACATAAATTTGTTTATTGCATCAAGATTTTTTTACTTTGTCAGGAACCTCTATTTAAACAATGTAATAGAAAAATAATCCTTTTCACTAAATTATAAAATACTGTGGTGAAAATTAAGACGTTCATGGTGTTAGGGTCAATTCTGACCCAGTTATAATATAGGATTTTAGGACACTAATAAGTGCCAAAACTGAAATCATAAACACTCTCTCTGCTTAGTAACAGTGACAGCCAATCCCCTCTCAACCCTGTGAGCTGTAGTTAGGGAGGGGCCTATCTCTTTTCCTGCTTGTCTGCTTCTCTAAATAAAGTGAAGAAACATAGGACAAATTCATTTCAGAGTTGCTGACTTTATTTTACCATTTTTTCAATTTGACAATGAGAGGTATGCTATCAAAAGAAAGGTCTAGGGGTCACACCAAAAATATTAAAACCAATCTTTTCAAGGATAAAGAAGCCTAACAAGGTAACCAAGAGGTAAGAAACAAATTTGATGATAAATAATTATTCAAGGGTATTTTATGGCTGATTTAAAAAACGGGTCAAAACTGACCTTAACATCATGGATAGTAACGGAATTCTAACATAAGAGGAGGGTTAACCAGTTTAAGACAGGAAGGATTTGCCCCCTTAAAGATCAGGCCCTATTTTGCGATTCAGCACTGACTTAATTTAAAGGACAATTGTCGTGCAACGCTGTACCCAAATAAAATGAATGTCCTTTTTTTCCCACAAATAAAGCTTTCATTTGTTGGTATTTGATCACCTGTGCAATTTTTTTTTTTTGCGCTATAAACAAAAAAAGAGCTAATTTTTTTTTTTTTAAAAAACAATATTTTTCACATTCTGCTATATGACATTCTCAAAAAAAAAAATAAAAATCTAAATTTTTTTAACATTTTAGACCAATTTGTTTTTTGCTACATATTTTTGGTAAAAAGTTATTGCATCTACTAACTACGGGAAATATTTATGTCATTTGTATTGTTTTTTTTTATTCTAGTAATGGCGATGATCTGTGATTTTTTGCGGGACTGTGACATTGCGGCGGGCAGATCGGACACCTAACTGACATTTTTGACACTTTTGGGGGTACCAGTGACAATACTACAGTAATCAGTGCTAAAAATATGCAATGTTACTGTAATAATGACACTGGCAGGGAAGGATTTGACCCTACAGATGATCAATGGGTTAAATGTGAGCCTAGGGGAGTGATTCTAACTGTGTGAGGGGGCGTGGTTTGTGAAATGACCATAGAGACATGTGATCCTATATACAAGGATCACATGAGCTCTGTGATCATTTCAGGGAGAAGAGAGGTCGGCTGTGTTTACAACTAACAGCTGACCATCCTCCCTCATCGGGGAGCGATTGCGGGTGTCAGGCGGCAATCAGAGGTGCCTGACCTGTGCATCGGCTTCCCCGTTGCTGAGTGGTGGTGGTAGCGTGCCGCCAGTAACACGCTCGCCCCCTTGCTTCCCGGGCGTGACCGACGTAGACCTATGTCGGTTTGTGCAGGAGAGCCACCTTCCCGCAGTAAATAGGCGGCGGGTGGTTGGGAAGTGGTTACTAAACCAGCCTCAAATAATCTGAAAGGGAACAACTTCCTGAGTTAAGTGAAAGTTGTTTTAACCACTTCCCGCAAACTGACGTACCTGTATGCTGGCTTGAAGAAGTGGTTGTACCGGGATGATGCCTGCAGCTAGAGACATCACCCAGATACCATTTTTTTAAAGCCGGGGGTTGGCTTTCTGGTGATAACAACCAATGCAGCTCAGAAGTAGCTCAGCCATTATCACAGGGAACAGGAGGGGACGTCCCCCCCCCCTCCAGCCACCTTTCTGCCGCTCTGCTGAGGTCTCCGATCCCACCGGGAGACCCGAGAGACCAGCCGGCATGTCCACTGGCTGGTCAGAGTCCCTAATAAAGTGGGAATCGGCTTTGATCAGGTCTCCGATGAAGTAACCCAAAGGGACGTCACAATGTCACTTCCGGTTTACTCAGCTGCCAATGCGCCGTTTTAAAAAAAATGTCAGTATTCAAAAATGACGATTTTGGCATTTTGAATACTTTTTTTTGTTTCAATATTTTTATTAAAGTTTAACAACTGTAAATACAAAACAGTAATGGTACATCAAAATCAAGTAGACATACTAGCTGATAATAAAGGTCAGGTAACAGGTATTAGAAGTGGGCAGTAGGCAGAATACGACCCGTTCAAACAGTATTAAGCGAATCAGGTTTCAGGTAACGAGGATAGAGGAATTAGCATAAGGTCATGAAACAAAACAAAAACATGAGGAAACAAAACGACGGGGGGGAACCCCCACAATGCATGGCCACGACCCCTAAGACACCCCTAAAGGGAACATACTGTGTCTCAGAGGTAGTGTCCCGCCTAAAAAGTATCTTACGCGAGGATAACCATAGCAAATCCCTCATTACAGAGTTATCTGAGAGACCTTGCTTTCCCTAATAACCTAAACAACAAATTGTAAAAACCCAGAGACCTGGCTAATACACAAAGTCGGGTCCGTCCCCAAACGAACCGGAGCATGGGGTAGGAGACCCCGACCCACCTGAACCCTATTGAAAAAGTAAAACCTGACTCTTAGTCCGTTGCAAAAACACTGAAGGAGTTAAAGAGAAGAAAAAGGGAGTCAGGAAGGATAGAGAGGTGAGGAGAGTGAGCAGAGCGGTTTAGAGAGAGGAAGTGAGAGGGAGAAGGTTCCTGCGGCCCTTGATCCGTCCAAGACGTGTGAAAAGCATGGTTGTAGTCGTCAAGATTAAATTTGGCAGGTCTTAGATAGATATATTTACGAAAGCCGCCCAAGGTTCCCAGATCCGCTCAAATTTAGTTTTTGAGTCATCCAAAATACTGAACATTTTCTCCTGAGTCATTATCCAGGAGATCTTATGTTTAGCAAGACGGAAAGAAACCGCAGGCTTCTTCCATTGTTTGGCTATTGTCATTTTGGCACCGAGAAAAATATAGAAAATAAGCGCCTGGGTGTGTTTGGGGACATTGGGGATGCGGTGGCCCAACAGGGCATATATCGGTGAAGGGTGAAGGGACAGGCCAGTAATTTGACGAACCATTCCAAAAATGCGCTGCCAAAACAACCTTATCTTGGGGCATTCCCAAAACGTGTGGGGGAGAGTACCAGACAGGTCACAGCCCCGAAAACAGACCGGTGTGGACGAGGGAAAGATCGCTGCTAAACGTGTAGGCACCATGTACCATCTCATAAGCACCTTAATGTTCGCTTCCATGAGACCTACGTTATGCATTCCCCGAAAGGAACGCCCAACACAGGCGTGCCAGTCAGAGACGTCCCAGTCACAATTTAGATCATGTTCCCATTTAATCATGTAGGCGGTTTTGGTCTGAGAGTCGTTCAATAGAGTATAAATCAGGGAAATCCCACCTTTCACATCAGAGATTTGAGCACACCACTGTTCATACGGGGTAACCCTGAGGGGTTCGGAGGAATTGGTCCTAAGGGAGTTGAGGAAGTGGGTAATTTGAGTCAGGCGGAATCGCTCCACAGGTGGCATCTTCAACGTGTTAGAACAGTGCGAGAACGACAAGGGACCTGTCCTGTCAAAAAAATGGCCTATCCTATAGAGGCCCTTGTCCGTCCACCATTTAAATGCCCTGATATCTTCACCTGGAGGAAATGCTGGGTTATGAAATATGTGAGTGAGTGGAGCCCAAGGGGATGTGACTCTCAGTGTTTTGTGGATTGAATCACACAAGGTGAAGGAGTGAGAGAGGGTAGGTGCCATAACTGGAGGGCGAGATTTAGCGGGTCGCCAAACCAGGTAGTCAATAGTGTGAAGCGGGACGGCCTGACGTTCCATATAGTACCAGTCAGGCTTGACCCCCCCTGAGTATATGATAGAGAACTGTGTTAGCTGAGCCGCCTGATAATATTTCCAGAGGTCTGGTACCCCCAGGCCTCCTTGTTTCCGGGATCGCAAAAGTGTGTGTTTATTTATCCTATAGCCCTTCCTGCCCCAAATAAACTTAAAAATGCTAGCTTGAAGTTTCTGAATGTGCGGTTTTGACACTGGTATGGGGAGAGAGCGAAATAGATAGAGAATGCGCGGGAGGAGTGTCATCTTGACTGCGTTAATTCTACCTAACCAGGAGATATGACAACGCGACCACTCCAATAGGTCAGTAGACAATTTCTTGATCATGGGTGGGTAGTTGGCTAAGTAAAGCTTGTCCAACGTGGGGGTCAAGTAAATTCCTAGGTAAGGGATGGTGTCCGAGTGCCAGGAAAAGGGAAAGTGGATCTTAAGACGATCAACCAGCGACGTTGGGAGGTTGACGTTCAGTGCCAATGATTTACTCATATTGACCCGTAAGCCCGAAGCTGCACCAAAGGAGTCAAGGAGTGCAACTATATTAGGAAGGGAAATTAATGGCGATGTAACGAATAGCATGATGTCATCCGCGAACAGAGCACATTTGTGAGTAGCACTGCCGCAACGGATGCCACGAATGTCAGGGTGTAGGCGTATTGCCGTGGCCAGGGATTCCAGAGCAATGGCAAAAAGAAGAGGGGAAAGGGGGCATCCTTGTCTCGTGCCTCTGCCGATTGATATGTCAGCCGAATAATAGCCTTGTAATCTGACTTGAGCTAATGGGGAGGAATATAGCGAAGTAAGTGTGGTGAGGAAAGAGGGGCCAAATCCCCATCTTTCCAATGTGTTAAAAAGGAATGGCCAAGAAAGGGAATCAAAGGCTTTTTGCAGGTCAAGCGAGAGGAGAAACCCCTCCTGAGCCTTCCCGCCATCCCAACCCGATTGGAGCAGAGAGATAGCGTCAATAACCCTCCTCACCTGGTCAGGGCCCTGCCTGCCCGGTATAAACCCCACCTGATCCTTATGTATGTATTGGTTGACAAAGCTTGAAAGGCGGTTAGCCAGAATTTTTGTCATTATCTTAAGATCGTTATTAATAAGCGATATTGGCCGATAGTTTCCTACTTCCGAATGATCTTTACCCGGCTTGGGAATCACTGAGATGAAGGCTTTATTGAATGAATTATCCAGCGGGGTACCACCCCTAATGGAGTTGAAAAACCTGACCAGGTAAGGAGCGAGGGTCGACGCAAATGATTTATAGTAAGTGTTGGAGAAGCCATCCGGGCCAGGGGTAGAGTTTGGGCGAAGAGATTTTATAACCTCAAGGACCTCTTGCTCGGTAAAAGGCGCTTCGAGGAGAGCTTTATGTGAGGATTTGAGTTGGGGGAGAGGCACACCATTTAAGAATGATGTAATATCATCCCCCCTTTGTGAGGCAGGGGCAGTGTAAAGTTTTGAATAAAAAGAGTGGAAGGAGCGCATGATGGAATCGGGGTTGCTGGTTAATTCTCCCGTTAGTGATTTGATTTTGGGGAGGGATATAACCCGATACCGAGGGGAAAGTTTTGCCGCTAATTTTGAGCCCAATTTGTCCCGCGATGCATAAGTCCGCGCTCCCTGCCAGCGCAAGCTCTTTTCTGCTCTGGAGGTGAGGGCCAGGTTGAGCGAAAGTTTTATCTCATCCAAATCCGCTAAGGAAGCAGAGGTGGGAGAGCGTTTATGGGCTTTACTAAGGCGTTTAAAATCCGCCTCCAGGCGATCAATGTCTACTTGTCTCTCACGTTTGATCTTAGCTCCCAGTTGGATGAGTTGGCCCCGTAAGACCGCTTTATGCGCACCCCACAGCATTGTGGGGGAGGTGTCAGGGAGATCGTTGAGGGAAAAATAATCACGGAGCGCGTGTTCGATCATTGTACATCGAGTAGGATCGCTTAAGAGGGAATCATTCAACCTCCAGGGGGTAGGGCCCCTACGCGGGGAAGAGCATGCTAGTTGCAAAGTCACGATAGAGTGATCTGACCAAGGGGTGTCCCTTATTTTGGACTTCAGGGCTGAGGAAATTTCAGAGGTCGGGATGAAGATGTGATCTATGCGTGCCAGAGTGTTGTGTGGGGCTGAAAAGTGAGTATAGTCTCGGACGGTGGGATTCAGTTCCCTCCATATGTCTACTAAGCCGAGAGCATGGAGTGCTCTGGCCATGCGAAGGCTCTGCCTCGGGGGCCGCCGGATCATAGATCGAGATGAAGTCGATTTGTCCTGGGAGCAGTCAAAGGCTAGATTCGAATCGCCTCCTATGATGACACGGCCCTCAAAGTGGGGAGAAAGGAGTAGGAGCATTTCTGTAAAAAACTTTGCCTGTCCCTTGTTAGGTGCATAGTACGAAATGAATGTGTGCAAGGTGCCGTGCAGGTGGCCTTTTACCAAAATATATCTGCCTTGGGGGTCCACAATAGTGTGTACATGAGAGAAGGGCAAGGCTTTGGCAAATAAAATTGCCACTCCCTTCTGTTTAGAGGGGGCATTGGCTAAATAAAAAGACGGATATTTGTGGTGAAGATATCTGGGCTTAAATGAGGCTGGAAAATGCGTCTCCTGAAGCAGGAGAACCCCAATACCTTGTGAATGGTAGTGCTGGAATACTTTCCTCCGTTTAACAGGAGAGTTCAGGCCCTGTGTGTTATGAGATGCCACCTGTAAAGAGGAAACCGTACTCACGTTAAGCGACATCAGGTATGGTAGAAGGGTGCTTGGTGTCAAGGGACCAACCCAGGACTGGTGTATACCCCATCAGCCGATCAGTCTGCCATGCAACGTAGGTAGCGAGTATCTTGTCGGATCGTCCGGACCACAGGAACCTGGAAAAGAAGGGGAGAGCAAGTGAAAAAGAAAGGAGAGAGATGAGAGTAGAGCAAGAAGAGGAAGAGCCTGCAAGAGCTGGAGCTTGCAGGCGGGTGGGGAGACCATGGAGATAACCCCTGGCACCCCACCGTGAATACAGATGCGTCCTGAGCCAGTCAGGGCGCATTCCTGCAGGAGGCAAGAGGATGGGCTCCTACCACCAACAGGAGGGAGCGCATTAAGGCCGCTCCGGCCATGGAGCCCCAGTCCGGCGCCCCTATCAAAGAAACAATAAAAGTAGCACCCTGAACTAACGAAAAGCTGGAGGAGCGAGGGAAACTTGAGGGGAGAGGGAGGGGAAGCAGGAAAGGTAGAGGGGAGGAGAAAGGATGAGAGGGGGGGGAAGGGGGAGGCTCGTGAAAGAGGTGGAGGAAAGTGAGTGAAAGTAGGGAGAGGAGGGAGCATGGTGGAGGGAAGGAGAGGTAAGATAGGAATGTAGGGTAGGAGGAGCAGGCGAAATGGTAAGCATGGCCTCAGCCAAAGCTATCACCTAGGAGCAGTGTAAAAACAAAAAAAAAAAAAAGGGGTCAGTAAGGAATGACGCAATAGGGGGGCCTAGGCTGGTGGTGAGAGGGTCTGCGGGAGAGGAGCAATAATAAACTACACATCCTTATAATAAACATTATCAAATGACATATGCTGCAATGGTAAAGCTAGCGAATGATGAGGAGATACATTTCGAGTTGCGGGGAGGAGAGTCCAAGAAAAGGTTAAAAAAAAAAAAAAAAAAAAAAAAAAAAACCTCTAAGTAGGACTGTGGTGGAATCAAGCCACTCCGTCAGGGATAAGAATCCCAGAAGCAAAACGTGGGAAAAGGACAAAACCGGACATGTGACCAAGCAGAATCTTCAAGGGGGTTGGACATCACGATGTCGTTTCGACTGATGTTTGTTCCAAACATTCGAGAGAGGGCTGATTGGAGGAGGTCGCTTGGACGACGGTGGTCTTGCTGTCAGAGCAGAGGTATGAGAGTCTCTGGTGATGATCCCCAGCTGCAGAAGTAAGCCTTCACCCTCCTGGAAGTTGGAAAAGCTAAGAGTCTTGTTGTGATGTTGAAAGTTCAGCCGAAAAGGGAAGGACCACCAGTATTTCAGGGACTTGTTGGAAAGAGCAGTGAGTAGTGGTTTCAGGGACCTGCGGCGTTGAATAGTCATAGGTGAGAGGTCAGCGAACAGTTGAATTTTATGACCTTGCACAGATAGATCCTCTTTGCCCCTGCTTCTCCTCATAACTTCTTCCTTCACCCCGAAAAAATGTGGCTTGACAATGATGTCTCTTGGTAAACCGTCCTTGCGAGGTGGCTGCAGGGCTCTGTGCGCTCTGTCTAGCTCTAGCCGGTGGTCCGGGATGTCAGGGATGAGATCTTTTATAAAGCTTTTAACAGAAGTGGGAACATCCGTGATGGATTCGGGGACCCCACGAATCCTGAAATTAAGCCTTCTGTTCCTATTTTCTAGGTCGTCCAACTTTGAAAGTGCAGTGTCCAATTGTTCTTGGAGCGTTTGGATACAAACTGAATTTTGATTGGCTCTTGCCACGGTTTGGTCCACTGTGGATTCTATAGCTTCCATTCTTGCGCCGATATTTTGTAATTCCGCCTTGATTGAGTCAGTGATCTGGGTGGCCGTTTGTGCTAAGCCCGCAGCCAGCATGTCAGAGAATTGGACCATAAGGTGTGCTATCTCAGGGTTGGGACACAGGGGACTGAGACCCAGTTGCTGCAAGCATGCCTGAGAGGCCTGAGAGGCCAGGCTGTGGAGTCCTGGTGTCCCCCCTATATGAGCCAAGGATCGGTGCAGCAGGGATTCTGTGGAGGCAGGAGAGGTCTCCGGGCAATTAATATGAAATGCTGGAGTCACTGGGGAAGACCAGGGTCCCGGGGAAGCAGGGGGTACGTCTGCAATGGATTCCTGCTGACCTCCTACCTCAGAGCTGCCTCCCATATCCAGTTGCTGTGAGGTGGCCGCCGCCATCTTAGAGCCGTCCAGCAGGGGGGAGGAGAAGTCGAGTCGGCGGGAAACTTCTTTCTTGAAGCCGGCTGACATACAGAAAGTGTCCCTCGGGAGTGCGGGAGGCTGGATGCTGGCGGGGAGAGAGAATCTCCCGGCGGCGCCGGCTCTGGGGCTCCCAATAGACCGGAGCGGTGCGGAGCTCACGGGTTAGTCATCCGTCCCGGAGCTCCCGCGCATGCGCACTGCATTTTGAATACTTTTAAGTGCAAAGGAGGGATTTGGGGTCTTTTAGATCCCCGATCCCTCCATAAGGAGTACCTGCCACTGTCTATTACTGTCACAAGGGATGTTTACATTCCTTGTGAGAGCAATAAAAGTGATCCGATTTTTTTTTAAAAAAATTTTTTATAAAGGAACAGTAAAAAAAAAAATAGGTTCCTCTGTAACTCTAAACTAGTACCCGTTAAAATTTTTTAAAACGTCGCCTGTGGAGATTTTCAAGTACCGTCGTTTTTCACCATTCCACGAGTGTGTGCTATTTTAAACTGTAACATGTTAGCTATCTATTTACTCGACGTAACATAATCTTTCACAATATACAAAAAAACTGGGCTAACTTAACTGTTTTGTTTTTTCTAAATTCAGTGAAATGTATTTTTTCCCCAAAAAATTGCTTTTGAAAGACTGCTGTGCAAATATCGTGTGACATAAAATATTGCAAGGACCGCCATTTTATTCTACAGAGTCTTTGCTAAATAAATAGATATAATGATTGGTGGTTCTAAGTATTTCCAGGAAAAAATATTGATTTTAACTTGTAAACAACATGTGTCAGAAATAGGCTTGGTCGTTAAGTGGTTAAAGTGACACTATCACCAGAAAAGTGTCATAAACTCCAAGTTTCATGGGTGTAGCATACATGTGTGTTTTAGAACATATAGTTTAGTGATAGTAAAAACAAATAAAAACATAAAATTATCCCCACACCATTATAGCTTGCGTAAAGAGCTAGCAGTATCATTATGACTCAATTGCATACTACAGGGATCGTATGATTATAGTTACATAGGTGATAAGCATATTTTATGAGGTATTAGAGTTAACATTAAAGTGCAATAACTGTGGAAAATATAATAACGGATCATGACAAATCCAAAAATTTTAAGGAAATTGAAATGTATTCTCATAATACAGGTATCACTGTAGTGCACAGAACTATACAATATATATATATATATATATATATATATATATATATATATATATATATATATATATATATATATATATATATATATATATATATATGTATATGTCTATATCTATATTTACAACCCAATTCCAAAAAAGTTGGGATTCTGTACAGACTGTGAGTAAAAAAGGAATAGGCTAATTTACAAATCTCATAAATGTATATTTTATTCACAATATAATATAGATAACATATCAAATGTTGAGAGTGAGACATTATGAAATGTCATGCCAAATATTGGCTCATTTTGGATTTCATGAGCTGGAGGACCAATTTTCAACTTATTAGATTAATTGGCAACATGATTGGGTATACAAAAAGCCTCTTGGAGTGGCAGTGTGTTTCAGAAGTCAAGATGTGCAGAGGATCACCAATTCCCCCAATGCTGTGGTGAAAATTAGTGGAGCAATATCAGAAAGGAGTTTCTCAGAGAAAAATTGCAAAGAGTTTGAAGTTATCATCATCTACAGTGCATAATATCATCCAAAGATTCAGAGAATCTGGAAGAATCTCTGTGCGTAATGGTCAAGGCCAGAAAACCATACTGGATGCCTGTGATTTTCGGCCCCTTAGACGGCACTGCATCACATACAGGAATGCTACTGTAATGGAAATCACAATATGGGCTCAGAAATACTTCCAGAAAAAATTGTCGGTGAACACAATCCCCTGTGCCATTTGCCGTTGCCGGCTAAAACTCTATAGGCCAAAAAAGAAGCCATATCTAAACATGATCCAGAAGCGCAGGCATTTTCTCTGGGCCAAGGCTCATTTAAAATGGACTGTGGCAAAGTGGAAAACTGTTCTGTGGTCAGACAAATCAAAATTTGAAGTTCTTTTTGGAAAACTGGGACGCCATGCCATCCGGACTAAAGAGGACAAGGACAACCCAAGTTGTCATTAGCGCTCAGTTCAGAAGCCTGCATCTCTGATGGTATGGGGTTGCATGAGTGCGTGTGGCATGGGCAGCTTACACATCTGGAAAGGCACCATCAATGCTTGATATCCAAGTTCTAGAACAACATATGCTCCCATCCAGACGTCGTCTCTTTCAGGGAAGACCTTGTATTTTCCAACATGACAATGCCAGACCACATACTGCATCAATTACAGCATCATGGCTGCGTAGAAAAAGGATCCGGTTACTGAAATGGCCAGCCTGCAGTCCAGATCTTTCACCCCTAGAAAAAATTTGGCGCATCATGAAGAGGAAGATGTGACAAAGAAGACCTAAGGCAGTTGAGCAACTAGAAGCCTGTATTAGACAAGAATGGGACAACATTCCTATTCCTAAACTTGGGCAACTTGTCTCCTCAGTCCCCAGATGTTTGCAGACTGTTATAAAAAGAAGAGGGGATGCCACACAGTGGTAAACATGGCCTTGTCCCAACTTTTTTGAGATGTGTTGATGCCATGAAATTTAAAATCAACCTTTTTTTTTCCCTTAAAATGATATTTGAAACTTCCACATCATTGCATTCTGTTTTTATTCACAATTTGTACAGTGTCCCAACTTTTTTGGAATCGGGCTTGTAGAAAACCATATAATGCCATATACACAATCCTATACCTGCAGTGTATCCAGAGGAAGGCTAAAAACCCCAGCAAAGCATGATCCAATTTGCTACAGCAGGGGAAAAAATTCCTTCCTGATCCCCCGAGAGGCAATCCGATATTCCCTGGATCAACTTTACCTATAAATATTAGTATTCAGGTAATTTATGTAAACCTAGGGAATAATCCAGGCTTTTTAAAAGCAATCCACTGAGCTGGCCAGAACCACCTCCAGAGAGAGAGTCTATTCCACATTTTCCCAGCTTTTACTGTGAAGAAACCTTTCTGTATTTAGAGACGAAAATCTCTTTTCCTCTAGACGTAAAGAGTGCCCCCTTGTCCTCTGTGATGACTTTAAATAGAAAATTTATGGACCCCCTATGTATTTATACATGTTGATCATATCCCCCTTAACCTCCTCTTCTCAAGAGAGAATAAATTCAGTTCCTCTAATCTTTCCTCATAGCTGAGCTCCTCCATGCCTCTTATCAGTTTGTTTGCCCTTCTCTGCACTTTCTCCAGGTGTCTTCACAACATTCATAGTGTATCATATACTAACTAGGTAATTGTATAGCATTGTGTTGACCTTTACTCACTTGAAAATTGTTGAAAAGTAACATTGAAATTGAAATAATTCTGTGTCTGCATTCAAATCTAAACAAGCCAACTAAAGAATTAATAGTTATGCATTGTTTTGAATTTACAATGCTGTCAGGCTTACAATGCAAGCTAACTCAGTAATGTTATAAAAGTGTCATAGTGGGCTAAATAATTTGGTATTTCTTTGCTAGGTTCTAAATCCTTAATTTTATACAGTTCATAGTATTGCAGTCTGTAAATTTGTATGACATTGGCAGACAATTATTGCAGGCTGAGTTTGTTGTATTTTTAAAGCATCAGAGCCAGTTCAATATATTTTCTGTGTCTATTATTCTGTATGAAATATAGTACACATAGTTGGAAAAAAATGTCTGACAGTATTGTGTATTCTGCAATTTTTTTTACAGATATTTTGCTTAAGTTAATTGTACTAAATGGCTGAAAACTCATTTAGACATTACATTTTAGTGCCAACTGTAGTGCCCTGCCACACCAAGATGAGATGAGTGAGGAAGGAGGGTCACAAGAAGTGGATCTCTTAGTGGCAATTATAAGCAGCAAAGCAGCTACAGTTACATGTTGTTCTCAATATATCCATAATGAAGAGGAGGAGGAGGGCACTCTGGATGGTGGATTCTGGCCAGAGGCGATGTTCACAATGGATTGGATACAGAACACGCAAGCAGGTGTCTCAGCACTAGGGCAACAACTCCAAAAGGGAAGCAAACTCTGGTACAAAGAAAACAAACAGAAGGCGCCTCTAAGGGCAGAAAACAAAAGACTTGTATTGCCAAAGGATAAAAATGCACTTACTAGCATTAAAATAAACCAGATTCATCAATGGATGTGGCAAGGAATCCAGTGACAGGTGGTCCCAGAGGTGGTTCAATGTGCAGCCTGATGGTGGAGATCCCAATCGACTAGCAGAGAGGGGCCACAGGAGAAAGAACCAGGAAGGATGGCCGTGCTTACAGGACCAGTGTGGAACACAAATGGCAGGAAGTGATGTCAACGGGGTGGGGTTTTTTACATGTTTTGGAGTGTTGCCCCTTTGACATCACTTCCTGGAGAGTGCAAAATCTGGTGCAGCTCTGCATATAAACCAATCACCTTTTAGATGTTTTTGTCAAAGCTCCGAAACATGTAAAAAACCCCACCGCCAGAAGCACCGCTCGCCACTCTGCAATGGGGAGGCACAGCCCACACAAGCCGACCACTGACCACCACGGTTTTACTTTTTATACAAATTCCTTGCCTTTAACCTATTTTATTGGGTAATAAACTTATTTTGAACATACTGCACTATATGGAGCCCTTTGTTTCCTTTAAAATGGCCATACTATCATGATGTGAGGAGGATCCAACTTACTAATCCAGACCAGCCTATAGGAGGAAAAAAGGGGGAATCCATCCCAGCCCAGGGGGCACCTAAGCACGAATGGTCCTAAAGCACATAGGACCCACTGGTTCTGGTAAGTGATTTTATCTAGCCACAAATCACGGCAAACCGGATTGATGTCACAGAATATTAAGGACAATCACGTTTAAGCACCTGCACCTTGAATTGCATTTGAACCATTTAAGGACTTATTTTTGACCAAGTCACTTTATATAAATTGGACTTTTATATACCAACAGTCACGATTTGTTTATTTATTTTTTGGTTATTTTTAATATTGCTATATCCTTATTACTGTATGACATTTATTTATTTTTTCCACTACCTGAATCATTGAAATATACACTTGGAATCATTCTTATACTATTCACCAGCAAGCACTGTAGTTAGCTTTCTTTAAAGCTAATCCTATCCATCTCCTGTATTACCTATAGCGGCTGCTGCAATTATCCATTTATTATACACATATTTATTTAATTTTATTTAATTTTTTAATCCTTGGCGTGGGGAATATACTTTGTATATTTTTTTTACAAGTTCTCTCAACAGTAATGCATAGAAACCTTAATATGGTAATATGAAAATAATTGAGACTGACTAAAAGATTTTTTTAATCTTTTGGATAAAATGGAGAGGGATCAAAACACCTGTCAGGCATGTATTGCTGTCTGTATCCCCGTTAGGGAGATTCACCCCCTCCATTTGTCCTGTTTACCATTATCATTGAAAGTGAAAGTAAAAGAGAATCCAAAATTTTAGGTTGTCCCCAGAAAAGTAAAAAAAGCTGACAGGGGTTATAACCCTCCCTTACTTTATCCAAAATGAAAAAAAAAAAAAAAAGTAGCTGCCTATAATTCTACTTTAAGGCAAATTTGCTCCAGAGCTTAGTACATGAGGTAAAGCTTCACTTTTCAAAGCACACCAAATCACATGCAAGGGGAAAAAAATGCATTTTTGCTTGCACATGATTGGGTGATGGAAGTCAGCAGAATTCCCCTTCATTTACCAAGCTCTGTAGCAACTTCACTTGCAAAGTGCTCAGTCTATGTGCCTTTAGTAAATAAACCCCACTCATTTAGTAAATCCACCCCATTACATGTAGTAAAATACAGGTCCTTCTCAAAAAATTAGCATATTGTGATAAAGTTCATTATTTTCTGTAATGTACTGATAAACATTAGACTTTCATATATTTTAGATTCATTACACACAACTGAAGTAGTGCAAGCCTTTTATTGTTTTAATATTGATGATTTTGGTATACAGCTCATGAAAAACCAAGATTCCTATCTCAGAAAATTAGCATATTTCATCCGACCAATAAAAAAAAAGTGTTTTTAATACAAAAAAAGTCAACCTTCAAATAATTATGTTCAGTTATGCACTCAATACTTGGTCGGGAATCCTTTTGCAGAAATGACTGCTTCAATGCAGCGTGGCATGGAGGCAATCAGCCTGTGGCACTGCTGAGGTGTTATGGAGGCCCAGGATGCTTCGATAGCAGCCTTGAGCTCATCCAGAGTGTTGGGTCTTGCGTCTCTCAACTTTCTCTTCACAACATCCCACAGATTCTCTATGGGGTTCAGGTCAGGAGAGTTGGCAGGCCAATTGAGCACAGTAATTGAGTACCATGGTCAGTAAACCATTTACCAGTGGTTTTGGCACTGTGAGCAGGTGCCAGGTCTTGCTGAAAAATGAAATCTTCATCTCCATAAAGCTTTTCAGCAGATGGAAGCATGAAGTGCTCCAAAATCTTCTGCCCTTGATAAAACACAGTGGACCAACACCAGCAGCTGACATGGCACCCCAGACCATCACTGACACTGGACTTCAGGCATTTTGGCATTTCCCTCTCCCCAGTCTTCCTCCAGACTCTGGCACCTTGATTTCCGAATGACATGCAAAATTTGCTTTCATCCGAAAAAAGTACTTTGGACCACTGAGCAACAGTCCAGTGCTGCTTCTCTGTAGCCCAGGTCAGGCGCTTCTGCCTCTGTTTCTGGTTCAAAAGTGGCTTGACCTGGGGAATGCGGCACCTGTAGCCCATTTCCTGCACACGCCAGTCCACTGCTTCCGCAGGTCCCCCAAGGTCTGGAATCGGTCCTTCTCCACAATCTTCCTCAGGGTCCGGTCACCTCTTCTCGTTGTGCATCGTTTTCTGCCACACTTTTTCCTTCCCACAGACTTCCCACTGAGGTGCCTTGATACAGCACTCTGGGAACAGCCTATTCGTTCAGAAATTTATTTCTGTGTCTTACCCTCTTGCTTGAGGGTGTCAATGATGGCCTTCTGGACAGCAGTCAGGTCGGCAGTCTTACCCATGATTGCGGTTTTGAGTAATGAACCAGGCTGGGAGTTTTTAAAAGCCTCAGGAATCTTTTGCAGGTGTTTAGAGTTAATTTGTTGATTCAGATGATTAGGTTAATAGCTCGTTTAGAGAACCTTTTCATGATATGCTAATTTTTTGAGATAGGAATTATGGTTTTTCATGAGCTCTATGCCAAAATCATCAATATTAAAACAATAAAAGGCTTGCACTACTTCAGTTGTGTGTAATGAATCTAAAATATATGAAAGTCTAATGTTTATCAGTACATTACAGAAAATAATGAACTTTATCACAATATGCTAATTTTTTGAGAAGGACCTGCATAATTTTTTTCTTCGGGAATTTCGCCAGATTTTTAGAGACTTTTTTGTAAATATAGAAGCATATACATTATTTGCTGCAACAAAAACTCCCAATCACTCCAAGCCCAATACAATGTACATGCATATCACAATGATCTAATCCCTTGTTAGAACATATGTCATATGTAGTGGGGATACTTTACTTTTTCACAATTATTTTTAGAGATATCTTCCCACTGATATCATAGGTCTTTTTAGCTATCTATAAAAGGGTAATTCTTCCCAGTGACCACATATGTAAGGAGCATTCTTATCACTGACCATCACACTAATGTATCATGATGAGTTGTAGATATAGTTATTTTTAGAAGCGGTTCCCTGAGATTGGAAAAATATTTCAACGATTCCCCTATGTTGAAAAGGTTAAGAAAAGCTGCTTAAAAGTTTAACTATAGGCATACAGAGTAAAGGAGGGTTAGAAACCCTATCAGTTTTTTTTACCATCTGTGTCCCCATTGGAAGATGTCTCCTCTATTACTTTTCTAGGGACATCCCCAAATTTGTGATTTTCTTTTTAATTTCACTTTTTTTTTTTTTTTTAACATTGTTTTTATTGGGTTTTCAAGAAAATAAGTACAACAATACATTAGTGAGCTGCCAACAAGATCACGAGTGACAAACATACATAATACAGCAATGTAACTAGTCACAATTACAAAGTAATATCGTTGGAGAGTAGCAAAGGTTATTAGGGTAAATACATCCACTAAATCGAAAAACAAGTACAATAAGTACATAACTGGAAAAACACGCTTCTCACACAAAGCACATGAAGCATTTTAGCTCAAAGAACATAGAAAGACAAAAGTGTACCATAAGGAATTCTCCAGGAATTAGCATGGATTGCTAGGTTTAGCATATGAACGCCAAGGTTGCCAGTGTGATAACACTTTAGTAGCGGAGCCGTCTTTAAAGGCCATGAGTTGCTCATAGTAATGTATTTCCTTAAGCAGCCCAATCACCTCAGTTATACTAGGGGTCTCTTTGGACTTCCATTTTTTGTCAGAGTTGCCCTAGCTGCATAGAGAATTTGCATTGTAATTGGTCTGATGGAGGGTAGGATGTTGTTCGCTCCAACACTCAAAATAGCTAGGGCTGGGTCCTTCTTAAGAAGGTTCCCTGTAACACTCGCTATTAGTCTAAATACTGCTGACCAAAAGCTGCTTAAGTTGTTGCAAGTCCAAAGCATGTGCAGAAGTATGCCTACATTAGTTTTGCACCTCCAGCAGAGATTTTTAATTTCACATTTAATGATGATGATAAACAGAACAAACAGAGAGGGTGAATCTTCCTAATAGGGGCACAGACAGCAATAAAAACATAATAGGTGTTCTAAAATGTCTCCACCCTATCCAAAACGAAAGAAAGTTTTTCCTTTAGTTATACTTTATGTAATTACAAAACATTCTAAGTGCCGGTTCACACTATAGCAATGTCAGTGATCGCATGTGATTCACACAGCACTGCTATGCAAATCACACACGATGTCTGTGCGATGCAAAGGCTGAATTTGCATTGCATTCGGACCAAAGTCGCGCAGGACCTTTTTTTAATCAGATTCGGATTGCATGGGTGTTCACACCTATGTGATCCGATTCCTGTCCAAATTGACTGTTCACACTGCGATATGTGAACTAATCTGAGGGTATCATTAACTTTTTATTGACACTCCCAGCAGTTCACATATGACAGCGTGAACTGCCTGTGAGTTAGGTGTGATGCGGGAAAGAAAATAGTATCAAAAATCGCACACATATATATAAATACCCTTGTTCCACCAGTTAAAAAGACAACATTGTAAAAGAAGAGTTTTTATATATGTGTGTGTTTTTTTTTATAGTATTTTTTTTTCAATAGTTGACATTTTTAAAGATATTTTGGATTTACCTGATTGAATATAGTTGTTTTGTTATACCACATGTGTCCTGTGAAAGTAGCTTGCCTTTAACTAGTATTCTAGTCACCTTTTTCTTTTGTAATAATACATATGCTGCAGGGACCGCACTGACGTAGTGAATTGTCATATTTCTACAGTTTAAACAATTTTACCTCTTTATTAGCAAAAAAACTAGGGGTTCTAATTAGGGTTGAGCGAACACCTAGATGTCCGTGTTCGACGGGTTCGGCCGAACTTTAAAAAAAAGTCCGGGTCCGTGTCCCGGACTTTTACCGAACTTTTCCCGGACACCGAACCCCATTGAAGTCAATGGGGACCCGAACTTTAAGGCACTAAAATGGCTCTAAAACACCAAAGGAAAGGGCTAGAGTGCTGCAAATGGCAGCAAAACGTAATTAAGAGCATGGCAAGTGCTCTGCAAACAAATGTGGATAGGGAAATAACTTAAAACAACAAAAAAAAAACAGAAAAATAAAACAATGTTCTTCTTCATCTC
This sequence comes from Pelophylax lessonae, assembly GCF_965119305.1. Classification (NCBI taxonomy): domain Eukaryota; kingdom Metazoa; phylum Chordata; class Amphibia; order Anura; family Ranidae; genus Pelophylax; species Pelophylax lessonae. Next base: position 155,140,807 of record NC_138775.1, read on the forward strand.
TGAAGGACGAGGCCCATATGGAGTAGGAGGGAGGTTGAGGTGGTGGTGGATGTGGCGGTGACATAGGCGTGCGCACAGGGTGTGCTGGGTGTGCCTGGGCACACCCTAATCACCTAGGGCACATAGCATTGCCAGTGAGGAGATGGGAAAGATCTCCCTGGGACCTGCTCTGCTCTATTTCTCCTTGCCTACAGGTACATGGCCCCGATACATTACTCTCCCTGCTGGCAAACACATGCATGTGTATTTCAACTTTGGGGTGCACACCTTAATGCAATAGGCTGCGCACACCTATGGGCGGTGTAGGTGGAAGCGGCGGTGGAGGAGGACCAGGGCCGGATTAACAGCATCATGGGCTTGGTGCTGAGGATTTTGAAGGGCCTTAAGGGCCGTGCCTTGCCATGCACCCAGAGGAGGAAGGGTGCAGCCATGCATGCCTAATTCAACATGGGATGCTGTCTCTGAAGCCCATAAACACATCCATGCATCGCCAACTGTCCCTCCTTGTCCGGCCTTCACGCTGTGTGGGGAGGTTCTGAGGGTGCTGCCTGGGGAAGCGAGCATAGAAGCCAGACTTCTGTGTTTACAAGTGACAGAAGAGCGGTAACAGTGAATATGGCCAACCCGGGGCCTATATAAAAGGTAGGGGCCTGGAGCTGCAGCTCCAATAGCCCCTACATTAATCTGGCCCTGAGGAGGAGGACGAGGTAGCCAACACTGCTTCTTTTCAAAAATTTTAAATGAGGGTACACCCCAAAAGAGTGAGAAAGAGCAAAAATGGAACAATGGGTGGGTAAGGTCGGTATCCATTGCTATTCTGCATAAGGTACGGAAAAGTCCCGTGGGATCCATGCCTGGTTCATTTTAATGAACGTGAGCTTGTCCACATTGTCTCTGGACAGGCGGCTGCGCTTGTCTGTTATAACGCCCCCAGCCGTGCTAAATACCCGTTCAGATAATACACTGGCTGCAGGGCACGCCAGCACCTCCAAGGCGTAAAGGGCAAGCTCAAGCCATGTGCCCAATTTGGAGACCCAGAAGTTGAAGGGGGCAGACCCGTCATTCACTACATGTAGGCGTGTGCACACATACTGCTCCACCATGTTGGTAAAATGCTGCCTCCTGCTAAGACGTTCCATCTGAGCTGCTGGTGCTGCTGTTTGTTGTGGCGTGCTGACAAAGCTTTTCCACATTTTGGCCATGCTAACCCTGCCTTCTGAGGTGCTGGCGGTGCCCTGGTTGCGTTGGCGACCTCCTCCTCCTCCTCCTCTGCCTTGTGCTTCCACTGTGGCCCCGCTGTCAGATGGGAATGCCAGCAGCATGGCGTCTACCAGCGTGCGCTTGTACTCGCGCATCTTGCGATCGCGCTCCAGTGAGTGAATTAAGGACGGTACGTTGTCCTTGTAACGGGGATCCAGCAGCGTGGCCACCCAGTAATCAGCACAAGTTAGAATGTGGGCAACTCGGCGGTCGTAGTGGAGACACTGCAGCATGTAATCGCTCATGTGTGCCAGGCTGCCCAGAGGCAACGAAAGGCTGTCCTCTGTGGGAGGTGTATCGTCCGTGTCCTCTGTATCCCCCCAGCCACGCACCAGTGATGGCCATGAGCTGGCCTGGGTGCCACCCTGCTGTGAACATGGTTCCATCTCCTCCTCCAGCTCCTCCTCCTCCTCATCCTCCTCATCCTCCAGAACTGTGCCCCTGCTGGACAATTGCGTCCCTGGCGTTTGCGTGTGCAGGAACCCACCCTCGGAGCCCCTTGCGAATGACTGCCCTGAAAGCCTTGGAAATGTTACCTCTTCATCCTCCTCCTCCTCCTCATCCTGTGCCACATCCTCTTCCATCATCGCCCGAATTGTTTTTTCAAGGAGGCATAGAAGTGGGATAGTTAAGCTGAGAACGGCGTCATTGCCACTGGCCATGTTGGTGGAGTACTCAAAACAGCGCAACAAGGCACACAGGTCTCGCATGGAGGCCCAGTTAAATTAAATAGCGGAATAGAAAATATGATCCAAAAAAAGTGTATGTATATCACACGTACACAACCACACTGGGCCCCAATTACTATTGTTTGTACCCCTAAAAGGCTAGATGAGGAGTAGGGGGAGTATGGAACAGGCAGCACCCTCAAACCTTCAGAAGTATGAGATGAACCCCAACAACTTGGAAAGGTGGATCTCTCTCACACGTACCGACACAGACTATCCCGCAATTCAATTGATCCTCAAAGGTTTTTATTGAATAGCGGAATAGGAAATATGATCAAAAATAGTGTATGTATCTCGCACGTACACAACCACACTAGGCCCCAATTACTATTGTTTGTACCCCTAAAAGGCTAGATGAGGAGTAGGGGGGGTATGGAACAGGCAGCACCCTCAAACCTTCAGAAGTATGAGATGAACCCCAACAACTTGGAAAGGTGGATCTCTCTCACACGTACCGACACAGACTATCCCCCAATTTAACTGATCCCCAAAGGTTTTTGATTAAATAGCGGAATAGAAAATATGATCCCAAAAAAGTGTATGTATATCACACGTACACAACCACACTGGGCCCCAATTACTATTGTTTGTACCCCTAAAAGGCTAGATGAGGAGTAGGGGGAGTATGGAACAGGCAGCACCCTCAAACCTTCAGAAGTATGAGATGAACCCCAACAACTTGGAAAGGTGGATCTCTCTCACACGTACCAACACAGACTATCCCCCAATTTAACTGATCCCCAAAGGTTTTTGATTAAATAGCGGAATAGAAAATATGATCCAAAAAAAGTGTATGTATATCACACGTACACAACCACACTAGGCCCCAATTACTATTGTTTGTACCCCTAAAAGGCTAGATGAGGAGTAGGGGGAGTATGGAACAGGCAGCACCCTCAAACCTTCAGAAGTATGAGATGAACCCCAACAACTTGGAAAGGTGGATCTCTCTCACACGTACCGACACAGACTATCCCGCAATTCAATTGATCCTCAAAGGTTTTTATTGAATAGCGGAATAGGAAATATGATCAAAAAAAGTGTATGTATCTCGCACGTACACAACCACACTAGGCCCCAATTACTATTGTTTGTACCCCTAAAAGGCTAGATGAGGAGTAGGGGGGGTATGGAACAGGAAGCACCCTCAAACCTTCAGAAGTATGAGATGAACCCCAACAACTTGGAAAGGTGGATCTCTCTCACACGTACCAACACAGACTATCCCCCAATTTAACTGATCCCCAAAGGTTTTTGATTAAATAGCGGAATAGAAAATATGATCCCAAAAAAGTGTATGTATATCACACGTACACAACCACACTGGGCCCCAATTACTATTGTTTGTACCCCTAAAAGGCTAGATGAGGAGTAGGGGGAGTATGGAACAGGCAGCACCCTCAAACCTTCAGAAGTATGAGATGAACCCCAACAACTTGGAAAGGTGGATCTCTCTCACACGTACCAACACAGACTATCCCCCAATTTAACTGATCCCCAAAGGTTTTTGATTAAATAGCGGAATAGAAAATATGATCCAAAAAAAGTGTATGTATATCACACGTACACAACCACACTAGGCCCCAATTACTATTGTTTGTACCCCTAAAAGGCTAGATGAGGAGTAGGGGGAGTATGGAACAGGCAGCACCCTCAAACCTTCAGAAGTATGAGATGAACCCCAACAACTTGGAAAGGTGGATCTCTCTCACACGTACCGACACAGACTATCCCGCAATTCAATTGATCCTCAAAGGTTTTTATTGAATAGCGGAATAGGAAATATGATCAAAAAAAGTGTATGTATCTCGCACGTACACAACCACACTAGGCCCCAATTACTATTGTTTGTACCCCTAAAAGGCTAGATGAGGAGTATGGGGGTATGGAACAGGCAGCACCCTCAAACCTTCAGAAGTATGAGATGAACCCCAACAACTTGGAAAGGTGGATCTCTCTCACACGTACCGACACAGACTATCCCCCAATTTAACTGATCCCCAAAGGTTTTTGATTAAATAGCGGAATAGAAAATATGATCCCAAAAAAGTGTATGTATATCACACGTACACAACCACACTGGGCCCCAATTACTATTGTTTGTACCCCTAAAAGGCTAGATGAGGAGTAGGGGGAGTATGGAACAGGCAGCACCCTCAAACCTTCAGAAGTATGAGATGAACCCCAACAACTTGGAAAGGTGGATCTCTCTCACACGTACCGACACAGACAATCCCGCAATTCAATTGATCCTCAAAGGTTTTTATTGAATAGCGGAATAGGAAATATGATCAAAAAAAGTGTATGTATCTCGCACGTACACAACCACACTAGGCCCCAATTACTATTGTTTGTACCCCTAAAAGGCTAGATGAGGAGTAGGGGGGGTATGGAACAGGCAGCACCCTCAAACCTTCAGAAGTATGAGATGAACCCCAACAACTTGGAAAGGTGGATCTCTCTCACACGTACCGACACAGACTATCCCCCAATTTAACTGATCCCCAAAGGTTTTTGATTAAATAGCAGAATAGAAAATATGATCTCAAAAAAGTGTATGTATATCACACGTACACAACCACACTGGGCCCCAATTACTATTGTTTGTACCCCTAAAAGGCTAGATGAGGAGTAGGGGGAGTATGGAACAGGCAGCACCCTCAAACCTTCAGAAGTATGAGATGAACCCCAACAACTTGGAAAGGTGGATCTCTCTCACACGTACCGACACAGACTATCCCGCAATTCAATTGATCCTCAAAGGTTTTTATTGAATAGCGGAATAGGAAATATGATCAAAAAAAGTGTATGTATCTCGCACGTACACAACCACACTAGGCCCCAATTACTATTGTTTGTACCCCTAAAAGGCTAGATGAGGAGTAGGGGGGGTATGGAACAGGCAGCACCCTCAAACCTTCAGAAGTATGAGATGAACCCCAACAACTTGGAAAGGTGGATCTCTCTCACACGTACCGACACAGACTATCCCGCAATTCAATTGATCCTCAAAGGTTTTTATTGAATAGCGGAATTGGAAATATGATCAAAAAAAGTGTATGTATCTCGCACGTACACAACCACACTAGGCCCCAATTACTATTGTTTGTACCCCTAAAAGGCTAGATGAGGAGTAGGGGGGTATGGAACAGGCAGCACCCTCAAACCTTCAGAAGTATGAGATGAACCCCAACAACTTGGAAAGGTGGATCTCTCTCACACGTACCGACACAGACTATCCCCCAATTTAACTGATCCCCAAAGGTTTTTGATTAAATAGCGGAATAGAAAATATGATCCCAAAAAAGTGTATGTATATCACACGTACACAACCACACTGGGCCCCAATTACTATTGTTTGTACCCCTAAAAGGCTAGATGAGGAGTAGGGGGAGTATGGAACAGGCAGCACCCTCAAACCTTCAGAAGTATGAGATGAACCCCAACAACTTGGAAAGGTGGATCTCTCTCACACGTACCGACACAGACTATCCCGCAATTCAATTGATCCTCAAAGGTTTTTATTGAATAGCGGAATAGGAAATATGATCAAAAAAAGTGTATGTATCTCGCACGTACACAACCACACTAGGCCCCAATTACTATTGTTTGTACCCCTAAAAGGCTAGATGAGGAGTAGGGGGGGTATGGAACAGGCAGCACCCTCAAACCTTCAGAAGTATGAGATGAACCCCAACAACTTGGAAAGGTGGATCTCTCTCACACGTACCGACACAGACTATCCCCCAATTTAACTGATCCCCAAAGGTTTTTGATTAAATAGCGGAATAGAAAATATGATCCCAAAAAAGTGTATGTATATCACACGTACACAACCACACTGGGCCCCAATTACTATTGTTTGTACCCCTAAAAGGCTAGATGAGGAGTAGGGGGAGTATGGAACAGGCAGCACCCTCAAACCTTCAGAAGTATGAGATGAACCCCAACAACTTGGAAAGGTGGATCTCTCTCACACGTACCAACACAGACTATCCCCCAATTTAACTGATCCCCAAAGGTTTTTGATTAAATAGCGGAATAGAAAATATGATCCAAAAAAAGTGTATGTATATCACACGTACACAACCACACTAGGCCCCAATTACTATTGTTTGTACCCCTAAAAGGCTAGATGAGGAGTAGGGGGAGTATGGAACAGGCAGCACCCTCAAACCTTCAGAAGTATGAGATGAACCCCAACAACTTGGAAAGGTGGATCTCTCTCACACGTACCGACACAGACTATCCCGCAATTCAATTGATCCTCAAAGGTTTTTGATTAAATAGCGGAATAGAAAATATGATCCAAAAAAAGTGTATGTATATCACACGTACACAACCACACTAGGCCCCAATTACTATTGTTTGTACCCCTAAAAGGCTAGATGAGGAGTAGGGGGAGTATGGAACAGGCAGCACCCTCAAACCTTCAGAAGTATGAGATGAACCCCAACAACTTGGAAAGGTGGATCTCTCTCACACGTACCGACACAGACTATCCCGCAATTCAATTGATCCTCAAAGGTTTTTATTGAATAGCGGAATAGGAAATATGATCAAAAAAAGTGTATGTATCTCGCACGTACACAACCACACTAGGCCCCAATTACTATTGTTTGTACCCCTAAAAGGCTAGATGAGGAGTAGGGGGGGTATGGAACAGGCAGCACCCTCAAACCTTCAGAAGTATGAGATGAACCCCAACAACTTGGAAAGGTGGATCTCTCTCACACGTACCGACACAGACTATCCCCCAATTTAACTGATCCCCAAAGGTTTTTGATTAAATAGCGGAATAGAAAATATGATCCCAAAAAAGTGTATGTATATCACACGTACACAACCACACTGGGCCCCAATTACTATTGTTTGTACCCCTAAAAGGCTAGATGAGGAGTAGGGGGAGTATGGAACAGGCAGCACCCTCAAACCTTCAGAAGTATGAGATGAACCCCAACAACTTGGAAAGGTGGATCTCTCTCACACGTACCAACACAGACTATCCCCCAATTTAACTGATCCCCAAAGGTTTTTGATTAAATAGCGGAATAGAAAATATGATCCAAAAAAAGTGTATGTATATCACACGTACACAACCACACTAGGCCCCAATTACTATTGTTTGTACCCCTAAAAGGCTAGATGAGGAGTAGGGGGAGTATGGAACAGGCAGCACCCTCAAACCTTCAGAAGTATGAGATGAACCCCAACAACTTGGAAAGGTGGATCTCTCTCACACGTACCGACACAGACTATCCCGCAATTCAATTGATCCTCAAAGGTTTTTATTGAATAGCGGAATAGGAAATATGATCAAAAAAAGTGTATGTATCTCGCACGTACACAACCACACTAGGCCCCAATTACTATTGTTTGTACCCCTAAAAGGCTAGATGAGGAGTAGGGGGGGTATGGAACAGGCAGCACCCTCAAACCTTCAGAAGTATGAGATGAACCCCAACAACTTGGAAAGGTGGATCTCTCTCACACGTACCGACACAGACTATCCCCCAATTTAACTGATCCCCAAAGGTTTTTGATTAAATAGCGGAATAGAAAATATGATCCCAAAAAAGTGTATGTATATCACACGTACACAACCACACTGGGCCCCAATTACTATTGTTTGTACCCCTAAAAGGCTAGATGAGGAGTAGGGGGAGTATGGAACAGGCAGCACCCTCAAACCTTCAGAAGTATGAGATGAACCCCAACAACTTGGAAAGGTGGATCTCTCTCACACGTACCAACACAGACTATCCCCCAATTTAACTGATCCCCAAAGGTTTTTGATTAAATAGCGGAATAGAAAATATGATCCAAAAAAAGTGTATGTATATCACACGTACACAACCACACTAGGCCCCAATTACTATTGTTTGTACCCCTAAAAGGCTAGATGAGGAGTAGGGGGAGTATGGAACAGGCAGCACCCTCAAACCTTCAGAAGTATGAGATGAACCCCAACAACTTGGAAAGGTGGATCTCTCTCACACGTACCGACACAGACTATCCCGCAATTCAATTGATCCTCAAAGGTTTTTATTGAATAGCGGAATAGGAAATATGATCAAAAAAAGTGTATGTATCTCGCACGTACACAACCACACTAGGCCCCAATTACTATTGTTTGTACCCCTAAAAGGCTAGATGAGGAGTAGGGGGGGTATGGAACAGGCAGCACCCTCAAACCTTCAGAAGTATGAGATGAACCCCAACAACTTGGAAAGGTGGATCTCTCTCACACGTACCGACACAGACTATCCCGCAATTCAATTGATCCTCAAAGGTTTTTATTGAATAGCGGAATAGGAAATATGATCAAAAAAAGTGTATGTATCTCGCACGTACACAACCACACTAGGCCCCAATTACTATTGTTTGTACCCCTAAAAGGCTAGATGAGGAGTAGGGGGGGTATGGAACAGGAAGCACCCTCAAACCTTCAGAAGTATGAGATGAACCCCAACAACTTGGAAAGGTGGATCTCTCTCACACGTACCAACACAGACTATCCCCCAATTTAACTGATCCCCAAAGGTTTTTGATTAAATAGCGGAATAGAAAATATGATCCCAAAAAAGTGTATGTATATCACACGTACACAACCACACTGGGCCCCAATTACTATTGTTTGTACCCCTAAAAGGCTAGATGAGGAGTAGGGGGAGTATGGAACAGGCAGCACCCTCAAACCTTCAGAAGTATGAGATGAACCCCAACAACTTGGAAAGGTGGATCTCTCTCACACGTACCAACACAGACTATCCCCCAATTTAACTGATCCCCAAAGGTTTTTGATTAAATAGCGGAATAGAAAATATGATCCAAAAAAAGTGTATGTATATCACACGTACACAACCACACTAGGCCCCAATTACTATTGTTTGTACCCCTAAAAGGCTAGATGAGGAGTAGGGGGAGTATGGAACAGGCAGCACCCTCAAACCTTCAGAAGTATGAGATGAACCCCAACAACTTGGAAAGGTGGATCTCTCTCACACGTACCGACACAGACTATCCCGCAATTCAATTGATCCTCAAAGGTTTTTATTGAATAGCGGAATAGGAAATATGATCAAAAAAAGTGTATGTATCTCGCACGTACACAACCACACTAGGCCCCAATTACTATTGTTTGTACCCCTAAAAGGCTAGATGAGGAGTATGGGGGTATGGAACAGGCAGCACCCTCAAACCTTCAGAAGTATGAGATGAACCCCAACAACTTGGAAAGGTGGATCTCTCTCACACGTACCGACACAGACTATCCCCCAATTTAACTGATCCCCAAAGGTTTTTGATTAAATAGCGGAATAGAAAATATGATCCCAAAAAAGTGTATGTATATCACACGTACACAACCACACTGGGCCCCAATTACTATTGTTTGTACCCCTAAAAGGCTAGATGAGGAGTAGGGGGAGTATGGAACAGGCAGCACCCTCAAACCTTCAGAAGTATGAGATGAACCCCAACAACTTGGAAAGGTGGATCTCTCTCACACGTACCGACACAGACAATCCCGCAATTCAATTGATCCTCAAAGGTTTTTATTGAATAGCGGAATAGGAAATATGATCAAAAAAAGTGTATGTATCTCGCACGTACACAACCACACTAGGCCCCAATTACTATTGTTTGTACCCCTAAAAGGCTAGATGAGGAGTAGGGGGGGTATGGAACAGGCAGCACCCTCAAACCTTCAGAAGTATGAGATGAACCCCAACAACTTGGAAAGGTGGATCTCTCTCACACGTACCGACACAGACTATCCCCCAATTTAACTGATCCCCAAAGGTTTTTGATTAAATAGCAGAATAGAAAATATGATCTCAAAAAAGTGTATGTATATCACACGTACACAACCACACTGGGCCCCAATTACTATTGTTTGTACCCCTAAAAGGCTAGATGAGGAGTAGGGGGAGTATGGAACAGGCAGCACCCTCAAACCTTCAGAAGTATGAGATGAACCCCAACAACTTGGAAAGGTGGATCTCTCTCACACGTACCGACACAGACTATCCCGCAATTCAATTGATCCTCAAAGGTTTTTATTGAATAGCGGAATAGGAAATATGATCAAAAAAAGTGTATGTATCTCGCACGTACACAACCACACTAGGCCCCAATTACTATTGTTTGTACCCCTAAAAGGCTAGATGAGGAGTAGGGGGGGTATGGAACAGGCAGCACCCTCAAACCTTCAGAAGTATGAGATGAACCCCAACAACTTGGAAAGGTGGATCTCTCTCACACGTACCGACACAGACTATCCCGCAATTCAATTGATCCTCAAAGGTTTTTATTGAATAGCGGAATTGGAAATATGATCAAAAAAAGTGTATGTATCTCGCACGTACACAACCACACTAGGCCCCAATTACTATTGTTTGTACCCCTAAAAGGCTAGATGAGGAGTAGGGGGGTATGGAACAGGCAGCACCCTCAAACCTTCAGAAGTATGAGATGAACCCCAACAACTTGGAAAGGTGGATCTCTCTCACACGTACCGACACAGACTATCCCCCAATTTAACTGATCCCCAAAGGTTTTTGATTAAATAGCGGAATAGAAAATATGATCCCAAAAAAGTGTATGTATATCACACGTACACAACCACACTGGGCCCCAATTACTATTGTTTGTACCCCTAAAAGGCTAGATGAGGAGTAGGGGGAGTATGGAACAGGCAGCACCCTCAAACCTTCAGAAGTATGAGATGAACCCCAACAACTTGGAAAGGTGGATCTCTCTCACACGTACCGACACAGACTATCCCGCAATTCAATTGATCCTCAAAGGTTTTTATTGAATAGCGGAATAGGAAATATGATCAAAAAAAGTGTATGTATCTCGCACGTACACAACCACACTAGGCCCCAATTACTATTGTTTGTACCCCTAAAAGGCTAGATGAGGAGTAGGGGGGGTATGGAACAGGCAGCACCCTCAAACCTTCAGAAGTATGAGATGAACCCCAACAACTTGGAAAGGTGGATCTCTCTCACACGTACCGACACAGACTATCCCCCAATTTAACTGATCCCCAAAGGTTTTTGATTAAATAGCGGAATAGAAAATATGATCCCAAAAAAGTGTATGTATATCACACGTACACAACCACACTGGGCCCCAATTACTATTGTTTGTACCCCTAAAAGGCTAGATGAGGAGTAGGGGGAGTATGGAACAGGCAGCACCCTCAAACCTTCAGAAGTATGAGATGAACCCCAACAACTTGGAAAGGTGGATCTCTCTCACACGTACCAACACAGACTATCCCCCAATTTAACTGATCCCCAAAGGTTTTTGATTAAATAGCGGAATAGAAAATATGATCCAAAAAAAGTGTATGTATATCACACGTACACAACCACACTAGGCCCCAATTACTATTGTTTGTACCCCTAAAAGGCTAGATGAGGAGTAGGGGGAGTATGGAACAGGCAGCACCCTCAAACCTTCAGAAGTATGAGATGAACCCCAACAACTTGGAAAGGTGGATCTCTCTCACACGTACCGACACAGACTATCCCGCAATTCAATTGATCCTCAAAGGTTTTTGATTAAATAGCGGAATAGAAAATATGATCCAAAAAAAGTGTATGTATATCACACGTACACAACCACACTAGGCCCCAATTACTATTGTTTGTACCCCTAAAAGGCTAGATGAGGAGTAGGGGGAGTATGGAACAGGCAGCACCCTCAAACCTTCAGAAGTATGAGATGAACCCCAACAACTTGGAAAGGTGGATCTCTCTCACACGTACCGACACAGACTATCCCGCAATTCAATTGATCCTCAAAGGTTTTTATTGAATAGCGGAATAGGAAATATGATCAAAAAAAGTGTATGTATCTCGCACGTACACAACCACACTAGGCCCCAATTACTATTGTTTGTACCCCTAAAAGGCTAGATGAGGAGTAGGGGGGGTATGGAACAGGCAGCACCCTCAAACCTTCAGAAGTATGAGATGAACCCCAACAACTTGGAAAGGTGGATCTCTCTCACACGTACCGACACAGACTATCCCCCAATTTAACTGATCCCCAAAGGTTTTTGATTAAATAGCGGAATAGAAAATATGATCCCAAAAAAGTGTATGTATATCACACGTACACAACCACACTGGGCCCCAATTACTATTGTTTGTACCCCTAAAAGGCTAGATGAGGAGTAGGGGGAGTATGGAACAGGCAGCACCCTCAAACCTTCAGAAGTATGAGATGAACCCCAACAACTTGGAAAGGTGGATCTCTCTCACACGTACCAACACAGACTATCCCCCAATTTAACTGATCCCCAAAGGTTTTTGATTAAATAGCGGAATAGAAAATATGATCCAAAAAAAGTGTATGTATATCACACGTACACAACCACACTAGGCCCCAATTACTATTGTTTGTACCCCTAAAAGGCTAGATGAGGAGTAGGGGGAGTATGGAACAGGCAGCACCCTCAAACCTTCAGAAGTATGAGATGAACCCCAACAACTTGGAAAGGTGGATCTCTCTCACACGTACCGACACAGACTATCCCGCAATTCAATTGATCCTCAAAGGTTTTTATTGAATAGCGGAATAGGAAATATGATCAAAAAAAGTGTATGTATCTCGCACGTACACAACCACACTAGGCCCCAATTACTATTGTTTGTACCCCTAAAAGGCTAGATGAGGAGTAGGGGGGGTATGGAACAGGCAGCACCCTCAAACCTTCAGAAGTATGAGATGAACCCCAACAACTTGGAAAGGTGGATCTCTCTCACACGTACCGACACAGACTATCCCCCAATTTAACTGATCCCCAAAGGTTTTTGATTAAATAGCGGAATAGAAAATATGATCCCAAAAAAGTGTATGTATATCACACGTACACAACCACACTGGGCCCCAATTACTATTGTTTGTACCCCTAAAAGGCTAGATGAGGAGTAGGGGGAGTATGGAACAGGCAGCACCCTCAAACCTTCAGAAGTATGAGATGAACCCCAACAACTTGGAAAGGTGGATCTCTCTCACACGTACCAACACAGACTATCCCCCAATTTAACTGATCCCCAAAGGTTTTTGATTAAATAGCGGAATAGAAAATATGATCCAAAAAAAGTGTATGTATATCACACGTACACAACCACACTAGGCCCCAATTACTATTGTTTGTACCCCTAAAAGGCTAGATGAGGAGTAGGGGGAGTATGGAACAGGCAGCACCCTCAAACCTTCAGAAGTATGAGATGAACCCCAACAACTTGGAAAGGTGGATCTCTCTCACACGTACCGACACAGACTATCCCGCAATTCAATTGATCCTCAAAGGTTTTTATTGAATAGCGGAATAGGAAATATGATCAAAAAAAGTGTATGTATCTCGCACGTACACAACCACACTAGGCCCCAATTACTATTGTTTGTACCCCTAAAAGGCTAGATGAGGAGTAGGGGGGGTATGGAACAGGCAGCACCCTCAAACCTTCAGAAGTATGAGATGAACCCCAACAACTTGGAAAGGTGGATCTCTCTCACACGTACCGACACAGACTATCCCCCAATTTAACTGATCCCCAAAGGTTTTTGATTAAATAGCGGAATAGAAAATATGATCCCAAAAAAGTGTATGTATATCACACGTACACAACCACACTGGGCCCCAATTACTATTGTTTGTACCCCTAAAAGGCTAGATGAGGAGTAGGGGGAGTATGGAACAGGCAGCACCCTCAAACCTTCAGAAGTATGAGATGAACCCCAACAACTTGGAAAGGTGGATCTCTCTCACACGTACCGACACAGACTATCCCGCAATTCAATTGATCCTCAAAGGTTTTTATTGAATAGCGGAATAGGAAATATGATCAAAAAAAGTGTATGTATCTCGCACGTACACAACCACACTAGGCCCCAATTACTATTGTTTGTACCCCTAAAAGGCTAGATGAGGAGTAGGGGGGGTATGGAACAGGCAGCACCCTCAAACCTTCAGAAGTATGAGATGAACCCCAACAACTTGGAAAGGTGGATCTCTCTCACACGTACCGACACAGACTATCCCCCAATTTAACTGATCCCCAAAGGTTTTTGATTAAATAGCGGAATAGAAAATATGATCCCAAAAAAGTGTATGTATATCACACGTACACAACCACACTGGGCCCCAATTACTATTGTTTGTACCCCTAAAAGGCTAGATGAGGAGTAGGGGGAGTATGGAACAGGCAGCACCCTCAAACCTTCAGAAGTATGAGATGAACCCCAACAACTTGGAAAGGTGGATCTCTCTCACACGTACCGACACAGACTATCCCGCAATTCAATTGATCCTCAAAGGTTTTTATTGAATAGCGGAATAGGAAATATGATCAAAAAAAGTGTATGTATCTCGCACGTACACAACCACACTAGGCCCCAATTACTATTGTTTGTACCCCTAAAAGGCTAGATGAGGAGTAGGGGGGGTATGGAACAGGCAGCACCCTCAAACCTTCAGAAGTATGAGATGAACCCCAACAACTTGGAAAGGTGGATCTCTCTCACACGTACCGACACAGACTATCCCGCAATTCAATTGATCCTCAAAGGTTTTTATTGAATAGCGGAATAGGAAATATGATCAAAAAAAGTGTATGTATCTCGCACGTACACAACCACACTAGGCCCCAATTACTATTGTTTGTACCCCTAAAAGGCTAGATGAGGAGTAGGGGGGGTATGGAACAGGCAGCACCCTCAAACCTTCAGAAGTATGAGATGAACCCCAACAACTTGGAAAGGTGGATCTCTCTCACACGTACCGACACAGACTATCCCCCAATTTAACTGATCCCCAAAGGTTTTTGATTAAATAGCGGAATAGAAAATATGATCCCAAAAAAGTGTATGTATATCACACGTACACAACCACACTGGGCCCCAATTACTATTGTTTGTACCCCTAAAAGGCTAGATGAGGAGTAGGGGGAGTATGGAACAGGCAGCACCCTCAAACCTTCAGAAGTATGAGATGAACCCCAACAACTTGGAAAGGTGGATCTCTCTCACACGTACCGACACAGACTATCCCGCAATTCAATTGATCCTCAAAGGTTTTTATTGAATAGCGGAATAGGAAATATGATCAAAAAAAGTGTATGTATCTCGCACGTACACAACCACACTAGGCCCCAATTACTATTGTTTGTACCCCTAAAAGGCTAGATGAGGAGTAGGGGGGGTATGGAACAGGCAGCACCCTCAAACCTTCAGAAGTATGAGATGAACCCCAACAACTTGGAAAGGTGGATCTCTCTCACACGTACCGACACAGACTATCCCCCAATTTAACTGATCCCCAAAGGTTTTTGATTAAATAGCGGAATAGAAAATATGATCCCAAAAAAGTGTATGTATATCACACGTACACAACCACACTGGGCCCCAATTACTATTGTTTGTACCCCTAAAAGGCTAGATGAGGAGTAGGGGGAGTATGGAACAGGCAGCACCCTCAAACCTTCAGAAGTATGAGATGAACCCCAACAACTTGGAAAGGTGGATCTCTCTCACACGTACCGACACAGACTATCCCGCAATTCAATTGATCCTCAAAGGTTTTTATTGAATAGCGGAATAGGAAATATGATCAAAAAAAGTGTATGTATCTCGCACGTACACAACCACACTAGGCCCCAATTACTATTGTTTGTACCCCTAAAAGGCTAGATGAGGAGTAGGGGGGGTATGGAACAGGCAGCACCCTCAAACCTTCAGAAGTATGAGATGAACCCCAACAACTTGGAAAGGTGGATCTCTCTCACACGTACCGACACAGACTATCCCGCAATTCAATTGATCCTCAAAGGTTTTTATTGAATAGCGGAATAGGAAATATGATCAAAAAAAGTGTATGTATCTCGCACGTACACAACCACACTAGGCCCCAATTACTATTGTTTGTACCCCTAAAAGGCTAGATGAGGAGTAGGGGGAGTATGGAACAGGCAGCACCCTCAAACCTTCAGAAGTATGAGATGAACCCCAACAACTTGGAAAGGTGGATCTCTCTCACACGTACCGACACAGACTATCCCCCAATTTAACTGATCCCCAAAGGTTTTTGATTAAATAGCGGAATAGAAAATATGATCCAAAAAAAGTGTATGTATATCACACGTACACAACCACACTAGGCCCCAATTACTATTGTTTGTACCCCTAAAAGGCTAGATGAGGAGTAGGGGGGGTATGGAACAGGCAGCACCCTCAAACCTTCAGAAGTATGAGATGAACCCCAACAACTTGGAAAGGTGGATCTCTCTCACACGTACCAACACAGACTATCCCCCAATTTAACTGATCCCCAAAGGTTTTTGATTAAATAGCGGAATAGAAAATATGATCCCAAAAAAGTGTATGTATATCACACGTACACAACCACACTAGGCCCCAATTACTATTGTTTGTACCCCTAAAAGGCTAGGAGTAGGGGGAGTATGGAACAGGCAGCACCCTCAAACCTTCAGAAGTATGAGATGAACCCCAACAACTTGGAAAGGTGGATCTCTCTCACACGTACCAACACAGACTATCCCCCAATTTAACTGATCCCCAAAGGTTTTTGATTAAATAGCGGAATAGAAAATATGATCCAAAAAAAGTGTATGTATATCACACGTACACAACCACACTAGGCCCCAATTACTATTGTTTGTACCCCTAAAAGGCTAGGAGTAGGGGGAGTATGGAACAGGCAGCACCCTCAAACCTTCAGAAGTATGAGATGAACCCCAACAACTTGGAAAGGTGGATCTCTCTCACACGTACCAACACAGACTATCCCCCAATTTAACTGATCCCCAAAGGTTTTTGATTAAATAGCGGAATAGAAAATATGATCCCAAAAAAGTGTATGTATATCACACGTACACAACCACACTAGGCCCCAATTACTATTGTTTGTACCCCTAAAAGGCTAGGAGTAGGGGGAGTATGGAACAGGCAGCACCCTCAAACCTTCAGAAGTATGAGATGAACCCCAACAACTTGGAAAGGTGGATCTCTCTCACACGTACCAACACAGACTATCCCCCAATTTAACTGATCCCCAAAGGTTTTTGATTAAATAGCGGAATAGAAAATATGATCCCAAAAAAGTGTATGTATATCACACGTACACAACCACACTAGGCCCCAATTACTATTGTTTGTACCCCTAAAAGGCTAGGAGTAGGGGGAGTATGGAACAGGCAGCACCCTCAAACCTTCAGAAGTATGAGATGAACCCCAACAACTTGGAAAGGTGGATCTCTCTCACACGTACCAACACAGACTATCCCCCAATTTAACTGATCCCCAAAGGTTTTTGATTAAATAGCGGAATAGAAAATATGATCCCAAAAAAGTGTATGTATATCACACGTACACAACCACACTAGGCCCCAATTACTATTGTTTGTACCCCTAAAAGGCTAGGAGTAGGGGGAGTATGGAACAGGCAGCACCCTCAAACCTTCAGAAGTATGAGATGAACCCCAACAACTTGGAAAGGTGGATCTCTCTCACACGTACCAACACAGACTATCCCCCAATTTAACTGATCCCCAAAGGTTTTTGATTAAATAGCGGAATAGAAAATATGATCCAAAAAAAGTGTATGTATATCACACGTACACAACCACACTAGGCCCCAATTACTATTGTTTGTACCCCTAAAAGGCTAGGAGTAGGGGGGAGTATGGAACAGGCAGCACCCTCAAACCTTCAGAAGTATGAGATGAACCCCAACAACTTGGAAAGGTGGATCTCTCTCACACGTACCAACACAGACTATCCCCCAATTTAACTGATCCCCAAAGGTTTTTGATTAAATAGCGGAATAGAAAATATGATCCCAAAAAAGTGTATGTATATCACACGTACACAACCACACTAGGCCCCAATTACTATTGTTTGTACCCCTAAAAGGCTAGGAGTAGGGGGAGTATGGAACAGGCAGCACCCTCAAACCTTCAGAAGTATGAGATGAACCCCAACAACTTGGAAAGGTAGAATGGGATTGGTGCAGCGCTAACACAATTGAATCCACAGTCCATACAAATGTTCAAATGGATCAAATACAAAAGTGCAGTAAACAAAAGTTCATCAGAGAGTGCTCCAATAAAGAAGGGAAACTGTCCACCACTTCAAACTTGGAAAAAGCCCCGAGTGCAGGAACCGCCACCAAGATAATAAATGGCCTCTTACCAAATTGCAATGACCCCCATTACAAGGATCAAAGACAGCCTGTGTGATCAAATCAGTGCCCAGATCGACATGTATCGATTCCCAGTGTTCCCTCAGCAGCTCCGACCGGAACAAGTGAACATAAGGAAAAGAGGGACAACTCCAATAGTGAAGTACGTTCACAGGTTTATTCAGTAAAAGCAGAGTGGCAACTCACGTTTGCATGAAGAAATCACAGCATGTCTCGGAGCTATACTCTCAGAACCTTTGTTTCCAACCAATAAAATGGCCGCCGTGTCTCCTTGCTGGCCTCAGCACGACGAACCGCAGGCTCCTCCTCCTTGGAGGAGGAGCCTGCGGTTCGTCGTGCTGAGGCCAGCAAGGAGACACGGCGGCCATTTTATTGGTTGGAAACAAAGGTTCTGAGAGTATAGCTCCGAGACATGCTGTGATTTCTTCATGCAAACGTGAGTTGCCACTCTGCTTTTACTGAATAAACCTGTGAACGTACTTCACTATTGGAGTTGTCCCTCTTTTCCTTATGTTCACTTGTTCCGGTCGGAGCTGCTGAGGGAACACTGGGAATCGATACATGTCGATCTGGGCACTGATTTGATCACACAGGCTGTCTTTGATCCTTGTAATGGGGGTCATTGCAATTTGGTAAGAGGCCATTTATTATCTTGGTGGCGGTTCCTGCACTCGGGGCTTTTTCCAAGTTTGAAGTGGTGGACAGTTTCCCTTCTTTATTGGAGCACTCTCTGATGAACTTTTGTTTACTGCACTTTTGTATTTGATCCATTTGAACATTTGTATGGACTGTGGATTCAATTGTGTTAGCGCTGCACCAATCCCATTCTATATTGCTATTTAGATCTGGTATTTCTGATTCTAGATCAGGTGCTGGCTGCTTTCATTTGGTCTGTTGACTTTTTATTCATGTATGTTTTTATCTTTACATTTTAGCGCAGCAATATCCCCATTTTTATAAACTTGGAAAGGTGGATCTCTCTCACACGTACCAACACAGACTATCCCCCAATTTAACTGATCCCCAAAGGTTTTTGATTAAATAGCGGAATAGAAAATATGATCCCAAAAAAGTGTATGTATATCACACGTACACAACCACACTAGGCCCCAATTACTATTGTTTGTACCCCTAAAAGGCTAGATGAGGAGTAGGGGGAGTATGGAACAGGCAGCACCCTCAAACCTTCAGAAGTATGAGATTGTGTTCACTGTACCCCACAAAGATTGAGTTCACTGCACCCCACAATGATTGTGTTCACTGCACCCCACAAAGATTGTGTTCACTGCACCTCACAAAGATTGTGTTCACTGTACCCCCCAAAGATTGTGTTCACTGCACCCCACAAAGATTCTGTTCACTGTACCCCACAAAGATTGTGTTCACTGCACCCCAAAAAGATTGTGTTCACTGCACCCCAAAAAGGATGTTGTTCACTGCACCCCAAAAAGGATGTTGTTCACTCCACCCCAAAAAGATTGTGTTCACTGCACCCCACAAAGATTGTGTTCACTGCACCCCAAAAAGATTGTGTTCACTGCACCCCAAAAATGATTTTGTTCACTGCACCCCAAAAAGGATTTTGTTCACTGCACCCCAAAAAGGATGTTGTTCACTCCACCCCAAAAAGATTGTGTTCACTGCACCCCAAAAAGATTGTGTTCACTGCACCCCACAAAGGATTTTGTTCACTGCACCCCAAAAAGATTGTGTTCACTGCACCCCAAAAAGGATGTTGTTCACTGCACCCCAAAAAGGATTTTGTTCACTGCACCCCAAAAAGATTGTGTTCACTGCACCCCACAAAGGATTTTGTTCACTGCACCCCACAAAGATTGTGTTCACTGCACACCAAAAAGGATTGTGTTCACTGCACCCCAAAAAGATTTTGTTCACTGCACCCCAAAAAGATTGTGTTCACTGCACCCCACAAAGATTGTGTTCACTGCAGCCCAAAAAGATTGTGTTCACTGCAGCCCAAAAAGATTGTGTTCACTGCAGCCCAAAAAGATTGTGTTCACTGCAGCCCAAAAAGATTGTGTTCACTGCAGCCCAAAAAGATTGTGTTCACTGCAGCTCACACACAGAAAAATGGATGTGGATCACTGACACCTGCCTATCTCCAATCCCACACCACACAGCAATATCGATTGTAGTTTGTAGAACACAGTTTCCCTAAAATTCAGCAGACTCTGTCCCTAACAGGATTGAGAAGAGATCGTAGATCAGGATTGAGTGCAGATTCACCCCACCCCCCACACAGCAATATCGATTGTAGTTTGTAGAAGACACTGACCCTATAATTCAGCAGACTCTATCCCTAAAATGCCTACAACTCGCCCTGCCTAAACACTCCGACCTGTCCCTCAATTCTATCCGGACACAAATGGTTTTTTCCTGCCTATCTTTCCCTAATCAGCAGCCAGCACGTTGATGTGTGCTCTGTCCCTGAATCTAAGCAGCATAATGACGCCGCTGCGGCTGCCTCGAACTTATAAAGACTTGGTCACATGCTTCAGACGGCCAATCACAGCTACTGAGACATTTGCAGGCATGGCTGGGATGGCTTAAGGCACACCAGTTAAACGATTGTTGATTGGCTGTTGAAAGCCCGCCATGAAAAGAGCGCCAAAGCATGCAAAACCCGGAAATAAAACGACCGAACACGGATTTTTACCCGAACATACAGTAAAGTGTCCGTGTCCGTGTTCGGGTACAAAAAATCCAATTATTCGGTACGAACACGAATAATACAGTCCGTGTTCGCTCAACACTAGTTCTAATTCTTCTCCATTGTATCCATTCCACTGTAAATCACATGTGATAAAATACCGCATGGTTTGATGAGATAAATATTGCATATTTAGATGAAAAATACCTTGTTTTAGTAGCATTTCTTTTTTGTAAATGCCAAAAAACTTTGAAAAATGCTATGAAGTATTTTAACGCAAAATTTAAAGAGGAAAACGCCAGTTTGTGAATGGAGCTCAGTGTTAAACACAACCTTGCCTGGCATGTTGTCATCCACCTCATGGCCTGAGTCTTCAGAGCTTCAATAGCTCTGGCCCAGTGTGGCTCTTGTCCTTTAAGTATATAAAATGTAATACAGCAACAAAGCATGGCAATATTTAACTTGGAATTTTGTATAATCTCTTTGGAGGGGGCTGTTGGGTCTAAAGATTCAGAGGATGAGACCATTTTTAAAAAAGGAAGAAGGACAGTGGGAAAGCAGAGAGAGAAGGGGGATGGGACAGCAGCTAAAAATAACCACAGATCTCAACTGTTGGACATTAGGGACCTCCTACAAGGGTTTTTCACTTTAAATATATCAGCGTTTAAGTATAATATTGTGTTTTATCTACTTTGATGGCTTTTGGCTGTGTGCTTTTTGGCTGTGTAACAGTGTAACCTATTTTTGAATGTCACTGGGACACGGCACGACCCTGATCTCGGTAAAGAGCTGATTATGCGGCTCTTTACCCATGTGATCAGCTGTGTCCAACCACAGCTAATCACATGTAAACAAGGAAGAGCCGATCAGCTGCATCTCCTCACAGGGGAGAAAGTGCCCAGCAGTAATGCCAGTCTGTGCCCATCATTGATGCCAATATGTGCCCATCAGTAAAGCAAATTTGTGCCCATCAGTAAGGTCAGTCTGTGCCCATCAGTGATGCAAGTCAGGGCTGCCTTTCCTTGCCCATCAGTGGCTGCTCATTAGTGCCGCCTATCAGTGCAGCCTATTTGTGCCACCTATTATTGCTCATAAGTGCCACCTACCAGTGACCATCAGTGCCTCCTCATCAGTGCCACCTCATTAGTGCCCTTCAATGCCTTCCCATCAGTGCCCATCAGTGCAGCCTATCAGTTTCCATCAGTACAGCCTTATCAGCGTACACCAGTGAAGGAAACAAAATTACTTATTTACAAATTTTTCTGACAAAAACTAAAAACTTTTTTTCCCCCAAAGTTTTTGGTGTTTTTTAGTTTTTTAGCAAAAAATAAAAAAACCCAGTGGGGATTAATTACCACCAAAATAAAGCTCTTTTTTTGTGAAACAAATGCTAACAATTTAATATAGGTACAGTGTTGCATGGCCACGCAATTGTAATTCAAAGTGTGACAGCGCTGAAAGCTGAAAATTGGCCTGGGCAGGAAGGGGGTAAAAGTGCCCTGTATTGAAGCGGATATACTGTATATAAAGAAATGTGTGGGTGGTAAGATATTTATATAATGTTATGTCCTTAATTTTTAATGGGATATAATATTAATATATTATATATGACATACAAGTAAACATACCCTATATGTTTTCTAAAGGTGTAATTTTGGTGCCAAAATGATCTTGCAGTGTGTAAGAAGCCCCATGTAATAGGGTAAATCCTGCCCCCAGGTTGTCTAAAAAAAACTAAAATTGTAGACAACAGGTAATATACCAGTTGATAGGTGACACCTAAGTCCAGTTAAAGGATCAGGGGTGTCATACAGTACAAACACAGCCAAAGCAGTGGCTCCTGTCAGGTGTCTTCTCCCGGCGAGGGGGGGGGGGGGGGGAACCGGCCCGCCTGGAGAAGACAGTGATTATCGCTAGCGGCTATAGCAGCTGCTTGCGATAATTGGAAGAAAATCTGGTAAGCTGGTTGTACCCAAGTTGATAGATCGATCAACTTGATACATTCATGTGTGTACATACACTTGTGTATGGCTGACCTTAGTAAGCCTTCTCTACCTATTATATAAGTAAATTAACCCCACCAGTAAATAAAAAACTGTTAAATTAAATTTTTTTTTCTTCAAAAACTGATCAAGGTGAAAGAGATCAACATAATTTAATCAATGTTATTGGTGCATGGTAAAGTGTTTAAAAATGTCTATCTGTGTATAATTTGTAATTATCTGAATTTTATTTAAAAGTTAATTTGAAATGGATTGATTACCAGCAGGAAATAAAGTGTGTGTGTGTGTATCTGCATGTGTTTGTAACTCATGTTAATTTACATATGGGTATGTGATGTATATATATATATATATATATATATATATATATATATATATATATATATATACTGTATAATAGGTACCAACCACTTCAAATTGTGGTGTATTCTCATGACTTGTGTATCCTATGGGTTAAACCGTGTTATTACTAAATAACAGAAATGTTGAAGTTGAAGTGATATCCTTCATTGGCTAACTTAAAGTATAACTAAAGGCAAACCTCTTTTTTTTTTAGTTTTGGATAGAGTGGAGATGGATTAGAACCCCTGCCAGTTTTTATTGCTGTCTGTGCCCCCTTTTAGGAGATTCACCCTCTCTATTTGTCCTGTTTATCATTTTAATTGAAAGTGAAAGTAGAAGAAAATCCCAAATTTTGGGTGGTCCCCAGAAAAGTAATATAGGGGAAATCTTCCAATGGGGACACTAGTTCTGGTCACCTGGGTGTTCCCAAGAAATTCCTAAAATTTGCAAGCATTTCCTCTCACTTCCTGTTTGGCTATGGGACAGGAAGTCAAGGGAAATCTCCATAATGGGACACAGATGGCGAAAAAAAAATGTGACGGACTATAACTCTCCCTTCGCTCTATCGAAAAAAAAAAAAAATATAGGCTTACCTATGAGGTAAAAGTGATTAAAGTGGGTTTATAACCACTGTAAAGTGTAATTCCACTTTTGTTGAGAAAAAAACATTCCCCTCTGGGTAATCTCTGTACATTACAAGGATATTAACAAACTTTGTTGCAGATTCCTACCTTTTGTTATTCTGAAGAAATCATTGTTTGTTTCTCTGTGCCTCTGTGCTGAGTCCGTCTAATGGAAGCGGTTTCATAATTATCTATCTGCTGTGGAAGCTGCAGAGCTCTAATGAGGAAAGCTGCTGGGCCTGCATCCCTTTAGATGTGTTCCTATTGGAAGTATCTCACCAACAATGACAGTTTTGTTCAAGGGGATGCCATAAATCTGACATGTATCTTAGACAGACTTCTGGAAAAATCGGTGAGCCAATCACATAAGCAGGAAATTATGTTTCTGGGGTGTGGTCAGTGCACATTCTGTGTACAGAACTCCAAGAAGCCATATTGCATTGCAATTTTGGAAAATTACAACAGCTGCAGATTGAAAAGGAAAGGTCATTTTTAATAACATTCAATTACAATATGACTTGTGTTGCAATTGTTTACGCTATATATATATATATATATATATATATATATAGATATTTTTTTTTTTTTTGCTGATTTATTTCCCCACAAAAGTGGAGCTACCCTTTAAATTATTAAAGTGCTGCACAAATTGATGGAACTATCTAAATCGTGAATAATAATAATAAAAATTCTGTAACTTGTCAGACTTGTCAGAAAGCCTTAGAACCCTTTTTTCAGGCTATATACAATTTATCGATGGCTAGCATTGTACAATACTCTACTATTGCTAAATAAATAAAAAAAAAATCTGAACGTGAGAAAGAGATAAAAAAGAGAAAAAATATGGTGCTTGAAGATATAAGCCGAAAACTACATAACTATAACTGATAACGTAGATGAGAGGACATAAAAATAGAAGGAGTAAACCACAAAATGTTCCAATTACACCTCTAGAATATATGTTTTTAATCGTGCGTTGTGTTTATTTAACAAACATGTCTTCAGGCAAGATGAAAAAGAGGAGTTTTGCTTTATCTTTTAACAGCCCCAGTAAATAATATCTGTTTTTCAGTGCTTCACTGACAGAAATTCACATGCTGATTTATGTAAAGCTGTCTGACACATTTAAGTCAAATTGAATTTGTTAAAAAGACCCTTTTATCTACCCAGTTGCATACGAATAAGCAAATCTGGCATGAAATTGAGTTACTCCATGCGAAATTATATTATTAAGAGCATATAAATGTTATTCTTCAGAGAATCATATTAAAAAATAAAGGTGTTGAGAAAAAACTAAAATTTACCCTGAAAGGCACAGAAGCTGTGAGCAGCTTATTATACGCAGCTAATTTACAACACCATTATGTTTCAGCTCACATAGATCTTCTCAACCCTTGCCTGAAACGCACTATTTTTGTTTAAGAGAAGACTCAGTATGGGAGAAAATTAGTCACCCTAATTCTGCCATTGAAAGCAGTTATAATGACTGTAAAATATATTAAACTTATTCTGAAAGTCATTGTATGATACGAGTATTGCAAAGGAACAGTTGACCATGCACTGTAACTGATCTGTGTCCACAAGAATATGATCTGAGATTGGTTCAGTGAGTGGTCAAGGATGATTAAAAGGGAAGATTTTCAGAATAAGTTTTTAACGTTTGTGAAAATTAAAATGTTTTCATTCTTTTACCTTAGAATAAGAACAATACATTAAAAAAAAAATAATAAGTTTATATTATTTAACAAAGCTTTGTTTACTCCAATCACACCATAAAGATGATTTGTTTGAAGGTATAGTTGACAGATACAGAGAAAGGGGTTGACAAAGGCTAAAAGGAAGGAAATCAAGAGTGGAGAGTCATTGGAGGTCTGGGTAGAAGCAGAGAGAACTGTCAGCAAACTTTCCGATCTGCTGATTTTCTTTTGTTGTTGTTGTTGTTGCTGTGGGTGCTAACGGAAAGCAATTAAAATACTGGTAAAGGTTGGTCGTATGTTTTACTAGAAGAAAGATGTCTCACATGTAGATATATATATTCTGAACTTCCTTGGTTCACTTTGTTTAGAACCTCTTGCTAGCATTTGCTTTGTCAGTACATGTGTAGAGCTGTGATATGAGATACAAGATACTCATAAAGGCAATAGAACACATAGTGTTCAAAAACAATTGGGACTTTATATGAGTTGTGGCCAGTTCACAAAAAAATGATAATACATAAACATATGCTGGTAAGCACAGAGAAGTACTGTATATAATTAACATCAGGTATTTATTGACATATCCATAGCGTTAACAGACCTCAATCTGTCAGGTTGGGAAACCAGGTACCCTCAACCCTCCTTCTGAACACTGGCATACCGCAGGGCTGTGTTCTGAGCCCACTGCTCTACTCCCTGTTCACCCACGATTGTGCTCCTCTGTATAAATCCAACATCTTTATCAAGTATGCGGATGACGCCACCGTGGTCGGCCAGATTGAAAACAATGATGAATCGGCCTACAGGGAAGAGATTTGTAATCTGGCAGTATGGTGTGCCGCCAATAACCTGACTCTCAATGCCACAAAGACCAAAGAGCTCATTGTGGACTTCCAGAAATCCAACAGCGGGAGACATCTACCAGTCAACATCAATGGAACCGAGGTAGAGCGAGTCTCCAGTTTTAAGTTCCTGGGAGTTCACATCTCTGAGGATCTGTCCTGGCAGCAGAACACGTCAGCTCTGGTAAAAAAAGCACAATAACGTCTGTATTTCTTGAGAAGTCTCAAGAAATCGAATTTGTCCCTGGGGATTTTAACGAGCTTCTACCGCTGCATCATTGAGAGCATCCTGACCTACTCCATCACTGTATGGTACGGAGGCTCCACTGTGAGTGAACGTAAAGCACTGCAAAGGGTGGTAAAAACCGCTCAACGCATCACTGGCACCCAATTACCTGCCATTGAGCACCTTCACCACAGCAGATGTTTGCGCAGAGCTCACAACATCATCAAGGATTCTTCGCATCCCAGTCATAAACTGTTTAACCTTCTTCCATCAGGAAGGAGATACAGAAACTTGCGCACTAGAACCAGCAGGTTCAGGGACAGTTTTTTTCCATCCACCATCATATTACTGAACTCAACATTACACCGCTAATCAAACAAACACAAACAAAAGACTGCATGTAACCTCTGTACTATACATGTACATACTACATAGTATATCTTTTCACTCCTCAGTACATCTGCACTATTTATATCTGTATGTATCTTTATCATTACTGTACATTTTGCCCAATATTTCACATTCATTTGTGTATATAATGCATGTGTATGTATTTATATATGTATATATATATATATATATATATATATATATATATATATATATATATATAGTGTATATATATTTTTAAATTATGCTAGATGGTTATCTGCACTGTAAATATGCTAGATATTTATCTGCACTTTTGCACGATTGCTACATTTTGCACTTCTGGTAGATGCCAAACTGCATCTTGTTGCTGTGTACCTGTACTATGCAATGACAATAAAGTTGTATCTATCTATCTATCTATCTATCTATCTATCTATCTATCTATCTATCTATCTATCTATCTATCTATCTATCTATCTATCTATCTATCTATCTATCTATCTATCTATCTATCTATCTATCTATCTATCTATCTATCTATCTATCTATCTATCTATCTATCTATCTATCTATCTATCTATCTATCTATCTATCTATCTATCTATACATTTAGAATACAAAACCAATAAATGGACATGCAAAGTATATATGTAAATAGATAATCTGATAAAACCATACATAATAATAAGGGCAATAACAGCATTGTCCAAAAAAGTAAAATTGATATGAGTAGAGAATGGTTGGATGCATGATGGAACTTGCAAATATAGATTGCCTCCTTGGGCTCAACATGTTTTGTGAAAATAATTTTCACCTCATCAGGAGCAGACACGATACTGGTATCTAAAAGGACACATATATATGAACGATGTTGCATCCAATGAAGAAGTACACTTAGGATTTTAAGTAAAAAGTGTCCTTTACAATTGGGTATTAACTGTCAATGAGGCTGTGGATCACCCAGGGATACGTCCAAAATGGGAACTGAGGGAGCATAACCCCCGCACAAGGCCGGAGCACAAGATCCGTGTATATAGTAAGGATCTCCATAGTGGGTCTCAAGGGGCTCAGCTTGGTAGTCAAATAGGACTCTATAAAAATATATATCAAAACAGTAGTATGTATATGGAAGTCATAAGGTTGTATAAGTAAGGTAAGTGGACCCAAGACCAAGATACCAGGAGAAAAAGGCAAAATGTGTACAGCTGTGCATCAAACAACCCAGGTAGAGTGATGAGTAGAGCATAGGTGAAAAGTAAAACATAACAACCAAGTAAGAAACATGGTCATCGTAATGAGCCAAAAAGCAGTGCTAGAAAAATCACATTATATACTCATAAAGATAAATATATTTAGCTATATACACTAGCTGTATTGAACCGTACATTTATTAAAAAAGTGTATGTACAAGGAAATGGGATTTTTAAGGTGCCACAATTACAAAATCTTATAAAAAATATCAAATATTATTATAATGTATAGATAATAAACCAACAATTTCAAAAAAACCATCACAGAAAGTTCCTTTCATCTGTTAAGTATGTGCAGTGACTACAGCTCGACATGTTTCACCAATCACTGGCTTCTAGGGTTGAGCGGACACCTAGATGTCCGTGTTCGACGGGTTCGGCCGAACTTTAAAAAAAAGTCCGGGTCCGTGTCCCGGACTTTTACCGAACTTTTCCCGGACACCGAACCCCATTGAAGTCAATGGGGACCCGAACTTTAAGGCACTAAAATGGCTCTAAAACACCAAAGGAAAGGGCTAGAGTGCTGCAAATGGCAGCAAAACGTAATTAAGAGCATGGCAAGTGCTCTGCAAACAAATGTGGATAGGGAAATAACTTAAAACAACAAAAAAAAACAGAAAAATAAAACAATGTTCTTCTTCATCTCTGAAGGACGAGGCCCATATGGAGTAGGAGGGAGGTTGAGGTGGTGGTGGATGTGGCGGTGACATAGGCGTGCGCACAGGGTGTGCTGGGTGTGCCTGGGCACACCCTAATCACCTAGGGCACATAGCATTGCCAGTGAGGAGATGGGAAAGATCTCCCTGGGACCTGCTCTGCTCTATTTCTCCTTGCCTACAGGTACATGGCCCCGATACATTACTCTCCCTGCTGGCAAACACATGCATGTGTATTTCAACTTTGGGGTGCACACCTTAATGCAATAGGCTGCGCACACCTATGGGCGGTGTAGGTGGAAGCGGCGGTGGAGGAGGACCAGGGCCGGATTAACAGCATCATGGGCTTGGTGCTGAGGATTTTGAAGGGCCTTAAGGGCCGTGCCTTGCCATGCACCCAGAGGAGGAAGGGTGCAGCCATGCATGCCTAATTCAACATGGGATGCTGTCTCTGAAGCCCATAAACACATCCATGCATCGCCAACTGTCCCTCCTTGTCCGGCCTTCACGCTGTGTGGGGAGGTTCTGAGGGTGCTGCCTGGGGAAGCGAGCATAGAAGCCAGACTTCTGTGTTTACAAGTGACAGAAGAGCGGTAACAGTGAATATGGCCAACCCGGGGCCTATATAAAAGGTAGGGGCCTGGAGCTGCAGCTCCAATAGCCCCTACATTAATCTGGCCCTGAGGAGGAGGACGAGGTAGCCAACACTGCTTCTTTTCAAAAATTTTAAATGAGGGTACACCCCAAAAGAGTGAGAAAGAGCAAAAATGGAACAATGGGTGGGTAAGGTCGGTATCCATTGCTATTCTGCATAAGGTACGGAAAAGTCCCGTGGGATCCATGCCTGGTTCATTTTAATGAACGTGAGCTTGTCCACATTGTCTCTGGACAGGCGGCTGCGCTTGTCTGTTATAACGCCCCCAGCCGTGCTAAATACCCGTTCAGATAATACACTGGCTGCAGGGCACGCCAGCACCTCCAAGGCGTAAAGGGCAAGCTCAGGCCATGTGCCCAATTTGGAGACCCAGAAGTTGAAGGGGGCAGACCCGTCATTCACTACATGTAGGCGTGTGCACACATACTGCTCCACCATGTTGGTAAAATGCTGCCTCCTGCTAAGACGTTCCATCTGAGCTGCTGGTGCTGCTGTTTGTTGTGGCGTGCTGACAAAGCTTTTCCACATTTCGGCCATGCTAACCCTGCCTTCTGAGGTGCTGGCGGTGCCCTGGTTGCGTTGGCGACCTCCTCCTCCTCCTCCTCTGCCTTGTGCTTCCACTGTGGCCCCGCTGTCAGATGGGAATGCCAGCAGCATGGCGTCTACCAGCGTGCGCTTGTACTCGCGCATCTTGCGATCGCGCTCCAGTGAGTGAATTAAGGACGGTACGTTGTCCTTGTAACGGGGATCCAGCAGCGTGGCCACCCAGTAATCAGCACAAGTTAGAATGTGGGCAACTCGGCGGTCGTTGTGGAGACACTGCAGCATGTAATCGCTCATGTGTGCCAGGCTGCCCAGAGGCGACGAAAGGCTGTCCTCTGTGGGAGGTGTATCGTCCGTGTCCTCTGTATCCCCCCAGCCACGCACCAGTGATGGCCATGAGCTGGCCTGGGTGCCACCCTGCTGTGAACATGGTTCCATCTCCTCCTCCAGCTCCTCCTCCTCCTCATCCTCCTCATCCTCCAGAACTGTGCCCCTGCTGGACAATTGCGTCCCTGGCGTTTGCGTGTGCAGGAACCCACCCTCGGAGCCCCTTGCGAATGACTGCCCTGAAAGCCTTGGAAATGTTACCTCTTCATCCTCCTCCTCCTCCTCATCCTGTGCCACATCCTCTTCCATCATCGCCCGAATTGTTTTTTCAAGGAGGCATAGAAGTGGGATAGTTAAGCTGAGAACGGCGTCATTGCCACTGGCCATGTTGGTGGAGTACTCAAAACAGCGCAACAAGGCACACAGGTCTCGCATGGAGGCCCAGTTATTGGTGGTGAAGTGGTGCTGTTCCGCAGAGCGACTCACGCGTGCGTGCTGCAGCTGAAACTCCACTATGGCCTGCTGCTGCTCGCACAGTCTTTCCAGCATGTGCAAGGTGGAGTTCCACCTTGTGGGCACGTCACATATGAGGCGGTGAGCGGGAAGGCCGAAGTTACGCTGCAGCGCTGCCAGGCGAGCAGCAGCAGGGTGAGAACGCCGAAAGTGCGCACAAACGGCCCGCACTTTCTGCAGCAGCTCTGACATATCGGGGTAGTTTTTAAGGAACCTCTGCACCACCAAATTCAGCACATGCGCCAGGCAAGGGATGTGCGTCAAACCGGCTAGGCCCAGAGCTGCTATGAGATTTCGCCCGTTATCGCACACCACCAGGCCGGGCTTGAGGCTCGCTGGCAGCAACCACTCATTTGTCTGCTGTTCCATGCTCCTCCACAACTCCTGCGCGGTGTGTGGTTTGTCCCCCAAACAGGCAAGTTGTAAAACTGCCTGCTGTCGTTTACCCCTGGCCGTGCTGAAGTTGGTGGTGAAGGTGTTACGCTGTCCGGATGAGGAGGCGGTAGAGGATGAGGAAGCGGAGTAGGAGGAGTTAGGAACAGGAGGCAAACTGAAGCGCCCTGCAATCCTCGGTGGTGGAAGGACATGCGCCAAATTGCTATCCGCCTCAGGCCCATCCGCCACTGCATTTACCCAGTGTGCCGTTAGGGAGATATAACGCCCCTGACCGTGCTTACTGGTCCACGTATCCGTAGTTAGGTGGACCTTGGCACAGATGGCGTTGCGCAGTGCACACCTGATATTTTCCCCCACTTGGTTGTGCAGGGAAGGGATGGCTTGCCTGGAAAAGTAGTGGCGGCTGGGCACGACGTACTGTGGGACAGCCACCGACATAAGGTTTTTAAAACTGTGCGTCTCCACCAGACGGAATGACAGCATTTCAAAGGCCAATAATTTTGAAATGCTGGCATTCAGGGCCAGGGATCGCGGGTGGGTAGGGGGGTACTTCCTCTTCCTCTCAAGTGTTTGGGAGATGGAAAGCTGAACGCTTCCACGGGACATTGTGGAGATGGTTGTTGGTGACCCAGGTGGTGGTGTTGCTGACAGATCGTCTGTTTGCGGGGTGGCAGGTGCCGGTATCACTACAGATGTGGCTGGAGCGGCCGAGACTGCAGCAGAAGAGGAAGCAGGATGAGCCAGAGACGTTTCTTGGTTTTGAAGGTGTGTACTCCACTGCAGCTCGTGCTTTGCACTTAGATGCCTGATCATGCAGGTTGTGCTCAGGTTGAGAAGGTTTATGCCTCGCTTCAAGCTCTGATTGCACAGGGTGCAAACCACTCGTGTCCTGTCATCAGCACATTTTCTAAAGAACTTCCACGCTAGAGAACTCCTTTGAGCTGACTTTGGTGCGCTCGTTCCCTTGCTGCGTTGGGCAGTAGCGGGCGTAGTGTCTAGGGCACGGCCGCTCCGCTTCTGCACCCTGCTCCCTCTTCTGCTGTGCTGGTGGCTCTGTGCGACCACCGCCTCTTCCTCCAAACTACTCAGGTCACCTGCATGACGTTCATTCCATGTGGGGTCGAGGACCTCATCGTCCTCCACATCATCTTCCACCCAGTCTTCACCCCTGCCCTCCTTGTCGGTCTCCACAATGCTGAACGCCGCAGCAGTTGGCACCTGCGTTTCGTCATCATCGGAGACGTGCTGCGATGATCCTTGCATGTACTCATCTTGAGAAATAAGTGGTTGGGCATCGCTGCACTCAATCTCTTCCACTTCTGGGGCAGGGCTAGGTGGATGGCCCTGGGAAACCCTGCTGACAGAGTCCTCAAAAAGAATAAGAGACTGCTGTATGGCTTGGGGCTCAGACTGCTGGCCTGATTTGCAAGGGGGTGAGGTGAAAGACGGTTGGACATTGGCTGCAGGTGCCAACTCTGACCTTTCTGCAGTAGACTGGGTGGGAGACAATGTGAAGGAACTGGAGGCACTGTCAGCAGCAAACCAATCTACTATCGCCTCAACTTGTTCTGGCCTCATCACTTCTAGGGGCGTTTGATGCCCTACCAAATACTGATGCAGGTTCTGTCGCCTACTCACACTTGAGGAAGGTGTTTCACTTGTGCGTGTAGCTGGCACAGATCGACCACGTCCTCTCCTTGCAACAGGAGCTCTACCAGCAGCACCACGACCCAGGCCACGGCCCTTATTTGACGGTCTCCTCATATTTCTGTAATTTAAGATCTTGCCCTAGAAAGGTTTTTATTGAATAGCGGAATAGGAAATATGATCCAAAAAAGTGTATGTATCTCGCACGTACAAAACCACACTAGGCCCCAATTACTATTGTTTCTACCCCTAAAAGGATGGATGAGGAGTAGGAGGAGTATGGAACAGACAGCACCCTCAAATCTTCAGAAGTATGAGATGAACCCCAAAAACTTGGAAAGGTGGATCTCACACGTACCGACACAGACTATCCCGCAATTCAATTGATCCTCAAAGGTTTTTATTGAATAGCGGAATAGGAAATATGATCAAAAAAAGTGTATGTATCTCGCACGTACACAACCACACTAGGCCCCAATTACTATTGTTTGTACCCCTAAAAGGATGGATGAGGAGTAGGAGGAGGAGTATGGAACAGGCAGCACCCTCAAATCTTCAGAAGTATGAGATGAACCCCAAAAACTTGGAAAGGTGGATCTCACACGTACCGACACAGACTATCCCGCAATTCAATTGATCCTCAAAGGTTTTTATTGAATAGCGGAATAGGAAATATGATCAAAAAAAGTGTATGTATCTCGCACGTACACAACCACACTAGGCCCCAATTACTATTGTTTGTACCCCTAAAAGGATGGATGAGGAGTAGGAGGAGGAGTATGGAACAGGCAGCACCCTCAAATCTTCAGAAGTATGAGATGAACCCCAAAAACTTGGAAAGGTGGATCTCACACGTACCGACACAGACTATCCCGCAATTCAATTGATCCTCAAAGGTTTTTATTGAATAGCGGAATAGGAAATATGATCAAAAAAAGTGTATGTATCTCGCACGTACACAACCACACTAGGCCCCAATTACTATTGTTTGTACCCCTAAAAGGATGGTTGAGCAGTAGGAGCAGGAGTATGGAACAGGCAGCACCCTCAAATCTTCAGAAGTATGAGATGAACCCCAACAACTTGGAAAGGTGGATCTCACACGTACCGACACAGACTATCTCGCAATTGAATTGATCCCCAAAGGTTTTAATTGAATAGCGGAATAGAAAATATGATCAAAAAGAAAGTGTATGTATCTCGCACGTACACCACCACACTAGGCCCCAACTACTATTGTTTGTACCCCTAAAAGGATGGTTGAGCAGTAGGAGGAGGAGTATGGAACAGGCAGCACCCTCAAATCTTCAGAAGTATGAGATGAACCCCAAAAACTTGGAAAGGTGGATCTCACACGTACCGACACAGACTATCCCGCAATTCAATTGATCCTCAAAGGTTTTTATTGAATAGCGGAATAGAAAATATGATCCAAAAAAAGTGTATGTATATCACACGTACACAACCACACTAGGCCCCAATTACTATTGTTTCTACCCCTAAAAGGCTAGGAGTAGGGGGGGTATGGAACAGGCAGCACCCTCAAACCTTCAGAAGTATGAGATGAACCCCAACAACTTGGAAAGGTGGATCTCTCTCACACGTACCAACACAGACTATCCCCCAATTTAACTGATCCCCAAAGGTTTTTGATTAAATAGCGGAATAGAAAATATGATCCAAAAAAAGTGTATGTATATCACACGTACACAACCACACTAGGCCCCAATTACTATTGTTTGTACCCCTAAAAGGCTAGATGAGGAGTAGGGGGGGTATGGAACAGGCAGCACCCTCAAACCTTCAGAAGTATGAGATGAACCCCAACAACTTGGAAAGGTGGATCTCTCTCACACGTACCAACACAGACTATCCCCCAATTTAACTGATCCCCAAAGGTTTTTGATTAAATAGCGGAATAGAAAATATGATCCAAAAAAAGTGTATGTATATCACACGTACACAACCACACTAGGCCCCAATTACTATTGTTTGTACCCCTAAAAGGCTAGGAGTAGGGGGAGTATGGAACAGGCAGCACCCTCAAACCTTCAGAAGTATGAGATGAACCCCAACAACTTGGAAAGGTGGATCTCTCTCACACGTACCAACACAGACTATCCCCCAATTTAACTGATCCCCAAAGGTTTTTGATTAAATAGCGGAATAGAAAATATGATCCAAAAAAAGTGTATGTATATCACACGTACACAACCACACTAGGCCCCAATTACTATTGTTTGTACCCCTAAAAGGCTAGATGAGGAGTAGGGGGGGTATGGAACAGGCAGCACCCTCAAACCTTCAGAAGTATGAGATGAACCCCAACAACTTGGAAAGGTGGATCTCTCTCACACGTACCAACACAGACTATCCCCCAATTTAACTGATCCCCAAAGGTTTTTGATTAAATAGCGGAATAGAAAATATGATCCAAAAAAAGTGTATGTATATCACACGTACACAACCACACTAGGCCCCAATTACTATTGTTTGTACCCCTAAAAGGCTAGATGAGGAGTAGGGGGGGTATGGAACAGGCAGCACCCTCAAACCTTCAGAAGTATGAGATGAACCCCAACAACTTGGAAAGGTGGATCTCTCTCACACGTACCAACACAGACTATCCCCCAATTTAACTGATCCCCAAAGGTTTTTGATTAAATAGCGGAATAGAAAATATGATCCAAAAAAAGTGTATGTATATCACACGTACACAACCACACTAGGCCCCAATTACTATTGTTTGTACCCCTAAAAGGCTAGATGAGGAGTAGGGGGGGTATGGAACAGGCAGCACCCTCAAACCTTCAGAAGTATGAGATGAACCCCAACAACTTGGAAAGGTGGATCTCTCTCACACGTACCAACACAGACTATCCCCCAATTTAACTGATCCCCAAAGGTTTTTGATTAAATAGCGGAATAGAAAATATGATCCAAAAAAAGTGTATGTATATCACACGTACACAACCACACTAGGCCCCAATTACTATTGTTTGTACCCCTAAAAGGCTAGGAGTAGGGGGAGTATGGAACAGGCAGCACCCTCAAACCTTCAGAAGTATGAGATGAACCCCAACAACTTGGAAAGGTGGATCTCTCTCACACGTACCAACACAGACTATCCCCCAATTTAACTGATCCCCAAAGGTTTTTGATTAAATAGCGGAATAGAAAATATGATCCAAAAAAAGTGTATGTATATCACACGTACACAACCACACTAGGCCCCAATTACTATTGTTTGTACCCCTAAAAGGCTAGATGAGGAGTAGGGGGAGTATGGAACAGGCAGCACCCTCAAACCTTCAGAAGTATGAGATGAACCCCAACAACTTGGAAAGGTGGATCTCTCTCACACGTACCAACACAGACTATCCCCCAATTTAACTGATCCCCAAAGGTTTTTGATTAAATAGCGGAATAGAAAATATGATCCAAAAAAAGTGTATGTATATCACACGTACACAACCACACTAGGCCCCAATTACTATTGTTTGTACCCCTAAAAGGCTAGATGAGGAGTAGGGGGGGTATGGAACAGGCAGCACCCTCAAATCTTCAGAAGTATGAGATGAACCCCAAAAACTTGGAAAGGTGGATCTCTCTCACACGTACCAACACAGACTATCCCCCAATTTAACGGATCCCCAAAGGTTTTTGATTAAATAGCGGAATAGAAAATATGATCCAAAAAAAGTGTATGTATATCACACGTACACAACCACACTAGGCCCCAATTACTATTGTTTGTACCCCTAAAAGGCTAGGAGTAGGGGGAGTATGGAACAGGCAGCACCCTCAAACCTTCAGAAGTATGAGATGAACCCCAACAACTTGGAAAGGTGGATCTCTCTCACACGTACCAACACAGACTATCCCCCAATTTAACTGATCCCCAAAGGTTTTTGATTAAATAGCGGAATAGAAAATATGATCCAAAAAAAGTGTATGTATATCACACGTACACAACCACACTAGGCCCCAATTACTATTGTTTGTACCCCTAAAAGGCTAGGAGTAGGGGGAGTATGGAACAGGCAGCACCCTCAAACCTTCAGAAGTATGAGATGAACCCCAACAACTTGGAAAGGTGGATCTCTCTCACACGTACCAACACAGACTATCCCCCAATTTAACTGATCCCCAAAGGTTTTTGATTAAATAGCGGAATAGAAAATATGATCCAAAAAAAGTGTATGTATATCACACGTACACAACCACACTAGGCCCCAATTACTATTGTTTGTACCCCTAAAAGGCTAGATGAGGAGTAGGGGGGGTATGGAACAGGCAGCACCCTCAAATCTTCAGAAGTATGAGATGAACCCCAAAAACTTGGAAAGGTGGATCTCTCTCACACGTACCAACACAGACTATCCCCCAATTTAACTGATCCCCAAAGGTTTTTGATTAAATAGCGGAATAGAAAATATGATCCAAAAAAAGTGTATGTATATCACACGTACACAACCACACTAGGCCCCAATTACTATTGTTTGTACCCCTAAAAGGCTAGATGAGGAGTAGGGGGGGTATGGAACAGGCAGCACCCTCAAATCTTCAGAAGTATGAGATGAACCCCAAAAACTTGGAAAGGTGGATCTCTCTCACACGTACCAACACAGACTATCCCCCAATTTAACTGATCCCCAAAGGTTTTTGATTAAATAGCGGAATAGAAAATATGATCCAAAAAAAGTGTATGTATATCACACGTACACAACCACACTAGGCCCCAATTACTATTGTTTGTACCCCTAAAAGGCTAGATGAGGAGTAGGGGGGGTATGGAACAGGCAGCACCCTCAAACCTTCAGAAGTATGAGATGAACCCCAACAACTTGGAAAGGTGGATCTCTCTCACACGTACCAACACAGACTATCCCCCAATTTAACTGATCCCCAAAGGTTTTTGATTAAATAGCGGAATAGAAAATATGATCCAAAAAAAGTGTATGTATATCACACGTACACAACCACACTAGGCCCCAATTACTATTGTTTGTACCCCTAAAAGGCTAGATGAGGAGTAGGGGGGGTATGGAACAGGCAGCACCCTCAAACCTTCAGAAGTATGAGATGAACCCCAACAACTTGGAAAGGTGGATCTCTCTCACACGTACCAACACAGACTATCCCCCAATTTAACTGATCCCCAAAGGTTTTTGATTAAATAGCGGAATAGAAAATATGATCCAAAAAAAGTGTATGTATATCACACGTACACAACCACACTAGGCCCCAATTACTATTGTTTGTACCCCTAAAAGGCTAGATGAGGAGTAGGGGGGGTATGGAACAGGCAGCACCCTCAAACCTTCAGAAGTATGAGATGAACCCCAACAACTTGGAAAGGTGGATCTCTCTCACACGTACCAACACAGACTATCCCCCAATTTAACTGATCCCCAAAGGTTTTTGATTAAATAGCGGAATAGAAAATATGATCCAAAAAAAGTGTATGTATATCACACGTACACAACCACACTAGGCCCCAATTACTATTGTTTGTACCCCTAAAAGGCTAGGAGTAGGGGGAGTATGGAACAGGCAGCACCCTCAAACCTTCAGAAGTATGAGATGAACCCCAACAACTTGGAAAGGTGGATCTCTCTCACATGTACCAACACAGACTATCCCCCAATTTAACTGATCCCCAAAGGTTTTTGATTAAATAGCGGAATAGAAAATATGATCCAAAAAAAGTGTATGTATATCACACGTACACAACCACACTAGGCCCCAATTACTATTGTTTGTACCCCTAAAAGGCTAGATGAGGAGTAGGGGGAGTATGGAACAGGCAGCACCCTCAAATCTTCAGAAGTATGAGATTGTGTTCACTGTACCCCACAAAGATTGAGTTCACTGCACCCCACAATGATTGTGTTCACTGCACCCCACAAAGATTGTGTTCACTGCACCTCACAAAGATTGTGTTCACTGTACCCCCCAAAGATTGTGTTCACTGCACCCCACAAAGATTCTGTTCACTGTACCCCACAAAGATTGTGTTCACTGCACCCTAAAAGGATGTTGTTCACTGCACCCCACAAAGATTGTGTTCACTGCACCCTAAAAGGATGTTGTTCACTGCACCCCAAAAAGATTGTGTTCACTGTACCCCCCCAAAGATTGTGTTCACTGCACCCCACAAAGATTGTGTTCACTGCACCCCAAAAAGATTGTGTTCACTGTACCCCCCAAAGATTGTGTTCACTGCACCCCAAAAAGATTGTGTTCACTGTACCCCCCAAAGATTGTGTTCACTGCACCCCACAAAGATTCTGTTCACTGTACCCCACAAAGATTGTGTTCACTGCACCCCAAAAAGATTGTGTTCACTGTACCCCCCCAAAGATTGTGTTCACTGCACCCCACAAAGATTCTGTTCACTGCACCCCACAAAGGATTTTGTTCACTGCACCCCAAAAAGATTGTGTTCACTGCACCCCAAAAAGGATTTTGATCACTGCACCCCAAAAAGGATGTTGTTCACTGCACCCCAAAAATGATTTTGTTCACTCCACCCCAAAAAGATTGTGTTCACTGCACCCCACAAAGATTGTGTTCACTGCACCCCAAAAAGATTGTGTTCACTGTACCCCCCAAAGATTGTGTTCACTGCACCCCACAAAGATTCTGTTCACTGTACCCCACAAAGATTGTGTTCACTGCACCCCAAAAAGATTGTGTTCACTGCACCCCAAAAAGGATGTTGTTCACTGCACCCCAAAAAGGATGTTGTTCACTCCACCCCAAAAAGATTGTGTTCACTGCACCCCACAAAGATTGTGTTCACTGCACCCCAAAAAGATTGTGTTCACTGCACCCCAAAAATGATTTTGTTCACTGCACCCCAAAAAGGATTTTGTTCACTGCACCCCAAAAAGGATGTTGTTCACTCCACCCCAAAAAGATTGTGTTCACTGCACCCCAAAAAGATTGTGTTCACTGCACCCCACAAAGGATTTTGTTCACTGCACCCCAAAAAGATTGTGTTCACTGCACCCCAAAAAGGATGTTGTTCACTGCACCCCAAAAAGGATTTTGTTCACTGCACCCCAAAAAGATTGTGTTCACTGCACCCCACAAAGGATTTTGTTCACTGCACCCCACAAAGATTGTGTTCACTGCACACCAAAAAGGATTGTGTTCACTGCACCCCAAAAAGATTTTGTTCACTGCACCCCAAAAAGATTGTGTTCACTGCAGCCCAAAAAGATTGTGTTCACTGCACCCCACAAAGGATTTTGTTCACTGCACCCCACAAAGATTGTGTTCACTGCACACCAAAAAGGATTGTGTTCACTGCACCCCAAAAAGATTTTGTTCACTGCACCCCAAAAAGATTGTGTTCACTGCAGCCCAAAAAGATTGTGTTCACTGCAGCCCAAAAAGATTGTGTTCACTGCAGCCCAAAAAGATTGTGTTCACTGCAGCTCACACACAGAAAAATGGATGTGGATCACTGACACCTGCCTATCTCCAATCCCACACCACACAGCAATATCGATTGTAGTTTGTAGAACACAGTTTCCCTAAAATTCAGCAGACTCTGTCCCTAACAGGATTGAGAAGAGATCGTAGATCAGGATTGAGTGCAGATTCACCCCACCCCCCACACAGCAATATCGATTGTAGTTTGTAGAAGACACTGACCCTATAATTCAGCAGACTCTATCCCTAAAATGCCTACAACTCGCCCTGCCTAAACACTCCGACCTGTCCCTCAATTCTATCCGGACACAAATGGTTTTTTCCTGCCTATCTTTCCCTAATCAGCAGCCAGCACATTGATGTGTGCTCTGTCCCTGATATAAGCAGCATAATGACGCCGCTGCGGCTGCCTCAAACGCTGTACCTAAACGAATTTGGCGTCCTTTTTTTCCCACAAACAGAGCTTTCTTTTGGTGGTATTTGGTCACCTGTGCGATTTTTTTATCACGCGCTATAAACAAAAAAAGAGCGTCAATTTTGCAAAAATAACAATATTTTTCACATTTTTTATATGAAATTCCCCCAAAAAAAATGTAAAAATCAAAATTTTTTAACATTTTTGGCGCAAAAAGCGTATTTTGATTGGTTTGCGCAAAAGTTATCACGTTTACTAACAAAGGGAAAGATTTTTGTCATTTTTGTTGTTTTTTTTTTTAACGCGTAATGGCGGCGATCTGCGATTTTTTTTGCAGTACTGCGACATTGCGGTGGACAGATCGGACCCTTGACTGACATTTTTGACACTTTTGGGGTTACCAGTGACATTTCTACAGTAATCAGTGCTATATATATGCACTGTTACTGTAAAAATACACTGGTAGTGAAGGGGTTAACTTTATTTGGGAGGGAGGGGCTGTGTGTGTCCCTAGGGGCGTGCTTTCTACTGTGATTGGCTGTGGCTTCAGCTGTAAGGACACTGATCAATGGATCTACATAGTAGATCCATGTGATCAGTGTCTTTGCACAAGCTGCCTGACATTCTCCCTCTCCCCCGCCGATCGCCGAGGGGCGCGCTCGCTCCCTAGACCCTCACAAGCAAGCAACGTAGCCCTACGTTAGTTTGCCTGTGAGGGGCTGACCGCCGACGTAGATAGTCGTGCGGCGGTCGGCAAGTGGTTAAATACATTTTGACAAAAAACCTGGAATCTGATTGGTTTCTGTGCAGAACTGCATAGGATTTTGCACTCTT
Organism: Pelophylax lessonae; assembly: GCF_965119305.1. Taxonomy (NCBI): domain Eukaryota; kingdom Metazoa; phylum Chordata; class Amphibia; order Anura; family Ranidae; genus Pelophylax; species Pelophylax lessonae. Next base: position 155,182,496 of record NC_138775.1, read on the forward strand.
CAGTTTTAATTAATCAACCCCTGTGTGTTCTACAGTGTCCTAATTAGATAAAAAGGACATCCAATATTTTACTTAGCCATGTTGAATATCAGAAGAATACATAAGAATAAAACCTTTATGACCATGTTGCATAATTTAATATTGTTCTGGAGTAAATAGAGAAAACAAAATAATGTGTTCAGGGCACATTAATGCACAGAAAAGGCATAAATATAAGAACATCATTAAAATAGGGCAAATAAGAAATGTTCTAAAATCTTTCATTGAAATATTATACTTTTTTCATGTGGCATCTGTAATAGACATCTATGATTGATATCTATCATCTTCCAGTATAACTTTAAAACTGATAAAAGGTTACACCTTTTACAACTACATCTACAACTGACATATGTTAGCACATCTATACTCAACATTGCTTTGGACCAAAATACATGTCTAAATTATTGCAGGCTAATTTATGAAAATTGGATTGACATTAGAGTTGTTGACTATAGCAATCAATACAATTTTATCTAGAATTAAGATCAAAACTATTTAACTTTATTTAAAGTTTCAGTCTCTATATTTTTTTTTTTTGTTTACAAAAGATTTTATTAGAAAGTCAATACAAGAAAACAATTTAACTTTTACACAGGTCAACAATGTAACATCGCATCTATATATAAAAATATATTGCATAGAAAAATACTCTGAAAACATAGCAAGTGTGCAATAAACGTTGGTCATAATATAGCAGAATATAAAGTAGTCAAATACACCTGAGGGGTCAGAACTGTCTAGTTAGACATACCATATAGGTTAAGAAGTACTAACTGGTCCAACACAATTGTCCCAAGAGTCCCATTTAGCATGGAATGTCATCATGGTGCTATGAAGGGAATGAAAGATTTTTTCTGTTAGTTTGATGCATTCCATCCTGGAGAGCACCTGAGACCATACTAGAGTATCTGATTTCCAATTACAAGCTATCATCCATTGAATGGAACACACCAAAGTATGAATCAGATTAGATGTAGATTTCGGGACACCAGGGACTTTTACAAAGAGCAAGCATATCTTAGGGGAGAGAGAAACCTCTGACCCAGCCAATCTGGTCACCAGTCTCTGTGCCTGATCCCATATGGGTCGCAAACATTTGCAGCTCCAAAAAATATGAAGTAAATTACCTTCTTCTGGACAGCCCCTGAAACAGAGGGGAGAGACTGAATCGTAGAAGGAGTGAATCAAGGAGGGAGTCAAATACCATCTTGTAACTACTTTTAGGGGTGTCTCCCTGCATGCACTAGAGCGTGAACATTTACGCATGTTTGAAATCATGTGTTGCCACTCCGGAATGGAGAAACTACAGCCTAGGTCTTGTTCCCATCCAGTCATATACTTATGTTTATCTGGGAGGGTACTAGTAACAATATGAGAATAAAGGCTAGATATAAGCCCTCGATCTCTAGGTGAGGTGGAGCAAATGTTTTCGAAAATGGTAAATGGAGGGTTTAGTGTGAGGAGGTCCTGTGATTGAAAAAATGCCCTCACTAGAGTATAGTGGTCCCTTTCAGAGCTGGGAAGACCGTATAAATCTACCAGTTGTTCAAATGTACAGAAAATATTGCCTATGGAGAGCTTTTTGAGGTTCACCAGGCCTCTGGTTATCCAAGGGGATAAGTCCTCTCTGCTTAGAGGGAGTAAACCTGAGTCAAAGTGTCCCAAAAAGGATGTTAGCGGAGAGACTCGCGACAACAGACCCAAGGGGGTTTTAAATTTCTGCCACAGCCTGTATAAATGAACAACAATTTTGTTCGCAATTGCGTTATAACTAGACGGCTGTGCACCATTCCAGAGACCCGCCGAGAGAAAGTTCGGAAAAACTGCGGCCTGTTCGAACGAAAGCCAGGGAATGCTCTCGGGGTCTGCATTCCATTGAGCCATTTGAATGAGTTTGGCGGAGAGATAATAGGACCATAAATCTGGAATGCCCAGGCCACCCTGGGATTGGGGGGCATAAAGTATATGACTGTTATATCTGGATCTCCTACCGTTCCATATGAATTTAGAAATCTCCCGCTGAAAAGAGCTAATATGAGATTTAGGGACATTAACGGGGAGGGCCCTAAAGAAGAACAAGACCTTAGGTAAGATAATCATCTTTATGGCTGTAACTCTGCCCAGAAACGAGATGTGGTATGAAGACCACGTCTTCAATAGCAAACTTAATTTTTTAAATACTGGAGGGAAGTTGGATATAAATATTGATTCATAATGGGGAGTAATCTGGACCCCTAAGTAGCGAAAAGATCTCAAACACCAGGTGAAAGAGAAACTCTCTCTGATGGAGGTTTGCATCCAATTAGGCAGATTAATCGGCATAATAGAGCATTTGGAGAGGTTTACCCCTAAGCCCGACATGGATCGAAATCTCTCTAGTTCGATCAGCAAGTGAGGGAGTGAAATGTGAGGTTTGGATAAAAATAATAAAACATCATCGGCATACATACTTAATTTGTATTCATTATCCCCCTTGTAATGCCCAGTAATAAGGCCATTCTTTCTAATGGCTGTAGCCAAGGGTTCAATTGCTAGAGCGAACAGGAGGGGGGAAAGTGGGCAACCCTGTCTCGTACCTCTATGTATAGTGAAAAATTCAGAGTTACACCCGGGAAGGCGAACTCTTGTTTGAGGGGACTGATATAGAGCTTTAAATCCATGAATGAACCCTTCTCCTAGTCCATACTTAGGAAGAAGGTGTTCTAGATAAGGCCAGCTGACGCTATCAAAAGCCTTATGAATATCAAGACTCACAAGGCATGAAGGGGATTTACTAAGATTGGCGTCATTAATAATATTAGCGACTAGCCTAATATTATCTGAAAGCTGTCTACCTGGAATAAACCCGGTCTGGTCAGGGTGGATCAATTTATGAATTACATTGGATAGTCGGTTAGCTAGCAGTCTGCCGAATAGTTTAAGGTCATTATTCATGACCGAGATGGGCCTATAATTTTGAGGAAAGGAATGATCTTTATCCGGTTTCGGGATGAGGGACATGTTAGCCAGGAGCATTTCTGCTGGAAAGTTTCCTCCCTGAAGAACATGGTTGAATAATTTAGCAAGTCTGGGGGCAAGAATTGTGGCAAAGGTTTTATAATAGGAAGAGGAAAAGCCATCTGGGCCGGGGGCGGTGGAGGTTTTGAGAGCTTTAATCATATCTAGGACCTCGTCTACTGTACAAGGTGCCTCTAAAGTATCCTTTTGTGTACTTGACAGAGACGGGACAAAAAGGTTATCTATCCAGGGGTGAAACTCATTTACAGGTAGCGTAGAGGGCACCGAGAGGAGGTTTTTGTAAAAGTTTGTAAAGATTTCCAAGACTTCCTTGGGGTGCGAAACCATCCTCCCGTCTGGCCCTCTGAGCTTGTATACATGAGTAGGTCTTGTTGTTTGAGTTAGTTTCTTTGCAAACATAGTGGATGTGGAGTTGCTGTGGAGTGTAAATTTGGCTTTGGACCACCTAAGGGCCTTTTCAGTATCACTAGAAAGGATGTCATCCAAAGCTTTTCTTTTAATATGGATCTGATCCATAAGTGTAGAGGAGGGGGAGAGATTATGTTTATAGTATAGTTGATCTAATTCTTTCGTGAGGGATTTAATGTCTGACAATCTAGCTTTGTTCCTGGCCGAGGCCAGGGCAATCAGATTTCCCCTGATGACTGCCTTATGAGCCGTCCACACCACAGGAGTGGGTGAAATCCCATCCTCATTAATCTGGAAATAATCTATCAGTGAAGAGGAGATCTGGGCAACCAACGCCGGATCATTCAGTAAGGAGTCATTCAGTCTCCAGTTAAATGTCGTGCCACCCAGACCCACTCCCCCCGATTCGAAGAGCACAATCTGGTGGTCGGACCAAGGGCAGACATGTATACCTGCAGCTGAGGAATTAGCCAGCCAAACCGGGGTACAAAAAATATAATCAAGCCTGGCCGAGCTATCGTGTGGATGAGAATAAAAAGTGTAACCCTTTGTACCAACATTGTGGGCTCGCCAGGTGTCTATCAATTGTTTATCATTTAATGCACGTTTCAGGCTTTTAGGGAAAGCCTTGGATGAGGCCGTAATATTACTTCTGTCCAATGAAGGATGGGCAGCTAGATTGAAGTCCCCTCCAACCACCATGTGTGGGGATTCAAACCTGTCAAGAACTTCAAAAAATTGTCTAAAAAATGTGGCATGCGTGTCATTAGGTGCATACACAGAAGCTAAGGTAATAGCCTTGCCTGCAATACTCCCCTTAATAATCAAGAATCTGCTCTCTGGGTCACAGTACGTGGATGATATATCAAAAATTATACTATTACGTATAAAGATGGCAACTCCTCTAGTTTTATTATGGAAAGATGAACATTTAAACTGCTTGAAAGATTTATCGAAAAATTTAGGGTGTCTGTCAGTAGCAAAGTGCGTCTCCTGTAATAAAATTATGTCCGCTCCTAACCTTTTATAATGTTTGAAGGCCTTATTTCTTTTATTGGGGGAATTGAACCCTTGAACGTTGTGTGACAAAATTTTAATCCCCATAATTTATATTAAAAGGACTACATTCATACTGAAATTCCTGTAGGGTAAACTTTTGAGAAAAGGGAAAAATGACCAGATCCGAGTGTAAATAACCAAACAGGTAAAACCTCTGGGGAACCCAAGGAGTGGGCCCCAGACTGATTGGGGGTTGAATCTCTGACTCGGTATAGTGTGAACCTCGCTCCCAATTAGGGGCTAGAAAAGTATAGAACAACCAAAATACTTGCATGTTGTATATAAAGACCTGAGAAAATGACTTTCTGTTAACAAACGAACATTTTTTGAAACAACAACTGATCAAATAAAAGAAGATCATACAAAAATTTTGAACCTGAGAAAATTTCTTGGAGATGGGCAGAAAAATAAAACCCATCCAAAAAAACATTACCGATTGGACAAAACCGTCCAAAAACCGCGTGCGGAAATCCGGGCACCGAAGGCGCGGAGAGACCCGGGGGACCATCCCCGCCTCGGGCGCACGGGCATCCGCAAAACGGTACATAGGGGACTGACACACGGGAGAGGAGAGAGAAAGGTAAACAAGCAAATTCAAGTAATTATATCAAGAGCGTTTAAACCATCAGATTGTCTTTGCAGACACACTAGTGGGCACAGTCACCCCAGCACAGCCGCCCCATGGTGGGGAGCGACCACACTAGGGCAAGGGCACACCAGCGTTCAAGAAATCCAAGGAGACACTCAAGTGAGATTTAGTGTATCACCAGGAATGCCTAGCTCTATAGTGGACATCCTCAGAAACCGCCGTCTCTAAAAGGATTCCGCCATCTTCGCTGATCTCTTCTGGTTGCTGGGGTGGACCAAGATGGCGACGGCCTAGGGGTGTTCTGAGGGCGAACCTCAGGAGCAGCTTCCAGTAGGCCCAGTTTGACTAGAAGTTCTTTTCCTTCCGCCAGGTTATACACCACGTAAACTGTGCCATTGTGAGGGACTGTCAGCTTGAAGGGAAAACCCCATCTGTATCGGATACGGGCTGCTTGTAACACAGAGGTGACCTCTTTCATCTTGCGCCGCCTTTCAAGTGTGGCCTGGGAAATATCGGGATAGATCTGTATGCGAGTGCCCTCCAATAAGATGTTGGGAGTGTTCCTGGAAGCTCGCAAAATATCCTCCTTGATTAGGAAGTCTTTGAGGCATAAAATAATGTCTCTTGGAGGCTTATCAGGAGGAGGTTTGGGGCGCAGGGCCCTGTGAATCCTGTCACAGGTGAAATCCGATTCCTGTTTGTCAGGCAGCAGGTCTTTGAAGAGCTTGGAAACTGCGGGGATCAGATCTGTAACTGTTTCAGGAATGCCTCTGAGGCGCAGGTTATTCCTGCGATTTCTATTGTCCAAGTCCTCCACTTGTGATTGTAACAAGCTATAGTTATCAGAAAGCAGCTCAAAGTCCTTTCTAAGGTCATTATGGGCGATAGAAAGTTCGTCGTGCTTGGTCTCCAGTAAATCTGTGCGGCCTCCCAAAGCGGCTATCTCCTGGGTTAGCGTATTAGTGGCCTTGTGAATTTCAGTTTGAAATTTGTCTGCTAATTTTTCATACATAGCAGCAAAACCTGCATCTAAATCCGCCTTTGTGACCATACATGAGTTCTCACGGGGAACTTGTTGAGGGCTGGGTTGTGAAGGTGGTTGAGCAGGAACTGCCTGAGGCGATGGAGGGGCTTGGGCGCCATCCTGAGACATCTTGGTGATTTCCTTTGTGCGGAGCAGATAGGTCGTCAGGGAGTGCTTTGGCGTGCCCCCCCGATTCTTTTTCTTGGCTGACGGCATGCACCAGGTGTTCCCCCGGGGGTGTTGAAAATTGTGAGCAAGTATAAGCTAAATTGGCCCCGGGGATCCAGCCGATCTCTCTCCCCTCCGAAAAACCTGCGCACTTAGCACTCGCTCATATCAGCGCCGAGCATTACTGCATTAATTGATGCATATATATTCAATACAGTGAAAGACATATATCTGCGTATGCCCAGGGTATTGAAACGAGTGATGCAAACAGGGTGCAATAATCTGCAGGTAGTATTTCACAGATGACAGTGAGGCAGACAAGGTGCAATACTCTGCAGGCACTATCTCCCGAATGACAGTGAGGCAGACAGGATGTAATATTCTGCAGGCAGTCCCGCACATATGACAGTGAGGCAGACAAGGTGTAATAGTCTGCAGGCAGTCCAGCTCATATGACAGTGAGGCAAATAGGGTGCAATAGCCTGCAGGCCGTACCGCTCAGATGACAGTGAGGCAGACAGTACTTTCAGGGAGATGGTGAGAGCTCACTACAGCAGTAGGTAATGATGGTATAAACCCAACTGTTACCTCTTCTTGTACAGGTTGTGATGAGCCTGCCAGTTATGGATGGCAATCCCAGGGGGAGATTAGGTGGGCTGCAGGCGGCTCAAGTCCCAGGATTAATTGATGCGTGCCCCACCTGTGTGGTATAGGCAGTGTGCTGGTGGCTCCAAATCTCCCCACGGTGGATATAGCAGGAGGGATGTAATACAGGGCAGCGCTGGGCCCGATCCAAGATGGCGACCGGGGCCTAGGATGAGAGCGCTGGAGCTCAGAGTATGGGATCCCAGGGGAGAGGAGCCTGATGGTTGTGGTGGTGGGATGGTAGGCGGAATGCCCCCCTTGAGCCGTGTCCTACCTTACAGGGATTGCAGCGTCCCGACTACACCTCCGGAGGCGGCCGCCGTGCGGTACTCGAGGCCGCGGCTTCAATCACGGAGGTAGGCCGCAAACGACCGTGCGGTCAGCCCGCTCGCATCCCCGCAAGAGAGGCCTCAAAATGTTTGCGGGGAAGCGGGCAATCCAGCAAAAGTAATATTATGGCCGTGGGGGCCAGGATTGCGGAGATATCCGCGTGGATACAATGTAGGCCTCGGAGCTCTGTGGAGATACGTCCGCACGGCCTCACGTCCAGGACACGCCCCCTCAGTCTCTATATTTTTAATGAAAGGATACAAGTTTTTTTTTTTTTTTTTTTTTAGTAGAGTTATCCATTATCTGTCCCACCCCCCTCCCAGGCACCCCTCTAGGCCTACACTTACCTACCCCCTCTTTTTCTATATCTTTAATGTATGGCTTGTTGGACACCATGCAGTCTTGTATAAAAGTGTCAAAGAACAGGGGCTGTCACATGGAATGAGTCTCATGCTTCCCCAAATCTGAAAGTACCAGAATTTTTTTTTTTGTTCCTAGATTGAATGAAGTGCTGTAGAAGCAAAGAAAAAGTAAGTAGATACTGCTTAGGGGGGATTAACCCTTTCATGACCAGACATAATTAAAGCCTAGATATCCAGAACAAAGCAGTGGGTTTGGGATAAGAAAAACAGTAAATTCTGCCCCTCAATTACTACTTCTTATTAAAGGCAAGGCAGCACAATAAAGTTTTACAAAAAATTCTGCATTAATATGAAGTCCTTTTACATGTCTCTTGTGACAAACTCACTTAGGACAGAGGCTTTTAGAGGGTACTACAGGCTAGGCTCTTTCCTATTGACTATGGGCCCTGGCTTTTAAGGGAACCCTACTTTGATGGGAGTCACTTTGGTTGGGGGGGGGGCTTATGGAACCCAGCTTACCTTAGAGAGCTTGGGAAATAGCTCTCTTAGTTCCCTAGGCCCCTCGTATGTGTAAGTGACCTTGTGTCTATTAGGGGCACAGGGTGACCAAGAAAATTATGGACTTAATGGTCACTGAGAATATGGTTTGAATTACTCAAATGGGACAGTGATATTTGTCAGCAATATATCTCAAGGAATTCATGAATACTCTGGGATTCTAGGCCTAGGCCTAGCTGCCTATTGCCAATAAGAGACTGCTTCCCACAGTCAGACTCAAAGCAGATGCTTATATAATCAGCTCAACCACCTATCTTCCACACATTGTTGATTATGCTGATTTACTCACCTATTGTCTACTGTGGGTTCTGTGTTTACACTTAGGATAATGTGTAATGTATTTTGTTTTAGCCTTGTTGCAGTGCTGAGTTAATTAACATGTTATTTATAACATTGTCTAGATGTGGATTCCCGTTCACCTATTGTTTCTGTCCAGATGGCTAGGTAATTAGTTCAGGTTAATTATATTTCTGTACACAAATTCATCTGCATAGGATAATGTAATCAGGCACCTGACATGGTGGGGTAATCTGATCAGGAGGGGATGTCCTCATGTGTGGTATATATTGTGTGTGAGTTTGCTCAATAAATGTTCCAGATCTATACAAGCTAAGTTGTCAGCTAGCTTTGTATGTAAGGCGGCTGCAATATCTGATATCTATGTTCAAGTTTGAAGGAAGCAGTATTCTGACGGAAGGCCACAAACGTTGAGGTTTTGTTACATTCTTACTTATTTTGAAGTGGTTTTTAAAATCTTGCTTTCCTGGTGAAGCTGGCGCCATGTTAGCTGATGTCTTCTGAGTCCCCAGAGTGCTGTACTTCCGCCCTTCATTTCTCTTCTGGCTGTAATCTTGTGCATGTGCAGTAACTGTCCATATGATTGTACAGTTCTCCGCTCATGTGTGCTGTGCTGTCCGGCTGATGCTTACATCCCCTGTGACGTTTGAGAATGAGAGTTAAATCTACGGCATGTAAAGAGAGAATTGATGGCACAAGGAGCGTGCCGTAAACAGGGAAATGTGCACATGCACTGGTGACGTCAGAAAAAGAAACAGGACAGATTACAAGAAAACGAAGAAAGTAGGAATAAAACATACCCAAATAAATACATAAATGAATGAATAAATAAGATGGGGTGAATAAATAAATAAGATAAATATATAAATAAGATAAATTAGCACTCACTGCAATCCACCCACGTAAGTACCTTTCTTCATTGTCCTATTTGTAAATCTCCTCTTCTTTTAAATCATAATTTTCTCTATCAAAAAAATGTCACATATCATTGAACATATGAGAGTGTGCTGCGGACATCTAACAGGTTGTCATTCTCTCTTTGTGCATGATGGCTGATGCTTAAGAATTGTGCCATCTAAATGACCAGCTTTTGAAAGTCAGCAAACACGTTTCATTCATCACAAAATTAGAGATCGACCGATTATTAGCAAAGCCGATATATCGAGGGCCAATATGGACTTTCCCCGAAATATCTTAATCGGCTTTTGGTTTATCGATATTGCCGATATTTCAGGAAAGTGCATGTACCGGGGTGATGCCTGCAGCTAGAGGCATCACCCCGGTACCGGTGTCTAAAGCCGACGGTCGGCTGTCTCTTGTAATGACATGCCGCTCAGCTGTCATTCCAAGGAGTGGGAGGGGACACCCCCCCTCCCACAGCTCGCCCAGGTCTCCTGTCCCACCGGGAGACCCGGGCATCCTACCTTCACCGCCGCCGTCTGACCGGGTCTCCATCTGCACCGCCGCCGTCTGACCGAGTCTCCATTTCTTTGAATTTGGCGCCGCCGAGTACCCAGAAATGATGTCATTTCATGACATCACTTCTGGGTACTGGTGGTGCCGAATTCAAAATCTTACAGCATTCTAAACAGCCAAACTTGGTGTTTTGAAGACTTTAAGTGCAGAGGAGGGGTTTGGGGTATTTTAGATCCCCAGATCCCTCCACCACAGTACCTGTATACATAAAAAAAAAAAAAATTTAAAAAACTTTTTAATGTACCGAAAATATCGACAGATATCGGCCGATACCGATATCCGATGACAAAAATATCGGTATCGGCGGTAAAAAAACGATCGATCACTACACAAAATATTTCAGGTGTATCTACAAACAAAGCTTTTTTCCTAGTTTTATATGGAGTAGGAGTGGGATAAAACCCCTGACAAGTTCTGTACAGTTGCAGATATTTCCATTTAATGCATGTCCTAAATAAACAATAAATAGAGAATGAGAGAAAATCTTCCTTAAGTGAAGGAAGATCCACGCTCAGACAATTGCTGCAGCAACAACAAGAATCCCTATACAAAAATCAGAACTTTTGTTCTGCATATTTTATTTCAGGGAGGGACTCATATTATTATTACTGGAGACACTGGATCATACCTCCCAACTTTTTGAGATGGGAATGAGAGACACCTATTAGTATAAGTTTGTAGGCATAAGATGCACCCCCTGCCATAAGATTAAATGAGATCCCCTTAAATTAGATTTATGCAAAAAATATTAGTTAAACCCAGAAGTGCTTTTTTTTTTTTCACCACTACTTTTATACTGGCTTTTTTTATAGGCCAAAATGCAAAAAATTAGAAATTGGATAAAAGTTTTGGCACTGAGAAACAGTTTTTGAAAAATAAATAGTGCATTTTATATACAACTATATAGATCAGTCCAAAATGAGGGACAAATGAGGGGGAAAGAAGGACAGAGGAACTTTGTTCCAAATCAGGGATAGTCCCTCAAAATTAGGGACGGTTGGGAGCTATGCTGGATCATCATTAAAGCAATGCAACCAGCATTTTCCTAAAGGTAAGTTTGCAATGACAGCTTCCATATTCTCTAAAAAGAATCCTTAATTCTTAATCCCAATCAAGAATCTAACTTTGCCAACTGAATGGCTTGCTTATCTTCACAAACACAGAAGGAAGAAATTGAAAGCCTTCATTCTGATCCAAACACTTTCCCTTCTCCTTCCTCAGTCCATGCTAGCACTTCTCATGCTCCTGGTTTTCAGCCTGCTCTACTTTTCATTAGTCGCAGAAATGGTTTCTCTTATCAGCCAAAGATGTTTCCTTGAATCTTTTCAATGCATAGCTCAGGATAAAGAGAAGCTGTAAGATTTCTCAAAAAATCTTTCCCAGGACCCTACTATTTGATTTTTTTAAAGGCACTAACTCATCTCTAAACTGCTTTGGTGTGAGCTTATGTAGTTTCAAAATTTATAGTGACAGCAGGTGACAGCAGTATATAAAATGCAAGAGGATAAAACATATGCATAATTGGGTAAAGTAACTAGGACATTGTTGGGGACAACAATCAAAACCACAGTACAACATCAAAACCACAGCAAGGGGCAACATGTAGTTAGGAAACACAACTAGGGTTAGGCAGGTAAAGTACCACCAAGGAAAACTGGGGTTAATTCCAAACACAATACCAAGCCATTGCAACAAGCTCATCAATGCTACTAATAGCAACTTGTTAATGTCAGCTGATTGCTCTTAAAGTATAAGTTAACATTCATAGGAAATCCGTAAGGTGACCTTTCACTGGATGCCAGAGTTTTCACTACACCCCCATTGCAAGGGCTAACTACTAATTTATGTCTAAGGAGCAGGGAAAAGTAAATGTACTTACCAAATCCTCCGCTCCTCTGTGTTTCTAGACCAATCTTCTCTCACAGGCTCCATCTAAGGTCCCGACTTCATCAAAATAAATGCAAGATCCATAGCCCTGAATTAGGCACAAGGATGTTAATTATTATCTATCAGGGGAGCGGAGGATTGGGATAAGGTTCAGGTTCACCATTACCATGGGTTCAAAGTAAATCCTGTGGGTTTGAGAATCATGTCTGGTTCTTGAAAATCTACAGTATATGCATTTTTAAACCATAATGCACTGCCTGGATTTTGAACAATGGCCAGCAGGGACAACAAAGGGGGGGGGGGGTTGTTTAAGCCTGCACCCTTATTATAAAAGGAGGTGCACGGAACCATCATGTCAACGTATTGAAAGTTCTTGTAGGAAAACTATAGAGAAAGCTGGCAAACTGCATAGAAAGAGATTGGGGGTCAGTTAGAAAACTGTACTTCATTTCTGATTGCTAGATCTGTAGGTAAAAAGCCCTTTTTATTTTTATTATGGGGGTGGAACTTTTTGTGGCTTTCTATGCTTTTTTTTTTTAGTACTGTAGTTTGCCTTTTATCACATGGGATTCACCTCTTTAGTTTAGGTTTATTACATTTTAAACAAGATTTGTTGAACTCTAAGTGAATCAAACTCAGTAAAATATGCCCATTGCTATTGTGAAAGTAGTTTTTTTACTTGCAGAATCACCAGGTGAAAATAAAGAAGCTTGAAACAAATATTACAGCTGCCACATGTAAGGACTAGACACGTGCAATTCTTTTCGGTATACAATTGGACAAATATTTGGTTATTTGGATGTATCAGAATCTCTGAATGAAATATTAGCAAATTTTGTTGAAATTCATTTAATTTTGTATCGTATATTTGTTTTCCAACAAATTCTATATTTTCAGGATGATTCAAATCTGGATTGATCGAAAAAAGATTAACTGATTCGAATTCTGTGTGAAGAGTAGCTGGTTGTTAACCACTTGCCGACTGCTCACAGTAATCCTACTGCAGCAGTGCGGCTCCCCTGGGTTCAGCCACGTAGACCTATGTCGCTGGACTACTAGTAATTTCGACAGCACGCTCCCGCTGTGTTTAAACACAGCGGGAGTCAGGCCGGAGGAGGAGAGGCGGCGATTGCCTCCTCCCTTCCCCGATCATCGGGGAAACTGTGAGAAGACCTGTCTGCTTATGTAAACAAAGCAGGCGGATCTTCTCAGTGACAGACAGGAGGAGATCACAGGATTCAGCATAGTTGAACCTGCGATCTCTTTTTCTGTCACAGAACCCCCCCCCACACGTCAGTAAGCATGAGGCTTACATTCAACCCATTGATCACCCATAGGGTTAACCCCTTCCCTGCCAGTTTTGTAATTACAGTAACAGTGCATATTTTTAGCACTGATTACTGTAGTAATGTCACTGGTCCCCCCAAAAGTATCAAAAAAGTCAGTTAGGGGTCCGATCTGTCTGCCCCAATGTCGCAGTCCTGCAAAAAAATCGCAGATCTCCGCCATTACTAGTAAAAAATAAAAAAAAAATGACATAAATCTTTCCCGTAGTTAGTAAACGCGATAACTTTTGCGCAAACCAATCAAAATACGCTTATTGCAATTTTTTTACCAAAAATATATAGCCAAAATCAAATTGGCCTAAAATGCTAAAAAATGTTGATTTTTAATTTTTTTTTTTTTTGGGAATGTTATATAGAAGAATGTGAAAAATATATATATATTTTTTTTCAAAATTGTCGCTCTTTTTTTGTTTATAGCGCAAAAATTAAAAATCGCACAGGTGATCAAATACCACCAAAAGAAGGCTCTATTTGTGGGAAAAAAAGGACATCAATTTTGTTTAGGTACAGCGTTGCATGACCGTGCAATTGTCCGTTAAAGTAACGCAGTGCCATATCGCAAAATAGGGCCTGGTCAGGAAGGGGGTAAAATCTTCCAGGGCTGAAGTGGTTAAGGAGTCGGCCGGGAAGCAGGCCGCCGTGTCCCTAACAACTGATGACTCATAAGTGTAAAGAAAAGCATGCCGGCAATAAAAATTGCAGGAAAAAAAGAACATGCATCCACCCAATCAATGACAGGCCCTTCAGTGTCTGGTATGGTTTTAAAAAAAAGAATGGTGTGGGGTCTCCCTCAAAATCCTTACCAGACCCTTATTCAAGCATGCAGCCCGGCAGGTCAGGAAAGGGGGAGGGGACAAAGGTCATCCCCACACCCCCACAACCACTGGGCCAGGGTTGTGGGGAAGAGGCCCTTGTCCCATAAACATGGGGTCAACGAGCTTTTGGGGGGCAGAGCCCCCTACTCCATAGAAACCCCCATGTTAAGGGCATGTTGCCTGGTATGGTTTGAGGGGGGGGGGGTGACTGAACCTGCTGGACTGTTTGCTCAGATAAGGGTCTGGTATGGATTTGAGGGGGCCCATTAAAATCCCAAAGGGTCTAGTATGATATGCTGTTTTTTTTTCTGCATTTTTCATTGCCGCCATTCTTTTGTTTACATTTCAGCTGTCAGCAGGGAAGCCCACTGACAGCTGATGAGTCATCTGTTGTTTAGGATGCGGTGGCCGGCTTCCCAGCCTGCTCCTTAACAACTAGCTATTCTTTACACAGAATTTGAATCGGTCGATCATTTTTTGACCGTCCTGAATTTGAATCCTTCCTAAAATGTGGAATTTGTTAGAAAAGTAATAAACAAAACAAAACTAAACGTAAGACCCCATTCACACTAGCGCGACTTGTCAGGCGACTTGGTCGCCTGACAAGTCGCGGTGGGTCGCTCGCCATTGAATAGTACAGGACCCGTTCTAATAGGAGCAACACAAGTCGCTCCGACTTAGAAAAAGGGTCATGTACTACTTTGGGGCGACCTGGAGGTGACTTGCATGGACTTCAATTATATGAAGTCCGTGCAACTCGCGCCGAGGTCGTGGTGCACGCTGTGCACCGCAACTTCACAGGTCGCCCCACCAAGTCGTGTCGCCGCAGTCTGAACGGGGTCTAAAGGAAACTAAACTAATTCCAAAATGAATCAACTAAACAAAATCAGTAACTTAACAAACCTATCTGAAACAAAACAAATTTTTCTGTTCTGCACATGTGTACGAAGGACTGATAAGCTGCAAAATAATGCATTTTTTGTTTTTGTTTTTTAGATATGCTGTAAACATAGTGAATAAGCCTAAATTACAAAATTCAAGGAACATGTTCACTCATATAGTTATAAGATGTTTTTCTGCTATGTTTCATTGGTATGCAGAATACTATGCAGAAGGGATAGCATTATTATGCCTAGTACAGACAACAGCTTGCCATTTACATGTTTTTAAAAATGCTACTTAAAAAGGTAGCTTTACTTTGAAAAAGATTATTTAGTCCTTAATTTTAAACATTATTCTGTTTCCCTGTATACACAGCCATAACTTTTATTTAAGTATATTATTTTAGAATAAGTAATTCTAAGACCAATGTCCCATTTTCAAGATTTTTCTGTACTTTATCAAAAGTTTAAAGTCAAAAGTCAATTGTTCAAAGTTGCCTATACATCTGCTTATTTAAGCTATGCATGCCACGGGATGCATAGTTCTGATTATGCATGTCCCTGATTATTGGAAATAAATTATTCATACAGGTAGTTTGAGCACAATGTAGCTTCCTGGAAGCAATCTGGACAGTAGAAAAGGATTGTCAAGGGGCAACAGCCTAGACAGTGGCCATATAAAAATGTTATTCTTCATGACAATAGGAAAATAATATAAATTTAGATTTACTGTAAACTTCAAGAACATTCTGACTATGATATAGTGAAACTGTTTCCTGCAATGCATGAGCAGGTCACAGAATTATACTTATTTTCTAGCAATGCTCTTAAAATACCTCTATTAAATAAACCTAGTTTAATCTATTAGAAACACTGGGTCACTGCAGATGTTATTGCTACATTTTGATGTAACAAATTATCAGTTGTCATTTTGTTTTACATCCATGCTTGGATCCTTTTAACTTATTTATAGGTGAAGCTAATTTGATAACCTGCTGTACAATCATTTAGGTAAACAAGCTTATCCAATGCTTGCATAAAATTATATTGCAGTGTTAAATTATTTCAGCATGACCAAAGACTAATATCACACAAAGGCATTACATGAGAAGATGTGCTGCATGACTTCCGTATATCTGGAAGAAGACAGCTGGAGGGGTTGGAAAAAAGATTATGTACACCTAATTTACCAGGACAGTTAATATGGCAATAGAGAGATCACATCACCTTACAGTCTGTGCCTTAGTAAGGCCACCATTTATCCTAGAAATGTGTTTATTAGCACCTTTAAGAATTGTGACAGGCTACAGAGTGAGGAATAAAATATCTAACAGGTGAGCACACACACCCCACCATATAAGAAAAACATGTTTTATATTTAACTCTTTACATAGATTAACTCTCAGATAGCAAAACTTAATTTTAACCACTTCAATACAGGGCACTTTTTCCTCTCAGTGGAGGCCCGTCCATTGGGGGGCACAAGGGCGCCACCCCGCCATCCATGCGTCCGGCCCCCTAATCTACATGCAGTGCGCCGGACGCAGGGATTCCAATGGGTTTTTGTTTTTGAAGCACGTGATTAGAGTCAGATGCTCTAATAGGCTTCAAAAAAGGGTGGGCACTGCACCCTGAGCCTACCCAGTTGTGTGACAATAGCGAATGAATATTCGCTATTGTCACACGGATCCTCCTTCTGGCCAATCAGGAAGACCCTTTTTTTTTTTATTATTGTTTGCCAAATAAGCGAAAAAAGAGCAAACATTATGAAAAATTTTAGTTTCTATTACAAAATTTTGCAAATAAATAATTTGTCTTCATTCACTATGTTACCAAGTGTATTGGGATGCCTACCTTTACACCCACATGAACTTTATTGGCATCCTTAGTCTTAGTAGTCCGTAGGGTTCAGTATGGAGTTGGCCCACCCTTTGCAGCTATAACAGCTTCAGCTTCAGACCATTCTTCCAGAAGCACACTTGTGAGTCCTAACCTCAACCCAGTAGAATACCTTTGGGATGAATTAGAGCACAGACTGAGAGCCAGGCCTACTCTCCAACATTAGTGCTTAACCTCATAAATATGCTTCTGGAAGAATGGTCAATGCAACTTCAGGTTTTCTAGGGACATAAATTACGCGCCCAAATTCCTGACCACCTATCACATTTTTAAAGGCCTTGGGAGCACCAGGACAGTGGAAACACCCACAAAATGACCCAAATTTGAAAAGCATACTTTATATTCTATTAGGCATTACGAGTTTTATGGTCACCAGACTTTTTGGGAAGCCCTTCCTGGCTTTTTTTTTTGGGTGGTACCGCAGTCCATGTTTTTTTCTTGGTACAAGGTGCGGAAAAGGGGCAGACTTGTATAGAAGTTATCAAGGTAGAAATGATAACCTTTTTTGAACAGTGGGAATGCCAGGTCCCAGACAATTTTACCACTTGTGCCGATGTAGATTAGGCACTCAGGGGGCTGGAGCTGGGAGACTTTGCTTTGTACACAAGGAAGGCATGCCTATGGCTCTTTCAAAAATCTTGTTGAGCTTCAATCCATACCTAGCCCTTTAATTGGGAATGTATTGCTTGAATTGCAGACAGCCAATGAAGTGGACAATGAATTCGTTCACACATATGTTTTGTTCAGGGACATAAAGTTCAGCAAATCTCTTTTATAGATTTTATTAGTGGGCTGATTTTATATAGCTTGCCATAATTGGAATGATTTTGGAGAGGGGTCTGTGAGTTATCATTGAAATGCAGGAAGTGCATGATTATGTCATAGCATGACCTGGGCATTACAGCAGAATAAATTGGCATGTGATGATGGGGTGGGTGGACCAGTAGGCATGTAATTCCTTTTTTGTAAGCCCCATGTTACATGTAAGGCCCAAAAACAATTTAACCACTTAAGCCCCGGAAGATTTTACCCCCTTCCTGACCAGGGCCTATTTTGCGATTCAGCACTGCGTGACTTTAACAGACAATTGCGCGGTCGTGCAACGCTGTACCTAAACGAATTTGACTTCCTTTTTTTCCCACAAACAGAGCTTCTTTTGGTGGTATTTGATCACCTGTGCGATTTTTTGATCATGCACTATAAACAAAAAAAGAGCTTAAATTTTGCAAAAATAACAATATTGTTCACATTTTTTTATATGAAATTCCCCCCCCCCAAAAAAATGTAAAAAATCAAAATTTTTAACATTTTAGGCCAATTTGTTTTATGCTACATATTTTTGGTAAAAAAAATGCAAAAAGCGTATTTTGATTGGTTTGCGCAAAAGTTATTGCGTTTACTAACTAAGGGAAATATTTTTGTCATTTTTGGGTTTTTTTTAATGCGTAATGGCAGTGATCTGCGATTTTTTTTGCGGGACTGCGACATTGCGGCAGATAGATCGGACCCTTGACTGACATTTTTTACACTTTTGGGGTTACCAGTGACATTACTACAGTAATCAGTGCTATACATATGCACTGTTACTGTAAAATGACACTGGCAGTGAAGGGGTTAAATTTTTTTGAGAGGGAGGGGTTGTGTGTGTCCCTAGGGGCGTGATTCTAACTGTGATTGGCTGTGGCTTGAGGTGTAGGAACAGTGATCAACGGTCCTACATAGTAGAACCGTATTATCACTGTTCTTACACAGGGGAGAACGACAGGCGGCTTGTTTACATCAGCCGCCTGCCTTTCTCCCGTTCTAATGGACAATCGCAATCTGGAAGATAGGTTTGGAACCTGATTCTTTGGGTCTGGTGTGATATTCCAGTACTGGTACTGGGCCATTCATCCTGGGGTCTAGTGTCATTGGTGTTGCCAGGGCAGCCATCAGAAATGTTGGGACCTCTTACACAGCTTTTTGTCTGGACCACCAACATTCTCCACGCCCTGCCCACTGGCCATACCACTAAATCCACCCATAATACACACTGATTTGGGTTATTTTAAACAAAGAAATATAGTAGTAGTATACATTTTAGACTACATTTTTGAAGAAAGATTATTTATTCACAAAATTTTATAACAAATCGAAGAAAATACATTTTTTATTTTCAAAACTTTCAGTCATTTTTGTTTATTTAGCAGGGAATAAAAACCCAGTTGTTATTAAATACCACTAAAAGAAAGTTTTCTGTGTAAATTTCTGCGCTGAAAGCTGAAAATTGGCGGGGGGAGGAAGGGGGTGAAAGTGCCCAGTATTGAAGAAGAAATGTATAAGGAACATACGTAACTATACACTCAAATATACTGTAAGGGAAAGGGTGGATGAAATGACCATGTGAAGGAAGGAGTGGGGGGGAGGGGGGGGATGGGCATGTAAAGGAAAGTAGGGTGAAAATGTTACACCCCGCACACTTTCCTTTACATGCCCATTTTACCTCTCCTTCCTTTACATGCAATGTAAACTCCTTCCTTCACATGGCCATTTCATTCCAATCCAGCAAAGAGATGGCCTAATCCGACAAAGAAATCTCCATACATTCAGCAAAGAGACATACCCATATAATCCTGCAGTGGTATGACCCCATCCAGCAAAGAGACAGTCCCAATCCAGCAAATAGACAT
Source organism: Pelophylax lessonae (assembly GCF_965119305.1). Lineage (NCBI taxonomy): Eukaryota > Metazoa > Chordata > Amphibia > Anura > Ranidae > Pelophylax > Pelophylax lessonae. The sequence goes on from NC_138775.1 coordinate 155,201,969, forward strand.
CCCCATCCAGCAAAGAGACAGTACCTTTCAGCAAAGAGAGAGTACCATCCAGTAAAGAGACAGTCTCAACCAGCAAAGAGACATCCATATTTAGTAAAAGGCAGTACCATGCAGCAAAAAGACAGTCTCAACCAGCATAGAGACCTACAAGTTCAGCAAAGAGACAGTACCATCCAGTAAAGATATAGTCCAATCCGGAAAAGAGACAGCCCCATCCAGCAAAGAGAAAATCCCAATCCAGGAGAAAGACATCCCTATCCAGAAAAGAGACATCCCTACCAAGCAAAAAGACATCCCTATCCAGCAAAGAGACATCCCCATCCAGCAAAGAGAGGGCCCATGTAGCAAAAAGACAGTAACATCCAGCAAAGACAAAGTCCCATCCAGCAAAAAGACAGTCCCATTCAGCAAAGAGACAGTCCCCATCCAGCAACGAGACAGCTCCATTTAGCAAAGACATGGCCCAATACAGCAAAAAAACAGTCCCATCCAGGAAAAAGATGACCTCATATAATAAAGAGATGACCCAATACAGCAAAGTATATACAGGAGAAAGGTTGGACTTTGAATGAGGTTACAAGATAAGTTGTTCCTCCATCCCTAATTTGGAAGCAAAAGGAGAAGGGTTTGGGACTTTAAATGAGGCGTGTGACCAATACAGCAAAGAGACAGTTCCAAAGAGACTGCCCCATTTAGCAAATAAATATAGCCCAAAACAGCAATGAGACAGTCCCATCGAGTAAAGAGACACCCCTAGCCAGCAAAGAGATGGCCCCATATAGCAAAGAGACAGTCAAAGGCAGGCTGGCAGCATAGACCCACGTCCACACATGTAACCCCTTTAAAATCCTTATAATCCTAGACTGCAGGAATGTCAGCTCAGCATTATAGGAATTGTGCACCAGCAAGTACCTTAATTTAATAGATAGGCCACCGATCCGCAAAAGCTCCCCCAGACCCCTTCTTCCTCTTCACTGCAAAACTGCTCGTCTTCTGGCCTAAGTTTAAGTGCAGGGCCCTTGGGGACACCAGGCTTCCTGTACATTTGTGTGTGGGCTGCCTCCCCAATCATGGCCCTGGGTGTTAGTGCCATTGGGGTGTATGGCACTGCTGGTGGTTGCTTTGTCTTCTTCTTTTAGGAGGGACTGTTTCCTCCTCTGATTTGGTCACTGATCTATTACTTTCTAATGGCTCGTATTTCGAATCCCCGTTGCTCTCATCCAACATACTAAGGATTTTTTATTTTTTTTATGCCTCCTCACTAGTAAAATATTTTTTGGACATGGCGGCACTGGTGATTGGAACCACATGATGGGTAAACTGCTGTGATGGGTATACTGCTGATGAGGCTGCACCGACAGGTTCACTGATAGCTGCACTGACAGATTCACTGATGGCTGCACTAATGAGCTGCACTGACAGGTCAACTGATGGTTGCACTGACAGGTCTACTGATAGCTGCACTGAAAGATTCACTGATGGCTGCACTAATGAGCTGCACTGACAGATCAACTGATGTCTGCACTGATGGGGTGATCTGACAGGTCCTTCTCTATTTGGGGCAGTGTGGTGCACAGTTGTGAATGTGTTAACTTGTAACTCATTGTTCCCAGGTTCTCCTCCTCACACAGGAGCGAGGTATGAGAAGTAGGGATGATCGAACGGTTCGGGTCGACCATCGGTTCGGCCCGAACATTGGGTGTTCGAGGTTCGGCCGAATTTAGAACTTTTTGCCCAAAAAGTTCGTAATTCGGCAACCAGAACCGCCCAAAATGAAATGCTTCAGGAAATGGGCTGTAAAAGCCCGTGATTGGACCAGAACCATTAGCAAAAGCCAATTGAGGGGGCAGGAGAATGCTAGGAATGTGATTGGAGTGACTAGGGGGTCCCTAGACCAATCATTAGTGAATACGCCCCCCAGTATATAATATCGCCCCCGCCATATTCCTAGCATTGTTATACTGGACATGGAAGAGAGTGGAAGCAGTTCTGTTAATTTTACTTTAAAAGTGTCATTTAGCTATTTTTAGTGTGAGGAAAGGGATATCTAGTGTAGTTAGAGTGCTCCTTTACACTTAAGTTAGCTTCAAAAATTGAGTTTCTGTAGGGAAAGTGTTAAGTGTAAGGGGACCGTAGTGTAGTGTAGGGTTAACTGGCAGTGACTGCTATGGCAGGGTGACAAAACCCTTCCATAGCAGGGTGACCGCTATAGAGAAAAGATCATTTTTCTGAATAGCTTCGGCACACCCATATGGCTTCTCACCAGCCAAGCATTTTTTATGCTGCAGGGGCTGCCACTGCCAGTGCTTTTTTGAGGACATGTTTGATGTCAGACATGACATCTGAACATGTGTATAGGGGGTATATATAGACATATATGTCTGAATATATACCCCTAGACATATATAGGTGTGATAGTAGCAGAAATAAATGCTTGCGCTAATGAATTCATTTACAGTAATATATTTCTGCTACTATCACACCTATATATGTCTAGGGGTATATATTCAGACATATATGTCTATATATACCCCCTATACACATGTTCAGATGTTTTGCCTGCCTCAAAATAACCCAAAAAAATGCCAAAAAAAACGCTAGCGTCAAAAAAAAAATGCCCAGGTGTGTTTTTGCTGGCATTTTTTGGGGGGTTTTGGAGGCAGGCAAAACATCTGAACATGTGTATAGGGGGTATATATAGACATATATGTCTGAATATATACCCCTAGACATATATAGGTGTGATAGTAGCAGAAATATATTATTTATATATAAAAGTGTACATGTGAAGTTTCAGCTCTGTAGCATGTCCAGAACCAGAAAAAAAAAAGATTGTTTGTATTAGAAAACTTTCTGACAGGGGGTTTGCTTCGCGCTAATGAAATCATTTACAGTAATATATTTCTGCTACTATCACACCTATATATGTCTAGGTGTGTATATAAATATATGTATGTGTGTATATATACCACTATACACAAGTTCAGATGTTTTGCCTGCCTCAAAAGAACCCCAAAAAATGCCAAAAAAACGCTAGCGTCAAAAAAAAATGCCCAGGTGTGTTTTTGCTGGCATTTTTTTGGGATCTTTTGGTCAGGAAAAACATCTGAACTTGTGTATAGTGGTACTGTGCACAAGTTCTGATGTTTTGCCTGCCTCCAAAAACCCCCAAAAAATGCCAGCAAAAACACACCTGGGCATTTTTTTTTGACGCTAGCGTTTTTTTTGGCATTTTTTGGAGTTCTTTTGAGGCAGGCAAAACATCTGAACTTGTGTATAGTGGTATATATACACACATACATATATTTATATACACACCGAGACATATATAGGTGTGATAGTAGCAGAAATATATTACTGTAAATGATTTCATTAGCGCAAGCATATATTTCTGCTACTATCACACCTACAGTGGGTACAGAAAGTATTCACACCCCCTTAAATTTTTCACTCTTTGTTATATTGCAGCCATTTGCTAAAATCATTTAAGTTCATTCTTCTTCCTCATGAATGTACACATAGCACCCCATACTGACAGAAAAACACATAATTTTTGACATTGTTGCAGATTTATTAAAAAAGAAAAACTGAAATATCACATGGTCCTAAGTATTCAGACCCTTTGCTGTGCCACTCATATATTTAACTCAGGTGCTTTCCATTTCTTCTGATCATCCTTGAGATGGTTCTACACCTTCATTTGAGTCCAGCTGTGTTTGATTATACTGATTGGACTTGATTAGGAAAGCCACACACCTGTCTATATAAGACCTTCCAGATCACAATGCATGTCAGAGCAAATGAGAATCATGAGGTCAAAGGAACTGCCTGAAGAGCTCAGAGACAGAACTGTGGCAAGGCACAGATCTGGCCATGGTTACAAAAAGATTTCTGCTGCACTTAAGGTTCCTAAGAGCACAGTGGCCTCCATAATCCTCAAATGGAAGACGTTTGGGACGACCAGAACCCTTCCTAGAGCTGGCCGTCCGGCCAAACTGAGCTATCGGGGGAGAAGAGCCTTGGTGAGAGAGGTAAAGAAGAACCCAAAGATCACTGTGGCTGAGCTCCAGAGATGCAGTCAGGAGATGGGAGAAAGTTGTAGAAAGTCAACCATCACTGCAGCCCTCCACCAGTCGGGGCTTTATGGCAGAGTGGCCGGACGGAAGCCTCTCCTCAGTGTAAGACACATGAAAGCCCGCATGGAGTTTGCTAAAAAACACCTGAAGGACACCAAGATGGTGAGAAATAAGATTCTCTGGTCTGATGAGACCAAAATATAACTTTTTGGCCTTAATTCTAAGCGGTATGTGTGGAGAAAACCAGGCACTGCTCATCACCTGTCCAATACAGTCCCAACAGTGAAGCATGGTGGTGGCAGCATCATGCTGTGGGGGTGTTTTTCAGCTGCAGGGACAGGACGACTGGTTGCAATCGAGGGAAAGATGAATGCGGCCAAGTACAGGGATATCCTGGACAAAAACCTTCTCCAGAGTGCTCTGGACCTCAGACTGGGCCGAAGGTTTACCTTCCAACAAGACAATGACCCTAAGCACACAGCTAAAATAACGAAGGAGTGGCTTCACAACAACTCCGTGACTGTTCTTGAATGGCCCAGCCAGAGCCCTGACTTAAACCCAATTGAGCATCTCTGGAGAGACCTAAAAATGGCTGTCCACCAACGTTTACCATCCAACCTGACAGAACTGGAGAGGATCTGCAAGGAGGAATGGCAGAGGATCCCCAAATCCAGGTGTGAAAGACTTGTTGCATCTTTCCCAAAAAGACTCCTGGCTGTATTAGATCAAAAGGGGGCTTCTACTAAATACTGAGCAAAGGGTCTGAATACTTAGGACCATGTGATATTTCAGTTTTTCTTTTTTAATAAATCTGCAACAATGTCAACAATTCTGTGTTTTTCTGTCAGTATGGGGTGCTATGTGTACATTCATGAGGAAGAAGAATGAACTTAAATGATTTTAGCAAATGGCTGCAATATAACAAAGAGTGAAAAATTTAAGGGGGTCTGAATACTTTCCGTACCCACTGTATATATGTCTAGGTGTGTATATAAATATATGGATGTGTGTATATACACCACTATACACAAGTTCAGATGTTTTGCCTGCCTCAAAAGAACCCCAAAAAATGCCAAAAAAACGCTAGCGTCAAAAAAAAAATGCCCAGGTGTGTTTTTGCTGGCATTTTTTGGGGGTTTTTGGAGGCAGGCAAAACATCAGAACTTGTGCACAGTACCACTATACACAAGTTCAGATGTTTTTCCTGACTGCAAAGATCCCAAAAAAATGCCTTCTATTAAACCGGCAAGGTGTTACAGGAGCGAAGCAAACCCCCTGTCAGAAAGTTTTCTAATACAAACGATCTTTTTTTTCTGGTTCTGGACATGCTACAGAGCTGAGACTTCACACTTTTTAGACCCCCCAGATCTGAAATCCAAAGTAAAAATAAAAAAATCTCTTTTTTTTTTAAATTTTTTCAATAATTGGCTTTTTTATCAAAAATGACAATTTTTAAGAACTTTTTTTTGTGTGATTTTGTGTCTGGGGGGTCTAAAAGGTGTACCTGTGAAGTTTAAGCTCTGTAGCATGTCCAGAACCAGAAAAAAAGATCATATAGGTGTTTAAGTTAAAGGAGGGTCCCGACCCACATCCCTGTTCTACTGAAAAATTATCTTTTTTTTCATGGTTCTGGACATGCTACAGAGCTGAAACTTCACATGCACACCTTTTAGACCCCCCAGATACTAAATCCAAAGTAAAAATAAAAAAATCTCTCTTTTTGTTCTTGTTTTTTTTCAATAATTGGCTTTTTTATCAAAAATGACAATTTTTAAGAACTTTTTTTGTGTGACTAATAGTTAATGGGGCATGACCCAGAATTTATTGGGTTTTAGGGCTTCAAAATGGTGTTTTTTGATTACCGAAGTTCGGGTCCCATTGATTTCAATGGGGTTCTGAAATCCGAACCGAACTTTTGGAAAATTCGGGTGTTCTGGTCGAACCGAACTTTTCAAAAGTTCGATCATCCTTAATGAGAAGAAGAAGAAGCCAGGAACAGTAAATAACCACCGTCTGTTTACATTTGTGATGAGATTTGATTGAACACAGCTGTTCATGTGGTAAAGAGGCAATTTAATTGCCTCTTAACCCTGATCAGTGATTCGCTGTGTCTGAGGGACATGGCTCATCATCAATCGCCACCCTATGTGCCCGCTGGGGCGTGCACAAGACCCACCTGGCCATCAATTTGCTATAGGCCAGGCAGGAAGGAGTTAAGTAGGATCAAAACCTTGACAATCTACTGCATATTTTAAGGCCATAGAAAATGGACAGATCTACTCTGAGTCACTAATCTAGCTATAAGGTAGCTGATCTAAGTCATATTAAACAAAAATTGATTCCTTTTAAACCAATATAAACATAAAAGTATACAGGACAAAGTGCCCAAATCGGGGGATTTTTTTTAAACTAAAAACATCTCAAATTGAAAAACATACCTTCAATATGAAATGTTACCTTTGTAGTTCCTATTTTTTTCCACAAAGTTAAATGGTATTTACAGTGAGGCCTGGCCTGTGTTGAGAATTAATTAATATCTTCTTCTTTAGAAACGATTGCTGTATGCATTACAAATTGAACAAATCCTTCAAAATATTTCAAACTTTGCCGCTGATATCATAATGTTGTGGTGCTGTTGCTTTTACTAAGAGTTTTGCACAGTTACATATTTTTAACCTATGTATAAAAACTTTTCCAATGACCATTTTCCTTTATTTTTTAGCCCCAAGTCTGCATCAACCTTTTTACCACTCACTTAGGGAGAGAAAAGGTAATGATCTGTGAGGGGCTTCACTAGACCTTTATTACTGCCAGATGCTCCCTTTAATTGAACATTCATCAGTTGGGTTGGAAATTGCATATCTGTGACCTACTTTCAGTTAGGTCAAAATAGCATGCTTGCACTTCATTGCTCATTGGTTTTATTATGTTCCAATTTAAAAGAAAGTACTGTTTGTCTGTTCTTGTTTGTCCCACTGCTAACATAATCTCCATTTACATAATATTGTAATTTAGAATTTTATTCAAAAATGTAATAAAAGATACAGTATACACCAATGTATTTCACTTTTATAGAACATTAAATTTATGATGTGTGTATGTGTGTTTATATATTTATATATACAGTGCCTTGCGAAAGTATTTGGCCCCCTTGAACTTTGCGACCTTTTGCCACATTTCAGGCTTCAAACATAAAGATATAAAACTGTAATTTTTTGTGAAGAATCAACAACAAGTGGGACACAATCATGAAGTGGAACAAAATTTATTGGATATTTCAAACTTTGTTAACAAATAAAAAACTGAAAAATTGGGCGCGCAAAATTATTCAGCCCCTTTTCTTTCAGTGCAGCAAACTCTCTCCAGAAGTTCAGTGAGGATCTCTGAATGATCCAATGTTGACCTAAATGACTAATGATGATAAATAGAATCCACCTGTGTGTAATCAATTCTCTGTTTTCTCCGTCATTTAGGTCAACATTGGATCATTCAGAGATCCTCACTGAACTTCTGGAGAGAGTTTGCTGCACTGAAAGTAAAGGGGCTGAATAATTTTGCACGCCCAATTTTTCAGTTTTTTATTTGTAAAAAAAGTTTGAAATATTCAATAAATTTCATTCCACTTCATGATTGTGTCCCACTTGTTGTTGATTCTTCACAAAAAATGACAGTTTTATATCTTTATGTTTGAAGCCTGAAATGTGGCAAAAGGTCGAAAAGTTCAAGGGGGCCGAATACTTTCGCAAGGCACTGTATATATATATATATATATATATTGTGACAGTATGAAATGCGTGGTGATTGAGGGATGCTATGTGATTCATAACCCAAAATGAGAAAGGCTATATAGCCATTCTCATACATAGTACAGACTTTTAAGGGTGTGGGATTGTCATGTATAGTGAGGAAACAATCACATACTGTGTAAAATCATTAAATATTTTAATCTAGAAAAAATCAATAAAACAGGTAGATAAACTACTGAAGAACTCACATAAAAAAGCCAACAAGGACTAAAAGGGGACTGAAATGAGTTTCCCACTAAATGTAGAGGTACCACAAAATCCTGTTGTGCCTCTCTTTGCAGCATCCTTCCCAAAGACCAATATTTCTACCCAGTTTTCATTACCATCCCTGATTCCCTGTATTTTCCTGACCAGGACTGGCGTGGCCTTACAAGGAAAAAATAATAATTAAAGTTTAAAAATAGTTTGTAAATATGTAACAAATAAGGGACGTGGCCAAGCGCATGCAGTGGTAAGACACTGGCCTCCACGGCTCCTGCATACCCCGAGCTTATTACAGCTCCCAGCGCTCACACAGTCTGGAATGAGTCACAGTGGAACCCCCTCATCGAAGATGGCACCAGCCCACTCCTCTGGACAGCATGCAGCCTCTCGGGTGAGAACAAGACATTGCACCTGCTCCTTATGAGGCCTATGTAAAAAAGACTGGATCTCTCCTACAAGAAAGAAATCTCTGACCTCCACAAGGATGTTGCTGACAGGCTGGAGGACATAGAGCATACAGTGGATGACACGGTATCCAAACTGAATAAGCATGAGCTACAGGAACATACTGTGCAAATCCAACAGCTTTTTTACCATCAAGATGACCAAGAAAATAGGAGCAGGCATAATAACATTTGCATACGTGGCTTACCTGAAACAGTTGAAACCTAAGACCTGGCTTTTGCGGACACAGCAATCATTAATCAGCTCTTACAACAACCTAAGGATGCCCCTCTGGAGCTTGACCATATTTACAGGGTTCTGGACCCAAGAAATCCAAACCCTGCATTTCCTAGAGATTTAATTAGCAGAGTCTATTTTTATAAGGTCAAAGCAGAAATCATGCAAGTCGCTCATATGCAGGATACTATCCTTCTCAATGAAACTTCAGTCAAGTTTCTGACTGACCTCTCCAAGCTGAACCTGGAGAGGTCACACTTCAATTTAAGCAAATTAAATGCCACTGCGATTTTCAGTTTCAAATTTCAGCTTTCCATGAGGGCGATTCTGCACTCTTGGAGATCTCCCAGCTTTTCTTGTAACTTTAGAGCTTCCTCAAATCTCCTTACTGGAGTGACCTTTGAAACCTGCTTCCCCTGATCTTCCCCTGTCAATGGAATGGCTATCACACCCCAAAAAGAAGCGCTCCAGGTCCAATGCTTCTAAGTACTCCCCTGCAGGGTGAAGATCAGAATCGCACCTGCCTACAAAATGGACCTACAGTCTTCTTTTTGCTGGTTGTTTTGGCTATAGCCGCCCATAGCCTTTCACAGTTTTTACGTTTAACATTCAGATAATTATATTGCTTAAAGTTTTTGTTCCTTTTCTTCTAATTGTTTTTTTATGCTATCATGCAAATGCACTGGTTTTGAGTCCTCTGTCTCATATTGTTGCAATGTTTACAGTGAGATGGTACCATAATCCAGCTATTTACGGCACACTGCCAACAGTTCTCTTTCTGATGTTTTTGTTATCCTTGGTTTATGCAAACCAATCCGTGAATTGTTCATGATCCTTACTTTAGGGTTTTTAGTGCCCATAAGGGCTCTGGTAATAGCATTTACTATAGTTTTCTCTACCCAGCCCATTCAGTCGTGGTTGTATTTTTTGTTTCTATTGTTAACCACTAGATGACATTGCCTTCCCATATATCTGCTTAACATTTTAGCCTTGACTTACTTGGCTTGCAATCCACTACTGCAGCTGATTAATTTGGTGCACTGGCACTCATTTTTGTATTGTGCTTTGCAGACTGACTTATCCCCCTGAGCAGGCTACTCTTCTGTTTCATACTCTTCTTGTACTTTTTTTCTTTCCTCTATTTTTCCCCATGGCCAATCTTTGGCTTTCCTCATCTCTCCCTCTGGGTATGAGAACTCTGGTCCAGATAGCCTTTTTTCAATACCCCTGAAAAACGTAGGCACATTTTATATCACTTTCATAAGGCCTGCACTCAAATACTTTTATTACAAGAAATGAATTCCCTCACCTGCATAGTAAAAATGATCTTATATGGCATCAATGTACTAACCCCTCCGCCAAATCCAGAGGTGTCTCTATAGTGTTTCACTGCTCTTTTGCGCTAGAAGTGCTGGACTCATTCATAGACCCAATGGGACTCTATATTTTCCTGTAACTGAAATATATGCAAACTACTTTTACTGTTGTTAACCTGTATTCTCCCAATCAAGACCAGCTGCGATTCCTCTCCTCTGTAATGTCTCATCTACAGTCTTTTAGTACCACAAATATAATCTTTGGAGGGCCTCAGTACTCTATTGATCCTGAGACTAAATTCCTCTTTGGGTAAGTCCTCTTTATCACCTGCCTCCTTGACTAAAATGTGCTTTCATCACCCCAAACTGTCGCTGGCAGACAAGTGGCAGCTGTTGCATCCCTCTGGAAGAGGCTACACATATTTTTCCCCTGCCCACTCATCCTACAGCCAGATTGATTATATACTGGTCTCCCAGTCCCTCTTAAATTCTAACCCTTCCTCTTCTATTGGTATGCGACTCTGATCACGCTCCAGTATCAACTCTTGGCCACATCCCTATGCGAGACAAAAGATACACTTAGCGGCTTGACGACAATCTTTTAGCTGACTCCATATGTACTCATGTCATCTCACAAGCTATCCAAATTTTATTTGTCACTATGCCCAGAATCATACCCACCCTCTGACTAAATGGGAGGCTTTGAAGTGCGTTCTCAGTGGTATATTTATCCAACATGGCTCACGGCTTAAACGGGAACACAAGACTGACATTAAACGTATTTTTTTCCAAATTGTCACATTAGAAGCCACTCATAAGCGCTCCCTCAATCCCCTTACTTTAGTGGAATTATCCAACACTCATCAGGACCTTCTGCACTTGTTTGTGGACTGCTCTCTGATAACCAGAGATAAGGGGCACCGCATCTAATATTCCCAGGCTAATAAATGTGACAAGCATCTCGCTTGCGTCATACATCCTAGGCAGCTCTGACAAGCGATTCCATTTATCCTTACCGCTCAAACAACAAAAAGTATACAAATTCATAAATAGCTGAGGAATCTTGGCAATATTATTTCTCCCTATAAACCCCCCCCCCCCGCCATGAAGTTTCTTTCCTCTTCTTTAACCACTCCGGCTATGCTAACATATACCATTCCAGCACCTGATGTTGAGGAACTAGATACCCCTTTTAACAGATGTAGAGTTCTTACAGGTCATTAAAGGTCTTAAAAATAGCAAGAGCCCCAGCCCTGATGGGTTCTCTCCCCGTTTTTAAAAACCTTTTCACCCCTTTTAGTGCCAATTCTGACCAAAGCATACGAGTCTATTGATGAATCCCATCTTCCATCCTGTCTCCTATCACAGGCTCAAATAGCAGTTATCACTAAACCGGGGAAAGATCCCTCCATTTGTAGTAACTATAGACCAATCTCTTAAATGTAGACCTAAAGCTATTTGCCAAAATTCTTGCAAATCATCTATCACCCTTGCTCCATATGATCATTCATAGGGACCGGGTGGGTTTTGTCCCCAAAAAGCTTCACCTCATAGCATTTGCCAACGTAACAACATCCTGGGCTGTCTCCTCTCATGTGATGTGGAGAAGGCTTTTGACAGGGTTAATTGGTCTTTTCTCCATCAAGCACTTATCCAGATAAATTTAGGCCCTTGGATGTTTTCCCGCATCATTTCCTTATACTCAACTCCCTCAGCTATGGTAATGGGTAACAGGACTCGTTTTGAAAGATTTTCCTTTGCAAATGAAACACGTCAAGGCTGTCCCTTATTACCACAATTATTTGCCATTGTCTGTCATAGAACATCTTGCCTAGGCTATTAGATCCAACTCCTCCATAAATGGCATACACACTCCCTCGGTTTACTGCAAATTATCTCTCTCTACGAGGATGACCTCCTCTTGTATGTTACTCAATCGCATATTAGTATCCCCTCTATTTTAGCTGAAGTACAAAGATTTTGCTTACTTAGTAATTTTAAGCTTAACCTCACCAAAACAGAGGCCTTAAACCTTTCCCTGACATATAACATTTATTCCACCCTTAAATCAACTTTCAGTTTAGCTGGAAACCCAGAACAATCACCTATCTAGGTACCACTATCCCGGCACGTATACAAGACCTATTTGCCCTTAACTATAGCCCACTCCTCACAAAAATAGGGCGGTTACTGGAATTATGGAAGCATATCCAAGTTTCGGGTGCATTTATATACTACAAATGGATGTACTTCCCAAGCTTCTTCAGGCTTTACCAATTGCGCTTCCTTAACCTTTTTTTGTACTCTTCGCTTTCTTGCGATCCAGTTTATCTGTGGCCACTCAAGATTCAAGCCCTTTAAGACTCAAGCCCTTTAATTAAAGCCTCTACCTTGGTGGAACAAGATATGTCTCCTTCTTACTCTGCTCCGGGGCTACAGAAATTCATTTAAATCACTCGCTACACTTTCCCCTCTGACAGTAGCCACACTTCAAGACTGGTATTTATCAGAGAGGATGTTATTCACTCTTCTCCGACCTGAGGCCATTACCTTCGCTATTCGACAATCCAGTTCTTCCAGAGGGCAGACAGGTGACAGTTTTGTTAAATATGACAGATCTTCCTGGCCTATAGCACGCTCCTATGTAAATTCATCTCATGGGTCCTTCGTAGCTCACCCTGATTCTGCATCCTTTTCGATAAACTGACTGATGAAATTACAATTGTTAACCTATTGCAAATCGTTATTCGCCTCAGGTAAAATACCTAGACCTTTGCTGGAATTCAAACACTTGTGTCTTCTTCTTTCAAAATAAAATTTTTATTGAATTTTGTAGAGTAGGTTAACAAAGGTACAATAAGTACTAAGCAGTAAAATAGAAGAGTTGGCAACATAACTCTAGTAAACAGAATACACGGTATGTAACAGTAAACATCAGATAAACAAGGATGACATTGTTGAACCGTAGTACCCGCAAAGATAAGAGAGGAAGGTGGGCATGTAGGAGGGAGGGAAGGGGGAAAGCCAAGTACCGAGAGGTAAGTGTTTAGGTTGTCTGGGTATTGTACCAGTCACGCCAAGGTTGCCAAGCTTTAGAAGATTTGAACTTAGCGTCATTGTCTCTAGGAAGTAGATTTTCATAGTGATAGTGTGTGTGTACCATATGGATTACATCAGAGATATTTGGAGTCAAGGATGACTTCCAGTTCCTCGTGAGGAGCCGTCTGGTCGCTAGGAGTACATGTGTGACAACTGTTTTGAGGTGATGAGGAAAAGATTAATACCTAGGTTTAGTACCGCCAAGTGGGGGGTCAGTTCGGAGCATGAATGAGTGATCTCCGAGATAAGGGTGGAAACGTCTGACCATAATTTGTGTAGATGGGGACAGGTCCAAAAAATATGGAGAAGAGTGCCTGTTTGGTTACAGCTTCTCCAGCAAAGGGGGGTGGAGTGATCGTGGAATTTCGCCAGTCTCTGCGGTGTTAGGTACCAACGAAGAGTAATTTTTTGTGTCATCTCCCAGAGGTTGGCACATTTTGTCGCTTTATAGATGGAGTTCAGGGCTGATTCCCTATCGGTTTCAGAGATTTCGCCCTGAAGTTCCGTCTCCCAGGCCAGGAAGGGTTTGGATTTCATAAAATGCTTTTTATTTTGAAGTGATAGATAGATTATAGAGATACCTTTCTCCATCATTTTGTTATCAAAGTAGTAATTCCAAATATCTACCGGTATCTCCCATTCCAGGCTTGGGAGGGAGGAAACACAATGTTGAATTCTATAAAACATGAGGAAATCTCTGTTCGGTGCTTTGGTTACATTTTGAGTTTGTGAGAATGATTTAGTAGATATGTTGGCACGTAGGGTAGACATAGAGGTGCCCAGTTGTGACACCCAGATAGGTATGTGTAAGTCTGGTTTAAGTAATTTAAGCACTTCTATTGGTATGTGTATTGTTTTAGTTGGGGTAGCTGTCCATTTGTATGAGAGGAGTAATTTCCATGCTTTGATTGTGGCTTGGATGGTAGGTGAGAAATATTTCAGATCAGGTGAGGAGATTATTGTGCTAAAAAGCCATTTTCTTATATTGCTGCCAGGGATCATGGATTGTTCTATATCTACCCATAGGGGCGGAGAGGAGGAGGATATCCACTCTTTCATTTGGGTCAAGATCGTGGCCACACTTGTGTCTTCTTCCGGAGGTTCCTCGCCACACCCTATTAGCGATGTACAAATCAATATTGGCTCATACCCACAGTACACTTCCCATGTTCACTAATTTATGGTCCAGGGAACTGGGGTTTGAGGTTCCCCCAGGAGATTGGCACGCTGAATTTCTCTTTACTCACAAATCCTCAATCTCTGATTATGCTCAAGAGAAAAACTATAATTTACTAACCAGATGGTACTGTGATCTGATTACTATTAACCGGATCTTTACAGCCTTTACGGATATACGTAGGCATTGTATCACAAAGAGAGGAACATACCTATACATTTGGTCACATGTCTTTCAGGATATATACAGAGGTCTATTATGAGCCCCCTCACTCCTTCCCCCTCCATAGCTTTATTGTCCTTTCTTCCGGGCACGGTCAAATCCCAGAAAACCCCAGAAATCTAGTTTGCTTAGATTCTTCCTTTTTGCAGCTAGACAGCTAATTTCCAGATACTAGAAGAGTACATCCACTCCACCCTTATCTTTGTGGGTAAACAAAATGAATGATATCATGCTAATAGAAGAGACGCAAGCTAGGGAGTTAGACACATGGGAAAAATTTACCACCCTCTGGTAAATCTGGATGCATTACTCCTCCTCAGAGAAATTAAGTGATAGACGTAATCAATAAATCCTAACCCTTTTGCTTTTTACACTGAGCGAACTCATCTCCACTGTCCTTTCTTTCTCTTTTTCTTTTCTGCATTCCTATTTTTTCTCTCCCTGTCCCTTTCCCTCAAATCTTCTGCTTCTTCCCATTAATATTATTGTGCACTTGTTTTTTGGGTCAACTGATATTGCACCGAATTTATGAACCAAGGACTGCTCTAAAGACAATATACCTGTCCATTTAATAATAATGTTGGGGTGCGCTATTCTATTATTAACCACCTGCTGATCCCCGCCATAGATATACTGCGGCAGGCTGGCTCGGCTGCGTGAACCGACATATGGGTACGTCGGTTCGCAGGAGCGGCCCTGGGGGCTCCTGCCCTACTAGGCAGCGGGGATGCCGATCCATGGGACCGACGGCACCGGTTTTCGCTAGGCACCTGCGAGTGCTCCCCGCTGAGAGAGAGCAATGGCCAGCTGTTGTAAACACAGCAGACCGTTGTTCTCTCTGAAATGAATACAGAGCGCCTGTGATCCACCTATTTAGGATCACAGGACTCTGTGTTCATTTCACAAGTCCCTCCCCCATGAAGTTAGAAAACACTCCCCTAGGCTCACACTTATCCCTTTGATTACCCTTGGGTTTAACCCCTTCCCTACCAGTGTCATTATCACAGTAACAGTGCATATTTTTAGCAATGATTACTGTAGTAATGTCACTGGTCCCCCCAAAAGTATCAAAAATTTCAGTTAGGGGTCCGATCTGTCCGCCCCAATGTTGCAGTCCTGCAAAAAATCGCAGATCTCCGCCATTACTATTAAAAAAAATGACATAAATCTTTCTCCTAGTTTGTAGACGCGATTACTTTTGCGCAAACCAATCAAAATTTGCTTATTTTACCAAAAATATGTAGCAGACTACAAATTGGCCTAAAAGGATGAGAAAATTCGATTTTTTATTTTTTTTCTTTGGGATTGTTATATAGCAGAATGTAAAAATTATTATTTTTTTTTTTTTTTTTTTCAGAATTGTCGTTATTTTTTTGTTTATAGCCAAAAAAATAAAAATCACACAGGTGATCAAATACCACCAAAAGAAAGCTCTATTTGTGGGAAAAAAAAAGGACATAAATTGTGTTGTTATACAGCGTTGCATGAGTGCGCATTTGCCAGTTAAAGTAAAGCAGTGCAGACATCAATTTTATTTATACAAGAAAGAAGAATGCCCAAGGGACTTTTGTAAGACACAAACCAAAAGGTATAAAATGTACAAAATGTATTCAACTTTAAACATTTTAGTACATACAATTGAAATAATTCTAATAAACATAGGTACATAGATATATGCATGGGTTTCTATAGTTACATAAATCAAAATATAACTGACAATCCAAGGTGAAAATGTATATATGGTGAGATTTATCTACGCGTTTCGTGAGACCATGCTCGCTTCCTCAGGAGATACATATATAAATGCTGAAATTAGAGACAGTTGTTAGGCCTCAGAGCAGAAAGGAAGGATAAGAAAGGAAATGGGGGGGGGGGGGAGTAGGCAAAAAAGGGAGAGGGAAGACCAAAAAACTTACAATTGTGTATATAATAGTCCCAACGAACTTCCAAACCAGGGTAAACAGTCAAATAGATTCATGGTTCCCATAAGACTCTCCACTGGAGATGAAGATGTAAGAAAACAGAAAGAGATCCCCAAGCGGTCCATGTAGTTCTCCCCAGGGGCTGTGCATATATCTACAGTGCCTTGCGAAAGTATTCGGCCCCCTTGAACTTTGCGACCTTTTGCCACATTTCAAGCTTCAAACATAAAGATATAAAACTGTAATTTTTTGTGAAGAATCAACAACAAGTGGGACACAATCGTGAAGTGGAATTAAATTTATTAGATATTTCAAACTTTTTTAACAAATAAAAAACTGAAAAATTGGGCGTGCAAAATTATTCAACCCCCTTAAGTTAATACTTTGTAGCGCCACCTTTTGCTGCGATTACAGCTGTAAGTCGCTTGGGGTATGTCTCTATCAGTTTTGCACATCGAGAGACTGACATTTTTGCCCATTCCTCCTTGCAAAACAGTTCAAGCTCAGTGAGGTTGGATGGAGAATGTTTGTTAACAGCAGTTTTCAGTTCTTTCCACAGATTCTTGATTGGATTCAGGTCTGGACTTTGACTTGGCCATTCTAACACCTGGATATGTTTATTTGTGAACCATTCCATTGTAGATTTTGCTTTATGTTTCGGATCATTGTCTTGTTGGAAGACAAATCTCCCTCCCAGTCTCAGGTCTTTTGCAGACTCCATCAGGTTTTCTTCCAGAATGGTCCTGTATTTGGCTCCATCCATCTTCCCATCAATTTTAACCATCTTCCCTGTCCCTGCTGAAGAAAAGCAGGCCCAAACCATGATGCTGCCACCACCATGTTTGACAGTGGGGATGGTGTGTTCAGGGTGATGAGCTGTGTTGCTTTTACGCCAAACATAACGTTTTGCATTGTTGCCAAAAAGTTTGATTTTGGTTTCATCTGACCAGAGCACCTTCTTTCATATGTTTGGTGTGTCTCCCAGGTGGCTTGTGGCAAACTTTAAACAACACTTTTTATGGATATCTTTAAGAAATGGCTTTCTTCTTGCCACTCTTCCATAAAGGCCAGATTTGTGCATAATACGACTGATTGTTGTCCTATGGACAGAGTCTCCCACCTCAGCTGTAGATCTCTGCAGTTCATCCAGAGTGATCATGGGCCTCTTGGCTGCATCTCTGATCAGTCTTCTCCTTGTATGAGCTGAAAGTTTAGAGGGACGGCCAGGTCTTCCTAGATTTGCAGTGGTCTGATACTCCTTCCATTTCAATATTATCGCTTGCACCTTGGGATGTTTAAAGCTTGGGAAATCTTTTTGTATCCAAATCCAGCTTTAAACTTCTCCACAACAGTATCTCGGACCTTCCTGGTGTGTTCCTTGTTTTTCATGATGCTCTCTGCGCTTTAAACGGACCTCTGAGACTATCACAATGCAGGTGCATTTATACGGAGACTTGATTACACACAGGTGGATTCTATTTATCATCATTAGTCATTTAGGTGAACATTGGATCATTCAGAGATCCTCACTGAACTTCTGAAGAGAGTTTGCTGCACTGAAAGTGAAGGGGCTGAATAATTTTGCACGCCCAATTTTTCAGTTTTTTATTTGTTAACAAACTTTGAAATGTCATTCCACTTCATGATTGTGTCCCACTTGTTGTTGATTCTTCACAAAAAATGACAGTTTTATATCTTTATGTTTGAAGCCTGAAATATGGCAAAAGGTCGAAAAGTTCAAGGGGGTCGAATACTTTCGCAAGGCACTGTATGTACGGCTGTCTCTCCTCCTGTCTGAGGAAGGTGGATGTCTCAGGGTGTCGCCTGAGTGTCCAGAGAGTGCTGAGTTGAGCTAAGGGGATCCGGTGTGCCAAGAGCCTGCGGAGAGAGAGGGATCCAGTCCCAGGAAAACCTACACAGGTCGTGAGTACTGAGGATTGCCCCTGGGGGTCTGCCTGAAGTTAGAGGGGACCACTCCGGAAGAGGTTATGGGATCCAGTGTCAGCTAGATGTAAAGGGGGTACCTAGGTTGAGAACCCTGAAGCTACAGAGGGGGGTACCTAGTCAGTGGACCCTGAAGATTTCGAGGTCAAAGGGGGCACCTGCAGTTTGGGCCTGGAATTGTACAGAGCGTGCCAGTTACAGTGACAGCTATACAGAGTTCTACTACATATTACCTCAAGCTGTGCCAGGCGGGGGGAAAGTATTCAGTTACTTTCACAGTACAACAGTGTCAGGAGTTCTACAGTTCTCAGTCTTGGATCTTCTGGACTATAAGTCGAGGATTCTGTTCTACAGAGTGTTCTCAGTGTCAGTGAGCGTTGACTGGCACCGGCTGGCGTCAAGGAAGCGCCAACGGGCATTTCAGAAGTAAGGTCCCAATTGTAATTAGTTCAAGCCTCAAGGAGTATCCCACATATTCCCTTCTCCCATCCCCTGTATTCCAATAAAAACCACAAACAAAGATGCCGGAGTTGCCGCTGCTTCAGTTGTTACACCCAGGGTCACAGCTCACATGGGCTGGAGAGATTACCGGTACTAACCGCAGACCCACATCAGGCCATAGGCCTGTAAACCTTGCTACAACTATAACAAAATACTGTACAACTAGCTTCCAAGTACTAGTCTCTGTGTGCATCCCAGCCAATGCATTAATATAAAAAAATAAAAAAAACTTATATTAGGCATAAATCCATGTGAAAATAAAAATCACAACAATAAAAAATTATGAGAAAAAAAAATTAATTTCAGATGGAAACACCAAAAGATTATATAAGGGAGGGGTTGCAACACGAAGAGCTTGGACAATGTAGGACACATACTTAGAGACTTGGGAATGGTTATAGCATAGCTTTTTTGCCATACCAGAGGATATCTAATGCCCACTGCCATCTGAAGCTGCACTTTCCAACCACTTTAAAATCTGTGACTATTATATGTCAAATAATACACTCTAGTTTATTTTCCATTATAAAAACCTGCCTTGTCTCACTTTGATTGTGGTCTAGCTAAGCTGCTTACATCCTTTCACAGAACAATATTTGTAGCTATTGACACTTAGATATACACTTTATTTGTTATTGCACGTTCATTTTAAAACCTGTTTTGTCTCGTTCTACTTGCTGCCTTTTTTCTATTTTTTTTTCTATTTAAAGGCAATCCAGTGGGAAACTACAAAAAAAAAAAAAAAAAAAAAAAAAAGAAGATCACGAAAAATACTAATAAACTGTTTTGCCACTGACCAATTTTTACAGAGTCGAAGGCCTTTGAAACTTTTCCAGAGCTTTTATTGTGTGGCTCCTACCTCCACTATCGAATTCAGGGTTGATTTAGTAAAACAAATGTTCTGTTTGCTTTGCAAAGGAATTTTCCCTTAGCTTAGTGAATGTGGTAACAATTCCCTTTGCACAAAATATCGAATGACGTGCAATGGAAAAAAAAAATAAGTATTTTTGCTTGCACATGATTGGATTGGAAGTTGAAAGTCAGCAGATCTTTACCACATTCACTAAAGTAAAGGAAAATTCCCTTGCAAAGTTAACAGCCAATTTGCCTTTAATATATCAACCCGTATGTGCATTGTGTTGCACTGTGCTCATTTTGAATTGCACCCCAAAACATTAAAGAAATGCACCTACATTTCAGCACACTGCACTGCAATAAATAGTATTGCACTACCATGCACTGTGGTGTACTGCATTACAAAAATGGTGCAGGTCTGATTTGTTTCATGTTTTGAAATGTCCAGATTATAGATTGTCTTAAAACAATCCTCATTAAAATGCAACACAACATACCCATGCATTAAACACGCAGCAAGTAATCACTTTGGTGTGACTGTAGCCAAAAACATTTTTGCTTCCAGATTATTCTAGCATTTGAACACTTAATAGGTAAACGGGCCCCTGTTGATTAAACAGTAGAAGCAGTTTATATTTGCTAAAATTCAACATTGGAGAAAAAAATCCAGTGGCCCCCACATCACCACTACAAAGATCAGCTTCTAGTCATTTATTAATTTAAAAAAATGCTTCTAAGATTCTTTTTTACTTACATTGTTTTGATGTCAAATGATGTTCCATGGTACGTTTTCCTGGTAGTAGAGTGCAGTAATTGTAAGCAGTACTCTAAGCCAGCCAGTTGCTGCCCTTGCATTGTGATAAAATGGTGTTTCTTCCTGAAGGCTTCAGGACCCTCTCAAGACTCAAGACAGTGAGCATCATTGGAGGGATCTGTGATGAACACTTCCACTGGCCAGCGGACAGCATCAACATCAGCAAGAAACATTATAGATATTCGAAGAAGGACCCTTTTATACTAAAGACCAATAGAGGAATTGAGACCCAACCTATTTTACCAACACAGTTCAACATAAATAATTTGGGCTTTTAGTTAGAAGATATTAAAAAAAACCGAAACAAAAACTAGCGATTAGTTAATGGTGAATGCAATATCCATATATAGTTTTCATACATCTGTAAATATTATATTAAAAAGTAAAATTATTTTTTAATTATTTTTTATTGTAACTTAATAAACCAATGTAAGGAGAGCTCTGTCTACTAAAGGTGCAGTTTACCAAAAAAAATACATAAATAAATGTACATATTTTGCAGGTATTTCTATTATTTTTTATTTTACAGGATTTATTTAGCGCCAACAGTTTGTGCAACACTTTACAACATGAGGGCAGACAGTACAGTTACAATACAATACAATTCAAAACAGGTGGAACCAGAGGGCCTTACTTGTTAGAACGTATAATTTAAAAAAAAAGGTCAAGTGATATAAAAGGTAATAACTGTGGGGAATGAACTGACAGAGAAAACAAAAGCACAGTTGTTAGGTGGGGACAGAATTGGTTTCTCTAAAGAGGAGGGTTTTCAGGGATTGCCTTAAAAAGTCCTGGAAGTAAGCATGGAAGGAGGTGACAAGGGAGCTAGGGTGCAGGAGGTCTTCGGAGGAAAGAAGAAAAGGATTTAGTTAATATATTTAGATTAGGTTAGTTATATTGCTATGTGAAAAGTTGTACATGGCTTTGTAAGTTGTTAGTATTTAAATTTAATTTGTTCAGTGAGCAGAAGCCAGAAGAGGCATTGGAAGAGAGGGGTAGCGGCAGAGATGTATAGTAACTTAGTAGAACTACTTCACTACTGTACTTAAGTACCGAAAGGCGGTATCTGTACTTTCCTGGAGTAGAATTTTTTTTCTCCTACTTCCACTTTTACTTCACTAAATTTTTCCGATGATTTCAATACTTCTACTCCGATATTTTTTTTTTGTGCTACATAGTTACTCGTTACAATTATAAAAATTACCACTGCCAGAACAGTAGATGGCAGGTTTCATGAAGTTCAAAAAAAATGTGTATAATGTCATGTGTAAATCAGCGCATACGAAAATAAATGCTACTGTATGTATAAATAAAATGGTCTACATATCTGCTGTTAAGGGGAAAGAGAACCTCCCCCAACTAAGAAGAGTCACAAGCGTACATAGACCTTTTTTCTGGTAAGAGGCTGATTTTGCTTTTTTTCACTGGAAGTTGAGAGCACAGGTTTTGCAGTTTTGTTTCACTGGAAGAGACTATTTGGATATTATTTTGCACTTACCTTCATCCGCCAGGTAAGGGGGAAATCCACAAGGTGGTGGGAGTCTGCACCTATTATTTTGGAATAGCACCTGTTTGATTCCTGCACCTTTGAAAATATATTCATCTTGTTTTGTCACATATATATGGTATTATGGCATTATGGCATTTTATATATATATATATATATATATATATATATATATATATATATATATATATATATATATATATATATATATATATGGACTTTTTATTGACTTTGATTTCATACACTCTTCCTTTATTTCATTATTGGAATATATTGTTGTATATCACATTGGTTTATATATGATTTTGTGCACCAATAAGCTGTGGAGAAAAAAAAACATGCAGGGAAGAGAAGGAGGGATGCTTTAAAGGGGAAAGGGAGGGACATACTTTATCTGTTTTTGTTTACAAAAAGTTACAGCCCAAGGAATTGTGATTGTCCTTTAGGTTAATCATTTGAAATAATAAAAAACAATATAATGTTCAAACTTTTGACTTCTTTCTTTAATAAGTCAAAGAAGGAGAGAAGGAGGGATGCTTTAAAGGGGAAAGGGAGGGACATACTTTATCTGTTTTTGTTTACAAAAAGTTACAGCCAAAGGAATTGTGATTGTCCTTTAGGATAATCATTTGAAATAATAAAAAACAATATGATGTTCAAACTTTTGACTTCTTTCTTTAATAACTACATAACACAGTGCTTGTACTTTTACTTTCAGTACTTGAGTAGCAATTTTTTTTAAAAAAAACTACTGGTACTTTTACTTTCAGTACTTGAGTAGCAAAATTTTTTAAAAAAACTACTTACAATACTTAAGTACAAAACATGTTGAATACTTTAGTACTTGTACTCAAGTCACTTTTTGATAGAGCACTTCCACTTCTACTCAAGTCACTTTTTGATAGAGCACTTGTACTTTTACTCAAGTATGGGTTTTGAGTACTTTATACAAGTGTGGGTAGCGGACACTGAACAGTTGATAGGGTGGATGAAACTGGCAACAGCATTCATGGTGGACTAAAGGGGGGATAACCTATGTAAAGATAAGCCAATGAGGAGGGAGTTTCAATAGTCAAGGCAAGAGATAACCAGTGAGTGAATTAGAAGCTTTGCTGTGTCATTGGTTAGGAAGGGGTGTATTTTGGAGATATTGCATAGGTTGGGATGGCAAGCTTTGGGCAGTGATTAGATGTGAAGCTGAAGGGAGAGTTTAGAGTCCGGGATTGCACCTAACGCTCTGGCATGCAGGGATGGGTTGATATTTGTGCCATTGATCTTGACAGAGAAGCCCAGAGAAGGGGCACACGTGGGAGGAAATAATATGAGCTTGGTTTTGAATAGACTGAGTTTAAGGAAGTAGTGTGACATCCAAACTGATATGTCTGTTAGTAAATCAGTGATGCGTGAGGAGGCTGATGGAGTGAGCTGAGGGGTAGAGAGATAGATTTGGGTGTCACCAGCAGAGATTGAGCTAGATGGACTAACCTGACTAACTATGCAACTATGTAACTATCAGCAAAGAAATTGTATTGAAAGCCATGGGAGCCATCAGCTGACCCAGGGAGAAGGCGTAAATCGAGAATAGGAGAGGTTAAGAACAGAATCTTGGGGAACTCCAGTGGAAAAAGGAGGAGAAGAGGAAGTAGAATTGTAAGTGATGCTGAAGGTGCATGGGATAGGTATAATGAGAACCAGCGAAGAGTACAGTCATAGAGACCAAAGGATTGGAGTTTTTTGATGAGGAGGGGCTGGTCAACGTGTCAAAGGCAGCTGAGAGGTCCAGGAGTAGGAGTACAGAATAGTGCCAATTGTTTTTTGCTGTTTAGTAGATTATTTGTGAGTTTTAGGAGAGCAGATACTGTGGAGTGTTGAGAGAAAAATCCAGACTAAAGGGGATCAAGAAGAATATTCTTAGTGAGGTAATATCCCCTTACTGATAAGCTTGTTTAACTTCACTCTATGTGAGGTACCCCTTGTATTTTATTGCACCAAATAAACCTGTAAACTGTCTGCACTGGGAGGGGCTTTTTCTTCTCTCGCCTGCCTGGAATTGCTGGAATGCAGCATCAAGTCATTGGTGTAACAGCCACTGTTCACTTTTAAGATGAGACTCCAGGCTGATACAGGCCAGGCTGTTTGTGTGTTCGCTGAACACACAAACAAATTGGGCGCTCAGCAGGAAGTTTGTCTGTCTGTGAGCGCCCCATAATGCACTGTGCTCTTGCAGTACATTGATTGCTGATGATTGGCCAAAGCATGCTCCTGACCTGTATGCTTTGGTCAATCACAGCACAATGTACTGTCAGAGCCATGATTGCCCAAAGGCAGAGTGCAACGCCCCACACCATATAAGGCTATTGCTTACACCGCAGCCATGTATAGTGTGTGGCAATCGAGATTAGACAGGTAGTTAGTGGATAGTGTGTTCAGTCAGTTTAGTGCAGTCAGTGTAGTGTACAGGCATGCTCAACTTTTAAAATGTATTGATATGTTGTAGCCCTGGGTCCCCCCTAAGTGCTCCCCAAGTTTAGTGTCCCTGTCACTTATGGTTCGTGAGCAATGCTATGTCAAGCTGACCAATATTTCCCATAGATGCCAATGTTAAAGACGGGGAGCAATGCCATTTCAAGCTGACCAAGATTTCCCATAGATGCTAATGAGCACTGAAAGCTGAAAAAAATTATTTAGGGTACGATTTACTTTTTTATTTTTTTTATCTGTATTGCAGGGATGCAACAATACATTACAGCATTAAAAATGCTATTTTTTCCTTTAGAAATGTCAGTATTGCTGTAGCAGGATGTTACAATGTACTTTACAGGCACATTAAGGGGACCCCCCAGGCATGATATTCAAAGTAATTTTTCATTTTTATTGTTTTACTTTAAGCATCGTTAAAATTACTGCTCCTAAAAAATTATATTAAAAAAAAAAAAAAAAATTGCATTGATACATGTCCCCCAGGGCAGTACCCAGCTTCCCATACACTTTTTAACTGGCATATAAGCCTTTAAAATGAGAACTTTTCATTTTTCATGTTCATGTCCCATAGACTTTAATAGAGTTAGCATGTTTGCTAGAACTTTTTCCCTGTTCTAGATATTCTGGTGCAAACTGAACAGGGGGGTGTTCGGGCCATCCCTTTTTTTCACTTCATGCAATAGCTGAAGTGCAGAGTGGAAGCGCCCACTTAATTAAAGAACCCACTTTATTGAAAGAACCCCAGCCAATACCCCCTCAGCAACATAAAAAATTTACATTTATTTATTTTTTTATGAAGCCTGCAGAGCATTGCACCTGTGATGAGCAGATCATGGGGTATGTGTCAGACTCCTGCAGAATCTCAGTATAGCTGTCTACCTGTATCTCCCAAATGGACAGACAGTTACTAGAGAGCAGGGAGATAAATGAACTTTGAGAGTACTCACCAGCACCCTTGACTGTTCATTGAGAATAACAAGCCATCTACCACAGTTACAGAGAGTAGTTGTAGTTTATTCATTCACAGATTGCTGTAAATTAATGATGTGACCGTGTGGGTGGAGCCCTGCATGGCCACACCCTTTTTAAATTGTGACAGCAGGTATGGGGAGAAGATCCCCCATCTGCTTTTTATAGTCGAGGATTGGAAGGGCACAGGCAAGTGCTCTTGGTAACATGTTACACCCTGGTGTAACATGTAATATGTTACCAAAGGTGAACTTATCCTTTAAAGGTACTCCAAATGCAAGTCAGGTAGTCAGTTCTTTGGTTGTAGTACTACTCAATCTGTATGATTTGCTTTGAGAATAAAAGTTCTTTATGAACTTCATCCTGCATCTATTTCAAGAACCCTGTCACGCTACTTTGCTTATTCTTAAATATGTCTCTTGCTCATTCAACATTGTTAAAATACCTTTGTAGAAAATAATGCAAAATAACAAAAAGCAGACTAAGAAAAAAAATCAACATTTCAGATCCCCTATTTTTCCTAAACTCTGTGAAGAAAAGGGGTAAAATAGGATAAATTAGTTCCTTACAAAACATTTATAGATTGGAACCAATTACTAAAAAAGGGACAGGTGCAAATAATAAAAGCACTACATTATTTGTTCTCTTTTTATAGGAAGGATTATATTTTAATTTTTTTCAAAATTTGCTATGGGTTTTTAAAAATTAAGTTAATAATAGAAATTTACTAGAATTTACTAAAGGATTTAAGATTGGCTTTAATGGCCCATTCATTGTCATTATCCCCTCTTTTACTGGCTGGCCTTTTGGTGTTATATGGGGGGAGGGGACAGTTTTTAAGACGATTATGTGTAAGCTAGAATTCCACTTTAACCACTTGCCGACCAGCTGTCGCAGTTATACGGCAGCAGGTTCCCTGCAAATTGCCGTACCTGTACGGTGGCCTGCGGGAGCAATCCTGGGGAGCGGGTGCACGCCCACTTGCCAGCGGGGAAGCTGAGTGCAGTGGCCGCGATTGGCTCAGGACACCCGCGATTGCTCCTCGTGAAGAGATAACAGCGGTCTTCTGTTTAAACACAGCAGACCGTTGTTCTCTCTGGTATCAATGCAAAGCTCCTGTGTTCCTCTTATTTAGGAACACAGGTCTCTGTATCGATTCCATTAACTCATCCCCTCCATAGTTAGAAAACACCCTCTAGGCTCACATTTAACCCTTTGATCGCCCCTTGGGTTACCCCTTCACTGTCATTCACTGTGTCATTATTACAGTAACATTGCATATTTTTAGCACTGATTACTGTAGTAATGTCACTGGCCCCCCCCCAAAAGTGTCAAAAATGTCAGTTAGGGGTCCGATCTGTCCGCCGCAATGTTACAGGCCTGCTAAAAATCGCAGATCGCTGCCATTACTAGTAAAAAATTAAATAAAATAAAAATGACCATAAATCTTTAACCTAGTTTGTAGACGTGATAACTTTTGCGCAAACCAATCAAAATATGCTTATTGGGATTTTTTTTACCAAAAATATGTATCAGAATACAAATTGGCCTAAAATTATTATATTTTTATTGGGAATGTTATATAGCAGACAGTGTAAAATATATATATA
Source organism: Pelophylax lessonae (assembly GCF_965119305.1). Taxonomy (NCBI): domain Eukaryota; kingdom Metazoa; phylum Chordata; class Amphibia; order Anura; family Ranidae; genus Pelophylax; species Pelophylax lessonae. The sequence goes on from NC_138775.1 coordinate 155,229,153, forward strand.
TATTTTTTTTGTTTTGTTTTTTCAGAATTGTCGCTCTTTTTTTATTTATAGCGCAAAAAAAATTAAAATTTCACAGGTGATCAAATACCACCAAAAGAAAGCTCTATTTGTGGGGAAAAGGGACATACATTTTATTTGGATACATCATCGCACAACCTTGCAATTGTCTGTTAAATTATTTAAACTCAGTGCTGAATCTCAAAAAAATGGCCTGGTCATTAGAGGGGAAAACCTTCCAGTCCAGAAGTGGTTAAAATAGTGCCAAAAAAGATAAAATATATTGCACTGTACCGGTGCTCTCCTGGAACCTGGATGACTTTCCGACTGTATTATATAGGAACGCTGCTGCTGCAAACCGATCAGAGGCCAGCATGTCTCCTGATGATGGAGGGTTTGGAGGATTTCCATAGTATCACTTTTACACCCTTGACCAACATTCTTTGCAAGCCGTGTATTTCAATTTTTAATATTTAATGTATTTCAGCTCTTATTTACTATATTGTTCATTTTGTATGGCATATATTTGTAAGTAGACATGTGATGTGTCAAACTATCCACTATTTTTAATGAATTGAATAAAATTATATTTTTATACAATTGGATGTGTGGTAGCCTATATAGTCCCACCTATAGGTTTTTTTTTTTTTTTTTTTTGCCTTTTGTTCTCAGAAGTGGTTAAAGTGCTATTGTTTGATATTTATCAACACTGCATAAGAAAAAAATCTGAAACATTTTCTTAAAGGCAAAATAGTGGCTTATACATTAAATTGTCCCAGACAGACACTTGCAGATGGATGTCTGTAATTACCCTCATGTACTGTTTATAATTACACAGATTTTTGTGTTTTGTTACTATGAATATCAAAAGCTAATTTTGATGTTCATTAGGCAGCAATCCACACAATCCCTTCAGGGCACATTTGATGAATTTTCTATACAAGTGAGGTTGCCAGGAGCAGCATTATCTGAATGAGAATTTATCAGAACGTGAATCAATTTTGTATTATTGGTAGATGCCAATGAATGAATTTACTCAGCATGTTGTTTTGTAGTGTTTGTTGTTTCTGTTTAGAGATCATGAAAAGACAGCCATTCACGATAGAAAGAGATTTTAGGTACTAAGTACAGAATATTGTGTGAAAATAAACATAAACATGTATATTAAACACAGAAAACCCTTCCATAATAAAATTTAAGTTATCAAGATACAACCCAGGAACGTAATGTACAGTGTGTGTGTGGAGGGGGGGGGATATACTTTTATGATAAACAATTGCAAGTAGGTAGGTGTCAAGGCTGATGGCGGCACAATTGCCACATTCCAAAATGATGCAATACAAAAAGCCCAAAAAGTCCAAAAAGTCCCACAGGAATTTGTAGGGCATAGGCCAGCCAAAGAAGTAAAGTAAAGTAAAGTAAATTTTTTAGGGCCTATGCCCAAAAAATATCTGTAGGACTTTTTGTGCTTTTTGTATTTTATGGTACTGCTTAGTACATTGGTATTAAAACCACAAAATGGGGAAATAGTAATAAGCTGGAAATTATCTAAAACTCTTTTTACTACAGTGAACCCTAAAGAATAACAAAAGGCAAAACCTTTTTGTGGGTGTTTTGGAGAGGGATTCAGGTGTCAGGTTTTTATTGTTGTGCCCCCTTAGGGATATTCACCCTATCTATTTGTCCTATTTACTATTATCACTGAAAATAAAGTACATTTTCAAATGTTGGCTTGTCACCAGAACAGGGATGGAGGGGAAATGTTTTAACCCTCCTCTTATGTTAGAATTCCGTTACTATCCATGATGTTAGGGTCAGTTTTGACCCGTGTTTTAAATCAGCCATAAAATACCCTCTGAATAATTATTTATCATCAAATTTGTTTCTTACCTCTTGGTTACCTTGTTAGGCTTCTTTATCCTTGAAAAGATTGGTTTTAATATTTTTGGTGTGACCCCTAGACCTTTCTTTTGATAGCATACCTCTCATTGTCAAATTGAAAAAATGGTAAAATAAAGTCAGCAACTCTGAAATGAATTTGTCCTATGTTTCTTCACTTTATTTAGAGAAGCAGACAAGCAGGAAAAGAGATAGGCCCCTCCCTAACTACAGCTCACAGGGCAGAGAGGGGATTGGCTGTCACTGTTACTAAGCAGAGAGAGTGTTTATGATTTCAGTTTTGGCACTTTTTAGTGTCCTAAAATCCTATATTATAACTGGGTCAGAATTGACCCTAACACCATGAACGTCTTAATTTTCACCACAGTATTTTATAATTTAGTGAAAAGGATTCTTTTTCTATTACATTGTTTAAATAGAGGTTCCTGACAAAGTAAAAAAATCTTGATGCAATAAACAAATTTATGTGATACTTATAGACATTCAAAACCTGAAAACGGGTCAGTTTTGACCCTAACACAAGAGGAGGGTTAAGTGGTGACAACCTGGGATTCCCTCACTTTGGAGTGATTTTTCCCTCACATCCTGTTTGTGAGGGGAAATCGCCCCAAAGAAACACAGATGGGAAACATATAAGGGCTATAACTCTCTCTTACTCTACCCAAATGAAAAAAAAAAGTTTTGCCTTTAGTTTTACTGTAAAGAAAACCGAGATAATCTATATACATATCTTATATAGAAATGTGCTATACAGTAATAAAAAAATCACCTACGTCCTGAAATTAATAAAGCATTGGAAGTTGGTTGAGGCAATATGGACTTTCATGGTACGACTTACATACAATAATATTTTATAAAAAAATATACATTTATTGATTTTGACAATTATTAAAAACACACAACCACCTAACGGAGGGGGGGAACAAAAAGAAAAAAAAGACATATATTTGCGTATGGGTCAATCAAGGGCAAGGGAACCTCCACTTAGCAACTAGACCAATACATTTGAAAACAGACAATAAATAGTATTACATTTGCATAGTAGTAGTGTGGATTCCTAAACAGAGGGACCACTGCTCCACCTCCAATTCACTCAACATGTTTTGCGGCAATAGGCTTCATCAGGAGTATGATTCAGGAGGAATGAATCTAAATGAAGATGCAAATAGCAAAAAGCCTACACATACATAGCCAGACAGGGTAATAACATCATTAATAAGACTTAGCAAATACATATCTAAAAGTGCTGCTTGGAAAATCTATCACTGAGCAATGGTAGGAGAGAACATAATTGAGCCAAGTAGATGGATATTTTTAAAGATTTGAAGAAGGACTCCAAATATACCCTCTGAGGCAAGATAAAGGCCAAGCTGAATATTGAGTCCCAAGCATAAATTTAGAGAAAGCACAAGGTTCCTATATGCATATTAGGATAACCTATAAAATCAAAAAAGGGTAGTAATGCTAATGATATTATCTGTATACATAGAAGAGTAATAGTGTATATAGACAATAGAGGCATATACATACCTCAAAAATGTGTATAAACAAAGGCCAAGTCATTCATCATACACCACAAAGGGGGCCCTCAGACATTAGGGGCCAATGATGCCATATTAAGGGTGTCTAAAAAGGTAAATGGATAAGCCATATTAAAATGGGTAGATTTTTTTTATATAAAAAATTTTTATTTAAAAATTGGAATCATGGGAATCAAGGTATAAGCTGCCAAAAGAAGCGTCTTACCTGGGATCCTGAGGCTCTGAGGAAGAGGCTAAGCCTTGAAACGCGTAAGCCTTCAAGCTCCAGAGGACAATACACCCTTTGGTTCTGATGCTGGTGGCAACACATTCATTTGATATGCTTGCACCAAGAATTTTTTTGTGAGTATCTTTAAACCTTTTAATAATAAAATCTTTGTGCGCTGTGTGATGCACTCCCAACACAAAAGAGATATAAGCAAATGAGCAGCTCCATGAAAAAAAAATCCCAGTCCAGTGGAGCCGCATATGTGCGTATGGTTTGCGCTAAGGGGTTGGAGGCTGGTGCGTTGCTGTAATGTATCACAATACAAGGTAATGCACAATCCTAGTGTAATGGATTGTCATGTTATTCTCTATGCTGAGAATGTATAATCTTAAAATATATGTAAAAGTTTTAAAATCATTTTTTTTCTACTCTTCACTGAAATCTTTTACAGGAAAAAATGGAAATAAACGATTTAAATGATCATAAAAGCTTTGTGTCAGTTTCTCTTTTCTCTCTCTTAGTTTTTGTGTCACAATATTTAGCAAATCAACAGCCACACACGTATGTTGTCACAAATAGTAGAAACGTACTTATTGCTTTATCTGCTACATTTGGAAAATGCTTTTACAGGCCAGCCAAACATTAAGACCATGGATGAGAAGAAAACAGTTCTAAAATGAAGAGCTACAAGATACATTACGTTCTCCTTCTTTTAAAACTGTTATATGTGAAGGCCTTGAGACCAGGATCACTATTCATCTGTAGTGTTCTATTTCCAGAATAGTAAGAATATATTTTTCAAAAGAAATGAATAGCTGTCTAAAATGCTTCAGTATTCTGTCTGTATGTTCATATTCATGGAGATACTATTTTTCATAAGAAGGGAAAATACTATCTCCATCAACTTGCTTGGAAAAGAGCTGTTTACGTTTTTTTTTTATTTTATACAATTATTAAAATAACTGTTTATACATTTTTGGTCCCATTTTTGTTTTTCCATACATTTTGAATCCCCAGAGAAGTCTAAATGGTGGGGACTTCTGCAGAAAGCAATTGTGAATTGTTTCATTATGTGTGTTAGCCCCCATTCACATTGGCGCAATATGACATGTGATTTGACAGGTCAAATCACATGACAAATCGCAGCCTATTGCCAGCAATGGCACCGTCCTGAAAAGTGTGATGCCGACTTTGCGGCGCCGCACCGATTTCCAGAAGTAGTTTCTGCACTACTTTTGGCGACTTCTGGGGCAACTTCAATAGACATCTGGGCATGAAAAGCACAGATGTCTTTCAAATCGCCCCTGAAGTCGGACTGAAATACGGCTTTGAAATTGAGCGAGTTCAGATGAAGTTGCACGATTTCAAAGTCGCGGTCAATGTGAACGAGGGCTTAGGCTGGTCATACATGTACAATTTTCTGTTAGATTTACCAAAAACCATATAATAGGAGGTCAAAACTAAACAACACTTTCAATTGTATCATATAAGGCAGGTCTCTGTGCTACATAGTTAAAGGTAAATCTAAAGAAAATTGTAAGAAAATTGTAAGAAAATTGTATAATGTATGGCCAGCCTTAGTGTGTTCCAGGGGCACTTGTGACAGCACTGGAGCACATTATGGGAGGCAGTAATCATCCTATAATAGGAAGCACCTGATAAAAAACCTTTATGACAGGATCATAAGGTATTCTTTTAATAAAAGTAGCATGTTTAAAAAAATTGAAAACAACTTTTGACTTTATATTAACATGTCAAAGTCTAGGAGATCTTAACAAATACTTCAAACCTTATCTATCTATCTATCTATCTATCTATCTATCTATCTATCTATCTATCTATCTATCTATCTATCTATCTATCTATCTATCTATCTATCTATCTATCTATCTATCTATCTATCTATCTATCTATCTATCTATCTATCTATCTATCTATCTATCTATCTATCTATCTATCTATCTATCTATCTATCTATCTATCTATCTATCTATCTATCTATCTATCTATCTATCTATCTATCTATCTATCTATCTATCTATCTATCTATCTATCTATTTCTCTCTCTGTCTATATATATATTCTTTTGTACATTTATGTCATAATAATTGATTAACCGCTTACCAACCGCCTGCCTCATATATACTGAGACAGGCTGGCTCCGTTGCACGAATTGTCGTACCTGTACGGCAATCCGCGGGAGCAATCCTGGCAGCAGACGCGCCCCCATTTGCCAACAGGGAAGCTGACTAATGAGGACTGCGGCCACAATTGCCGCTGGGCACCCGCAATCGCTCCCCGTGGAGAGAGAACAGTGATCTGCTGTTGTAAACACAGCAGACCGTTGTTCTCTCAGGAATCAATACTGTGCTCCTTCTATTAAGGATCACAGGTCTCTGTGTTGATTCCACAAGCCTATCCCCCTCACAGTTAGACAACTCCCCCTAGGCATACATTTAACCCTTTGATCGCCCCTGGGTTAACCCCTTCCCTGCCAGTGTCATTATTACAGTAACAGTGCATATTTTTAGCTTTAATTACTGTAGTAATGTCACTGCCCCCCCAAAAATGTCAGTTAGGGGTCCGATCTGTCCGCCACAATGTTGCAGTCTCACTAAAAGTTGCTGATTGCCGCCATTACTAGTAAAAAAAAAAAAAAAAAAAATGACAAATCTTTCCCTGCTCATGGGAATCAAAATACGCTTATTTTATTTTTTACCAAAAATATGTAGCAGAATACACATTAGCCTAAAATGATGAAAAAAATAGATTTTTAATTTTTTTTTTTTTGGGGGAATGTTATATAGCAATAAATTACATTTTTTTTTTTTTTCAGAATTATTGCTCTTTTTTTGTTTATAGCACAAAAAAAAAAAAATAGTACAGGTGATCAAATACCACCAAAGAAAGCTCTATTTGTGAGAAAACAAACACATCAATTTAATTTTGGTACAGCATCGCACGTCCGCGCAATTGTCCATTAAAATAATGCAGTGCGGAATCGCAAAAAATGGCCTGGTCATTAAGGGGGAAAAATCTTCTGGTCCACAAGTGATTAATTAAACATTTAGGGAACCTAATTTATCAAGTTACATGTTAATACATGATTTTGGTATATACACGTTTACATTCCTCACAAGTTTATTTTTTTATAGTGTGCTGTATTAGGTTTTGTTTTGTTTTTGTTTTTAGTTAGTGTTTAGTTTCACTGATGGTAGTTATATAGGTTAAGGATAGTGCATAGTATTTCTTTATTTATTTATAGAGAAGCTATTATACTGCCTTTTCTTTGTTGACTAGGGTAAGTGAACATGGAAACATATTCCAATCACTATAATAGTATTTACATAAGCACACTTAGTTCTGAAGATTAAGACCCCGTTCAGACAGGGGCGACACGACTTGGTGGGGCGACCTGTGAAGTCGCGGTGCACGCTCGGCGCGACTTGCACGGACTTCATATCATTGAAGTCAATGCAAGTCGCCTCCAGGTCGCCCCAAAGTAGTACAGGACCCTTTTTCTAAGTCGGAGTGACTTGTGTCGCTCCTATTAGAACGGGTCCTGTACTATTCAATGGCGAGCGACCCACCGCGACTTGTCAGGCGACAAGTCGCGCTATTGTGAATGGGGTCTTACAGATGAAAGAAGTAGTTCAATCAGAAATATGCATGTGTTGGTAGGGTTACATACTGTATATATTTACAAATAACACAAAAAACAACATTTCCAAGACAATGTAAGTACAGGTATGGTGGTGTTTTATCTCAGCTTGGTAATATTAAATGCTTTTGTGTTCCAGGAAAAAGAAAGAGAGCATATGTCTTGGTATCAATACCTCTTCTTTCTATGCAGTGGCTACCAAATGTATATGGGGTGCAACCTGACTGGAGAATCCAAATAAGGTTGCTGTTTAGAACCCTTTAGAGATGCGGCAAGCAAACAAAAAAAATAATAATGAGGCCTTCAAAGTAGAAAAAAATATAATGTAACAAAATTGTGAAGCTGAGAATTTTTATAATATATGGGGGGCACACAATGAATGGTTTTAAATATATTCCAACTTCTCAGAATTTCAAATGAAGATATTCCACAAGTAAAAATATATGAGATAGCATCTGGAAACCACAGTCTCTTATATCTGCTCCATCCCGGGGCTGCTGCCTATTTTAGACTTTTCAGCATTTAAGCCTGGTACACATGATAAGTATATTAGACAAACGATTGTTTTGTTTTTTTTGCATGCTAGTCTCCATATCTAAAATGAATAAGTTACTAAAGTACGAAAATTCTTGTACAACAGAATAAAAATTAAAAAGTGATGTAATGTATTTGTGTTGTATTTTCAGATAAAAAGTGTACTGATTAAACAAAAAATGTACGATCTGGTGTTTGTCCATTTGGAAAATTTTGTACGAAAGCTGTGCACTAGCGATCAGATTATTGTACGATCGTTTTTTTTTTTTTTTTGTGGCATTTTTTAGTGGTATTTTTTGTACGATGTTCTGATCTTGTGAACAAGGCTTTGGAGTTTACAGGAGTGTTGGATCCCATGCTGTGGTTCTATCCTCTGACCCTTACATCAATTCTGTATCCTGTAATGATATAGTGGCTGGAGAAAGAAATTACAGTAGAGGGCACAGGCATTCCTGTCATATGCTAAAAAGCCTGACAGAGTCTGCACTGCTGGAATGGAAGGGTAAGAGATACTGGCTGTGGCAAAGGTAAGTATAATAGCTTTCAATTGCAGGGAATTTTCAGATGGCTATTTTTTGGTGATTGACAGGGTCACTTTAAGTTTCTAGTAACACTGTACAAAATGAAATCTGCCACTTTAAACATTATTACTGTAAAAATAAATATTTGTGCAGCTGACAAATTCATTCAACATAGTTTTTTAGATAATTTTTTTCCCCTAATTTTATCTTGCAGATTCATGAGGAACTGATGTCAGTGCTGTTATAATTCATGTGATACCAGTGTAATGGTGAAATGTCACCTTTATACTGGTAGACTTTTGAATCTGTTACACTAAGACTTTTGGATCTGTTATTATTTAAAAAAAACAATAAAGTCTGGAGCAGATAGCTTTGAAAAAAATTACATCTTTTTCTTTACTTATGGACCAGGAGAAAGCTTATGTTCCACTGTGCTGAAGGAGCTTAAGAGTCACATTTCAAAGTGTTACCCATTCTTCTTGTGCAGTCAGTTAGTGGATAATCACAGAGATGGTTTTTGGCTGTAAAATCTAAAACACGTATTTCAGCCTACTGGCAGGGCCGTCTTTAATATTTATTGGACCCTGGGCAAACATTTTCTTGGGCCCCCCATGCAATTTCACTCTCCGTCTTCTCTGAGACATACAATAAACAGCAGCTAGATTCAAAATCAATTTACTTAATCAGATCAGGCAGCAATTGCAATTGGTTGCCAGAGGTTACAGTGTATCATTACTGCTCACTGATTGACTGCTAGAGGTTACAGTACACACTATGGCTTACTGTTTATTTGCTCGAGGTTACAGCACATGACTACTGCTTGTTGATTGGTTTCTAGAGATTACTGTACAATAACACTGCTCACTGATTGGTTGCTAGAGGTTACTGAACATCCCTACCACTCACTAATTGGTTACTAGTGGTTACTGCATATTATTACTGCTCACTGATTGGTTGCAAGAGGTTAGTGCACGTCATTACTGCCCACTGATTGGTTTCTTGGTGCACACCATGGACTGGCGAGGTGAGGGGACCCATCAATAGACAGAAAACTCCTAGGGATACTAGGACTCCTGGGATCAGTGGCATTACTGGGGAAAGGGGGTGATCCGTGGCAATTCTGAGGGGTAGATGGGATCAGTGACAGTGGTGGAGGGATGGGATTAATCAGGAGGCATTACACTGTGGCAAATTCTGAATCATGTAGAGCAAAGCAGGACATCTTTGGCAAGTATATAGTGGGGGATTCTACACTGACCACCAATGTGAGGGGAGATTCTACACTGACCACCAATGTGAGGGGCAATTTGCACTGACCACAATGCAATGGGTGATTTTATGCCCCCCACCAATATAAAGAGGGATTTCTACACTGACACCAATGTAATAGGAGCATTTTTACCAACCACCAGTGTAAGGGGGGATATACAATGACCTCCATGTAAGCGGGAGTTTACACTGACAACCATTGTTGAAGAGATTTGTACTGACCACCAATGTAAGGGCAATTCTGCACTTACCACCACTGTAAAGGGAAATGAACACTGATCACCAATGTAATGAAGAAGTTACACTGACAACCAAAGTAAGGGGGACATTTGCACTGACCACTAGTGTGAATGAAAGATTTTTCACCAAGCCCAATGTAATGAGAAGATTTACACTGACCACCAATGTAACTGAGACATTTAGACTGCATTCATATTTCTTCTGTCAGGAAAACATGCAAAATTGCTTTCCTGACACCACAGAAATGTGCTGCCCTTCGCCTGGTACACAGCAGTGGCATTAATTGTTAATGACACCTTCACGCATCTGCTGAGATGTGAGTATTCACATCCACCAAAATTCAGGGTGCTGTGCCACCCATGGTGTTTTGAAAAAAGGTTCCCCCTCCAATTTGCTTACCTTTGCAGAACAGGTTGATGGTGGCTTAATGACCTCAATTGTAGGCAGGACTTTCAAGCCTTTAGTAAAAGGCAAGGGTGACCAGCGCTATGGAGTATGAGGTAGAACAGTGTAAAACGGGTGCAAAGGTGTAAGCAGCCAACAACCAAACCCAGAAGGGTTAAGGATAAAGTGAAATGTGCAAAGGGGGTTGAAACGGCGCTACCTGAAAAGTGATTGAGTGCTGATTGTAGTGCAATAGTGTGCAGATGCCCTTTGAAAAGGGGGGATGACACCGGCAAATAATGAATATGTAAATACTGATTATATTTTCAAAGGGTTAAAAACCACACATTTCCTTATCAGTAACCACAACCGATATGATCTGTTAGTGTGTGGTGAGTTTTATCTGTAAATAATAATAGTGCCAACAAGTGAGCAAATATTATAGTGGGTTTATTCCAATAGTGATACAGTGCAATTCAAACAATATATAATATATAAATCCCTGGTAGTGAAGTGATGGGTATATGTAACCAAAGTGAATACTGAAGTGCTGTATTCCTTAGAGGTGTAGGTGCTGTAGTACCCCCGATGACCACTAGGTGAGGTATATACGACCTGTTCACATGAAGTGGTCCCAAGAGGGGTAGATCGTGGGGTCCTCTCTTTATCCAGCAAGGCACCGACTGGTAATCTCACGAAAAGAAAGAAGAGGGGAGCCCCATCAAGTAGTTTGCAAAGTTATGCCAACATAGACCGGAAGTGACGTAATGACGCAATGGACCCAGCAGACGTCCTCTGACGAAACGCGTAGGGCGGGTCCATTGCGTCATTATGTCACTTCCGGTCTCGGACTTGGCAGCCGTGGAACGCGGAAGCTTCCCGGCGTTGCTCTACACTGATCCGAGGCAGCTTCACCGTGAGTTATTACTACTTTCTATATTGGCATAACTTATGTGTGGTTTTTAACCCTTTGAAAATATAATCAGTATTCACATATTTATTATTTGCCGGTGTCACCCCCCCCTTTTCAAAGGGCATCTGCACACTATTGCACTACAATCAGCACTCAATCACTTTTCAGGTAGCGCCGTTTCAACCCCCTTTGCACATTTCACTTTTCAAGCCTTTACCTCCCCAGTGGGCAGCATTCAACAGAAGTGAAGGTGGATATGGCCTCAGGGTGTCATGATATACATATGAATACTGCCTCTATTTACATATCAATGCAGCTGGTCCGCGGCTATTTACATATTAATGCCACACGATTTACATATCATTACAGGTTATTTACAGGTAAACACAGGGTCTGCAGGTGAGTCATCTGTACATGGCAATAGGGCAGAGCTGGGCAGTTATGGGACTAAAACTTTAAGGGAATTTAAACAGGGATAGTTGGCAAGTATGAGGCAGCTGCTTTGGGCCCCACAACAATGATGGGGCCCAGGGCAGCTTCCCCTTTTGCCCTGCCTACTGGTCCTAAATGTTGTGACTGTATAGATTTTCTTTTTTCAGGCTTGTTAATAAAAAAACATAGCCCTGGTGATCCTGCAAATCTTTTGTAGCACCCTCCTAGGTAGGTGCAAGGAAAGAGCATATATGTGGCCCTGTCTGCTTATCGGGGGCCTGATCATTTAGTTAGGCTGTCACATGTTTCCAGGTGTGATCTGTTGAGTCTGGGGAGTCTCCCCACTGTTTCCAATGAGGGCTCTTATTGGACAGTGGAGTAAACCTAGCCAATAGCACACCTGGGCTTATAGCTGTCTCAGTGAGCGCAGTTTGCTGCAATGCACCCTGGGATGAGTTATAAGTCTGAGGGGAGCATGTGACAGGGTGTCTTTGGCGGGAAGCAGAGTCCCAGGGGGAGGCTGACGGCTGTCTCTCCTCCTGTCAGAGCTAGAGAAGGTGTCCTGGGCAGTCAGCCTAGAGAACGAAGGTTGAGCTGGGCTGCAGAGAGGGATCCACAGTGCTGTGGACTGAGTGGAGCTGCTGGGCAGAAGTTTCGGGGAAAAACAGTGTTGTGAGTATTTGAAACCGCCCAGGGGTCTGCTTAGGAGAGGGAACCACTCCAGAAGGTCAAAGGAATCCGGGAGCCAGCTAACCAGTAGAGGAGGCTTAGGAAAGGGGGTGCCAGTGTCTAAGTCCTGAAGATAAGAGAGTGAAAGGGTGTGCCGGTGTGGGCCCTGAAGTGTTCAGCAGTGCAGCAGAGTATACAAGTAGCTACCTCAGCAAGGAGTGCTTAAGGGAGCCTAAAGAGGACTTCTTCATTTAGGAAAGCAGTCAGAAGTCAGTTCAGCGTTAACAGGCAGCAGGCCAGTGCTAACCAGCAGCATCAAGACTGCACCAATCTGCATTTTTCAACTGTCCCTAGCAATTTGTGCATAGTTGAGCCAAAGGAGTATCCCACTCATCCCTTCTCCTATCCAAGTTGCCAAATAAATACAAAAACCCAAAGATATTGGACTGGTCATTGTCTCAGTGCTTACACTTGGAGAAATATGCTTAAATGTGCTGTTGTTGCTAGCGGTAACCCAGGGGGACCCATATCCAGCAAAATAGCTGGGAATTGTGCTACACTTATACTTCCTGTCCTAAGGTTACAGTGTTCATTCCCGGCATTATAGCTATCAAGAAGCATTACTGTTACCCTAAGACAGACAGGAAGACTTATGAAGATTTCAATGTTTCCTTTTATACTTAACTTTGGGGGTTCTGTAGTCTATAGAGAGGATTGAAAATTATGGTAGCCAATAACAGTAGGCAAAGGCAGAGCACACAAGAAGTTATCAGCTCTTTTTTTTTTTTGGTATGATCAACAGTTATGTTTTTTTAACTTATCGAACATACAATTTTATGAGCCAATTTATTAGACAAAATGGTAGAAAACACGATTTCTTTGTTGGGATTTACATAAACTTTAAATATAGTCTGTAAGTATCAAGCCCCCACTCACCACAAGTTTTTGTTCACATAATAAACCAACTGGAATTTGTTTGTCTCTACAAAAATAGGAAACCGAAACCGTATCTCAAATATTCTTGTTCAGAATATTGAATTTTTATTTTAGGCTTCAAAAATGGATTGTCCTGTGGAGGACATCACTGTCCTTCTTGACTAGTCATCAGCACAAGCCTCACATGTTCATTGCTCGTGTTGCTAAGCATTTCAGGTTCTAAAAAGCTATTTGAGTTGTATTTAGGGTTGAGCGGACACCTAGATGTCCGTGTTCGACGGGTTCGGCCGAACTTTAAAAAAAAGTCCGGGTCCGTGTCCCGGACTTTTACCGAACTTTTCCCGGACACCGAACCCCATTGAAGTCAATGGGGACCCGAACTTTAAGGCACTAAAATGGCTCTAAAACACCAAAGGAAAGGGCTAGAGTGCTGCAAATGGCAGCAAAACGTAATTAAGAGCATGGCAAGTGCTCTGCAAACAAATGTGGATAGGGAAATAACTTAAAACAACAAAAAAAAACAGAAAAATAAAACAATGTTCTTCTTCATCTCTGAAGGACGAGGCCCATATGGAGTAGGAGGGAGGTTGAGGTGGTGGTGGATGTGGCGGTGACAAAGGCGTGCGCACAGGGTGTGCTGGGTGTGCCTGGGCACACCCTAATCACCTAGGGCACATAGCATTGCCAGTGAGGAGATGGGAAAGATCTCCCTGGGACCTGCTCTGCTCTATTTCTCCTTGCCTACAGGTACATGGCCCCGATACATTACTCTCCCTGCTGGCAAACACATGCATGTGTATTTCAACTTTGGGGTGCACACCTTAATGCAATAGGCTGCGCACACCTATGGGCGGTGTAGGTGGAAGCGGCGGTGGAGGAGGACCAGGGCCGGATTAACAGCATCATGGGCTTGGTGCTGAGGATTTTGAAGGGCCTTAAGGGCCGTGCCTTGCCATGCACCCAGAGGAGGAAGGGTGCAGCCATGCATGCCTAATTCAACATGGGATGCTGTCTCTGAAGCCCATAAACACATCCATGCATCGCCAACTGTCCCTCCTTGTCCGGCCTTCACGCTGTGTGGGGAGGTTCTGAGGGTGCTGCCTGGGGAAGCGAGCATAGAAGCCAGACTTCTGTGTTTACAAGTGACAGAAGAGCGGTAACAGTGAATATGGCCAACCCGGGGCCTATATAAAAGGTAGGGGCCTGGAGCTGCAGCTCCAATAGCCCCTACATTAATCTGGCCCTGAGGAGGAGGACGAGGTAGCCAACACTGCTTCTTTTCAAAAATTTTAAATGAGGGTACACCCCAAAAGAGTGAGAAAGAGCAAAAATGGAACAATGGGTGGGTAAGGTCGGTATCCATTGCTATTCTGCATAAGGTACGGAAAAGTCCCGTGGGATCCATGCCTGGTTCATTTTAATGAACGTGAGCTTGTCCACATTGTCTCTGGACAGGCGGCTGCGCTTGTCTGTTATAACGCCCCCAGCCGTGCTAAATACCCGTTCAGATAATACACTGGCTGCAGGGCACGCCAGCACCTCCAAGGCGTAAAGGGCAAGCTCAGGCCATGTGCCCAATTTGGAGACCCAGAAGTTGAAGGGGGCAGACCCGTCATTCACTACATGTAGGCGTGTGCACACATACTGCTCCACCATGTTGGTAAAATGCTGCCTCCTGCTAAGACGTTCCATCTGAGCTGCTGGTGCTGCTGTTTGTTGTGGCGTGCTGACAAAGCTTTTCCACATTTCGGCCATGCTAACCCTGCCTTCTGAGGTGCTGGCGGTGCCCTGGTTGCGTTGGCGACCTCCTCCTCCTCCTCCTCTGCCTTGTGCTTCCACTGTGGCCCCGCTGTCAGATGGGAATGCCAGCAGCATGGCGTCTACCAGCGTGCGCTTGTACTCGCGCATCTTGCGATCGCGCTCCAGTGAGTGAATTAAGGACGGTACGTTGTCCTTGTAACGGGGATCCAGCAGCGTGGCCACCCAGTAATCAGCACAAGTTAGAATGTGGGCAACTCGGCGGTCGTTGTGGAGACACTGCAGCATGTAATCGCTCATGTGTGCCAGGCTGCCCAGAGGCAACGAAAGGCTGTCCTCTGTGGGAGGTGTATCGTCCGTGTCCTCTGTATCCCCCCAGCCACGCACCAGTGATGGCCATGAGCTGGCCTGGGTGCCACCCTGCTGTGAACATGGTTCCATCTCCTCCTCCAGCTCCTCCTCCTCCTCATCCTCCTCATCCTCCAGAACTGTGCCCCTGCTGGACAATTGCGTCCCTGGCGTTTGCGTGTGCAGGAACCCACCCTCGGAGCCCCTTGCGAATGACTGCCCTGAAAGCCTTGGAAATGTTACCTCTTCATCCTCCTCCTCCTCCTCATCCTGTGCCACATCCTCTTCCATCATCGCCCGAATTGTTTTTTCAAGGAGGCATAGAAGTGGGATAGTTAAGCTGAGAACGGCGTCATTGCCACTGGCCATGTTGGTGGAGTACTCAAAACAGCGCAACAAGGCACACAGGTCTCGCATGGAGGCCCAGTTATTGGTGGTGAAGTGGTGCTGTTCCGCAGAGCGACTCACGCGTGCGTGCTGCAGCTGAAACTCCACTATGGCCTGCTGCTGCTCGCACAGTCTTTCCAGCATGTGCAAGGTGGAGTTCCACCTTGTGGGCACGTCACATATGAGGCGGTGAGCGGGAAGGCCGAAGTTACGCTGCA
The DNA here is from genome assembly GCF_965119305.1 of Pelophylax lessonae. NCBI lineage: Eukaryota > Metazoa > Chordata > Amphibia > Anura > Ranidae > Pelophylax > Pelophylax lessonae. The sequence continues at coordinate 155,245,068 of NC_138775.1, forward strand.
GCGCTGCCAGGCGAGCAGCAGCAGGGTGAGAACGCCGAAAGTGCGCACAAACGGCCCGCACTTTCTGCAGCAGCTCTGACATATCGGGGTAGTTTTTAAGGAACCTCTGCACCACCAAATTCAGCACATGCGCCAGGCAAGGGATGTGCGTCAAACCGGCTAGGCCCAGAGCTGCTATGAGATTTCGCCCGTTATCGCACACCACCAGGCCGGGCTTGAGGCTCGCTGGCAGCAACCACTCATTTGTCTGCTGTTCCATGCTCCTCCACAACTCCTGCGCGGTGTGTGGTTTGTCCCCCAAACAGGCAAGTTGTAAAACTGCCTGCTGTCGTTTACCCCTGGCCGTGCTGAAGTTGGTGGTGAAGGTGTTACGCTGTCCGGATGAGGAGGCGGTAGAGGATGAGGAAGCGGAGTAGGAGGAGTTAGGAACAGGAGGCAAACTGAAGCGCCCTGCAATCCTCGGTGGTGGAAGGACATGCGCCAAATTGCTATCCGCCTCAGGCCCATCCGCCACTGCATTTACCCAGTGTGCCGTTAGGGAGATATAACGCCCCTGACCGTGCTTACTGGTCCACGTATCCGTAGTTAGGTGGACCTTGGCACAGATGGCGTTGCGCAGTGCACACCTGATATTTTCCCCCACTTGGTTGTGCAGGGAAGGGATGGCTTGCCTGGAAAAGTAGTGGCGGCTGGGCACGACGTACTGTGGGACAGCCACCGACATAAGGTTTTTAAAACTGTGCGTCTCCACCAGACGGAATGACAGCATTTCAAAGGCCAATAATTTTGAAATGCTGGCATTCAGGGCCAGGGATCGCGGGTGGGTAGGGGGGTACTTCCTCTTCCTCTCAAGTGTTTGGGAGATGGAAAGCTGAACGCTTCCACGGGACATTGTGGAGATGGTTGTTGGTGACCCAGGTGGTGGTGTTGCTGACAGATCGTCTGTTTGCGGGGTGGCAGGTGCCGGTATCACTACAGATGTGGCTGGAGCGGCCGAGACTGCAGCAGAAGAGGAAGCAGGATGAGCCAGAGACGTTTCTTGGTTTTGAAGGTGTGTACTCCACTGCAGCTCGTGCTTTGCACTTAGATGCCTGATCATGCAGGTTGTGCTCAGGTTGAGAAGGTTTATGCCTCGCTTCAAGCTCTGATTGCACAGGGTGCAAACCACTCGTGTCCTGTCATCAGCACATTTTCTAAAGAACTTCCACGCTAGAGAACTCCTTTGAGCTGACTTTGGTGCGCTCGTTCCCTTGCTGCGTTGGGCAGTAGCGGGCGTAGTGTCTAGGGCACGGCCGCTCCGCTTCTGCACCCTGCTCCCTCTTCTGCTGTGCTGGTGGCTCTGTGCGACCACCGCCTCTTCCTCCAAACTACTCAGGTCACCTGCATGACGTTCATTCCATGTGGGGTCGAGGACCTCATCGTCCTCCACATCATCTTCCACCCAGTCTTCACCCCTGCCCTCCTTGTCGGTCTCCACAATGCTGAACGCCGCAGCAGTTGGCACCTGCGTTTCGTCATCATCGGAGACGTGCTGCGATGATCCTTGCATGTACTCATCTTGAGAAATAAGTGGTTGGGCATCGCTGCACTCAATCTCTTTCACTTCTGGGGCAGGGCTAGGTGGATGGCCCTGGGAAACCCTGCTGACAGAGTCCTCAAAAAGAATAAGAGACTGCTGTATGGCTTGGGGCTCAGACTGCTGGCCTGATTTGCAAGGGGGTGAGGTGAAAGACGGTTGGACATTGGCTGCAGGTGCCAACTCTGACCTTTCTGCAGTAGACTGGGTGGGAGACAATGTGAAGGAACTGGAGGCACTGTCAGCAGCAAACCAATCTACTATCGCCTCAACTTGTTCTGGCCTCATCACTGCTAGGGGCATTTGATGCCCTACCAAATACTGATGCAGGTTCTGTCGCCTACTCACACTTGAGGAAGGTGTTTCACTTGTGCGTGTAGCTGGCACAGATCGACCACGTCCTCTCCTTGCAACAGGAGCTCTACCAGCAGCACCACGACCCAGGCCACGGCCCTTATTTGACGGTCTCCTCATATTTCTGTAATTTAAGATCTTGCCCTAGAAAGGTTTTTATTGAATAGCGGAATAGGAAATATGATCCAAAAAAGTGTATGTATCTCGCACGTACAAAACCACACTAGGCCCCAATTACTATTGTTTCTACCCCTAAAAGGATGGATGAGGAGTAGGAGGAGTATGGAACAGACAGCACCCTCAAATCTTCAGAAGTATGAGATGAACCCCAAAAACTTGGAAAGGTGGATCTCACACGTACCGACACAGACTATCCCGCAATTCAATTGATCCTCAAAGGTTTTTATTGAATAGCGGAATAGGAAATATGATCAAAAAAAGTGTATGTATCTCGCACGTACACAACCACACTAGGCCCCAATTACTATTGTTTGTACCCCTAAAAGGATGGATGAGGAGTAGGAGGAGGAGTATGGAACAGGCAGCACCCTAAAATCTTCAGAAGTATGAGATGAACCCCAAAAACTTGGAAAGGTGGATCTCACACGTACCGACACAGACTATCCCGCAATTTAATTGATCCTCAAAGGTTTTTATTGAATAGCGGAATAGGAAATATGATCAAAAAAAGTGTATGTATCTCGCACGTACACAACCACACTAGGCCCCAATTACTATTGTTTGTACCCCAAAAAGGATGGTTGAGCAGTAGGAGCAGGAGTATGGAACAGGCAGCACCCTCAAATCTTCAGAAGTATGAGATGAACCCCAACAACTTGGAAAGGTGGATCTCACACGTACCGACACAGACTATCTCGCAATTGAATTGATCCCCAAAGGTTTTAATTGAATAGCGGAATAGAAAATATGATCAAAAAGAAAGTGTATGTATCTCGCACGTACACCACCACACTAGGCCCCAACTACTATTGTTTGTACCCCTAAAAGGATGGTTGAGCAGTAGGAGGAGGAGTATGGAACAGGCAGCACCCTCAAACCTTCAGAAGTATGAGATGAACCCCAACAACTTGGAAAGGTGGATCTCTCTCACACGTATCAACACAGACTATCCCCCAATTTAACTGATCCCCAAAGGTTTTTGATTAAATAGCGGAATAGAAAATATGATCCAAAAAAAGTGTATGTATATCACACGTACACAACCACACTAGGCCCCAATTACTATTGTTTGTACCCCTAAAAGGCTAGATGAGGAGTAGGGGGGGTATGGAACAGGCAGCACCCTCAAACCTTCAGAAGTATGAGATGAACCCCAACAACTTGGAAAGGTGGATCTCTCTCACACGTACCAACACAGACTATCCCCCAATTTAACTGATCCCCAAAGGTTTTTGATTAAATAGCGGAATAGAAAATATGATCCAAAAAAAGTGTATGTATATCACACGTACACAACCACACTAGGCCCCAATTACTATTGTTTGTACCCCTAAAAGGCTAGGAGTAGGGGGAGTATGGAACAGGCAGCACCCTCAAACCTTCAGAAGTATGAGATGAACCCCAACAACTTGGAAAGGTGGATCTCTCTCACACGTACCAACACAGACTATCCCCCAATTTAACTGATCCCCAAAGGTTTTTGATTAAATAGCGGAATAGAAAATATGATCCAAAAAAAGTGTATGTATATCACACGTACACAACCACACTAGGCCCCAATTACTATTGTTTGTACCCCTAAAAGCCTAGATGAGGAGTAGGGGGAGTATGGAACAGGCAGCACCCTCAAACCTTCAGAAGTATGAGATGAACCCCAACAACTTGGAAAGGTGGATCTCTCTCACACGTACCAACACAGACTATCCCCCAATTTAACTGATCCCCAAAGGTTTTTGATTAAATAGCGGAATAGAAAATATGATCCAAAAAAAGTGTATGTATATCACACGTACACAACCACACTAGGCCCCAATTACTATTGTTTGTACCCCTAAAAGGCTAGATGAGGAGTAGGGGGGGTATGGAACAGGCAGCACCCTCAAACCTTCAGAAGTATGAGATGAACCCCAACAACTTGGAAAGGTGGATCTCTCTCACACGTACCAACACAGACTATCCCCCAATTTAACTGATCCCCAAAGGTTTTTGATTAAATAGCGGAATAGAAAATATGATCCAAAAAAAGTGTATGTATATCACACGTACACAACCACACTAGGCCCCAATTACTATTGTTTGTACCCCTAAAAGGCTAGGAGTAGGGGGAGTATGGAACAGGCAGCACCCTCAAACCTTCAGAAGTATGAGATGAACCCCAACAACTTGGAAAGGTGGATCTCTCTCACACGTACCAACACAGACTATCCCCCAATTTAACTGATCCCCAAAGGTTTTTGATTAAATAGCGGAATAGAAAATATGATCCAAAAAAAGTGTATGTATATCACACGTACACAACCACACTAGGCCCCAATTACTATTGTTTGTACCCCTAAAAGGCTAGATGAGGAGTAGGGGGAGTATGGAACAGGCAGCACCCTCAAACCTTCAGAAGTATGAGATGAACCCCAACAACTTGGAAAGGTGGATCTCTCTCACACGTACCAACACAGACTATCCCCCAATTTAACTGATCCCCAAAGGTTTTTGATTAAATAGCGGAATAGAAAATATGATCCAAAAAAAGTGTATGTATATCACACGTACACAACCACACTAGGCCCCAATTACTATTGTTTGTACCCCTAAAAGGCTAGATGAGGAGTAGGGGGGGTATGGAACAGGCAGCACCCTCAAACCTTCAGAAGTATGAGATGAACCCCAACAACTTGGAAAGGTGGATCTCTCTCACACGTACCAACACAGACTATCCCCCAATTTAACTGATCCCCAAAGGTTTTTGATTAAATAGCGGAATAGAAAATATGATCCAAAAAAAGTGTATGTATATCACACGTACACAACCACACTGGGCCCCAATTACTATTGTTTGTACCCCTAAAAGGCTAGGAGTAGGGGGAGTATGGAACAGGCAGCACCCTCAAACCTTCAGAAGTATGAGATGAACCCCAACAACTTGGAAAGGTGGATCTCTCTCACACGTACCAACACAGACTATCCCCCAATTTAACTGATCCCCAAAGGTTTTTGATTAAATAGCGGAATAGAAAATATGATCCAAAAAAAGTGTATGTATATCACACGTACACAACCACACTAGGCCCCAATTACTATTGTTTGTACCCCTAAAAGGCTAGATGAGGAGTAGGGGGAGTATGGAACAGGCAGCACCCTCAAACCTTCAGAAGTATGAGATGAACCCCAACAACTTGGAAAGGTGGATCTCTCTCACACGTACCAACACAGACTATCCCCCAATTTAACTGATCCCCAAAGGTTTTTGATTAAATAGCGGAATAGAAAATATGATCCAAAAAAAGTGTATGTATATCACACGTACACAACCACACTAGGCCCCAATTACTATTGTTTGTACCCCTAAAAGGCTAGGAGTAGGGGGAGTATGGAACAGGCAGCACCCTTAAACCTTCAGAAGTATGAGATGAACCCCAACAACTTGGAAAGGTGGATCTCTCTCACACGTACCAACACAGACTATCCCCCAATTTAACTGATCCCCAAAGGTTTTTGATTAAATAGCGGAATAGAAAATATGATCCAAAAAAAGTGTATGTATATCACACGTACACAACCACACTAGGCCCCAATTACTATTGTTTGTACCCCTAAAAGGCTAGATGAGGAGTAGGGGGAGTATGGAACAGGCAGCACCCTCAAACCTTCAGAAGTATGAGATGAACCCCAACAACTTGGAAAGGTGGATCTCTCTCACACGTACCAACACAGACTATCCCCCAATTTAACTGATCCCCAAAGGTTTTTGATTAAATAGCGGAATAGAAAATATGATCCAAAAAAAGTGTATGTATATCACACGTACACAACCACACTAGGCCCCAATTACTATTGTTTGTACCCCTAAAAGGCTAGATGAGGAGTAGGGGGGGTATGGAACAGGCAGCACCCTCAAACCTTCAGAAGTATGAGATGAACCCCAACAACTTGGAAAGGTGGATCTCTCTCACACGTACCAACACAGACTATCCCCCAATTTAACTGATCCCCAAAGGTTTTTGATTAAATAGCGGAATAGAAAATATGATCCAAAAAAAGTGTATGTATATCACACGTACACAACCACACTGGGCCCCAATTACTATTGTTTGTACCCCTAAAAGGCTAGGAGTAGGGGGAGTATGGAACAGGCAGCACCCTCAAACCTTCAGAAGTATGAGATGAACCCCAACAACTTGGAAAGGTGGATCTCTCTCACACGTACCAACACAGACTATCCCCCAATTTAACTGATCCCCAAAGGTTTTTGATTAAATAGCGGAATAGAAAATATGATCCAAAAAAAGTGTATGTATATCACACGTACACAACCACACTAGGCCCCAATTACTATTGTTTGTACCCCTAAAAGGCTAGATGAGGAGTAGGGGGAGTATGGAACAGGCAGCACCCTCAAACCTTCAGAAGTATGAGATGAACCCCAACAACTTGGAAAGGTGGATCTCTCTCACACGTACCAACACAGACTATCCCCCAATTTAACTGATCCCCAAAGGTTTTTGATTAAATAGCGGAATAGAAAATATGATCCAAAAAAAGTGTATGTATATCACACGTACACAACCACACTAGGCCCCAATTACTATTGTTTGTACCCCTAAAAGGCTAGATGAGGAGTAGGGGGAGTATGGAACAGGCAGCACCCTCAAACCTTCAGAAGTATGAGATGAACCCCAACAACTTGGAAAGGTGGATCTCTCTCACACGTACCAACACAGACTATCCCCCAATTTAACTGATCCCCAAAGGTTTTTGATTAAATAGCGGAATAGAAAATATGATCCAAAAAAAGTGTATGTATATCACACGTACACAACCACACTAGGCCCCAATTACTATTGTTTGTACCCCTAAAAGGCTAGATGAGGAGTAGGGGGGGTATGGAACAGGCAGCACCCTCAAACCTTCAGAAGTATGAGATGAACCCCAACAACTTGGAAAGGTGGATCTCTCTCACACGTACCAACACAGACTATCCCCCAATTTAACTGATCCCCAAAGGTTTTTGATTAAATAGCGGAATAGAAAATATGATCCAAAAAAAGTGTATGTATATCACACGTACACAACCACACTAGGCCCCAATTACTATTGTTTGTACCCCTAAAAGGCTAGATGAGGAGTAGGGGGGGTATGGAACAGGCAGCACCCTCAAACCTTCAGAAGTATGAGATGAACCCCAACAACTTGGAAAGGTGGATCTCTCTCACACGTACCAACACAGACTATCCCCCAATTTAACTGATCCCCAAAGGTTTTTGATTAAATAGCGGAATAGAAAATATGATCCAAAAAAAGTGTATGTATATCACACGTACACAACCACACTAGGCCCCAATTACTATTGTTTGTACCCCTAAAAGGCTAGATGAGGAGTAGGGGGGGTATGGAACAGGCAGCACCCTCAAATCTTCAGAAGTATGAGATGAACCCCAAAAACTTGGAAAGGTGGATCTCTCTCACACGTACCAACACAGACTATCCCCCAATTTAACTGATCCCCAAAGGTTTTTGATTAAATAGCGGAATAGAAAATATGATCCAAAAAAAGTGTATGTATATCACACGTACACAACCACACTAGGCCCCAATTACTATTGTTTGTACCCCTAAAAGGCTAGATGAGGAGTAGGGGGGGTATGGAACAGGCAGCACCCTCAAACCTTCAGAAGTATGAGATGAACCCCAACAACTTGGAAAGGTGGATCTCTCTCACACGTACCAAAACAGACTATCCCCCAATTTAACTGATCCCCAAAGGTTTTTGATTAAATAGCGGAATAGAAAATATGATCCAAAAAAAGTGTATGTATATCACACGTACACAACCACACTAGGCCCCAATTACTATTGTTTGTACCCCTAAAAGGCTAGATGAGGAGTAGGGGGGGTATGGAACAGGCAGCACCCTCAAACCTTCAGAAGTATGAGATGAACCCCAACAACTTGGAAAGGTGGATCTCTCTCACACGTACCAACACAGACTATCCCCCAATTTAACTGATCCCCAAAGGTTTTTGATTAAATAGCGGAATAGAAAATATGATCCAAAAAAAGTGTATGTATATCACACGTACACAACCACACTGGGCCCCAATTACTATTGTTTGTACCCCTAAAAGGCTAGATGAGGAGTAGGGGGAGTATGGAACAGGCAGCACCCTCAAACCTTCAGAAGTATGAGATGAACCCCAACAACTTGGAAAGGTGGATCTCTCTCACACGTACCAACACAGACTATCCCCCAATTTAACTGATCCCCAAAGGTTTTTGATTAAATAGCGGAATAGAAAATATGATCCAAAAAAAGTGTATGTATATCACACGTACACAACCACACTGGGCCCCAATTACTATTGTTTGTACCCCTAAAAGGCTAGATGAGGAGTAGGGGGAGTATGGAACAGGCAGCACCCTCAAACCTTCAGAAGTATGAGATGAACCCCAACAACTTGGAAAGGTGGATCTCTCTCACACGTACCAACACAGACTATCCCCCAATTTAACTGATCCCCAAAGGTTTTTGATTAAATAGCGGAATAGAAAATATGATCCAAAAAAAGTGTATGTATATCACACGTACACAACCACACTAGGCCCCAATTACTATTGTTTGTACCCCTAAAAGGCTAGATGAGGAGTAGGGGGGGTATGGAACAGGCAGCACCCTCAAACCTTCAGAAGTATGAGATGAACCCCAACAACTTGGAAAGGTGGATCTCTCTCACACGTACCAACACAGACTATCCCCCAATTTAACTGATCCCCAAAGGTTTTTGATTAAATAGCGGAATAGAAAATATGATCCAAAAAAAGTGTATGTATATCACACGTACACAACCACACTAGGCCCCAATTACTATTGTTTGTACCCCTAAAAGGCTAGGAGTAGGGGGAGTATGGAACAGGCAGCACCCTCAAACCTTCAGAAGTATGAGATGAACCCCAACAACTTGGAAAGGTGGATCTCTCTCACACGTACCAACACAGACTATCCCCCAATTTAACTGATCCCCAAAGGTTTTTGATTAAATAGCGGAATAGAAAATATGATCCAAAAAAAGTGTATGTATATCACACGTACACAACCACACTAGGCCCCAATTACTATTGTTTGTACCCCTAAAAGGCTAGATGAGGAGTAGGGGGAGTATGGAACAGGCAGCACCCTCAAATCTTCAGAAGTATGAGATTGTGTTCACTGTACCCCACAAAGATTGAGTTCACTGCACCCCACAATGATTGTGTTCACTGCACCCCACAAAGATTGTGTTCACTGCACCTCACAAAGATTGTGTTCACTGTACCCCCCAAAGATTGTGTTCACTGCACCCCACAAAGATTCTGTTCACTGTACCCCACAAAGATTGTGTTCACTGCACCCTAAAAGGATGTTGTTCACTGCACCCCACAAAGATTGTGTTCACTGCACCCTAAAAGGATGTTGTTCACTGCACCCCAAAAAGATTGTGTTCACTGTACCCCCCCCCAAAGATTGTGTTCACTGCACCCCACAAAGATTGTGTTCACTGCACCCCAAAAAGATTGTGTTCACTGTACCCCCCAAAGATTGTGTTCACTGCACCCCAAAAAGATTGTGTTCACTGTACCCCCCAAAGATTGTGTTCACTGCACCCCACAAAGATTCTGTTCACTGTACCCCACAAAGATTGTGTTCACTGCACCCCAAAAAGATTGTGTTCACTGTACCCCCCCAAAGATTGTGTTCACTGCACCCCACAAAGATTCTGTTCACTGCACCCCACAAAGGATTTTGTTCACTGCACCCCAAAAAGATTGTGTTCACTGCACCCCAAAAAGGATTTTGATCACTGCACCCCAAAAAGGATGTTGTTCACTGCACCCCAAAAATGATTTTGTTCACTCCACCCCAAAAAGATTGTGTTCACTGCACCCCACAAAGATTGTGTTCACTGCACCCCAAAAAGATTGTGTTCACTGTACCCCCCAAAGATTGTGTTCACTGCACCCCACAAAGATTCTGTTCACTGTACCCCACAAAGATTGTGTTCACTGCACCCCAAAAAAGATTGTGTTCACTGCACCCCAAAAAGGATGTTGTTCACTGCACCCCAAAAAGGATGTTGTTCACTCCACCCCAAAAAGATTGTGTTCTCTGCACCCCACAAAGATTGTGTTCACTGCACCCCAAAAAGATTGTGTTCACTGCACCCCAAAAATGATTTTGTTCACTGCACCCCAAAAAGGATTTTGTTCACTGCACCCCAAAAAGGATGTTGTTCACTCCACCCCAAAAAGATTGTGTTCACTGCACCCCAAAAAGATTGTGTTCACTGCACCCCACAAAGGATTTTGTTCACTGCACCCCAAAAAGATTGTGTTCACTGCACCCCAAAAAGGATGTTGTTCACTGCACCCCAAAAAGGATTTTGTTCACTGCACCCCAAAAAGATTGTGTTCACTGCACCCCACAAAGGATTTTGTTCACTGCACCCCACAAAGATTGTGTTCACTGCACACCAAAAAGGATTGTGTTCACTGCACCCCAAAAAGATTTTGTTCACTGCACCCCAAAAAGATTGTGTTCACTGCAGCCCAAAAAGATTGTGTTCACTGCAGCCCAAAAAGATTGTGTTCACTGCAGCCCAAAAAGATTGTGTTCACTGCAGCTCACACACAGAAAAATGGATGTGGATCACTGACACCTGCCTATCTCCAATCCCACACCACACAGCAATATCGATTGTAGTTTGTAGAACACAGTTTCCCTAAAATTCAGCAGACTCTGTCCCTAACAGGATTGAGAAGAGATCGTAGATCAGGATTGAGTGCAGATTCACCCCACCCCCCACACAGCAATATCGATTGTAGTTTGTAGAAGACACTGACCCTATAATTCAGCAGACTCTATCCCTAAAATGCCTACAACTCGCCCTGCCTAAACACTCCGACCTGTCCCTCAATTCTATCCGGACACAAATGGTTTTTTCCTGCCTATCTGTCCCTAATCAGCAGCCAGCACATTGATGTGTGCTCTGTCCCTTAGCTAAGCAGCAGAATGACGCTGCTGCGGCGGCTGCCTCGAACTTATAAAGACTTGGTCACATGCTTCAGACGGCCAATCACAGCTACTAAGACATTTGCAGGCATGGCTGGGATGGCTTAAGGCACACCAGTTAAACGATTGTTGATTGGCTGTTGAAAGCCCGCCATGAAAAGAGCGCCAAAGCATGCAAAACCCGGAAATAAAACGACCGAACACGGATTTTTACCCGAACATACAGTAAAGTGTCCGTGTCCGTGTTCGGGTAAAAAAAATCCAATTATTCGGTACGAACACGAATAATACAGTCCGTGTTCGCTCAACACTAGTTGTATTCCTTTCACGTTCAAAATCTTTTTCCTCTCTGTCTGCATCACCAAAATTTAAAAGAAAAACCTACACACAGTATGGTTGGTTTATTACAAAAATAGAGACTTTTCAGTTAGTAAGTGGATTCTGATAAGGTGAACCTGTATTTACTTTAAATGCCCAATCATATGCAAGGGAAAAAAACAAAAGAGGTTTTCTTATAGTGCAAGATTGGTTGATTGAATTAAGCACAGCTTCAACGTATGCACTAATGAACAATCAGGCTCTATTCTTTTAGTAAATAAACCTTTGTATATAACATTCTTTATTGTGTCTCCTTTTCAAAATACATTTTTGAGACTTCTGCTAATGACTGTGCCCCATAGGTTAATTAACCACTTGAAGCCCCAGTGCCATTTTAAAATTGCAGCTTGATAGTGTTTTTTGGATGCAGGCAGACACCACTGGCTGTCTACCACAGCTGACATCTCCCAAGAGCAAAAAGGAAAAAATATTCCCTTTTTCAACGACAATGTCAGATAATCTGGATAACATTTGCATTCACGTTCATGCATAAAATGCTCACGTAAGTGAATTCAATGGGGTTGATTTACTAAAACTGGAGAGTGCAAAATCTGGGGCAGCTGTGCATGATAGCCAACCAGCTACTAACTTCAGTTTGTTTAACTGCTTCCGGTCCGCGCTATAGCCTATATACGGCTGCAGCGCGGACTCACATTTTCGGGAGGCCATTTTTAAACGGCCTCCCAGAAACAGGGGAACGGGGAAAATCTGTGTCGGCCGTGTCCCTTGGACACAGCCGATCACAGATCGTGGTGAATGGCCAATCAAAGCGGCCATTCACCACGTGATCGGACCGTCCAATGAGAGATGATCTCATATGTAAACATATGAGATCATCTCTCATCGCCAGCACTCCTTCCTCACACGGAGCCTGCAGTGTGAGGAAGGAGGGAGAGCTGCCCAGCGCCAGGGACACAATGGAATGTAATCAGGGCACTGATCACCAGTGCCCTGATTACAAAAGGTAAAAAACATACACAAATTGCCCACAGTGCCCGCCTACAGTGCCCCCCCCATCAGTGCCCACAATCAGTGCCCATAGTGCTGCCAGTCAGTGCCCATCAGTGCCTGCTCATCTAGGCACTGATGAGCACTGACTGGCAGCACTATGGGCACTGAGTGTGGGCACTGATGGTGCTGCCCATCAGTGCTCATCAGTGCCGCCCATCAGTGCTCATCAGTGCCACCCGTCAGTGTCCATCAGTGCCATCCGCCAGTGCCCATCAGTGCCGCCTATCAGTGCCCATCAGTGCCGCCTCTCAGTGCCCAGCAGTGCCACCTCTCAGTGCCCAGCAGTGCCACCTCTCAGTGCCCAGCAGTGCCGCCTATCAGTGCTCATCAGTGCCGCCTATCAGTGCTCATCAGTGCGGCATATTAGTACCTCCTCATCAGTGCCCATAAGTGCCACCTCATCAGTGCCCATAAGTGCCACCTCATCAGTGCCTATCAGTGCAGCCTATCAGTGCCCATCAGTGCTGCCTCATCAGCGCACATCAGTGAAGGAGAAAAAATTATTTATTTTCAAAATTTACTCGCAGAAAATAAGAAAAACTTTTTTTTTTCAAAATTTTCTGTCTTTTTTCTTTTTTTTTGTAAAAAATAAAAAACCCAGAGGTAATTAAATATCACCAAAAGAAAGCTCTATTTGTGTGAAAAAAATGATAAAAATTTCATATGGGTACAGTGTAGCATGACCGCGCAATTGTCAGTCAAAGTGTGAGAGCGCTGAAAGCTAAAAATTGGTCTGGATGGGAAGGGGGTATAAGTGCACAGAAGGCAAGTGGTTAATTAAGCTTTGACAATAAAACCTGAAGGCTGATTGATTGATTTGAATTAGATTTTTGCCTTCTCCACTTTTAGTATATCAACCCCAATGTCATTCACATTTTAGTGATCACAAACCTGTAAAAAATTGGACCTTTGTCAAGCCATCTTAATCTTATCCTAATGTTACACTAACAGTTTTCACAATACATTTTTTTTTTCTGCTGCGTGCAATGCAATGCATATATTAACTTTGAATGTTACAATTCTATGGCATTATATAAAAGTCCCACAAATGTAATATCAATTTAATCAGCAGATTTTTTAAAACATATTTTATGGTAAGTATATGGTGGTGTGAAAATTATGTAAAGGGTGCATTGGGAAAAATTACAGGAAAATATTTTTATTTTTCAATGTTTTTCGTTTTTAATTCCAATTGAAACCCCAAAAAATGGTATTCAAATTTCTACCAAATGAAAGTCCTTTCTGTCCTGAAAATAATAATGTATAATATGTTTGGGTAGACTACAAATGCTAAAAAGCAAAATGTGTGGAAACAAGACAAAACAAAAACACACTCTTGGGTTCAAAGGGATTTGGGGGATAAAAAGGCACAGGGCTGGCCCACCTCTTCTGGGAAATAGATTTAATAGATTTCTTGTGGAATACATCTTGCCCCTCTGCTGATCTGGGGGGACTGAGCCCCCCTTGGCCATGTTGGGACCTTTGAAATGTCATGAATGTGTTGCATTCCTATAAGAACTGATTAATGATTAAATCTATAGATATTACTCCTTGACCTTGTTCTGCTGTTTGGACTGTGCAAAGCATAACAATTATATGTACACTGTGAACTTTTCTTTATTTTTTGGTCTGGTTTTCTTTGTCTTCTCTGGTGTACACCTTGTATTCTCTCTATCCTGGTATTAAAATGTTTTTTGTTTTTACCTTACTACTTATAAAACCAAATCAAAACTTTGAAATATAAAAGGCACAGGGACTAAAGGGATTAACATGACACTTAATACTCAATTCACTAAGCTATAACAATCATTTGATGCAATGGAAAACATAGTCACAAACATAGTCACTTATTATGGCTCGTTGCCACTGAGCTTTCTGGTACGGTTCGGTTCGGTTCGGTACGGTACGCTATTTATGCCGTTTCCATTATGAATGGTACCCTAATTCCGAACCGTACCGTACCACTTTTTGGTACCCTTTCGTTGGGGTACCAAGCACATTAGTACCGTACCAACAGGGTGGAGCTACACTCTGCAGAACTTTGATTGGTTGACAGAGAATCGTCTATCACAGCTTTCCTGCTACACCACGCCTATCATAAAAGGGTACTATTGGCAGTGGAAACGCAATGTACCGTTCCGAACCGTACCGTACTGAACCGAACCATACCGTACCACTCAGTGGAAACGAGGCATAATAGGCCCTGGGTGAAAAACAATTTGAGGCCCCCCATTTTACTACTGACTCAGCACAAACACGTAAGGGCCTTGACTGGACAGTGATGTTCTATTTCACAAACATGGATGGCTCTCGGTGAATTACCAGTAATCCTATGGCGTACTGAGCTGAATGACATCTGCTTGGTACCTGGAATAACTGCCAACAAATATAACATCCCACACAATCTATCCATGGGATAATTTGGAGGTAAGATTGCTCAAGCACATACAAACTACCATGTCCATCAAGCAGGCTGTATAACAAAATAGCACTGATTCCATGATGGGTCCTACAACTGCTCTGTCTGGCTATTTAGTGATAACTTAGTGTCAGAAGGCTCCACACCAGAGAGGACAGGGGAGCTAAAGCCTCCTAACATCCAGCCTGCAGCATCAGAAGGAAACAGGCACTGATGCAGCTCAGGGGTCACAGATATTTTTTCTGCAACTGGAAGCTTTCCCTCTGAACAGGTACCCAACAAGCCTGCTGGAATTCTTGCAAGCTACCTCCACCACTTCAGATACTGTACCTTAACCATCTATATCAGAAATCCCAAAAGCAAAACCAACATGCCACTCATTCCTTGTGTTTCAAATTTGGCAAGAACAAAATTCTTTACAAGCCTATTTAAAGGGGTGCTGGGAATTTTCTAACATGTAATCATTTGAAGGAAAACTTCAAGCAAGTCTAAAAGTTTTGGAGATGTTTAACATAGCAATGCTTCCTTCAATGGCTACCTGACAGTAGCTCAAATCATAGAAATACAAAATGTAGGGAGGCGCAGACAGGTTGGGCTAAGCTTTGGCTGTTTGAGTGTGTGGACGAATTATCGAACTTCTGGCTGTTCAGCTCCCTGTTTAGGGCAGAACATCATATATAGAAGCAGTATTTCTACTGATTCTATTTATGACTGCTTCTTCCTGTCAATGGTTGCTAAGGAACCAAAGACATCACCATAAATCCCTGGCATGTAAGCAAATGGACGGGGACATTGGTGACATCAATGCCCAAAAAAGCCCACTGACCATATTTGGGCAATGACATTGGCCAAATATGAGCATGCACATATTTGGTCAATGATGTCACCACTTTCCCCACCCCTTCCCTTATATAGCTAATGACAGCTTAGGGAGTTGGGTCATGTTTTTTTTTTTTCCAGAGAGTTGTCAGACAGTGGGTTGTGATTGATGATGGATTTACAATGAGGTATATGTTTTGTGGATTTCTTTTTTTAATAAAGGAATTGTCAAACATTTGGGTGTTTTTGGGTGGTATTGTAACATTTTTGTTGTTTAGGTGCTATATACCTCATACTCATTTACATAGGGGGCAGTATCTGGGGCTCTCCGAATGTTAAAGGGGACTTCCAGATTCTGACAATCCCCTCACCTGCAGACCCTCACAATAACCAGCCAACCAGCACCTCACAACAAGATGCTTTGCTGGGGTTGTCCCTGGTATAGACAGCCTATGTTGAAGGCATTTGGCCTGCTAGGGCTCAGAAGGAAGGGGCTGCACATTTGCCCCAATCCCTTTCCTATCCAGCCAGGCTGCATGTTCAGATAGAGGGTTGATATGGATTTTTAGAGGGACCACACACATTTTTGTAAAGTCCTCCTTAAGTCTGTACCAGAATGAAAAAGGTCTGATATGCCTTTTGGAGGGAACTCTATGCATTTTTTTTTTTTTTTTATTTCTTGCTGTAGGATATGTTGCAGCAAAAGTGACATTTTCAAAGAGAAAACTTGAAATACTGTAGGTCTGCTGTGTATTTTGTAGAACCTTTGGGGTCTGTGTGCTGTTTTATCCTGTTAAAAAAGTAGCTAGAAGGGAAATGTAATTTGCCAGCAATTTAAACGTTTTGTTTCTTTATAAATGTCAGCTTTAAAAAAAAAAAAAAAAAAAAGCATGAATTACATTTTTAAAACTTCTTATTTGCATTGGTTCTTGTTCCCAAGGACACCACACCCTCATGCTATTTCTTGACAACTCCTTGTCTAGTAGTATCCTAGAAAAGGTGTATCTTTAATTTGCAGACTAAGTTCCCTTTGATTTCAACAGGGTTTTTGTCCAGAATCCAAACTTCTTAAAAGTTTTTGGAACCCTCCTCAAGCTGAATCCAGGGAATTTCAACTCATTCCTAACAAAAATGAGTGCTAGACCGAAAATTGCATTAAACAGTCCAAATAACTTTAAATATTGGCAAGTAATGTGACAGTGCTAGGCCCTGGCACTGTGTAAAGTTTGGAAACATTGACCCAGGGCTCACACTAATGCAGAGTGCAGAGCTCAAGAGTATTTATTATGAGTGGACAAAACTGTTTTTACAGCTCTCTCCAGGTTTTGTAATCTGGCAGCTTGAAGACTTCAAAATGTCTAGCGTGGTTCAAAGCCTTTAGTCCTGTGTCCAGGTCTTATTGGAGACCTACAGGCTGTGTGACTGTACAGTGGTGCACACTCATTATAAGCAGGGCTTACGGTATTGTTCAAGGCTCCTGCCAGGAGGTTGGTTTGCTCTCATTTGAAGATAGGTGTGTGTTCCTGTTTGGAAACAGAGGTGCTTTACTCAAGAGACAGCACTCCATGTTGGAAAGATTAGGCAATTCTGGAAGACTGAGAGAGAGTCTTGGAGACTGAGAAAGCAGGGAAAGGAAAGGAATTACAAAAAAAAAAAAAGCAGGGAACGTTAGGCCTGCACGCACCCCGACCTGATCCCCCCCATTGTGACCCCCTGTTGTCATGATTTAAAAACAGTGTGGCTGTGCTGGGCTCTTCCCACACAGCTACAGTAAGTCATTCATTCACAATGAACTCCAAGTCCTGCATTCCACTGCAAAAGACGGCTTGAAGTCCTCAATGATCGACGAGGGCGCTGGTGAGTGCTCTCATAGATTATTGATTCTTTCTGGACTTTAGTAACTATCTGGGAGTTATGGGCAGACAGCTGTACTGAGAGGCAGCAGATCGCAGGTGCAATGCCATAAAAGAAAAAGAAAATAATAAATGCACTTTTTTACCTGTAAAACAAGTGAACTTATCCTTTAATACAAGAGTGTAGGAAGCTTTGCATAGTTGGAAGTTGCACATGCTTATGGAATATCAGTTTTTTTTATATATTTTTAGATATAGATAATTGATTCTGTTTTATATATATATTTTTTAAATATATTTATTTTCAACACGGGGGGGGGGGGGGGGGTAGGAATGCATATTGCTGAAAAGGTGGATTTGACCAGCGCTATGGAGTATATAAAATATGTAAAAAGATGTATGTACAGGTATGAAGCTGCCACCAACCAACCCCTAAGAAGGGGTCAAGTGGATAAAAGGAGTGAAAGGATTGGTAATGGCGCTAACCTGATTTTTTCAAAATATTGCACTAGATCCCGTGTGTATGTATTGGTGATAAATACAATAAAAAAGACAGTAAAATAAACTCCAAGTGTTCATAAAGTGCAAGTGCCAAATGACAGGACCTATTTTTGGGCTTAATAATATGTGCCCCAAAAAGTGCTTAAGTGCTAGAAATAATTGTGAAACATCCAATATTAAGTGGTATTTTATTATTCACAACAGCGCAATAATAGTGCAGGTATTAAAAAGTATTAATAAAGTAAAAGGAAGTGTTGTCCATAAATATAAAGATAGGACTTTGATCTATACTGTGCCCAACGTAGTGCTAGTGCAAACGAAAAAGGTGATGGAATCACTGAGCCTAGTTTGCCAAAAAAATGTGATGTGCACACAAGAAGCACTAGGTGTCACACTCACTCCTTTTTTTTGAGCACAGAGATAGTACAGGCTATGTTAATCTCCACGGGTACAGCAGGTAGAGGCTCAGGGTGTAGTCTTTTGATGTGCTAACCTCAGGGGGATCCTTCAGATGTTGGTCCGATCTGGGTGCACAAGACAAAGAAAGCCCCATGGAGTAGTATGTAGCATCAAATAAAGACAAGTGTAGTAGGACTCACGTTTCAGGCTGATCAGGTTCAGTGCGAGATGCAGACACCGGGTGCTGGAGATACTTCCGCGTTCCACGGCTCCTAACTGCAAAAACCGGAAGTGACTTTGACGTACAGACTCCACCCTACGCGTTTCGTCATCGTCCGTCTACTGGAGCTGCGTCAACACACCATCCTCCCGGTTCTTAAATATTCATTTGTATCCCAGCAATCCTACTACACTTGTCTTTATTTGATGCTACATACTACTCCATGGGGCTTTCTTTGTCTTGAGCACCCAGATCGGACCCACATCTGAAGGATCCCCCTGAGGTTTGCAAATCAAAAGACTACACCCTGTGCCTCTACCTGCTGTACCCGTGGAGATTAACATAGCCTGTACTATCTGTGTGCTCAAAAGAAAGGGGTGAGTGCGACACCTAGTGCATCTTGTGTGCACATCACATTTTTTTGGCAAACTAGCCTCAGTGATTCCATCACCTTTTTCGTTTGCACTAGCACTACATTGGGCACAGTATAGATCGAAGTCCTATCTTTATATTTATGGACAACACTCCCTTTTACTTTATTAATACTTTTTAATACCCACACTATTATTGCACTGTTGTGAATAATAAAATAGCACTTTATATTTGATGTTTCACAATTATTTCTAGCACTTAAGCACTTTTTGGGGCACATACATATTATTAAGCCCAAAAATAGATCCTGTCATTTGGCACTTGCACTTTATGATCACTTGGAGTTTATTTTACAGTCTTTTTTATTGTATTTATCACCAATACATACACACGGGATCTAGTGCAATATTTTGAAAAAATCAGGCTAGCGCCATTACCAATCCTTTCACTCCTTTTATGAATGCATATTGAATTTTTACCACAGTAATTTATTTTTCACATCATCTAATTGTGTTATTTTTACAATAGTTAAAGATAGATAGATTTAAGGGGCATATACAAAACATTGTCAAAGGTACCTGTACAACAGCTGTTTTTAACATGGACCATCTGTTGAAACTAAACCTACTGTGGTAAACTGTGTAGATATAGCTGTATACACCAATTAGCAACATTACTGGGAACAAAATAAAGGATCTGCCAATGTCACTATGTTATAAGACGCCATTAAGGCATAAACAAGGGGATCTTTTAAAACATCTATTGTGTAAATCAAAAGCAGCCATGCCAGCTCCTTAGTGATATACAGGTAAACTATTTCAAGGCTAAAAAGGAATAGAGTTTAGCCCCAAATAAGCTACATCACCAGACCTTGGTAAAGGCACTAGGGGTAACTAAACTCTCAAAAAAAGAGAAAAACTCCAAACAGTCTCTATTATTGAGCATGAAGAAAAAAATGCCACACTGTTTGCCTTCATGGTAGAATCTGAACCCTTATCTTTGGATTTAGAGCAAACAAACATGATGTTTTATACTCGCATGAACAGGTCAACAACCCAATTTGGGCATTTTTATGCCACTCTATATACATCTAGAATGTCTTAACTTTCCAACAGCCTGACTCATTTTCTAGATAACATTAAATTCCCTTGGCGCAATGACACAATGCAAATACATAGCTACCCCTTTTACAGCGGAAATAAGAAATTACAACAGTCATCTTCTCCAACCCCCCCATAAAATAAAAAAACACAGGACCAAATAGTTAACCCATTCAATGATATAAACATGCTACAGACTTGATGATTCTACAGCAAATAAGGGTCTATCAAAAAGCAATTATTCAAGGGCCACTACCAGATTCCATGAGAAACGTGCTAATAATTTTTGGATTCTTCATAAACATAAAAACAAAATTAAAACAAATAAATTATATTGAGGCAAGCAAGCAGACAGAACTCAAGGTATAGCAGAAATCCAGTGTTTTTATTAATAAAATGTTCTTAACAAACAGTGGAAAGCACCACTTAGAATGGCAGGTTTTAACAGCTTCACATTTTGATTTCTCAAACTTTATTATGATTTAGTCGTATTGGTCATACAGTTAGGGGGTCATTTTGTTACATGCTGTCTTTTTAAACTGTATCTGAAATTCAAATGTATAAAGACACACGCCAGCAAGCCTTTTTTTTACTGTGAATATGTTATTGTCATTTCTCACCAAGGGCACATTGACTTTTTTTTCTGACTGCTGCTTCATGGCCTTACAACCAAACCTGTAATATGATATAATAAAACACATTTTTAAGTTAATGTAGCAGCATGGCTCATAATACATTTGTTGACTACCCATATGAAAGTCATATTTCTAATGGTGTTTTTGATTCTTTATTTTGTTAGACAGTAGCATCCAGCTGCCTAATGTGCTGTTGATTATCAGTCATTATAGCTATAGAAGTGGGCATGTGGTATTGCACCATATGTTATGTCCTTCTGTCCTTCAGCCTATCCATTGTGCTTTTGTTAATGTCAAAGGCTTTGTGGAATTCTTAAAATAATTATCTTTAAAGACAATATTTTCATGTAAAGGTTGATGCATGACTAGGTACATGCTGTACATCACAATTTTTTTTTTTATATGCTTTTTAAAATGGAACAACCTTTTAATATTCATACTAGTGCAATATAAAGGGATTAGCAGATTATCAATGCTTACCTTTCATAGAAAATATTGTGTCAAAATACTTTTTAACTGGTAAAATTAGAGATATAATGATTTAAAAAGTTATTAAGTTATCATTTTAATAATTGTAATACATCCGTATCATGTTTTACATACGAAAGTTGATTTTTTTTTTACAGGTTTGTGATCGCTACAAATTTGAATGACATTAAGGTTTATTTACTAAACTTGGCTATCATGCAGAGCTGCATCAGATTTTGCACTCTCCAGTATTAGTAAATCAACTCCATTGTCTTTTGGACAGTCCTAACCTTTACAATTTTCTTAAAGCCATCATAAGTATTTAAAGAGAACCAGTTACACACAGTAATCCTAATTGACATTTCTAAGTTTATAATAATCCCTTCTTACTTGCCTACAGCGTACGTTTGTACAACCTGCAGCAGCTCTCTTCTGTCTATGTGAGCTTTCCAACACGTGCAAAAATTCATGTGTCTGTGTTATATTTTTTCCATCTGATTGGTATTTTTTCAGTTTATCTTTGGAGATAAACCAGGTTTTCAGTGATACACCCACTAGCATGGTTACAAGACATTATTGCTACCAGGCCCCTGCTACAAAGGTGGCCCCAGGGGAATTCCTGTCAACTCCTATTCTTTAAAAGCAGAAGCAGAGTTTCCTCCCATGCAGGGCTGGTGCTAGACTATTTTACGCCCTAGGCAAGACCAGCTACTTGCGCCCCCCCCCCCACCAAAAAAAAAAGAAAAAAATAGGGAAATGGTTAAAAACTCCCCTATGTCATACCCAGTGACCCTGATCTGATGCGTCCTCCATGTTATGCTCTTATACCTAGTGACCCCCATATTCCTCCATGTCACACCCAGGGACCCCGTGTTCCTCCATGTCATGCTGTCATACCCAGTGACCCTAATGTTCCTCTATGTCAGACCCTGATGTTCCTCCATGTCACACCTGGGGACCCTGATGTTCCTCCATGTCACACCTGGGGACCTTAATGTTTCTCTGTGTCACATCTGGGGACCCCATTCCCCCATGACACACCCAGGGACCCCAATTCCTCATGGCTCATCTGGTGACCCCAAACCCCTGTTACACCTGGTGACCCCTATACCCCATGTCACACCTGGTGACTCCGATTCCCCATGGCACACCTGATGACCCCGATTCCCTTTCATACCAGGGATGCTCCATGTAACACCCAGGGACCCCAATCCCTTGTTCTGGGCACACTCACTGGGCGGTATGAAGAGAGTGGCCAGCACTCTGTCCTCCTTCACTGTGATCCTGCAGATTCCTTCTCCCAGGACACTCCTCTCCTGGACCACAATGCTCACCACAGCTCCAATTGTCTCCTGGTGGAGGGAAAAGCAGCAGTCAGAGAGCTCCACACTTATTTCATCGCCAACCTCCTCAGACCCTTCCGGTGCCTCATCGCTTCTGCTCCAGTAGAGGTTCAGCCCTCCGGTGCCGAGCTCTGGCTCAGGTTCAGCTCTCCTCAGCTCGACGCTTAATACCGACCCAGGAAAATGAACGGCTTCCCATTAGCTCAGTGCAGAGAGTCACTTCCTGCCCGGGGTTAAGGACGCTCAGCTCCAGCCGAAGAGGATCATCATTCAGGCAGCACGCTGGTGGACGCACTTCCTGCCTCTTTGGGCCCCCTAACAGTGGTGGAAAGCCAGGGCCTGGTAGTTCCGCACTGCCCAAGACACCTGGCATCTTCCACTCCCCCTTCTTCCTCCCCCACGGCCGCCCTCCCCTCAGCTCACAAGGATCATTCATGATGGAGAGAGAGTGCTGACTCATGGCTGCACCCCTAGGTGGCAATGTGCCCTAGGCGGCTGCCTAGTTTGCCTAGTTGAAGCAATGGCTCTGCTCCCATGTATCACAGTGTGCTGTTTTCCTTCTACTTTGCTGGAAGAGTTAACATCCACCCCTTAGTCATCTTGTCAGGAAGCCTCCTCTGATTAAATGTATTACCTCCCTCTACACAGCCCCCTCCTCACATGCCCTGTGATGTCACATCTGGAACTGAACACAAGATGAAAATAAAACAGAATGAAGTGCAGCTACCCAAGAGAGACTGAGAGACCATCTCCCTGTGTCAGTCCAGTCACTGCTCAGTGTAGGGCAGACAAGGAATTACCCTCCACAGGCTCTGCAGACAAACTCTGTACAGGCAGGTAAAATGTGTTAATGTAGCCACTGTTCACCAGACAGCAGCATTCACTTTCACATTATGGATACTACTGTCTTGCCTGCAAAATACTCTGAAAATTGTTAGGATACTATCACGTACCTGGAGATGAGCCTGACACTGTGAGGAAGGCCTCCCTTGCGCCTCCGACTCGGGACCCCTGATAGTGCAGACAGGGGACACCTGAGTGTAGAATAGCACGAGCGCCTGGAGGTTTGCTTGAAGCGGACGATGGCTACTGGTGAAGGTTGCCAGAGAAGTCCGATGAGCAGGGTGTTGAGCAGGCAGCAGGTGATGGAAGCAGGGATTCCTGGGTAACAGGAGGAGCTTCCCAGGCAGGATGGACGGATCTGGAAATGACAGAAGCATAGTAAGACAAGCCGGGTCAGGAGCCAATCGGTAACGTAGAAGCCAGAAGGAGCAGGCGGAAGAGAGGTCACGGGACAAGCCAAGGTCGGTGCAGGTGGAGATCAGGGAATTGTCAGGACAAGCCGGGTCTGGAACTAGGAACAAGGTGCAGGTAAACAGGTAACAGGTATCCAAGGCTGAAGACAAAGCAGCGCCAAAGCAGTGCAATGGCTGGGTTTAAATAGTCCCTTTGGCGCCAATGTCTAACGTACGTTTGCGTACCCGCGAACGTGCGTGCGCAGCGCACGTTCGTGTACTCGCGAACGTGCGTGCACGGTTGCGTGAGTACGCGCATGCGCATTGGCCATTGTCCGGTTTCTGACAGGAACATATCTTTGAACAGCAGACGTTCTCTTACAGCTACTGACTGCCTGTATTATTTGAAAATGTACTTTAGTGTGCAAAAAGCCAAACTTTTTTTAATTTTTTGCATACAGACAATGAGAGAGAACACCTAGAGAAACACATAGGGAAACCATGTGGGACGGTTCACACCATGCCCGCAAAGGAATTGCACAGGAATGTACTGTGCATTCCTGTGCAATTCACACCACATGCAAAACACACTTAATTTGCAATCTGCAGCAAGTGTCAATAAGTTAATGCACCCTTAATGCAGGTGACAAACGCAGTGTGTTTTCTGCACCAGATCACATGTAGGGATGGGCGAACAGTTCGATAACCTGCCATTCGATAAACACCTGAATTTGCAGGGTGTTCGCACCGACAAACACCCTGCAATGTACTGAGCACTGCACAGTTCATTCTGCACCCTGAATGGGCAAAGCTTTGCCTAATCAGGGTGCAATGTAAACTGGTTAATAAGGACCGGGGCTGGGAAGTTGACAGTGGCATTCTTAACAACTGATGAGTCATCAGCTGTCAATGGGTTTCTGTTAAAGAATAAAGAAAAAAACTGCATGGGGTCCCCCCCCCAACAGTCCATAACAATAATTTGGAGGAGAACCCCGTGCCAAAAATAAAGAAAAAATGGCATGGAACCCCCCGTACCAGACCCTTATTTGTGCATGTAGCCCCCACCCCAAAGCACCTTGTTTATACATTGAGGGGGACAAGGGCCTCCTTCCCACAACCATGGCCGTTGAATGGGTATCAGGTACATAGTATCCCTACACATTCGCCAAAAAAAGTGTCAAAAGGTAATAAAAACAAGAGACAAGTTTTTGACAAATCCTTTATTAAAAATTAAAAAAAAAAAATAATGTCCCTTGATATAAATACATCATCAATCACCCTGCCCACTGTGATGTCAGAAGGGGCGATGACATCGGGTGATGTAGCCAGGTGACCCGCCCCTTACCTATATAAGAAATGTCAAAGCGCAGATCAGGCATGCTGCTCAACAAGCAGGCATGCTGAACCAACACTGAACTAATGGAGTGAGTTTAAAGTGGTTGTAAACTCAGAAGGTGTTTTTTCTTAATGCATTCTATGCATTAAGATAAAAAGCCTTCTGTGTGCAGCAGCCCCCCCCCCCCCAGCCCTCCTAATACTTATCTTAGCCCTATCTCTATCCAGGGATGTCCATGAGTGCCTCGACCATCCTGAACTCTCCCTCCTGATTGGCTGAGACACAGCAGTGGCGCCATTGGCTCCTGCTGCTGTCAATCAAACTCAGTTAGTCAATCAGGAGACAGAGGAGGTGGGGCCAAACTGAAGCTCCATGTCTGAATGGATACACAGAGCTGCAGATCGGCTTGGGTGCCCCCATAGCAAGCTGCTTGCTGTGGGGGGCACTCAACAGGATGGAGGTGCCAGGAGCTCCAGCCAAGGGCCCAAGAAGAAGAGGACCTTGTTCAAAACAACTGCACAGAGGAAGTAAGTATAACATGTTTGCTTGTTTTTTTTTTAATAGAAAAAAAAAACAAGACTTTACAATCACTTTAAATGATGATGAAAAAAAGAGGAAAAAGGAAAACGAGAGAGAGGGAGAAAGAGAAAAAGAAAGTGAAGGGGAGAGAGGGAGAAATGGAAAGAGAAAAGGAAAGAGAAGGAGGGGGAGGGGAAAGAAGAAAAGAGAGAATGAGATAGAAGTAAAGAGAAAGAGGAGGAAAGAGAGAAAAAGAGAGAGCAAGAAAAGGAAAGGGAATGAGAGAGAAAAGGAAAGAGAGGAGAAGAGAGAGAGTTTAAAGATTTCAATGCGGGAGTGAGAAGCCAATACACTGGGTACCTCAAAATTTTGCATACTTTTAAAGGGTGATGTGACTGAAAAAAGATTGAAAAACACTGGGTTAAAAGCTCTATTCAAACTAGAGCAGACAGCTGTCAGACTGCTTTACCTGTCCACCCACGGCTGTACAAATGTATACTTCTTTCATGGGGCTGTACAGCAAGTGCCATGCAATTCTGCACAGTATGGTGTGATAAAATTCAGCATGCCTTCATTTTATTGCAGCACTCTGTAGCACAGTCAGGCTGTGTTTCAGTGTGAATGGGACAAACAGGGAATAATTGTTTCTGTGTGTCCTTGCATTGACTTTTACTATGCAGTAAAATATCAGTCACCACACAATGTGTGAATTAGCCTTTACACTGTGCTGCTGGGGGAAAAAAAAGCTCTTGATGCTTTACCCTGCATAGGTGATTCAGTTAACTCAGAGAGCCCAGGCCAGGGTCTACTTACAAATAAATCAAAATAATTAATAGTTTCTCCAAAACCGTTTCAATTATCCTCTCAATATGTAAATAAAAGATCCAAAATAACTTGGAGTATCTTGGCATGTGGTGGGGGAGTATCTTGTCATGTGGTGGAAGCGGTGGGTGGTAGTAGGGGGCCCTGGATCAACTTTTGCATCGGGGCCCACAAGTTTCAAGTTAGTTTAGAGCTGTTTGATTTACAGTATATTACTAAAAGTATTGGGATGCTTGCCTATACATGTATATGAACTTTAATGGCATCGCAGTCTTAGACTGGCCATACATGGGTCGATTTTCGAAAGCATTTTCTTTCAAAAATCTTATCTAAGAATTTTCCTTCCAATTTCGCACTGTTAGTGGGCCACAGCAACAGGCGATTTTTGTGCGGTCATCAAATTTGAGCGATCGGACATGTTGGAAATTTTTTGAATAACAAACGATTTGCTGATTAATGATGAGAAAATCATGAGTGCAAGAAAAGAAAATTCCCAGGAAAAAAAGAAGATTCCCAGCCACAAAATTTTTTTTCTGTAGCAATATGGCGTGAATTTGAAGACTTGGTTGGTACCATTGAATCACAAAACGCACAAAATTTCTCATTTTCGAAGGAAAATTATTTCCAGATTTGACCCATGTATGGCCAGCCTTAGTCCGAAGGGTTCAATTTTGAGTTGGCCCACCCTTTGTAGCTATAACAGTTTCAATTCTTCTGGGAAGGCTGTCCACAAGGTTTAGGTGTGTGTCTATGGGAATGTTTGACCATTTTTCCAGAAGCGCATTTGTGAGGTCAGTCACTGATGTGGACGAGGAAGCCTAACTCAGGGTCTCCACTTTAATTCATCCCAAAGGTGTTCTATGGGGTTGAGATCAGCAGGCCAGTCAAATTCCTCCACCCCAAACTCGCTCATCCATGTCTTTATGGGCCTTGCTTTGTGCACTCAATATTGAACCCTACGGACTAAGACTGGGATGCCATTAAAGTTCATGTGCGTGTAAAGGCAGACGTCCCAATACTTTTGTTACTATAGTTTATGTATGCCCTGTTCCAAACACAAATGTTTATGGACACTTACATATGTGAAACACTTTAGGGAAATGCACTTTTAGACGTTTAAGTTCATGCTGAAGGGTGGAGTCATGGGAGTCAAGAAATCATGAGTAATTAGTACGATTGGGCCTCTTTGGGTCATCCCCCCTATTGGGATGGCTTTGTGTATGGTTGGTGCTATGGTTTATATGTCGGGGATTATTTAGGATGGTGGTGTCTAAATGGGGTGGTAGCTGTGTTATGATGGTGTGTGGAGAGGTTGTTTGCATGTAATCTATATTTGGTTTGATGGATGTGTGTGGAATGAGTTTAGGGTGGTACAGGTAGGTTCATTGTTTGTGTAGACTGATGTGGGTGAACTGGGGTTGTGTGTCTAGGTTGTATGTTGGGACTATGTGTGTGTTATGTTGTTTTGATAGCGGGTTGTGGATGATCATCAGCTCAACATTGAAGACAAATATCTCCATTTTAGTTACTTGAATAATAACTTGGTCTGCCTGATTCTCGCTTGTATGGTCCAGTGTCCATCAGACTCAGCCCTGGAATCTTGACTGGAGGCCAAACGGTTATTTTATGACCCGATTTTTGCCCTTTGCATCTGGAGGCATCTGGATGCTGTATTGTGGCAAGGTTGGGGAGCATAGCTATTTAATGGTCTGTTATTATTATGTGTAATTATATTTTGATTTATGATAAACTGTTGGATGTATAATATGTTCTCTCTTTCTAAATTATTTAATGATTCAGATATACATTAGAGTTCCCTGAAGAAGCAGAGAAATTGTTCTAGGCCTTAATGTACCAATGAAGCAATCAATGTATTTACTGGAAATGTGCAACAATTCAAGCTGCTGTGCTGGTGTTTTTACATCTAGTTGGAGATTTTAAACTATTTTTGTATAATAAAATATTTTTTTATATACATTTTATTGTGTATGTACTCATCTTAGCGACAACCCCATGTCCTATAAAGTCCTGTCCCTTTGTGTAGGGGTCTTTCTTTTCTCCCAGCTTTGATCATATTTTTATGCATATTTAGGATGTGAACATGGACAGTTGTTTCCAGAACTGGTATAATATAAAATATGTATAAGTTCACACTGCTTACAAGATTTTCTCACAATAAATATTACAGAAAAAAAGGTTAATTTGCTACATACTGTTAGCATTCAGGGGGTCACAATATACAGTATATTTGTTGGATATGAATAGCATCTGCTTATTAACAGTGTCATGTCTCATTATTTAGATGTTACATTCCCCTCTATTTATGTTATTTTCTTTCACTTTCACTCGAGACGATAATGGTAAACAGAATGAATACAGAGAGCAAATATCCAAAACGAGGGCACTGACAGCAATAAAAAAAACTGTCTGTTGTTCTAATGTCCTTCCTCTCTATCCAAACAAAAAAAGTTATATTTTAAAGAGTAACAGCACTTTTGTTGAGAAAAAAAATCCCCTTTGGGTGAATATCTGACATGGCCGGGATTTTAACAAACTTTGTTTTAGATTTCTACCTTGCTTTGCTCTGAAGAAAAAGATGGCCTCACTATGTCTTTTGGATACTGGTTCTGAATAGTTGCAGTGTCAGTATCCCTTCAAATGTGTTTAACCTTTAGGGAGTATCTCACCAAAAATGATATTTTTGTTGCAGAGGATGCCCTAAACCTGACTTGTATCTTAGTAACTGTGTACAGAATGCCTCTAGGAGCCATATTGCTTTTGGCTTTTTAGAAAATCACAGTGGCTGCAGTTAGAAAAGAAAAGATAATTTTTGATAACATTAAAGGAAAACTCCAGTTGAAAATGAAATTTTTCCTAATAATAATATGTTAAATATCTTTATCTTTGATATTATTCATTTTCTGACTAGCTGCTTGTGTAGCTTAGAAAGTCTTATCTAAGTTAGACAATCAGCTTCTTCCTGTTCTCCACCGACAATGCTATCTCCCTTTATCTGAATTTGCTAAGCTGTCTTTAATTTCCTGAAAAGGTTGTCAGTCTTTCTTAGACAGGCATGTCTAGACCTGCCAAGCCCAGCCCCCATCCCTCCTATCCTTCACAGAGCATGATCTCCTCCTGTCTTCATAGCCGCGTTTAGGCTACCAGCTTTTGCTGAGAGAGAGAGGGAGAGGGGGGGGGGGGGGTCACGTAACCGGTGCAATATATAAAATAAATAAGGTACAAAGGAACATTTTTGAAGGTTTAGAAGGATGTAGATCCATTTTTATTGCTCATTACATGTGAGTAATGAGTTTTAGGCTCAGTTTCCACTAGTGCAACTTGTCATGCAACTTTGGACACATAAAGTCGCATGACAAGTCACATCCCATTGATTTTAATGGCACCCATTCCCATCTATGCCACTTTGAAACTCAGTGACTTGGAAAAAGTGCCTGCACTACTTTGATGCGACTTTGATACAAAGAGTGTAAAGTTGGAAGAAAGCTGCACTCAAAGTCACACTCTAAATTGCACAACTTAAGAGTTATGGAAACGTAGCTACTAAGCTAAAGTGCAAATTTTGAGTGCCACTTTGAGTGCAGCTTTGATCCAACTGCACACTCTCTGGATCAAAGTAGCATCAAACGTTGCACCAAAATATTGGGCTAGGCAAATTCCTCCAGTCAAATTTCTTCACACACCTCATAGCCATTATAATTCTGCCTTCACAGGATTTATTTTTTAGCCAATGAGAAACCCTGGGAAGGGATATCGAGACACAACATTAGATGCAAGTAAGTGGGCAGCACCTCCTTTTAATAACTGTGGATCACATCCCTACAAAGCAATTTATGCAGCCATTACTTAAATTTATGCAGTCATTACTTACCCCTTTAGGTCAACCAATCTCAGGGGCTATACGCCAGGACTCCGCCATAGGAAAACCCTTCCCCCTGTCTCTTCTACCACTATTTCAAGTGCCAATCAACAGCAGGACATGTAAGTTCCAGCCATAGATATTGACACACAATTGAAATTGGCAGCTACTATAATTGAACTTTTTACTACTTGCCCCCCCCTCCCCCCCTTTTTTAGGGGATGGTGGAATCCCAGGGAGAAATCCACTAGCACACTCTACATATATTGAACAAGTAAGTAGCTCTCCTGAAACACCACCGGGTGATCTAAACCCTTGGAGAATCATGGTTAGATTTAAGTCAGCCTTACACAAATGTACATAGACCATCATATACATGTCTCCTAGGCCCCCATGCTGACCAACCTTTGAGATCTTGCTATGGCTCTGAGGGCTCTGAAGGGTGAGGCTGCCCCCTATTCTCATGGGAAGTCACTGAACAATTAGGTACGCTTTAAGACTGAAGATTTAGCATCATGTTATAATAAATTAAGAAAGTCTAACACATTGTCACTAATTTTATATTTATTCACTTTTTAGAGTTTGGTAATTACCATTTTTTTTATTTAAAGCCGAAAAGCGTTGGGACCCTATGTTCAACATCGGGAATCACCATATCTGCATCCAAGTAATATGTAACTAAGCGCACCAGCCACCACTGCTTGATATTGTACAGCACCTGTATGAATGTGATACAGATTTTTTTTATATAATTCAATAAATATTATTTTATGTATAATACAAATTGCCTGCACAATCCCAATTATTTTTGGTATGAGGAACCAACCCACTTTTTAATACATGTACTGTATGCTGAGTGGGGAATTAGGTAATTGGCGCTGCCTGTATGGTGGGTATCAATAAATAAATAAATAAGTGTGGTATAAAATGTGCACTAAAAATGTGTGTATAAAATTATGCAATAATAAATAAATATACACTTTAAAATTATATGTACAATCCACATATAGTAAGATGCAATCTGAGTAAATAGCCAGTGGTAAAGTGCAATGTGCGTGCCAAAGTGAAATATAAATATTCAAGTGGTATAATAAATAGGATAACTGAATGAATAAATATATACGGTAATAGAAATAGTATGTGATAGTGACACAAAGTGCTTTGTAAATTGCTCTGAGAATAAAGTGAAAAAAATTGTTGAAACAAATAAAACTGAAGTGAATGTAACAACAAATAGTGCAGGAAAGTGCACAATAAATGACAACTAGATATCTGGCTGGAATAAAGTCCAAATAGCCAGTATTGGATGGTGTTAAATAAAAAAGAAAGAAAAAGATTTAGTCCATAGCTTGGTAGGTGTATAGGTGAATGGTGGAAACAACCTTACGATAACCCCGTGGTGGGTGACTTTTTGTTGCTTATAGGGATTTGCTGGATGTTTGAGTTGCCCAGCACACGAACACCGGGGGCACTCAGCGGAAATTTCGTCCACCGATGAGTGCCCCATAATGCACTGCACGATTGCCCCTGACCTGTATGCTTTGGCCAATCACAGCACAATGTTCTTTCAGAGCCATGATTGACCAAAGGTAGGGTTCTTTAGTCAATCAGGGCTCAGGGGCTAAGTCCATGCCCACACTATATAAGGCCGCTTATACGGCAGCTGTGTATAGTGTGTGATAATAGAGGTTAGGCAGGTAGTTAGTGGATAGTGTGTTGAGTTAGTTTAGTGCAGTCAGTGTAGTGTTCAGGTTATACACCACTTTTAAAATGTATAGATATGTTGTAGTCCTGGGTCCCCTTTCAGTGCTCCCCAAGTTTTGTGTCTCTGTCACTTATAGTTTGTGAATATTTCCCATAGAAACAAATGTTACACCCGGGGAGCAGTGCCATGCCAAGATGACCAATATTTCCCAATAGATGCCAATGTTAAAGACAGGAGCAGTGCCACGCAAAGCTGACCAATATTTCCTATAGATGTCAATGAGTGCTGAAAGCTGAAAATTGGTCTAGGCAGGAAGGGGGTGAAAGTGCCCTGTATTTAAGTGGTTAGGGAAACCCTATGACAGAATTTAAAAAAACGGCATGCCCCCCCCCCCCCCCCAAATCTATACCAGGCCCTTTGGGTCTGATACAGATTTTAAGAAGAACTCGACACTAAATTGTGAAAAAAAAAAAACAGTGTGGGCCCCCCCCCAAAATCCATACCAGACCCTTATCCGAGCATGCACCCCCCTCCTAAACCATACCAGGCTGCTTTCCCTCAACATGGGGGGTGCTTTTGGATGCCCCCCAAAGCACCTTGTCCCCATGCTCATGGGGATAATGGCCTCTTACCAGCAACCATGGGCTGTGATTGTGGAGGTCTGCGGTTGGGGGGGCCTTTTCAGAATCTGAAAGCCCCCTTTAACAAGGGGGCCCCCAGATCCCGCCCCCCCATGTAAATGGGTATCGAGTACATCAGACCCCTACCCATTCACCAAAAAAGTGTACAAAAAAATAAACACAAAAGACAGTTTTTGACAATTCCTTTATAAAAAAAAAATAGTGTCCCTCGATGTAAATACATTGTCAATCATGACGCTCGCCGCAGACGAAAAATAGGAAAAATTCAAAGATGCTTTCCCCTCTTCTGAGGCGTCCAACCAAATGACGCTCTTGAGGTTTGACAGCTATTTTATAGGCAAGGGGTGGGGTCACTCGGTTACATCACCCAGTGGCACTGCCCCCTTATGACGTCACGTGACATCACGTGATATCAGATGGGGCAGTGCCACTGGTGATGTAACCGGTTGGCCTCGCCCCTTTCCCTTAAAAGAGCTGTCAAAGCTCAAGAGTGTCATTCGGTGTGTAGCCTCTGAAGAGGCGGAAGCGTCTTTGATTTTTTCTTTTTTTTTGGGTGAGGCGAGCGTCGTGATTGACGATGGATTTACATCGAGGGGCACTATTTTTTTATTTTTATTTTTGCATGAAGGAATTGTCAAAAACTGTCTTTTGTGTTTATTTTTTGTACACATTTTTTGGTGAATAGTTAGGGGTACAATGTACCCAATACCTATGCACATAGGGGGGCCAGAATCTAGGGGCCCCCTTGTTAAAGGAGGCTTTCAGATACTGATAAGCCCCCCACCCACAGACCCCCACAACCACAGCCCAGGGTTGTCGGGAAGAGGCCCTTGTCCCCATCAACATGGTGCAAGGTGCTTTGGGGGGCACCCCAAAGCACCCTCCCCATGTTGAGGTCAAGCAGCCTGGTATGGTTCAGGAAGGGGGAGGGGGGCGCTTGCTCGACCCCTCCCTATCCTGGTCTGCCAGGCTGCATGCTCAGATAAGGGTCTGTTATGGACAGAGGGGGGATCCTACGCTGTTTTTTTTTCTTTTTTTTTATCTGAATTGCTGGGAGCCGACAATACATTACAGCCACGAGCAAGTTGACCACTTTAGGACCGGAGGATTTTCCTGCTTAACGTCCAGGCCACTTTTTTCAACTTGGCACTGCGCCACTTTACTTGACAATTGCGTGGTCATGCAATGCCGTACCCAAACTAAATTTAAGTCCTTTTTTTCCCACAAACAGAACTTTTTTTGGTGGTATTTGATCACCTCTGCGCTTTTCATTTTTTGTGATATTAATAAAAAAAGAGCGAAAATTTTGCGAAAAAATTGACATTTTCTACTTTGACAGTTAAAAAATATCCAATATATTCAATTTTTGTCATATATTTAGGCCAAAATGTATTTAGCTACATGTCTTTGACAAACAAATTCTCAATGAGCATATTTTTAACCACTTTAAGATCGGAAGATTTTACCCCATTCCTGACCAGGCTATATTTTGCGATTCAGCACTGCGTTACTTTAACGGACAATTGCGTCGTCGTGCAATGCTGTACCCAAATTAAATTTATGTCCTTTTTTTCCCCACAAATAGAGCTTTCTTTTGGTGGTATTTGATCACCTGCGCGATTTTTAATTTTTGAAAAAAGAGCAACAATTTTGAAAAAGAAAAACTATATTTTTCACATTCTGATACAGTGCCTTGCGAAAGTATTCGGCCCCCTAGAACTTTGCGACCTTTTGCCACATTTCAGGCTTCAAACATAAAGATATAAAACTGTAATTTTTTGTGAAGAATCAACAAAAAGTGGGACACAATCATGAAGTGGAACAAAATTTATTGGATATTTCAAACTTTTTTAACAAATAAAAAACTGAAAAATTGGGCGTGCAAAATTATTCAGCCCCCTGAAGTTAATACTTTGTAGTGCCACCTTTTGCTGCGATTACAGCTGTAAGTCGCTTGGGGTATGTCTCTATCAGTTTTGCACATCGAGAGACTGAAATTTTTGCCCATTCCTCTTTGCAAAACAGCTCGAGCTCAGTGAGGTTGGATGGAGAGCATTTGTGAACAGCAGTTTTCAGTTCTTTCCACAGATTCTCGATTGGATTCAGGTATGGACTTTGACTTGGCCATTCTAACACCTGGATATGTTTATTTGTGAACAGTTCCATTGTGGATTTTGCTTTATGTTTTGGATCATTATCTTGTTTGAAGACAAATCTCCGTCCCAGTCTCAGATCTTTTACAGACTCCATCAGGTTTTCTTCCAGAATGGTCCTGTATTTGGCTCCATCCATCTTCCCATCAATTTTAACCATCTTGCCTGTCCCTGCTGAAGAAAAGCAGGCCCAAACCATGATGCTGCCACCACCATGTTTGACAGTGGGGATGGTGTGTTCAGGGTGATGAGCTGTGTTGCTTTTACGCCAAACATAACGTTTTGCATTGTTGCCAAAAAGTTTGATTTTGGTTTCATCTGACCAGATCACCTTCTTCCACATGTTTGGTGTGTCTCCCAGGTGGCTTGTGGCAAACTTTAAACGACACTTTTTATGGATATCTTTAAGAAATGGCTTTCTTCTTGCCACTCTTCCATAAAGGCCAGATTTGTGCAGTATACGACTGATTGTTGTCCTATGGACAGAGTCTCCCACCTCAGCTGTAGATCTCTGCAGTTCATCCAGAGTGATCATGGGCCTCTTGGCTGCATCTCTGATCAGTCTTCTCCTTGTATTAGCTGAAAGTTTAGAGGGACGGCAAGGTCTTCATAGATTTGCAGTGGTCTGATACTCCTTCCATTTCAATATTATCGCTTGCACAGTGCTCCTTGGGATGTTTAAAGCTTGGGAAATCTTTTTGTATCCAAATACGGCTTTAAACTTCTCCACAACAGTATCTCGGACCTGCCTGGTGTGTTCCTTGTTCTTCATGATGCTCTCTGCGCTTTAAACGGACCTCTAAGACTATCACAGTACAGGTGCATTTATACAGAGACTTGATTACACACAGGTGGATTCTATTTATCATCATTAGTCATTTAGTTCAACATTGGATCATTCAGAGATCCTCACTGAACTTCTGGAGAGAGTTTGCTGCACTGAAAGTAAAGGGGCTGAATAAGTTTGCACGCCCAATTTTTCAGTATTTTATTTGTTAACAAAATTTTTTTCCACTTCATGATTGTGTCCCACTTGTTGTTGATTCTTCACAAAAAATTACAGTTTTATATCTTTATGTTTGAAGCCTGAAATGTGGCAAAAGGTCGCAAAGTTCAAGGGGGCCAAATACTTTCACAAGGCACTGTATATAACATTCCCCAAAAAAATGTATTAATCAAAATTTTTTAACATTTTAGGCCAGTTTGTTTTCTGCTACACATTTTTGGTAAAAAAAATCACAATAAGCGTATTTTGATTGGTTTCCGCGAAAGTTAGTAACTACGGGAAAGAGAGAGAGGAATCCAGCGACGTAGGTCTACTTCGCTGGACCCAGCTGAGCCGCTCTGCTGCAGTAGCAGCAACCTGAGCCGTCGGCAAGTGGTTAAATTACATTTTTTCTTTTGGAAATGTCAGTATTGCTGCAACAAGCTATATACATCATACAAATGTGCCACTTTACAGGCACATTAAGGGGACCCCCCAGGTACGATATTTAAAGAAATTCTTCATTTTTTATTGTTTCACTTTAAGCATTATTAAAATCACTGCTTCTGTAAAAATTATTGTTTTAAAAAAATGTTTTGCAATGATACATGTCTCCCAGGGCAGTACCCGGGTCCCCATACACTTTTATGGCAATACCTTGCATATAAGCCTTTAAAATGAGGACTTTTTATTTTTCATGTGTTCTATAGACTTTAATGGAGTTCACGTGTTCGCCAGAACTTTTTTCCTGTTCGTGATGTTCTGGTGTGAACCGAACATGGTGGGTTTTCGGCCCATCACTATTTGCTTACAGTGTAAAGATGACTCCACAGTTACTGCGTCTAGTATAATCCCATCAGGCCACAAGATTTTGTAATATGTTTCTGTAGTTAGTAAGGCTATATATATTAATATCAAATCACTTGTGGACTTTTTCAATAAAAAAAAAATAAATTGATTTTTTTTCTTAAAAGGTTGTTGCACTCTCAAACCATCCATATGTACAGTAGTAGTTTTTTAACATGCCTGCCACTTCTGTATCAGGTGTTACTGTTTGTAGTGGCTGCTCCTTTCAGGCCCCGTGCAAGCTTTTCCTTTGTCAGTAATTGCCAGATATGGTAGCCAGCTAGGTGCATATTAAAAATTGGACTTATATGCTGGATGGAGTGTCCATGTGCTTTCTATGACAGGAGAACAGGGGCTCTGGAAGCTTCTGATCATTGTATTATTTTGCAAGTACTCTGTTGGACTTTGTCATCTGTTCTGAGATCCAGTAAATGCTACAACCAAGTTGCTTTGGAAAATGTTTTTGAGTTGGAAGAGTTTGCATTCTATACCTGGCGGCACATTTCAGCTTCCACAACACTACTAATACTGTAATTACAATAATAATTATTAGTATTCATCATTCATTATTTAGAATGTATTGGATCAAAATCCAAACACCATGGCAACTTGGTTCTTTCCCAGAGACTTTGGGCCTGATTCATAGTACGGCGAATTGGCGTTTCGGCGTGATTTTGCGAAGCGGCGATTATTTAAGTCTGAAATTGGCATTCAAAGAACGGCGGGCGGAAAATAGCGCCTAGTGTGAGATTCATTAAGATGCAATATGGTCAGAGCGCGACTTAAAACCACGCCAGCTAAAAGCTCGACTAAAGTTTAGCCAAATTTTCCCCTGTACCCCCAAAAATCCCAAATCACTGTGGAAGGTGTGGAAGTCAATTTGGAGATGACTTGCGTTTAAAAAATCTCAAAAACTGACTTAGAAAGAGAGATATCTGCGAAAGTGTGGAAAGGTTAAACAGCTCCTCCAGCCGCGAGCTGCGAACTCGCGAATGTGCGCATGCGCAACGTCAAATTGGCTCAAAAAATTTCGCCAGCGCGATTTTGGGTCAATTTTTTTTTGAATACCGCTTGCAAATCC